>NC_142202.1:106376161-107005447 GCF_049639895.1 Pseudopodoces humilis
TGACCAAGTTGTAAATATGAGTGGCTTTTTCTGAATATAACCACCAATAAGTTCTACAAACTGTTGGATTTCTTTCCACTTGTTGCTATTAGGAGCACCAAAATATCTAATTAACAGGTATAGAGACAAGAATGTTTTTATTCGAGATGTGACCACTCCAGAAAAAATGCAAGTGCCTTGTAGAGACTTCTGCAGTAGAATTTCATGCATTGAATGGGAAGCAGTTTGGACATGTTAGCATGTACATTGTAAAACACTGGGGCAGGCTAACTCAGCCTGATCACATCCAGTACCCACACCCACACATCCAGACCTCTTCTAAGCAGCTTGCTGCTCAAAATTATTGTTCCATCTCTATAGAATCAATAAGTGTAAATGCTCCAGTTACAGGTAGCTCGTGCTGTACATACAAATCTTCGACAATTTCTCAGTTTCTTTAATTTTCAGGGAATCCTGGCAACTGAGAAATTAAGCAGGAGGCAATATAGCCTGGCTGAGAATTTTGTGATGATTTGTGAAAGCTGGAAAAAGCCAAGTTCTAGATCAACAGTCATAAAGTATTCACTTTTGAAAAAAATTAACACAAAATTATGGCATGATGTGGCATATGTAGAGTTTTAAATTCCAGACCTTTCATAGCAAAGAATTCCTCATTTGCTCCAGAGGAAAAATAGTCTTGAAATAAATCTATACTAGTAAATTGGTCAGTGAGTGGCATGGAACACTCGTGGAGTTTCTCAGAATGTTAAATTGCTAGAACAGTCCCTGGGACATTGCGGCTCCTGGACAACCAGCCAAGCTCTAACAAACTGGCAGATGCGAACTGGCAGCATGCTGAGATCAGGAATCATTTCCAGCAGATAAGGTGGATGTCACCACCCTGTTTTGGAGGCTAAGAGGGTGTAATGACACAAGCTCTACCAAAGCAAGACTGCTGGCCATCCAGTGAGGATGTGGGAACAGCCACACACACACACACACCTGCTGGAATAGAAGTAGCTTCAGAGAGATTTTCTAACTGATATAGCTGCTAAAGCAGGAGGCAGCTCAAAACCTGCCAGTGCAGTACAGGATGATGTTTGAAGCTTATTCTTTTTATACCCATACTTAAAAAACCATGAGGCATCCAGCCAAAGAGCAGGAAAATATTTGTCACCATAGCACAAAAATAGTGAATAAAAACCAATGAAAAGTTGATGAGTTTGTCAATAGTCCATTACCTGAGAAATTTTTGTCTAACTGATTCAGCAAACATTTACCACAAATTTCCTGTGCATCTTGCTCCTATACTTTAAAGTTTCTTCCCTGTTTTATCTCCTTTCTTAACTTCAAAATAATTTTCTGCCTCTAGACTCTTTTTTCAACTCACTCCAATCCTCTTTCTAGAGGATATAAGAGACAAAGTGACATTAGAGTATGGTGGGATGCAGAGCAAGGCATGACAGAAGATAAAGGGGAATAGAAGGGAAGCAGAAAAGGAAAACTCATCTTTTAACCATTCTCAGTTTTAAGGGGGTACCTGAAAGTGAGCAGTGAAGGGATTTTGCAGGTGTGGCCAGGTACTCTTGACCTTAGATGTTGGGACAAGAAATAGGGATGGAATTGGAAAAATGAAAGAAGATATAGCAATGGATAAGTGTTAGATCCCTGGCAGAAGTTTTATATGTTCTACCAGAAGGATTTATATGGATCTTTGTAGGTTTTCTTGAGATCTACCAACAAACTTCACAGTCACAAGAGGCTACTTTCAAATTACTTGCTATGCAGTGATGTAGCGTCTCTACAGTTTCCTCTGAGTGGAAGTGAATACTGCAATGAAAAATACTGGTTTGAATGAAGTAACAACCATTGGTCTTTTTCCTGCTCCCAGGGTTAGATAGTACATCCCTATTTGTAGTGTCTGCAATGCCTTGAAACAGTCCAGCAAAATGAAAGTAACATGAGAAGAGGAAATAAATCTATACTACCTGCTGTGAGTTACTGGAGTGGAAAGAAGACCCTCTTCATCTGCTTTCCCCCTAAACCATGTGCATCTTCTCATTCGTGTTACAGATGACTCTGAACTCTGCTCTCACCTGACCAGAAGCACAGGCTGCTTCAGGCAGCAGGAAATTACTTTGCAGCCTTTACTAAGCACTGGCAGATCCTTTGTCAAACACCACATGAAAAAAATGCTTTTACAGTAAAAGGATATGCATTCAACAATTACCCTTAAAATATCCATATCCCTCTCTTTCTCATTTGTTTTTTAATTCCTAAAATCGAGAATTACAGACACTTCAAGGATTTTCTGGTTCAGTTTGCTGTTATGAGGTTTGTTCATATTGCAGGATGAAATGCAGAAGTGTGAATGCACAAATGGATAACTTTTCCCTCATTAGGAAACACCAAGCTCTGTCTACACTCAGAGATGCTTCCCTGCAGAATAGGGACATCCAGAAGATTGACATCCTTTGCTACATAAGTAACTGGTAATTGGCCAAAATGAAAGCAAAATATTCTGCAGAAACCCAGTATTTAAAAATAGAAACAAAAGAAATATTCAATATGCAAATGGACTTCTGTGGAGGAGTATCAGCAAGTCTGTGAACCCTACTTCAGAGTTCATTATTCAGGAGAAAAAGTTATTTCTAAAACTGGGTCTATGAGCAATAGAATAAAGTTCAGGGATGAGTCTTTTTTTTATTTCTTTTTTATTGAAACTGCTTCATTAACAGAAATGAAAAATATGATTTTGATGTAACTGGCCCCTGAATACATTATAATCTGAGTAAAATTCTCAAGTATTCTTAAAAGATTTAGGTATCTATTTTCTATTGACTGCCAGAAAGCATGTAAGTTCTTTGGAAATTTTAGCCAGGATAATCAACAAATATCATTACTAAAACCAGTATCTGCCCAATTTTAGGACTACTGTGAAATAAGTGGAACTCATTAAGCAAATAGGGATTTTTCAAACTGCTATGTAATCTACCCTCTGGCAACACATTCATTAAGAAAGTGGTAGGGGAGGACAGTGCATTTAATGAGTAATAAGTGACTATTCATTATTCTATATACATAAAGTTTTATTTATACTTCAAGTTACAAAAATAAGTAGCTACACTTTTTGGGATACTTCTTGCCTACCCATCCCTCCTGAAGTGTTCAGAGTGCCTTACAAACAACTGTTTCTATAGCATTTCAAGCAGTCTCATGTGGAGATACTCATGTGAACTGCAAAATAAAGAGCAGCAGTTTTGCTGTGCTAGTGCAGGGTTAATTAGTGCATGCAGAGCACTGTGATAATGCCATTAATGTCTTTGTACCGTTTTGCTTTTTGAAGTAAGATATTCTGACCTCACTTGGGTTGTCCACATATCCTGCTGAAAGAAAACAGTCAGATTGAGGTAGATAAACTGGTGTGTCATACATAAGATGTATTATATGCTGCTTTCATTACATTGAATTGCCATAGACAAAGGCTTCGATCCTGCACTCAGTTTCACCATGGTCTAAGGGAGAAAAAAAGAAAAATCTGGAAAGCAAAATTATTGAAGTCAGTAAGAAATTATTTTACTTAATTAATACACAGCAAAGGCTGCTGAAGGTAGACATGTTGAGTTTTAATCTGTGTAAACAGATGGTTCAAAAAAGAAATTAATCAGATGATTTCTATGTCCACTAGAAAAAGGACAAGAATTAATTGACTTGAATAGCAAAAAGGGGCAGAAGATATTAGGAAGAGCTCTCAAACTGAAAGAATAGTTACACACTTTAGCAGATTACTGAAGGCAGCTCTCAACTCACCATCACTGGAACAAAATAAATAAACATCCATCAGGGCTGATTAAAGAGCAGATGGCTTGGTACTGGGCTGGAATAATCCAACAAGGCTATACACATACTATCTGACATTGAACAGAATGCTTTTGAACAGGAGGAATGAAGCACTGATTTCCCTGAATCAACAGAAAAATTTCTGGCTCCAAGTCCTGACCAGCTTAACACAAATAATTGCCTAAAAGGTTCTGTGTAGTGGGTTCTTCTGTAGTTGTCACAGACAGCAAAATGCCATTGTGCCTTATTAATGAAGCTCCTTTTCCAGCACTTATGTATGAAGTTTTATTCTGTGAAACAATTAGAAAACCTCAGTGGGTTTAGATGAGGTGTTGGTAACACACACAGGTCTTGGACCCACCACTGAGGACTTGGGTTTGTCATTTGTAGAAGGGAGGCAACTTGCAAGCAAAATAAGGAGGAACAATTTTGAAAATATGTGAACAGCTGAGTTTTAACATTTCGGCAATTGGATTTTTTCCTTTTTAATTAGCTAGCAATAATTTTTCTCCACATCACAAGCACATTTATAACTCAATCAATCTCTGTCTTGCATACAGCAGAAATTCTGAAAGAACACACTTGCCAAAGGCTCTAAATACGATGTCTACATTTCTCTTGTCAAACTCATGCATGTGCATGAAAAGGATTTTGATTTTGTGTAGATTGACAGATTAGTGTACTGATGGTGGCCCATTTATTAACTCATTTAGCCATTTTTTGCACAAATCCATGTATGCTATGATTTTATGGCAACGCTGTGAGGAAAAGATCTGATCCTCAGGGAAAGGAAGAGCTAATATCTATTGACTCCATGTCCACGAGCACCAGAGGGATCAGGACTTAATGCAGAACATAAATTAATCAGAAGCAGTTTTAATTCCATATAAACATGAATAAAATATATATACAAAGATTTTGTTTCTTCCTTTTAGTTAGCACATGTAGACTACAAACAATAAATCCAATTACACCCTCAGAAAAAGTTACTCCTGTAAGTATTTAGTTTAGATGGCCACTGAACTCTTGAAAGTACTACTCAGTGAGAATAAAGTAATTACAAATAATCACCATAGTCAGCCTGTATTAATATAAATGTGTTATCAATGCATAGATGCTATCTCATTTGAACAGCCAAAAGCATAAGCAAAATATGGCATGGTTTCCATTAAGTCCTAAACTTTATGTTAGCAAATCTGACTTGTCAGCACTTGAATTTGAATTCCAGTATTAAATGATACACCAGCTCTAATTTCTATCTGTAAATACTTTTCCAAGAAGCAAGTTGCTGAAACTAAGAGGAAAGGCCATCTTAATGCACATACACCAATCCCTGAGCTGAAATCAGTTCAGCCAGAACTGAATATTGGATCTTAACTTAAAATTTGGGTATAAGAACTGATAAACTTACCTTTTGCCATTAATAATTCTCCTTCCATATTTCTTACTTTTTAATGTGTTCCCATTTACTTTCCTCTTTGGACATAGCCTGTCTCACTTTCTCCTCCCTTGCTCTAATTTTTCCAATTTTCCTTTCATCTGTTTTGTTTACATTCCCTATTTCTCCTTCATTACCTTAGTCCTACTCATTTCAAAAGTGCAGTCCATTTTACACTTATACCATTATGTAAACCAGACCACTAAGCAGGAGAGCAGGCTAGAAATACAACATGGAAATCCCTGATAAGGCAGGCTAGAATGAATATTTGTATTACTTTTTTTCCTTTATTATAATAAGAAAAATATCTTATTGTGTTACTGAGTACAATGGACAACATTTTGCTAATATGCTACACTGGTCACTAATCCGATGTGAAGGTCATATACACGTCATCTATTAGCTTTTACATAGCTTTCTGTAATAAATTGATAACCCAGCTTCTGAACCAACCTTTTACATCCTAATTCAGTTTATATTGTAATTGAAGACCATTTAGAAAAAGTGAAAAATTTAAATAAAAGAAAGGGAAAAGAGAAAGACGTGCTGATGAGAGTATTGTTTTCTTCTGTCTATTCAGTCTGATTTATTGCAAAGTATTTGCCATTGAAAATCCTATTTTTTTTTCAGGTATTGAAATTTGCTGTATCATTTTCCAGAGGTTTTAAAATTGCATTTGCAAATTTAAAAAGAGAGGCAATAACAATGAATTTCAGCTGTACCACTGTCAAAGAGACACTGTGTACTCAAGGACAGTAAGGAGTAATAACACTCTGGGAATGTATGCTCACCCTTAATTTGGAAATCTGTCTGAAATTAAGCATATTAAAGACAGAATTTTAAGCTAGTTTTATCATTCTGAAGTTCACATGCTTTCCTTTATAATATCACCTTTCTGGATATTTTCCACTGTGAAAACAATTTCCATACAAGAAAAATACTGAGTTTAAGAAATGGTTAAGGAGCCTGACAGAACAATTACTTTTGGTGAAATTATACTTTTTTGGACTGTTGGTCCAATCCTGTTCAATGTTTGGTAATGAACGATGCTCATCTCTTCTCAAAAAAGCATACAGAGATTTCTTCCAAAGAATAAACATTTAGGTACAATCCTCATTACCAGTGCTCTGAAAAATTACCTGCTGTTGTTGTAGTATAAAAAACATTTTTCAAAGTTTTTTGTTCTTAACTTCAATAATTATTTCAGTCTAAATTATTCTTTTCAAGGCCTTGGTTTTGCTTTTGTATCTCAAAAGAGGTGCTGAAGAAACCAGGGCTTTGTGTGCTGAATTACTTTGAACCCACAAAAGGTCTGAGAACACTGACAAATGATGCTTAAGTAGTGTAATAAAGATATTTACTGAATATACAACATGGCATTTAGCATGGCAAAGTTTAGAGAACAAGGTATCCAACAATCTCAAAGGCATGAAATAATGCAATATGCATTTTCAAGGCCATTATAAATAAAGCTGTTAATAAATAATATAATGTGCAACCTGTGTTCAACAAAGATCCAGCTAGGCTAGGTCACCATGCTGCTTTGGCTATGTCACCTAAACAAAGAAGAGACCTTAGTCCTGATCCATTAAGAGTTCAGTAAAATACTGATGACATATGTAAATGTGATAAATAAAGTAAATAAAATTACATATGAAGAAGTCCAGGAGTTGAACTTTGATGATCCCTGTGGGGCCCTTTCAACTCAGATTCTATGATTCTGTGGTTAGGAAGATGGGAATTAATTCTGTAACTGTGAGGTGAGCAAAGAATTGGCTACTAGGGAAGTATCTAAAGTACTGAAGGGGAAAAAAAAAAAGAAAAGGTTACAAATGGTTGTCCTTGGATCAATTTTGTTGATTTTTTGTGTAAATAACCATGGATTAAAAAACAAAAAGTATTCTTTAGATGAAAAGCTAAAAAGCACTGTCAATAGTGAAGAGGATTAGGGTATTTCACAGAAAGGACTGCATGGCCCTGAAGATGAGAGTGAGCATAAGTTAAATTAAATTTAAAATAAAAAGAGTAAGGTGATTGGAGACTATGAATAAGAATTTCTGCTATTCACTAGGAGCTTGCCAGTTAGAAGTGACTGGGAAGAGAGACACAGGTGTACGAGCTGATCACAGGATGGCTATAAGCTATCAAGGGGTGGCAGGCATGGGAAAACTCAAATGCCATCCTACAATACATCAGTGAAGGTGTTTCCAGCTCAGATAGAAAAGAATAAATTCTACTATACTAAGCCTCAATGAGACTTCATTTGTAATAGTGTATACAGTTCTGGACATTTACTTTCAAGGAAAATATGAAATGGAACAGGCATAGAGAGGGATCACTGTCATTATCCATTGAGTGGTACAGGGGAGCTAATCAGATGGAAAGAATTCACCTTTCGACACAAAGGGATGTGATTGGTGCCTCTATCTAAACCAGCTCACAAATATGGGAGATAAAGGAGGTATTTATACACAAGGAGAGTGTTTTATACAATAATAAACAGTCATAACCTGAATTGTAATGCAGTAAGAGACAAAAGAGAAGATATTCTGAAATCATCTTCCAGGTAAACTTCCAGGGATAAAACATGTAGCTACTATTAATACACAATTTGAAACACTTAAGTAAATATATGATACTGTGTCCATAAGGTCAGGGGCTTGCATTTGAAGAACAAGAAATCATTTCCAGTTCTGTATTTCTAGGATTCCAAGATTTAGCCCTTTCTGAGGATTCCAATTCTCCCTATGAAGGCATGAGAATATCAAGAATAAGGTGATGTATATGATTTTTTAACTTATAAATTTAAGAAGCAGAGAGACATTCAGTATGAAAAGTGCAGCCCTCTTTCTAAATAAAGCTTAAATTGTTCAAATTGTCTAAGCTGAACTGTCAGTAAGGACCATGGTCTCTGAAATGTTACGGCAGTCTTCAAGGGGTTCCCTCCCCTGCGGTATCTTTCAGGATTACGGCAGCTACACTCATCCAGACCTCACTGCAATCCACCGAAGTCTTTCAGATTTCAGAAATTTTTTGAATCAGGCTGTAGATATATCTCTCTATAAATGTGTTTATTTAAAAATCAGAAAAATTAATTCAGTCAAAGTTCATAAAAGAGAGAGAGAAATCATAAAAGTGTGTGCTGCCTTAATTGTATTTTAACTCAAGCAAATTAAAACCAAGTATTCCAGCATGTCATTCATGGAGAAAATCTTATTCACACGGCTGCTTTATTCATGATGGAGTCTTGCACATATTCAAATTCATCATAATTTTCTTAGTCTGAAGTTCTTATTTTCATGGAATAAATTCGTAATTAACATTTCAGCAGAGGGGCACCTGTTGACACACTAGAAAAGTATTGCAGCTAAGAAGGATTTAAGAATAAATGAAGATATTTTTAAGTGGAAGTGGCTGTTTATTCCCTCCAAAACTCTATTCACTCTATCAGAAAGTTACAGTGTATAAACACACTTAATCTCACAGCATACACACATGTAAATACATTAAAAATAAAAAGGTAAAATAGAATTTTGGCTCTTAGAAGCACTTGTGAAGTAGCAAATGAATAAATAAGTAGAAAAAAGTTTGGTAAATACAAGTAATCTGTAGTTACATTGTGTTTGGAGCTGAAAGCATAGGCAGAGGAGATTAACCTGCCTCAGTACCTTACCTCCGGTAGTCTCCCTCAGTGTAAATTACTCCCCAGTTTTATCATGCTGAACTTCACTTGCTTTCCTTTATAATATCATCTTTGTGGATATTTTCCACTAAGAAAAAAAAAATTCTATGCAAGAAAAATTTTGAGTTTAAGAAATGGTTAGGGAGCCTCACAGAATTATTACCTTTGGTGAAATTATACTTTATTCACTATTGGTCCAAATTAAACCAGCTAACAGAATCACAGAATCATAGAATATCAGGTGGGAAGGGTGTCACAAGGGTCACCCAATCCATTCTTTCTTGGCAGGAGCACAGTAAAAGCAAGCTACTTTGGTTTGAAAATAAGTTATTATTACATATTCATGTCATCTGAGTACATCGTGTAGAAGAGAAATATGTTAGCTTTTCTCCTAGAGAAATTTTAGCCACAGATCATTCATAAATATTACAGTGCAAAACACTGCCTGGATACTAGCTTATCACTGTTGGAAGCTGAAAGATTATTATCATCTTCTACCAGACCATTGCCAGAAAGGTCAAGTAGTTAAACAGTTATCTCCCCTCAGTGTTAGAAAAGGCTGGACCACAACAGATAGTACAAACTCTCAAAGGGAGGTTTCTATGCAGTCTTCAATGTAAAAATAAAGAGAGATTATAATGCTAGATTGAAGACATTACAAATAAAACAATAGTGTCTCCCTCAGCACCCAACTCTCAGCTCTCATATTCCAAATTCAGTCACAGCTTCTCTGAAAATGTTTTTTAACAGTTTTGGGAACCATGGGGAAAAAAAGAAAGTAATAATTAAAAACAATGCACCTCCCACCACACACACAAAAAAACCCACTAACAAACAAACAAAAAAAAAAACAAAAAAAAAAATCCCAACCAAACAAAAAACCAAACAAACTTAAAATGCTGATTATAAAGAGGAGAGGAAAAGAAGCTGAACAAAAATTATGTATTATTAATTCTGAAATAAGGATCCCTGCATAAGTGCCTGAAAAGCCTCTAAAATAAATTCAGACCCTAATCAGAATTAAAACACTGCTCTCATATTAACTAGGCTAGCTTAAACAGAGACCTGCCTACAAAAACCTGCTATATTAATATGCCTCTAAGTGTTAAAAGTAATGATTTGGCAAACTTAAGAAGACAGAAGATAGAACACTAGGCTTTAGGACTGCCAGATTTATGACAGTGTTATTACTGCTGGCAGATCACTTTTCTTTTTAAACTGCACCATGTACCAGGTGGAACTGAATCATTCCAGCAGTAGACTCTGCCTGGGTGTTGCACAGGTATTAGCAAATTACAGCAATTTATCAGGAAACATCCCAGGTCTCTGCTGAATCAGAGCTCTGTCTGTCACGCTGTGGGACCTCCACATCCCTGTTGCTCACCTGGTGAATTGTAAGGTCTCAATCCTGGTCATTCTTCGCAAAGAAGTCATTGACATTCTTATGTCTATCTTTAGCATCTAGGTCAAACTGCAACTGGGATAATTACATTATGAAGTGCATTTTGTTGTTGCCTATTAGTAAAATTTTCTATGTTCATTAACAATCACCCATTTTAGGCTCAGTTCATTTTTCGTCTGGTTTTTCTCTCAGTCAAAATTAGGGCTTATCCTAACAAAAAGTATTAATTTATTCCCTGGGTATGAAAGGATATAAATGCGTTTGTGTATTAGTGTATTTTTAGCTTATATTGTTCATTGTCATATTATTGCAATACCTCACAACACTCAGGCTCTTGCATTCTATTTTCACAACTATGCCACTTTCTTCATGCAACTCTGGAGAGGAGAGAAAAAAAAAAATTAAAGAGGCAAATACTAAAAAGAAAAAATAAAATGACCCAACAGTGGCAAACTCAGTGGCCTAACTCTTAATTCTGATCTGCTGTATGTGGCATATTCTCCATAAGGACATTTTGATGCGTGAAGAGATATGCCTTGCACACACCTGCAGAGTGATGCAAGGCCAAGGTATTGCAAAGACAGAAGCAATTCTGAACACCCAAATCTGTACATGTGTACTCACAGCATCTCTGCACAAAGCACAAGTCACAGATGGGAAGCTTAAGTGTATTCAGTGGATGACAACATCCATGTGCTTTGGTTGGGTGCTAATTTGAACCATCAGTGAGAATCTGCCTTTCAGTCCAGAGTCAGCCCGTGAATCTGTCTGTTTCCCAAACAGCTATGCCTGGCTTTCCCTTCTCTGTGCCTGAGAGGCACTGACATAATTTACGGTCACATTCTTGCATGTATCCTGTTAGACAGGTGGTACTAATTAAATATCGGACATCACAGCTATCCATTTAGCAACAAATATAATTATGCTCTATCTGCTGGTGCATGAAAGCAGGAGTCTCTTGAAACCCAGTTGAGGCAGGCACATTTAAAGGAAATTGCAAATAACTTATCAGAGGCTCTTCCTCTCTAAAGCAGTCCTCAGTGAGATTCAAAAATTGAATAAATGAGATCTAGCTCACCAGGTGGGTTTTTGCAGGCTGTGATGTTGGTTCTTATAGTTCTAAAAAGGAAGTGATAAGCCTTCTGTATTGAATGTGAGCACTCTACAGGCAGAAGGATAGACGACTGAAAAGAGAAATCCCCACAGTGAGGGATTTGTGAGATTTGGCAGGAAATCTGCATCACAATACTGTGCTATTTCCCACAGGGAAGGAGCCCAGAGAATTTCTCAAGAGGAAGGCACTGTTCCACCGTTGCTACTTTAAAAGTGACAGGCAGGAAACAAATCGGGGTACGGGCACAGAAAGGTATCCTCTTTATTTATCCTGTGTTTCTTGACACAGGAAAATCTGAAAGGTCTAAGACACTTTTTTCAACCCCATTAAGGGTTTATATGCAGAATAAAACTGCAAGTTCGGGGTATCTTGGAAAAATCCGTAGGGCGAATAGAAATCGCTTATTTCCAGAGCTTTCTAGCAGCTTGCCAGACTTGCAAGCTTAGCAGAAGTCTGTAGAAGCAAAAAATAAAGCCATCACAAAAGGCTGTATTTTGGGACTTACAAATGGAAGCTGAGATATTTTAACTACTCAATTAACTGGGGCTGTAGGATTTGCTTTGTGAGCATTTTATTTCTTAATCTACGCTGCCCTTCTCTAACCTCTGAATAACTTTTTACTCTCCTCCTTTTTATCTGTTACTACCTTAAAAGATGAAGCAGAAGACTGTGTGAGTTGCAGGACCACCTCTGTTGCCTCTGAAAGCCATTACATGTGGTGAAAGCAGTAGAAATTCAGAAATAAATTGCAAAGTTGGTTCAGAGCACAGTGAAGCATTTAGTTGCGACTCAGTTGGGTGTAAAAAAAAAGTCACACTCCAAAAGAGACAGAGAGCTTTCTCTGCTTGATATTATTGAATAATTTATTTGAAACACAAATCAAACTATTAGAAGGAAGGTGATGGTCTTCTGACAGAGGTCATGTAGAAAAGTACAGGACCAATAACTGCCTTTTTTTCCTCTTTCATTAGCTATCAAAATACTTGGTTCTTTTAAAACAGAAGCCAGACACAATCAGTCATTTTTATATCCCTTCCATTGTAGATTATGTCTAATCAGTGTAACTGGATTTGAAAAACGCTATCGCAGAGAAGCTACAAGTCATGCAAAATATCTCTTAAATAATGAAGCCCAAATGAAGATGTATCACATAAGTCCATTGAAAACTCCATTTCCTTCAAATGCTTTGTGAAAAGCAAGTTTTATAGCACGCATTTGGCTTCACTACAGAAACAGCTGCCTGACAGAGCTCAGAACTGTGCAGCCACTGTGCATCAGGCAACACCCAGCTATAAAGCAAAAGATTAGCTTTCAAACACTCAGCCCATAATATTTCTAAAGGTAGTTTATGTAAGGACCCGTTAATCCCCCAAACAGTAACTAAACATATTGCACAGCATAGCATTCATGAAGGGAAACAGTTCCTCCCATCCTCTCGGGCTGTCTCTCCTCCTCTCATGCTCATTGTACTCTTCTCTACACCTCAGCCAATGGGTTTTTCTTCTCCAGCCTGAGCAGCCGCTTCCAGAGGAGCCAAACCCTCATTTACCTTTCATGTCTTAGTGCTTTCTTCATCACGATTTTTGATAGCAACGCAAAGAGCCACAGATTGCAGAATTAGCACACCAGATTCCTTAGCGGTTGCCAGAGAGAGGTTTAAAATCCTTAATCCCTTGCTTGCCTGCGGTAAACCTTTGTAATTAGCCTTGGGAAGGATCCTTATCAGTCAGCAATCTGATTTAGCTCTCATTCCCAACTTGCTTGGGTGTTTTACACCTTGTGGGAAACAATCAGTTGAAGTTGTTAAGCTTCTTTTATGTGAGGCTAAGAAGCATTTGGATGTCTGTCTTCTCTTTGAAAAATCTGCTGTGGATCAACATGATCCTGTTCTTGTGTAAAGCACCAAGGCCTCTCTGTCAGAGCAAGAATTATACTTCTTGAACCTTTTTTTTTTCCACAGAGGAGAGATAAAATCCTGCACTTTCTTTCAGTTTTTCTTCATGAAGAGTGCAACTTTATCATTGATTTCCAAAACAAAACAAAAAAAAAACAAACAAAAAGCCCAAATTTTTAAAATATAAATATAACAGTATGTAGGCATTATATATGCTCAGAGATATATAAATTCTGCTTCACCCTCTACAGTCTGGCATTTGAGATTAACTCTTTGTAGTATCACAAGTCAGACTTTCACGTAGTCAGAAATTTTCAAAGCATTATAAAGGATTAATTAATGCAAATTTCTGATAAGGACATGTTAATAATTCTCAGAAAAGGACATATTAGCTTCAGTAAAAGAAAAATTTAAGGCATCCTTAAAATCTTGTAACCAGTCTGAAACACAGTAAACAGTATCTGTATGTTAAATAAACACTATCAAACAGTAAATCTTCTATCCATGACCAACTTCTACATTTTGTTGTTATTGTGTATATTCAAATGCAAGTCTTTCAAACAACTCATACTTTAGCAGAAATATGCATATATTCCCTTCTGATCCAGAGGTGACAGGAAAATGCAGCATGTATCACTTGTTCTCCTGAAAGTCTGAGGAGAATTGCAACATCCCTTGGATTTCCTGTCCTAACTGCAAACAAGAAATAAGGCACAGGTCTGTGGTTTACAGGGGATTGGCTTTCAGCAAACCACTTCCAAGCACTGCCCCACTTCAAGGCACATCTCAGCCTGTGTCATGGAGACATTCAGGTCCCACAGTTGCCTTTTACATCTTAATTTATCTTCATCTGTACATTTGTACCCTGATTCAGACACAGAGGATGACTAGGTGTGAATTGCCAGGGATATGCCTCCCAATAAAACCTTATCAATAAAAGCTATAGAGAATGCATAACAGTTTAAACATCGTCTCTGGTGTTTCAGAACATTCCTAGATGAGTTGCTGCTTTTTGTAACGGTGGCTAAATATATATAGTATTATAGTATATATAGTATTCCTAATAATACCTGTCTTCTCTTCCTCTGTCTCTGTTCTGGGATATGCTCTGCCTAACCAGGATCTCTCAGTAGTTCAAGAAACCAAAGTTTACCTGCTGAGAAGATTCTTTTCTAAAATTTCCTTTGTGGACATCTACAGAAAACACAGTCATAAAGTTTTACAGCTGAAAGTGATGTAACTCTCTTTGAAGAGATCTACATTTTGTTTCAAGTTACTAGTTCTCAGAAAGAAATTTGATTTTCTTGCAAAAATAGCCATTTTAAAGATTTCTTGCTCTTTGATACTATTATGAACTTATTAATTAGTCTACTATGGAGTCAATTTTCAGCAGCTGTAAACTAGATCAAGACCTGTGGGATTAAACAACTAAATCAATATTGAGCCAGTGGGGCAGGATTTTAATACCTGTACTTGGGCTTTTTTTCCAAAAGAAACCTTCTGAGACTTCAGTAGTCTTTTTGTGGGTTAAGGTGCTACTCAGTGAAACCAAAATGATCAATACTGGACTCTCAGTTACCATCAGCTAATACTTTATATGAGACTGGAATTATTCATGTGTATCCTAAATATTTCTAAATTTGTACATAGGTAGCTGTTGCTGACATGCTTAGGAATTTCCACAGTGGATCAAAGCCAAAGACCTTCTAAGCCAATATTTAATCTTCACTGATGAGTAGCATGAGAAGTTTCAAAAATCTGCAAAATCTGGATGCACAGACCCAGAAGAAATCTCAAGAGATCATTCATTCAAACCTTTCTGTTTGGAAAATACAGGTGAGAGAATCTGTCTTTCACAAGGTAAATCTAATTTTCATTGCTGGCAGAGAGAAATTTAAAAACTTCAAATGTGAGATTGAATATTCCCTACAGATACTTGGGCACATTTTTAACACCAGTGTGCTCTGGACTCCTTGGTTCTCTAGCTTTGGCAAGGCTTTCCTTGAAGACCTCCTCTTTATACTTCTTAAAATATCCATTGAATGCTTCTACTGGTCTTTATCATAATAGAGATAGCTGTGATAACTTTGTTCTTTGCCTGTTAAGCATGTTCATTGATCAACATTTCTTATTTAAAATGAAAAAATACTTTATCCTGAAACTTTTTGGTTATGGTCTCCTAGCAACAGAATTTCCTCTTAAGAAGCCACTTGTCTTTCAAAGGATCTGTGCCTAGAACATATTTGACAGCATTTTTCAAAAAAAGTTTAATAAACTGATTTCTTAATATGAGTTAGATAATTTTTTTTACAGAGATTGAAACAGTATCAAGTGATACAATTTTAAATCATCATTAAAAAGAGACCACAAAAAGTAGATTCATTGTTCATAAAAATGGCAACTAATTATTATTATTAATGCTTATTATGTGTTGCTGTCACACACCAAGATATCAATGGGCAAAGACCTGTAAAACCAGAAAAAAAAAGTGCCCCCTTCCTCCAGCTTTCAGATTTTCATGGTTTCTTTCCATGGTTCTGAAGCATAAGGAAAAAGAAGACTGATTTCAATTAAGTCTACTTTTTTATGAGGTCTCTGATCCTTACAAATAATTCTAGTGTGTTTATTATGAAAAATCTAATTTATTGAACAGCTACTCAAGATCATTTCAAACAGTCATGCTAAGTGCAAATGCCAGACTTGATAGCCTGAGACTACACTGTTCTGCAGACACAGCCTCACTGTTCTCCCCTCCAACTCATTTCCATTGATATTTTCTGGGGTTAACTGAACAACTTGTAAAGTGACCATTATCTCTGGTTCCTGATGATGGCAAGGTACAGACCCTACCATGGCAGAAGATCACTTTCAGTTCTCTCCTCCTGGAAATCACAAACTCTTACTGAGTATGTCAAGACAGCAACCTTGAGAAAAGGAAAATCAGATTCAAAAGGGCTGGGTTGGGAGTGTTGTTTGAAGATGATCCAGACCTCTGTGAGGTCCAAAGATCAGAGAGGGGACACCACAGCATGGTTGTGACAGGGTGTGATTGCAGCCGCCATGGAATAAATATTCCTCTAGGAGGGAAGGGGGATCACAAAATTATAGAATCATTAAGATTGGAAAAGGCCTCCAGGGTCATAGATCATAACTCTAAAACATAAAACCATACAATATTGACAAAATTATTACGAATAAATTCATCTGACCGTGGTTTAGATTTCTACAAAAACAAAATTGCAGTTATCCAAATGGAGAGTTATAGAAAATGGAGCAAATTTTCTATTTCTAGGATATGATTGCTGTCTTCCTACAGGGGAAAATTAAAATAAATTAGAAAAATGAAACCCTGCAATTGTTTATTTCTCACCACTGACTCTTCAGGGATCACTGAAAGAGTAGCTATATGGATATATATGTGGATATCTAGACACATGACATCTAAAACTGTGAGAGTTTAATCCCACTTTCTTTTTTTGTTTTGGTAAATGAGTTTAAAATGTAATATCTTTGTAGACTTCATGTTTTTCTTAGCTTTTTTTATCACTTCTTGCCACATGAAATGATATATAAATACTTCAGATGCAGATCTTTCAATCACAAGATGGAAATGAGATGACAACCAGGAATATCAGGTGTGGTATCTTGCTATCCAAAGTAACAAAATGAGCAAGATCTGCCTTGAAACCCATCAAAACTCTAAAGCCTTGCTTCATATGGAAAAAAGTGTTCTCTAATTTCCAACCCAAAGTTATCCATGGCCCATTTATAACAATTTGACTATATGCCAACAGTCCACTTTACTTTTAAAAACCTGCCTCATTCTCATATACAGAAAGTTTATCAGCTGATTTAATGACAAAATCCTCTTGGAAGAGCTGAGACTTGGTGTCACCCCATCACCTTTCTCCCTTCCACATTTTTTGGTGCTGATGGCTGCCCAAATTTCTTCCTCTTTGAAAAGTTATCCATTTGTTGTGAAATACCTATCAGAAACCCATTTACACCGATACCAAGATTGAGTAGCAGCTAGACAGTACTTTGTTTTTGTTATGACTGCATGCAAAAACACCTCTGTGAAAGGCTTGAGGGGTCTGTACAATTTGTTAAGCTTAAAATAACATAATGATCACTATACAAGACCATTAAATATTCATATACAGGAAAAACATTAACTGAGCCAGCAACATTAAATAACAATATGCAGGTGACAAATTACCAATCAATATATCAAAGCATTTTAAAAGCACTTTCACCACCTTCAGAAACATACTTATTCAAAAAATACTTTCAATAAATTACACTGCAAATTAATTTTCTTTTAGTAGGCTTTCAAGAGATTCTACACCATCAGAGAGTACACTAATTCATCTGTATGACCTTACTACAATTATTTTTATTCACCCTGACTTTTAATATATTGCTATATTTTGTCTGGCACAGGTTTAGTGGGTAGTATTTTCACACCAGGGTTACATCTTCTTGAAGGTCTGCTCTGCTGGCAGAATCCTTCAAACCTATACATTACTACCTACTGTGGAAATTAGGAATGGTCCCATGAAAACCAGGGAAGTTGAAGCTAGTTAAAGAGGTTTTTTATGTGATTCTGTTTGGGCAGAAGAACTGAGGGCTGGAGGAGGAGGAAGAGGGAGGCTGTTTGTTTCTTTTCCTGAGCCATGGTTAGAGGCAAGTTTTTCAAGTCCAAGAAATGGATTTCTAGCAAGTTCCTTGTCTCCAGTCCTGACTTAGAGTCACTGGTGCAAGTGACCACCCACAGCATGACATCCTGCTGATATTTGTCATAAAATGAAGTGCTGTCTTTTAGAACTGGACCAGCAGCGCTGGCCAACATGAAACTTCATCATTGCTGCTGCCAACTTTGCTGGATTCTTATTGCCCTGGAAAAAGAAAGAGAGTAGACATGACATTCCTTTGCCTCAGGACAGTATGAAGCATTTGGTGGAAGCACTATGGGACATGATAAAAAAAGGCAACATTGCATAGATTTCCTTGTAATATATCTAGGGTGATGAGAGAAGTGAATTCATTGCTCATATAAGCTGCTATATAAAAGTCAAAGAAACTGGACTTTATTTCCTCTTTCTGAACTGAGCAATGAAGAGACAGCACTTGTGACATATCCTTCTCTATCTCACCTTTGCTCCCAGTCTCCACCCTGTGTGGACCCTTTTAGTGAATTGCTACCATCATTCAGGTTTCTTATTCATCTCATACCCCTTCACTGATGTCAATTACGACCAAGGACAGATTATTATCTGGGCACTCTTGTGACAGAAAACGATCTTGGTTTTACTGTCCCATTGAGTGGTCACACAAATTTGAAGTATTTAATTGACATTTAAAATGTGTTTCGTATGAAATTTTACACTCCATCCAAGATTCCCCACAATGTTACTTCTAATAAGCAGGTAAATGTTCATTGCACTAAGATAACCACTCTAAAAGTTAGGTACCATGTTAAAAAATATCAAAAAACTTTCACATGTGTTCATTGATGGGAACTTAGAAACATTTAATTGGGAAAAAAAATCTGCTTGTTTGATTTTTTTTTGTTAGTATATTTGGTTGCACAATTAAAGATTTTTCTTGCTTCAGCAGTTTTCCCTGCTGATTTGTGGGGGCTCACAGAGACTTTGCTGCCTCAGCAACACCTGGGACCAGAGGTAAAGCTGTTTTAAACCACTTGGCCGATAGAAAAACAATTTGAGAATTGAAGCTGAAATTGCACTAAATTTTCTCAGCTGTCTGTAACCACACAGATTGGCTGTATATGGACTACACTCTAGGCAGAGAAGAAGGAAAAAAAAACCCACAGAGAGTTCATTTTGATATGTTTTTCACTAAAGAGTGCACACAGTTGATTTTAAAATGCTGTAACAGGCTATACATTGTTAAACCTCAGGCTGAATATTTTTGTTTTTATTTTTCTTTTCTCAGCTCTCATCATACTGATTAAGGCCAGTCTGATACCTTATATTCCCACTGATTAGTACCTCCCTTCATGATTACTCCCATTTAAATTACAAGGCTGCTCAAGGACACTCATATTCTCCAGAATGAGTAAAGTAGCTCAGTTTGTCTCTGAGGCATTCAGAAGCAAAATGCAGATGTCTTCCTGTGCAGCAAAATGGGAATGACCTGTTCAGATCAGTTCAGATAACTATGTCACTCTTCACCTGGTCTCTGTAAAAGGGAGTCAGATCTGTCCTCCCCTGGGCACCAACATGAAATGTTTCATCTCTTCTGAGCATCTCCTTGACTCAAGTGTGAGGATTCAAGGGTTTCTTCTAATCCATGAAGCTATGGGCACATCCTCCTCGTGGTGGTCATAGACCCATACTTGCTCAGCACAGGAGGCTACGGGCCCCAAGCCATTGCCCTCAAGATTTTCCTTAAATAACAATAGGGTTTCACACCACTTATTTTATGTGTGGATATCCCTTCTTGCCTCCCAAAATAGTCAACTGAAACTCAACTTAAGAGCACGTACTTTGACTGACTATGCAACAAACACACTTGAAAGGGAGCAAATCCCTCTCCATTGACAATAAACACTGACACTGGTCACTTAGATGCCCGAGATAGATGATCTGTAGTGCCAACAAAAATGGTACAAATACCTACAAAAATTTTCCAAAACCTTGGCTCTGTTCCATATCCTTTTGGGAAATGTGGGATGTTGGAAAATAGCTTACAAGATTCACAGTGTGGGCTGTGCAATACAGAAAGACAAAGACCCGAGGCCGTAGCCACTTACTCATAAACAAATTTTCCCTGAAGTTATACCTGGTACAAATAATTGCCTTATGAATTTCAGTACAAATTGTACAGACCTAAATAAGGGTTTATGAGCACAAAGCTGAAAGATTAAAGTATCACCTCCTACATTTACTACAGCATTTCTTTGCCTGGACACTTTTAAGAGTGTATAGCATTACAACCTCACTCACCACATGTACAAAATACAAACTATAAGTTTTGTGCATCTACAGCTATAAAAAATTCAATTTTATGAAGGCAACCTATTTACCACTTTTTTTATTCACAATATAGTTTTGAAGAATTGGGGTTTTTTCTTATATGTTCACAATATTGTGATTGGTCATGGAAGGGCAGACTGTAACAGCCTATATACCAAAAAGACTGGTAAATAAACTGCCATTTGAAGATCTGTAAGTCATCCAAAGAAGTCAGATGGAAATATGTTTAAAACCAGCAAATAGCCATGGTTATTCCCAAAGAAGTTAATTCCTCTGAAATTCCCAAAAATTTGTTAGCTGTATGTATATGGCTTCAAGTGAAGGCTCCACTAATGAATTCTGAGGAGACAAATTATATCAGGCCCAAGTAATTCCATGAACTTAAAATACCCAAAGGCTGGTTGAACAATAGAGAAAAATAATTAATAGCTTTGGCCTCTTCTGAACCTTTCTTTTCTGTGTGGAAACACTCCTGCAATAAACCTAAACCTATTTCTTGAACAGTGAGGAGTAAAACTGACCTTCTTCTTGCACCACTGTTTTGTTTCTAACTTTCCTTCTAAGAAGAGTGTTTCTGTGAGTCATTCCACCACTAAAATACCTAAGAGTCATTTGCATGCATTGCCCAGGAAAGCAGAAGAATGCTATCAAACCTCCTGCATACGTTCTGAGCAGAGTAACCTCTGGCTCAGCAGAGCATGCACACTTTTAGCCCACTATATAGCTGTTTTACAAGATAGTAGCTGTCTATAAAAATGAATCATCTAAAAAATATACTCTTAAATACAATATCAGTAAAATATAGCTTTCTTTCCTGAACTATAAGGATCTCTGGTTCTTCAGTCTGTATTGAATATTTGAGACCTGTTTGAGACTTTTAAGAACTGGCTTAATGTCCAAAAGGTAGTCACACACACAGTGTGGTATCTGGTGCAGCTCTCAATATCATGAATAGGCCATGTCCAGCAACACTTAACCTTCATAGGATATTAAATCAGGTAAAATAAAACAAATTCATCCAGACCTTGAAAATCCATCCTCCCCTGGTCTGCATTTACTAACAAGAAACACTCATAGTTTCCTCAGGAGCTATAGGCAACCTTCAGATAGGTAAAACTTGGAGGGAGAAGATGTTGCTACACTCTTCTTCTAGAGGAAGATAGGAGGGAATAATACTTTCTCCCTGAATGTTTTATGATTATTCCCTCTAATATTTCAAAGGTAGCTTCCTTCTCACAATGCAGAATACCCATTTCTACTTCAAGGCTACATGAGAACCAGGTCCAATGTTTTTAAACAAGACTGAGTTACCTAAGCATGAAATAGATGAAACAATTTTCTTAACAGCTGAAAAACACTTGGCTAACTCAAAAATAGCTGAACCAATTTTCCAAACTTTCCAGTGCAGTACACCTTTGGACTAACACTATACCTGCTAAATTTCTCCCTTTCACATGCATTTTTCCTTTAAACAACTGGCTATCAACATAAAATACAGATTAAAGATCCAATCTTGGACATACATAGTTACATGATTAAAATTGCTAGTAGAATATTGAGCCACTGTAGGCAGGGTTAAACCCTAAGAATGTTTGTACCATTTCAACTTCATAACAGTGCTGTATTGACACTGCATCTCATAAATATTGAATAAGGTAAAGTCCACTACATCTTACAAGGTTGTAACTTTTCATGGTGTTCTCACATTACTCTCAATAACACTCTAGGGCAAAGCTAGTTGGCTGAATTTTCAGAGATTGCTTTCTAAATCTGCTCGTGGCTGCTATTTCACATCAGCTAGGCATGTAAATTGGAAATGTTTTTATAGGAACAGATCATGTGACAAGAATGAATCAAAATGGGACACATTTTTGTATGCAATAATGCTCTGAAATGAACAAAAATTCTCACAAGTCAAACAATAACATTCACCTTTTTTAAATCTAAGGAAAATTTTAATCTAGAGCCTGTCAAGCTTTCTTCCAAATCAGTGCAGGTATCATTCCCAATTCATGCTCTTACCTGTGATAAGTGAACTATGTACCCCTGTACATTTCCCTCACTCTAAAAAGCATAGTGATCTACTCTGTGCAGATCTAATACTGCAAAACACATGTAGACCCTCACACCCTTATCAACATCTCCTGGAGTTCAGCGCCCACTAGACACTTATTAAGTTATGTGGACTATTATATAAGAATTTAATTTGAAAGTCATTGTTTTCTCTGTTCTCCTCATCAGTGACACTCAGCTTCTAAGAGCAACATAAGTCATTTAGTAATCAAGTCAGTACAGCACATATGTTTTTCTCAATACAGAGGAATAACACTGGAAATCTCTAACACATGTGCAAATTAATGAGTTTCCAGTATTCTTTCTTTTGCTTGGCCAAGCACAATCCACTAAAGTGGATTACATCTTCTGCTACTGTAGAATATACAATAAACTGGTCCTTATCCACATTTAAGAGAATTTCCAATTACACTGACTTCACCAGTGAATTTTTCTTCATAATCCCCATTAGCTCACACTTGTTGTTTAAAGATCAGAGACTCACAGAAAGGTTTCAGTTGGAAGAGACTGTACAGACCCACCCTCTGTCCTGGGATGTCTTCAAATGCTCCCCAGGGTTCTCCATGGCAGTGAGGGGTGACCACCATCACTCCCAGCCCACACACATCTTGTCAGCTGCTCTCTCAAGAGCTGCCAGCTCCTGGGGGTTCTTGGAGGTTTACCTGGAGATTCCTGAGCTCATGAATTCCCTCTGCATGCCACACTCCTTCCCCCCATTTTGGAACACTCTTATGCAGGCGCCTCAGCAGGGGACAAAGCTCCTTACAGAAGCCACCCCTTTTGCCCCCACCCCAACCAAAACCTTGACATTCAAACACAACACAGCATTTTAAGACAAACCCCAATATATTAATTCCCTGTTTCTTCCTGGGTCATGTCCACAGGCTTCCAGTCTCTCCTGTAATGTGCTCAGTAGACTCAACTCTTGTTTTGAGCTGCAGTGTTCAAACTGGACAAAGTCTCTTGTCTAAAGTTTAATGGGCTCCAGCAGAGTCAAAGAATCAGGTTTCTGAGCTGTATTTAATCCTGCACGTTTTTTCAGAACATGCAATAATATTAAAATAATATTAAAATGCACCTTAAGCCCTCCATCCCTTTCCATGTTACACAGATCTACTCCCAAGCAGCACTTCTTCCCAGTCACAATACACTTGCCTTTGTGCAACTAATTTCTTTCTGTGTGCAGCACTTTTTCATTTCTTCAACAAGATCCATTTTTCTGTGCTGTGTCCAGGTTTGGCAGTACCATTTTACCTTCTAAGCCTGTCCTGTAGCATACCAACAGTACAAGGCCATCTGAAACATTTTACAAAGATACTTTCTACTTCACCACTTATTCACGACTTATTAATGAAAATAGAATATTGGAGCCAAGACAGCCCTCTATCACAGCAAAAATAATTTGAACAATAAACCTAATTCTTCTTGTGCAGGCTTAACGTTAGAAAGCTGCTTTCTTCAGGTAATAAGGGATAGAAGCCAAAATTAGAGTAATTTTGCACACACAGGTGGGCTTCTCATCACACAAAGGCCCGGTGGTTTAAAAGCATCAAGAAGCAGCATAAGCTGACCACGTGGTAAGTTACTTTTTCCATTTTTCTAAGTACTCTGACAGCACAGAAACAAAACATGATAAAGTATATCCCAAAGCAGATCTTGTATGACGGTGAGTCAGTCAGTGTTATATTCATTATTGGACTGAAATTACTTGAAACAGAACGTGCTTTTGAAGAGAGCAAAAAGAATAGGAAAAGGAAATGAATGATTCAATATATTATCTCCTCAGGCTGTAATATACAAAGCTAGCAGCTTCAGCTTTACCAGCACTTTAATTTCAAGAGACAAAGGTCTCATTTCTATTATTATTCCACTCACTAAAATTTACATTTTAACCAAGAAAGACCCTCTGTTCCAATTCGTGTCAGAAGTGACCAATTTATATCCATTTAAAAAAACAAAAAAAAAGTGAGTGAGAAGTGCTAAGAATAATAGTCGAAATTCTGTCCCAGTTGAAATCAATGGACTCTGTAGTCTCAATTCCAGCAGAGTGCACACAAGAGGATTTGATATTCTGTGTTAAACAATTAGACCAAATAAATCTGCTCTTCTGCTTACAGCAGTTAATCTTCTAATGAATACACAGAGGTAGAGCTACAGAAAAATATATACATATGACGCTTATCCATTACCATGCAGTTTGTGATTATTTTAATAATTATACAGGCCTTAATAATTTTACTTCTTCCCAGCAAATAAGTTCTTATTGGATATCGCATATCAATATCTTTTTCTCAAAATATATACAATGATTTAAATAAAACCTCTGGTGGCGTAAGGCAAATTTAGTAGGACATTTAGCATTAGTGGCAATATCTGAGAGAACATCTGAGCTTCATGCCTCAGTTTCCCCTATAAGTGAAATGTAGAAGGTGACATTGCACACAATATCTCTTCACAATATCATAGTCTGTAAAATCTTTGTAGCTTTTCTGGGCAGGAGGATGTCACAAATGAATATTGAGAACCAAATTGAAGACATTTACTTGGTGTCCAAACCCAAAGTATCCCACTGCCCTTTGGAGCATAACATTAAATGTATGTCATAGAAAGCTTCCTACACCAGTGTTCTCCTTACATCACTCATATGCTATAAGTACAGTCATTGCTATGCATCTGCAATTCTACATATCTTTGGGAAAAGCCATCACCTGGAAGAAGATTTGGCTTTCTAAATCCATAAATCTGCCTCTCATTCAGTTGGAGATGGGATGCAAGCAAAGGGCAAAATCTGGTATTTCAATCTTGGGATGAAAAAAACATTCCTGAAGTTAGCAGAGGGCTCAAGTGAGTCTGCAAAGCAAGCATAAACTTTTAGGGTAGTGCAAAGCTGCACAATGCTTAGGGGTGCTCAAGAAGGCAGGAATCTTTCCTGAACTGAGAAGAAAGTAGGTGTAATATTATCTTCCCTACTCCTAAGTGAGCATTAGTGCACTTGGTGTAGCCATACATCCCTGATGACTCCCTTTGGCAGACCTAAAATTCAGGGAGTAAAGGTATTATTTTGGCAGGTGGATGCAACCATATATCATGTAGTGTGGAGAGGGTATTGCCCAAAACCAGGGCTTTGGGTGCATATTCTGGCTTATACCAAAAGCTGAGATTTAAGAAGCTGATATGAAGTTGAAACCAGCACTGAAACTACTCTATACATTGTAGTTTCTTGAAACCTAGCTCCAGGTCTATCTTCTTTAGATCACACTATTCCAGAAAAATAATTTGGTCAGTTAGGATTTTTTTTGTAATGTAATTAATCATTTGGTTCTGTGGCTCAAATACAGCACAGTATGAGCATGCTATAAGCACCTGTGCTGTTACTCCAGGCATGCACTCATTTTCAATCATGCAGGATCAGAAGAGACTGGCTAAATCAACTTCAATAGAGGTATTATATTAGAGAAATCGAATAGGACAAAAAGCCCTCACTGTTCATCCAAACCAAAATATAATACATCATGTTTATATTTTATGCATTTGTGATAACTGGCCTGAGTAATGGACAAGGAAAACGAGCTATGTGCAGTATATTCATATTGAAGAAGTTTGCATTATTAATAACAAGGTGCCTGTCAATACTCTGCATACAAATCTGTTTTGGTTCAGGTTTCTTTCTTGGGGAGACCTTGGTATTGCTTTAAGACATTTTCTCAGTAGTGTTACAGAAATCGTTAATTATTTCAATGCTCAAAATTATATTTTTAAACTTTATACATGAGTAACATGTTTTCAGATTTACACAGGTAAAGTGACATCTGCAGAGGCTACTAACTTTATGTCTGGGAAGAGATCTATTTTTGTGTGTGTTTATATGATTGTTAGAACAATCCAGTATGAAATAAAAGCACAAAGATGATGATGACAACAATGATGGTTATTGTTGTCATTGTTTTGGTAGGTCAAGATTTTAATTAACTTCTGTGTGGGGCTAGGTAGAGCTCAATGTCTTTGAAAAATAGGTCCACTTTTATAACAGTGCAGACAAAAAAATTCAGGTTGCTACATCTGAAAGCAACGCTCCCAGTTATACACAGCTTATGACTTAGTTATGGCCTGAATTTTCAAAAGATCCAAAAAAAGTCATGCTTCTTAATCCCATCACATTTTAATAGATTTGGCAGCCTATATCCTTGTGTGCAGGCAAGGTAATACCATGAAGGTTGGAAAAGCAAGAAGTCTAGTTGCCTTCAATGTGATATAAACGTGCTATAACTAATAACTAGGTGAAAGGCACCCACACAATCTGAAAAACTGCTTAGTTGCAAAAATGACTAAGCAGACTATTCAGCAAGGGATACTGGGATCTGACTTAGCCAGAGAAAATGTATCTCACAGAGAAGAAAGTATTTGTTTAGAAATATAAAAATACAAAACTCAAGGTTATGAGGCCTAGAATATGTCCAGAACTGGGAACGTCAATCATTATTCACTCTGAGTGCTGAATGCTTTAGATTTTAAATGAAGTAATTAACTAATCACAGAATCCAGAACAGCCACATGATAAAAGGATAATAACTAAAGGACTACCACGCGGTCAATTACATAAAACAAGGAAGCTCTAAATACAGCAGCTTGCAGTCAGCTGACTTGGCTTTCCTGGACACCTGGCCCTCACACAGGAAACATCTCACCTCTAGTCCATAGAGCTGTGCTTCTGCCTCCAGCCTCAAGTGCAGTCTGATACCTCATTGTCCTAGGGTGACAGCCTTAGTCTGTCTTTTGGGGTTCAAAAGGCAGCCTCACTCTGCTGACTGCCTGTCCTTTGGGGAACGTGTTCCACACTGATCCAAAGCCTTGTGAGGACAAGGTACCTTGACCCTGGCTGACACGTTTCACAGGGAAACAAATGAAAGATGTAAGAGTTTAGGTTTAAGGTAAATATCTGTGGGTAGTAGTAGAAGTCTTCAGGTACAAGAGACTGCAAGTGCTAAAACACGTATATAAATATAAATATAAAAGGAATTATATCCTATTAACAATATTCTGTCTGCCAGTGCTGGAGTATTTCAGCTGAAATACAGAATCTCAGAACTCCACATTTATAGCCACTCTGACTCAGATTGTTGAAAAACTTCTTTCTTTTCTTTTAATACACTACTATAGTGTATTAAAAGTCTTGATCTAGTGCAAAACAAATGAAGAATCAATGTCTTGTCTAGTGTGACCGCCTTCTCTGTTATTTAGACTTCCTGGGTTTCCCACTCCTCCTCTTTATATCACACATTTCTGGCAAGAAATGCTTTTATTCTAACTCCAGCCAACTCATCTCATCCCAAGCTACCTAATACACATTTTAAAAAGCTTTTCTGTTTTTCTAATATGCCATATGGTATTCATCATAAAAGTAATGCATGATGATGCAGGCAGGGTGGTGATCCTAGAGCCTTTCTGTGGGGGTTTGATCAAAATCAAAGCACTTTGGAGCACATTACCAGAAAGACTCTAACCACAAAAATAAAGTATTTTCCTGGGCAGACCTTAAAGAGCAAGCATCCTTCCTTCACCTTCTCCCAACCTTTCCCAGCTGAGTCCACCCAGTACTGCTAAGGATAAATTTTCTATTGTACTTTAGGCCCTGTGTTACAAATGCTTCCTGTCACCAGTTTACCACCACCTTTCACCACTCCCTTTCCTTATATATTTATTCTCCATCTTTCTCAAAAAAGGAGGAACTGAGAGAATGAACTAGAACATAACTCAGTTGCTTTTTTCCTCTTTAGCTCTAGACAAAATGGGTAGGAAAAGCATGATGGCAAGGAAAAGCAGTGCATTTCCCAGTGACTACTAGTACCCTGCACCACTAAGACATCTTTGTTCTAATAATACCAAAAGCAATTGACCATGAAAGTGCTACGCAAATCTTGTACTCAAAGAGAATTCATTGTTTTAGTGAGCAAGTTGTGCACAGAGAGACAGATTCTGTGAGTTATATTAGTGTGAGATATGAGTCCAAAGCAAAATAAGAATTAGGGAGCTATGGCTTCATTTTCTTTGCTTTCCACAATCTAACTTTAGTAAATCAGCAGCAGAAAAAGAGCTATTTGAAATTATTACATTTTTCAAAAAATTAATATAAGAACATTTGTATCTTTTTTTCTCCCTTTGTATTTAACTGCCTGTACATATCTCACCAGCTCTTCTTTTGTGAAATCCCCTGTATCTATTTTGATATATTTGACATTGATTAGTCTAAAAGAGGAAACTATGCACTGGCAGGAAATCATGCATTTTGCAAATAATACCCTACCAATATATATCTACAGAGTGCAGTGCAACTCAATTATAAAGAAGTAGATATAAAGTGCAGTCATTATCAGATGTACTCAGCAGGTTGTTAAGAATTTTTTTAATTGAAGTTATATAGGAAATTTTAATTGGTAGAAGCATTTTAAGCAGACTTGGGGGGGGGGGGTGGGGTGGTGGCTGCAAGGCTCAGGTGCCTCTGTAGGGTCACTGGGCCCTGGAAGATTTGAACACCAGAAATCATATGACTTTTGCAATAGAAAAGTGTTTTCTAAACTCTCAGAGGACCTTTGTTCTCAATATATACTGTTTGCTCACTCACAGCAAGTGTTAGGTCCTAAGGGGAGAAAAAAGCAGGAGACATGGTGTGAGTCACATATAATGTCAGGACCAAATAAACCAATGTCTGCATCTGCCCAGGAACAAGATGGAAAGTCTTCTAGGATTAAACTGCAGTCTGAAATCAAGAGCAAGAAAACCAAGAGGAAAAATGGGTATCTACATTCACTTTAAACAACTGTTGCCAGTTTTTATTTTCATACAAGGTGGCTCCTGGTCAGGCTTCTGCAAACCCAAAGCTGGTAGTGCTTTTCAGGGCTGTAGCTGTCAAGGGAACTCTCACTGCCAGCCTTCATGGTAGCCACAAAGCAGTCACAGATAAAAGGCTTTCTATGAGGATACCAGTTGAAATAGTCTACATTCCTTTGTTTTATTTTCTGTTGCCCATGCTGTATTTTCCTTGCCTGTCAATGTGGCTTAAGAGGGAGTACTCTCTCCAGCCAGGGAACAATATTTCTGAGGCACCCAGCCCTTGCAGTGCCCTCCAGAGTGTTCCCTCATTCAGCCAAGTCGTCACCCACAAGCTTCTCTATCTAAAAAGCTGAATCAACCCTGCAGCACAAGCCAAATTTCCCCCTATTCACAGAGACCCTCAGAATTTCCAACAGTCAAACAGAACAAAGATCTTCCACATTTACATTTGATATCATTTCACATTTGCAATAAAATGGCACCACCCTAACAAAGACCTGGTCCCCAGAAGATGCCTGTGTATTTATCACCGTAGACAGAAATGCAACTAGAACTGCAATATTTCCAAAATCTACACCCACAGATGTAGATTGCTGCCTGACAAATTATAGGAAGACTAAAAAACTGCTCAAGACTGAGGTTAAAAAATCTGGAGGAAGCCTACAAAAAGTCATCAAGAGCAATCTTGGGAGGAAGGTGAAGAGGAAGTAAAACTCCTGCCTCAGAAATTAGGTGTCTCAGGGGTGGTAACACCTTCTCTCTCCAAAGATGGAGAAGAAGGGAAGTAAAAGGAAGGAAAATTGTTTAAACACCTGCATGTAGGCTTATCATGACAGATGACAATGGCAGGGTAAATAACACTTAAGGGGTGACCAAGGCCATGGCACCAGACAGAATAACACAAACTAATGCCTTTTCCCCACTGTGCTCAAATAGCTAAGAAGGGCAGATGCCTGAAAAGGCAGATCCCCAGTTCCATCCTCACAGGGATGTTTTAGCCAGGATGCTTTTAACAGCCAAAGCATAACTGTATTTGTGTTCTCTATCAATTACTGCAGGAAACCTGACACACATCACTGTCAAAGGGGATATGTTTAATCTCAGCAGGTTCTGAGGAATTCCAGATGGTCCCAGGAAACAAGCAGGTACTCTAGGAAGCTGTTTTCTTAACTGTGATTCACAAATAATGAGGTCTGGGTCCTCTTAGAGTAGCTGCCCTTCCTGTTCAGACTCTCTCTTGGTTATTAGTTTCCTCATGTAGCAAGTAGCTCCTGGGGTGCTCTTACATACACCCCTAGATTGCAGGGCTTACCCATAACCTGGACAATCTGCCTCAATACTCGACATATTTTGCTTGCAGGTGCTGTTACTAAGTAGTTTTCACAGCAACAGAAAAGTATTTATGTGCCCAGTAGTTTGAATCTGTTTTCGGGCTTCAGTGTATGATGGGAAGAACTATATCAGTCTTTATCCTTTGCAGTAGTCTTGGCAGGTAAAAATATCAAACTGTCATAACATTTACATCCCAGGAAAAACAAATTCTTAGTGGAAAGTGTCATATATGTGGGAGATATTATAAGGGAATACAGGCTGGAGAAGAGATTTGCCTCTGGGATATGAGTTGTCGTGCAGTAGGGTGTAAATTGACTGTGGGAACAGGTGAACAGCCCAGCTCCACGTTATTCTGAATTCAGGCATGCCAAAATCTGTTCTCCTGTCCTTGGGCAGAAGTAGAAGCTGAAGCATGAACCTGCAAATGCAGAGAAAAGTGTGAAGTTTAGCATTATAAATGATGCTTCACATTTATATATGATGCTTTGTATTTAAATATGTTGTTTTGCATTTACATATGAGGTTTTGCATTTACATGTGATGTTTCCTTACCAGCACAGGGCCAGGATATGACTAAGAAATTGGTGTGCATCCTTGGATAGTTTGTGAAAGGGGTCTTAACAAGAGATGTCTGAATCCCTCAATGTCCTGCAAACAAACTGCAGTGCAAAGCAGGTATCTCTCAGCAGTGCTCTCCATTCCAGTGTCAAACCAGACAAATAGGCAGGGTCAGATCACCTTGAGTCAGCTGGGGGCACATGTAGAAGAAACATGGTTATTACAGTAGGACCACAGCATCCTGGCAACAGAGGATAATTAGCGCACAGCACCACCAATATTAAATCATTCCTAAAGGAGGAAGGAATCATTCTGATCAGGGTAATTATCTTCCCTCCTGAGTGGTCTGGTACTGTCCTAGATGCCTCATGTGGCAATAACATAGATTTACCAGCCAATATATTTACATATCATGCTATTTACAATGACTTGACATCAGCAACTTGTGACACCACCATGGCTTGTCACCACATCTCCTGTGCTACGGCTTGATGAGAGCTTGGCACAATTTACTTCCAGAAGGCAGCATCTATATGGTGAGCTAAGCTGGGGCATCAACAATACCAACAGTACAACCATCTTGACAGTGTATTACAAACAGTTCAGCATAGTTGTGCCTGGAGCCATCCATCATCACCCTGAGATGAGACCCAGCACGTGGTGGCATGTGGCAGGCAGGTTTAAGGCAACAAAAAAGTGGTGAGAACTTCCATGCAGAGCTACCCTGTGGTTCAGTGTCATGGACAGAACAGAAAGGTCTGTGGCAAGTTGACGAAGGAGCTTTACCAGCAGATTTACAGAGTTTGTGAGATAGGATTGATGACTGGATAAAACTAGTGCCTCTGTCAGAAATTATATGATCTGAAACCTGCAAGTACCCCAGCTGAGGGAAACCTTATGTGTTTGACAGAAGAGTTCTGGTAAGCTTTACAATTAGTGTGGGCATAAGAAAGCACTACTTTGTGTTTTAAAATAATATTGTTTGCTGTTTACAAAACCTATGTGTGTTTAGCAAGAAATTCTTTACTGATCTATCTGAAAGTACCTAAAAGTGTGTGCCCTATATTCAGGTTTTGTATGTAATAGACACAGTGTTTATTCCTTGAAATATTTGTTAAAAAGAGAAAAATTATTGTATGTGCTTTTGAGTGGCCATAAACTGAAGATGAAACAGAACTGTCACAACACCTTTCTGACAGCCTCTCTAATAGCATTATAATAGGATAAGAAATCCCAGCCAATTCCAGGCTAAAAAACAGTAGTGTGAGCTGTGGAGAGGGTTAACCAAAGGCTGATAAGAAGATGTGAGACAGGAGAAAAGAAAGAAACTCAAGGATTTGCCTGACATTCTGCGGTGCCGTCCTGCAATACAGCATTTGCAAGAGACCATTTGTCTGTGCCTGCAGGAGAAAAGTATTCCTTAAAAATCAGCATCTAGGGCTGTCAGCCTCACTTTTGATGCCTGTAGCTCAATAAGAGACACCCGCCAACCTCCCGGTTCCTGCAGATGGTACCTTCATACACTGTTTTATCTCTAAAGGTCTGCCACTCACATAAGTTTAGTGACAAAGTCAAAATTCATTCAGCAAAGCAATCTTCTCCAAGTTTTCTCTCCTCCCTATCTTTCTTTCATTTCTTATTCCATAGAAATGCAGTTTCTGTTGAATCATCGCTTGCACCAGTCTTGTCTTTGGGAATTAGACACTGAAATACAACTACATAATGACAAGTTATCCAAGAGTTCTTGCTATTCAGAGAAAATCCTTGGCAATTAGAACTTTATTAAGGTTCTTGTAATTGAATAGAAAGAAATATTAATCTTTCCTACATTTCACCATGCCCAGCATCTTCAGAATATTTTACCATTGGACAAGGATGATGCATAAATTCTACTTCATTTTTAGTGTAACAGACCATCGCAGGACCAGATTCTTTGACTCTCTTTTGCCTCTTCTGTTGGGACCAAACAAGCTCCCACAATCCCCTCATGCCTGCAAAAATGTATTGCTTCCTTCAGTCCTAAGACTTTCTTTTCTTTAACAGGTTTAAAAAAATAAAAGAAACCACGCACACATACAAAACCTGCAAACACAAAGAAACCACAAAAAATCAAGAAATTAACTAGATATTGAGGAATTAGAAAGTAATTAAAAAGGCTTGAGAAGTTCTCAACATTTATCGAAACAGAATAGTAATTTTTTCATTTTTTGAAAATAACAAAAAACCATAAATCATTTTCTTGTTACATGAAATATCCTAATAGCCCTGATGTTTGGTTTCTGTATTTAGCACACAAAGTACAGCAGATAACATTCTGCAAACTAACTTCCTAGACTCTGTCCCATGGCTTCCTCTTCATTTTATTGTGCACTTGACCTTACTTGTCTTGGCCATTATGTCAATAGCTTTGCCCAACATCCCCACATTGTTTTTCCCAGTTCTGTCATCACTGTTGACAAACTTTACATGTGACTCCCAGTTTTTCCTTTCTGTCCTCCAGTGTCAAGGGGAATGATGTCATAAGCTCGACAGCTGTCCCTTCCCATCTGGAATTCATAAATGGATAATATTTTATTTCCACAAAAATAGTTCAGTGCTGCCTGATTGCTTGGGTTTTTATGAAAGTCAGATGGTTTTGCCTCCACACACATTCCAGTGGCCTCTGATGATTTCCATAATGCCAGCCCTATGAAATGCCCTTGCTGCAGCAAATATATACTGCAGTCATCCACCAGCTTCTTGGGGGTTTCTTACTGTGTTGGATGAAGAAGTGCTAATATCTTGGTTTTATGGAGGGAGGAGTTTGCAATCTGAATTCTTTGTTTTGGTATTGAAATGGTGATGGTGGCCATGGGTTTGACTGTGTTCTTTACATTGTGCTTGGCTCTCAGACTTTTGGGAAGGGCACATCTCTAAAACAAGGCAATGATTTCCCAGCCTGTGCCTGGAAAAGGCTAGGTCTAACTACCCTTTTTTTTTTATCCTAAAGTATGCAGAGATTACATTTTTTATGCAAAATCACTTTTTGCTACATTTTGTTGCAGTCAATCCTGGTTGAAGGGCAGGGGGGAATGGTATCAACAGTTTGGGAATATTTCAGATTTACAATCTTTCTCTACGATGATTTACATCACTTGCAATTCCTACAGCAGAGGTAAAAACCAGGCTAAAAATCTGTGCATAAAAATTTAACATCTTTGAGACTACCAGAGACTCTGAAGTTGCAAGAATGGGAACAAAGTTGGCTTTTTTGACACCCTACTGCATTTCAGAGTTTTCTTTTCCTAGTGGGAACACATAGCTCTCAAAATTACCATGGAAAAATGGCATTGTTTGCCACAACCTCAGTAAAGAAGACAAAATCCAACAAGCCCTGAGACTGTACCAGACCACATCAGTCTCCTGAGTGAATAGCAGCCCTTCCAAAACACACACAAATCCAGTTGGTAGAGCAAGGTGAGAAAAATCTTATGCTGTCATTACCTTTTGCAGTCACATCTTTCAAAAACAAAGCTTCCACACAGAAAGCTGTAATGTGCTGAAGTAAAGCTGGTAGTTTTTATAAATATATATATATATAAGAATTATGAGCCAAGTGAAATCTGAAATAATACCCCAGAGAAATACAGTGAATAGCACAAATATAATTTTAAAGAGATGAGGAACTACTTGCATTTTTAAAAGCTATGTTGAATCACAGCCTGAGTTATTATGTGAATTGGGTGGAAATGTACTCTGTATTTTGGAAGGCTTTGAACGAACTTAGACACAGTTCATAAGCTGTCTCACTTAGGTGTTAAAAATTGTTCTTCCACATCTGTGCTTCTCCCAAAGGAAACAGCAAAGTCAATGGTTTTCTTGTACTTCTTTCTCCCAAATGATTGAGACAACAGAGTAGGATTTTAATGGATAAGCACTTACTTGTTTTTTTATCTCCCTAAATGAGCAGCTAAATTTGGTATAAAATGACCTATCCCTTTTCTCTGTATTTATAATACTTGTTTGTAAAATGATGCCAAATCTTCTGCCCTTGAGCAACACTATTTTCATGCATGTAAAAAAAAAAAAAAGTAAATCATAGGCAGCAGCAGTGGAAGATTCCACAGAGTTCTCCACCAAAATGCTATAATATTGACATAAAGGAACAATTTACATGGATAGAGGCATAATATGTTCTCCAGACCACCTGCAATTACATTTTTGTTTTCTGTTATTAGGTCTTTCTGCCAATCATCAAGGAAATTTCAACATTTCTGAAAATATCAAATTGTAACAAGCTTAAGTTACTTCTGACTTAACAGAATTAATAGTTGCAGCTAAGGACCCATCTAGATGAGATTAATAGCTTCAGCACTCAAAAGTTTCAGTGCCATTCTAGATAACCTCATTTGAAATAAAACTGTGCACCCAGTATTCCTTTGCACTACAGAGAATGTATGGCAAGGACGTCCTGCCTGGCATTTCTCACATCTTAGTACCCCATTATGACTAGGAGCCCAGATTCAGCCAAGGAGAGGCCAGAAAAGGATTTCAAATTCCTGGCAAATCTTACTTTCCTCATTGATGGCTCAAGAGGATTTTCACTCTGTCTCCATGGGGGAAGTAAGGAAGAGAATACTTCACTCTTTTGAACTATCTAAAGAGATAAAGGAAAGGTTCACTTTGATTAGGATGTTATAGCTTTTTGACATTTAGATTTATTTTATTATTTGCAATAATAGTAAGGCTTTTGACTATGTCTGTGTATGTATGGCCATGTACATCCTCACAATCCACATACATAGAATGGACTTCAGCCACAGGTATTTCCAGGTATTGAGGAAATGTCGCATTACTCCATAAAATAAACAGATAGGGATGCATGTAGTAAAAGCTTGTATGTTCAAAAGATACAAATTATTTTTCTACAATAACTCTCTCTGCGAACATCTGACCACTTAAACTTTTCAGTCTCTTCTTCCGAATACAGCCTGAAAGCAGCACAGGGACTCCCAAGCAGATGGCACAAGTATTCCAGAAGAGGATACTTGGCTTTTTTCAATAAATTAATAACATGCTGAGCTTTATTTTATTATCCCAAGAGAATTAAATGTTTCCATTTGAAGCAGCTGCTGCACCTTCTCTTTTTGCAGTCCTTTCTCAGTGTTGGTGTAAGCGACCCAACCAGTTAAACACCAGCTACAATTCTTTATGCTAGTGCTAAGGCAACTAATTAAACGTGATGAAAGTAATCAGTTTGTGAGAATGTTCCTTTTTTTTCTCTTTCTGAATATAAAGTTACCAGTTCTTGGTGGTGACAAGGCACTCAAATGTTACACTAATGCATAAATTAAACAAGACGTGAGCTGTAGATTAAAAATCTCAAGTGTCAATTCCAAGCCAATACCACAGACAAGCCAATTTTCTATTTCTGGAATAAAAGTTTACTATTTCCTCTTAAACTTTTATTACATGGTGTGAAATCAGTACTACGTAGAGGTTAAACCTTTTCACTTGAACGCAGTGCCTTCAAGATCAAATTAAGTTAATTTAACACAAAAAGTTAGCCATTAAAAAGAGCAATATATCCTAATAATTTTTTAACTTAAGGACTAGATTTTTAAACTCTGTATTTGAGGTGTATTATTAAGCGTGGAACTTTATTCAGCATGGCTATGCATTTATGCAACTGTAAAGACATTTTTAGGAACCCCCATTGTTTCAATCAGGAAACATTGTATAATCGTTCTTTATGAACTTGAAAATACTATGGACTTTTGCCAAAAAAAAAAAAAAAATGGTATCTCTTTTATCAGTCACTTGTTCAAGTCACCATGGTGGGATATTTCTTGGTTCAAAAGATAAAAGAATTATGATTACAGTTTGTTTAAAAATTTTAGGTTTAACTTACAATGGAAAAACATTCTGTGATTCAATTCACCATAGTTCTCATATAAAACAGGGCACTCTTTCCATATGTTTAATTCTCAGTCTCAAAAAAACATCCATCGTCAGAACAAAGAAAATCCAAGCTGATTGCACTAATTGATTTCCTTGGAGCAAGTGATTGCATAGCACAGCAAGCTGCAAAGTAAAGAATCAAGAAAAAAAGAATACCAAAACCATGTGCCTTAGTTACAAAAGCTGATTTATGGAAGCAACTTTCCAAGTCTCTTGTTGCTCTGCAACATTCCAGGCGTATCAGGAAAATCCAGCAGCTGTGCTGCCTGATGATTTTTTTTGCTGGTTCGACACATCCTGATGTGGGCTTGCGACTGTGATGGAACATTGGAACATCAGAAGAACATTGCTCCGGGAAATGTTGCTGAGTGGATACTGCAGTGAAAAAACAGCAGGGGGGCAGATGGAATGAAAATCGTGAAAATGTTAAAAAGTGGCAGCAGTTTAGCACATTCCTCTGAAGATCAGACCACCGAGGAGCAGGTGCTACATTATAATTCATGTATGTGTTTGCTGGGGTACACGTTTAGTCTGACCTTCTCTTGGGGGTTAGGTGTCCTTTTAGTTCTTTTAGTTCCTGTGGAATTTTTACCCATTATTTGCGAGGAAAACCTGACTGCGGGTACTTGGTGGATACTTGAAGAACACAAAGAGTTCTGCCGGGCCCAGGGGGAAAGGGGAGGAGAAGGGGAGGGTGGGGACAGTTTGGGGAGCTTCTTCAGCTTCGGAGAGGGACACTTTGCCGAGAGCTGTTGCAGTGGGGAGAAGGGAATTTCGCCATCACCCAGACGGAGCTGCTGCTTCTTCTCCTTCTTCCCTCTTCGTTGGTGGCCTCGCACCCCCTGTCCTGCCGGGACGTGTGGCAGTGCCAGGCACCGCCGCGGAGCTGCTGATCCACCTCAGCCACCGGCCCAGGATCTCTGCTCATTCCTCTGCTGATCCACCTCAGCCACCGGCCCAGGATCTCAGCTCATCCCTGCTGTTCCAGCCGAGTGTTCCTCAGAGCCCTGCAGGAGCACCGGGACTGACTGCCCGAGGGGTTTGTGAAAACAAAGCCTCTCCTCCATCCCATCTCAGCTAAGAAAGCTGTCACGGGGTCCCTGGTTCTGTTTTGTTGTTAATGCTATAGTTATTGTTGTTTGTTTGTCTTGTTATAAATATTAGTGAAGAACTGTTATTCCTATCCCCAGATCTCTGCCTGAGAGCCCCTTGATTTCAGAATTACAATAATTCGGAGGGAGGGGGTCTACATTCTCATTCCAGGGGAGGCTCCTGCCCTCCCTAGCAGACACCTGTCTTCCAAAACCGAGACACCCTCCAACACAAGATACAGTATGAAAACTCAGAGCCTGGAGTACTGGTAATGCCAGTGAAGTTTGGTAACGACCTTCCATTGGATAAGTCTCAGCCATGAGATATATATATATATATATATGGATAATATCCATGCTCTTTTGTCTTTAGAAAATTAGAAAGAGCTTTCAAAATAATTCTCTTTACTTAATCTAAGTGATTCTATGCTGTTGACTATAGCTGTAAAATGCAGTTTTGCAGTTACAGAAAATAATAAGAGAACTCTGTAGTATCATTAGAGAAAGAAAATACCCCTTTTTTGAGGGACTGTGCATTTTAAAGGGACTGGGCTTTCCAAGTCCTGTAGGAATGAAGACTGGAAACAGGAACTGCTGCAGGACACTTCCAGAGCTCACTCCAAAGCAGAGTTACAGCAATACTTCTGGACTACTGAGATATTTGGACACAATTATTTAAATCATTTACTGTCAAAAATATTCTGTTACTTTACAGTTTTACTTCAGAAGAAAACAATTGCCTTCATGCCAGTTAGTTACATTTTTCTTGAGGTGTAGCTGGGAGCCTTCCACTGCCAGGTTGGAAAATTTGATGATGGCAAGAACTTCTTTGGTCATCAAAGAAATGTCAGCAACAGATAGGATGTATCTTAAGCACCAAAACACAATATTACCACGTTTGATTTCACTAAATTTAATGAGTGTACCTAATTCTTGCAGGTGTCTTTTATTCTAGATCAGGTGTCTTTTAACACTCTAAAATCCATAACTTAAGGTTCAACTTATGTGTAAAGACTCTACTAAAAATCTCTTGTGGCACTGGGACAATAACTGAAATTACCAGAACCACATAATTTTCATTTAGTTGTCTGTAGATTAATTTCATGTATATATATATGCATGCTAAATAAAAGTAGGAGAATTTTTTTAATGCAACTTGTCATTTTAGACCTTCTTCAGTGCTCTGGACATGAATATTCCTACAAGTCAATTAGGTTTCCCAAAGAAAATTTCAAGGATGTTTCTCATAATCCTTGGTAAACAATAAATAAAAGGGTAGGTAAGGATTTTTCCTGCGTTGTACACAAACTCATCCCACCTAGCTGCAAGCACACAGCAGAGTTGGGAAGGTGGGATATTTCTTGCTGTAGACTCCCTTTATGGTCAGTACAAAGCAATTTCTCCAGAGAGCAATCTGTCTCACCTGAGATCAGATTCTTACCTGAGGTGTCAGCTGCTCTTCCTTAGCAGTTGACAGATAAGACAGACATGTCTACAACATGCTTAAAATTAGGTGGGAATAATCTAGGGACTAAAATCACGGTCTCTAAAATAACATAAATCAGATTTTTCAATAACCTTTTAGCTTTCTGACTGACAGAAATGAGCATCCAAAATTAACAGATATGAGACAAAAATTCAAGCTTTTTTTTCACTGAGTAAATGCAAATTTATAAAACTGATACAGCTGAGTAAATTTCAGACACTTCTCAGAAGAGCATCTTCAAAGAAACCATTTTTTGTTTATTATTGGATGGAATCAAAGATTTAAGTTCTGTTAAGAGTGATAGAATTTACAGCCACATTCATATTAATTTAGTTTCATGTCTTTAAAAAAGAAAGAGATCAAAACACTTGAAATCCTAGTAGCTTGTCAGAAAAATGTACCATTGGCTGGGTCACATTTCCTGCTAACATTAAGCAGAATGTCATAGGCAGAACACTGAAACAGTAATAAACCTCTCTTGCAAAGCCTAGAAAACTGAGAAGAGAAAAAATGTTTCAGGACAAATGAGAATTCAAGATTATAATGGGCCTAATTCTCTCACATATAATTTACCAAAATACTCATCACAACATTACTAATTCAAAGGCTTTGTAAATAACTTGACATCTGAAAAAGATGAACAACAAGAGGAAAATGGCCTTTTCACTTTAATGCTCAATGAAGTAATTACAGTTGAGAATAAGAAGATGAGCTCTCACTGGTAGATAAGGAAAATAATTATGGTGAGTAAGATAGGTTGAAAGAATGCCACTGAAACAAAGGGCAGGAAATTGCAGAAACATACAAATTCAAATTTGAAGTTCGATGAGGAAGAAGATACAATTGATTCATTTGGAAAATTATTCCAGTAATGTTTTGAATATGTGTAGTTAAAATATTTTCATTAAAAAAAAATTGAGTGATTTTAGCGTATCTTCAATGAAATGGAACACCAAATACAGGAACCTGCTACACTATTGAGAGCACACTATTGTTGGGTTTTGATTCAGTAGAAATAAACAAGACCTAGAGGTAACATCAATAAGAAGGTTTTCTAATCGTTTTTCTCTTCCAGACTAGTTCTCTAGCAGAAATTGCAATGTGGAACAAAAAATGGCATCATAAAAAAACTTTACCTATTTCAAAGATTGGGATAGTGCAACAGCACTGTGGGGTTCTAAGACCTGGGAGCTCGTCCAAAATTCACTGATTCAAAAGAAATGTCTTAATTTACAACATTTGGTATAATTCAGTCTCTGCCTGGTTTAACAGCAAGATTCTGAAGTACTTGGATTGCTTTCCTGTAGATCAGTAGATCTGATTAACCATTGTTCCCCACTAAATCTGAGCATTGATTAAATTTATCCACTCCCAACATGCAGACATTCTGCAGAGTCTATGGTTCCACAGAAAACAAAGCCAAAGGTAGTAATTAGGCTACCTAATCTGATTTCAGGTCTCTCTGAGAAATTTATACTTTATCTCAGTAGCCTACATATTTAATTGCAAAGGATGTTTCAGTCCTCAAAAACCTGAGAGGTATGACAGTGTAGGGATCAAGGTGGTCAAGGCCCACAAGAAAGAAGAAAACTGATTGCGTGTCAACTAAAAAGATATATCTGCAGGTGAAGAAGAAAGTGAAAAGCAAAAAGGCCCTTTCAGAATAATCTAGGACAAATTTCCTTCTCAACTACACATCTCAAAACAAATATGACTCTGAGTGTGTGAGAAAATAAGCCACTCAGACACCTGTGAGAATTCTCTGTACCAAATCAGCAACCTATCCAATACCCAGCTGCTGCTTATTTCTGTTACTTCTGAGGAGGGGGAAAAAAATCAAAATTAAAAAAATACTAAAAACTTGGCAGCAGGGGAAAAATTCCTCCTTGACTCTTACAGATAATCACATAAAGTCCAAAAGCCATTAGCTTTGATTGTAATCATTGGCTTAATACAATTCTGCACAGGCCTAGAATAAAAGCATGATCAGGAAATGCAAATCCTTCTCCCAGCTGTCATTTACCCAGGCCAAAGAACTTCTTCCAACAGCCTGAGTAAAACATATTTTTCAGAAAGCCATTTAGTTTTGCCATAGGAACACCTATTCCCTTCTACCAATCTATCAGACATGTCACATCAGAGTCTAGATAATGAATAAATGATGTTAAATAGCTCTTTAGGAAAAGGTTGTATTTTGGGGCAGTTCCAATGGAAACAACAACTCCTCTCATAAATATCTTCCTAAGAGCTACTGCATTGTTAGATTTCAATGAGACAGATTTTTAACTGAGCTCCTGTGCATCCTTATTACTACCTCATAATGTAAGCTTTTGAGTCAAAATGTCATGAGCTTTATTCAAGTGCCTTTGAGAAAAGATATATCAGGTATGACTGAAGACCATTTAAAAGCATTGACAAGAGTACCTCTGTATCTTCCTGTAGAGTCACATTGGCAGCTTTTTTTGTATAAAAAGCTGCAAGAAATGTTTATAAAGGGGAGAGCTCTGTTTCTCTTTCCTCCAGTATCCTACAAAAACCTGTTAGGCTTTACTTCTAAAGCTGTCCTACTTGAGCAAATAGCCCCCTGACCACCTGGGTAATGAAGCCTGATGAGAAGCAAGCAGGGCTGCCAGAGAGCAAGGTGGTCAGGTGGGTACAGGAGTGGGAGAAATAATCAACATGACATCATGTAGCAGATAGCAAGAGTAAAACCTGGTTACAGTACTGTGAAGATAGAACTTTAACCAAATTTGTGTTTTAGTAGGAATGGACAAACTTTAACCAAACTTTTGTTTTGGCAGATATATATGAAATAATATAATGGGCCTAACAACTTCCTGTACCTCAGAACAGAAAGAAATTTCAATAACTTTAGTGCACTCAAGGAAACAGCCAAACCTTGCAAAAACCTGTTGATACTCAAGAAGGGCAACCATGTTCAGAATAAGCAGGTCATGAGCACTAACAGTGAAATAGCCATTTTCTGACAGCAAATCAGAAAATCTCAGTGGATATCAACAGAAAGATATTCTTCACCCTCATAAAGAATATTGGAGGAGGAGTTAGGAACCAGAGAGACTATGAGTGGCTCTGTGTCCCTGGAGTGGGGATTTGGGACTATTTTTGCAGCTCCAGGAGGAGACAGGGACCTGAAGAGAGCATAAAGGACCTACAACCCTGGTCCAGGATGTTGCATAGCAGAATTGGAACCACAACATCAACCCTTCTGGCATTTCACCTGGACCACACCACATCACAGGGGAGCTGTGTAATTGTGAAAATTGCTTATCTCTATGGTTAAAGTGGTTTTGTATCCAAATCTAACTACAAAATGTCACCAGTTGAAGTGATGTAGTATGAGCTCAGCTCTCATTACACATTGGAGAGCCCTCACAGAAAACAGATGTTAGGAGGAAGCCTCAGCACTTGTATTTTGCCACATTTAGAACATCCCTCTCTCTATAAGAAAATTTGTTCCTTCCTACAATAAATGTCTTAAATCATTACATAAATAACATAAATCACCATATACAGTGATGATTAATTTCCACTGCTTATGAAGGGAGCCCGGCATATTTAGTTCAAAGGGACATATCCACACTTTCAGCCATCCAAAGTAACATGAGATTATTCTCAGCCCTACTATCGTTGAGATTTCTTTCCACACAGGTGTAGTTGAAATTGTCCAGTAAGCCCAATTTAATACCTGCACACATACACGGCATGAACACATAGGCATTGATTTCTTAGGAAGCCAGGTTAAAAATAGGAGGCAATAAATCAGTGCTGAACTGTGTTCATTTCTTATCCTGTGTCCCATTATTTCTTTATGGTCTCTGAGGCTGCTTGGGCTAGAAATTCACAGGACTGAAACATTATCCTGGATATTGTTGAATGCTATATTATTTAAAGATAATTATGAAAATATTTGGAACCTGCAATCCTTTTTTTACATATGAGGAATGCTTACGTGATGGCAGTGTAGGCTGAACAGACTATACTACATTGTAGTTTGATAAATATTTTGTTTGTATTTAATAAAAAAGACAACTTTAATTTCTGAATATATTTGAGTTCTTGTGAGTCTTCATAGATAATTGCTCATTCATAGATTCAATTCATAGTTTCAGCCACTTATTTGGGAAGTAGGAAAGCCTAATCTCAAAAAATATAATTGACACCATTTTAATAATTAGTGGGAAGGAGGTGGAATTGCACATACTGCAAGGTTAGTCCATACTGCAAATATGCTAAAAAAAAATTTAGTGTAAATGAGGATTTAATCTGAAGTGTTTCTTTTTGTTTCTTTTTTTTTTCTTTTTTCTTTTTTTCTGGAGTTCTTCAAGGACATCTTTCTTCTGGCATTTAAAACTCTTACTAATGTTAGATTTCCCAGAATAGAGAGGTTTATCTCTTCAGGAAGCTGAAAACCTATGACCTCTTCTTGAATAATTTCCCAGGTGGTAACATTTAATTTTTAATTATTTCTAAGTTTATTCTGGCATTTTCATGTCACCTGCAACAAAGCATTTTTTACTTTCTCTCTTCTTTCTAGTTTGTCACCAGCCACTTTCATTACTGGGGTTAAAATCAGCAGTTGCCAGAGCTTTACCTCACCCAACACAGACAAAGAAAAATGTCTGAATAGAAGTCTTCAGAGACAGGCACCTCCAGAAGGTGATTCATCTGCCCTATCTTAGATACCTCTCTTAGGGAAAGATGAATAGACTTTTGACTAGGATTCTGTCAGTGAGAAGTTTCATATAAATATCTTTCAGAAGTGTTTTTAACAGAATATTTTTTATCTAAGGAATATAAATTGCTTCTATTCCTCCCAGCTGATGTATCTGGCTGGCTATGAAAAGTGAGTTTGCTTATCTCACTCCAGCAACCACTGTATTCAAATGTTACCACTGCCACTGGATCATATTCCTCATTAGCACTCCATGAAAAAAAAAAAAAATGAAGGAATAAACATTCTACCATCATTTAATGCTCTTTCCATGTCAACAATGAAGGAGGTTGAATGGATAATTATAGTAGGATACTGCTGTGTGAAATATATATCTTAACTTTAGTCATCTAAAAATAAGGGATCTGCTCAAAACCATATACCCAAGTTGTATGCTCACTGAAAACCAGCCCGAGGATCATCTTTCCTGGCTTGAGGCACCTATTTTAAGATGAGTCTTCTCACAAAGGGAGTGGCCTAGACCTCTATGTCACAATTTGGACTGGTTTCAAATAATTAAATTTAATTCAAAGTAGTCCCTTGCAAAACTTGCTACTCATTCTGTGGATTTATGGAGATCCAAATAACTATTACATCCTGCTAATATTAAAGTTATAGGAGCACAAGCACAGAATCAGTGAAATGGATGCTTACATCTAGGGTACCTGGCTGAGGTTAACTAGTGAGCCTCGGTCTTAGGGAGGGGGACTTGGCAGGTTTGCTGTGAGCTTGCCAGGAAACTTGCCAGCAGCACAGGTGTCTCTTCTCCAGCTTTCACATTCTCTTACTTGTTCCACTTTAGAAGCAAAATCCTTCTCTTAGAAACACACACACAAAAGATCTTCCCACTATTTCATGAACTTTTAACTCCAATGATTTATATTGACAAACCTGGCTCCTAAAGGGCTAGAGATTGTTTAAAACGAGGAACAAAGTCTGTGTAATTGTAAGACTATCTACTGACCCCAGCAGTGAGAGCATTTATGAGAAAATAAACCACTGAGAGAGAGGAAGGAAAAAAGAGAAATTAAACAGTGGCCCCTGAGGTCAGGTCCAGTCTTTGTGTGGGCTTGCTGTGCTAATGGGCGTGTTCAGCCCTGGGGACTGAGGATAAGTGTTCCCACAATTACACCACCCAGCACAGACTCTGCAGATGTCAGTGAATCTTCCCAAAGAGCTTGACCCAAAAAGGATAAGCAGACACAAACAGCAACCCTTCAGCTAGTTTTCACTGGGTGTAGTTCTGAGGGTCTCCCTGGGGCACTGATTCTGCTTTATTTTAAGACCTATATTCAGAACAAATACTCTCTTGCAGGGACAGCAGGTGTTTCTCACCCAGTGCAGAGAGCAGTTCATGAAGAGACCACCTGGCCAGAGTCAGTGGCAGAGACTGGCATTGTACAAGGGCTTTTGCTCTTCTTCCCTAGCTGTAGTTAAGGTTCACAATCAGTTTGTGCTGGACTGGAGCTGCTCAAGGGGCTCATCTTTTATGGTGTGGAGCCAAGGCCAGAAAGTAGGTGGAGCCAAGGTGGAAGTAGGTGTCACACACTTTCAGGTGTGACAGCTGAAAGTGGCAGGACTTAAGGGGAAAAGAGCTGTTTCCCAGCTTATTCAAACTTTGTTCACAGGGATAGAGTAAACACAGCAAACAGTTCACAGAAATTCCCAGAAAGCAAAACCACTTTATTTCACAGAGCCTAAAGGGCCATTCCTCACAATAATGTGTCTCAGATTTCTTTCCATATTATCTCATGTGGACCTCCTGAAAATGTCTTAACACAGCATGAGAGTGTAACATATTACAGTGTGACACTTCTGAGTAAAATGGAATATGTAAAAATTATTTAAAATATCATCTCTGCTACCAGAAAGACCTTGAAGCATCAACCTTCATTCCTGATCTGTGCATAACTGCCAACCACAACTTAAGTTTAATCAACCTCATAACTTCTTCAGTTTCCTTCCACGGAGACAACCCAGAGCATAAACATAAAGCATCTCCTCCTGCTTTTCCTCCTCAAGGGTATCTTTACATGTGAGCAGACATTACATGCTCAGCTCCATGAAAAGTACTAGAATTAGATTTCTGCAATATTTTTTATGGCTGAATCTGCCTTTGCATCCTGAAAGGTCCTGTTCTTTTCTTTTTATCAGCAATAGAAGCTTTTTGTGTTGGCTGTGTAAATCTAATTTAATTCCCATCATAGTCACTGCTCCATAGTGACAATCGACATCTAACTGAAGGCAATGATTTTTAATTCATTACATGTGTTCTTTTAACTTGTGTATATGTATTGCTAACTTTCCTTTTCGACTGTTTCTCAAGAGCAAAAATTAAATCATCAATGCTAGATGCATAAAATGGTTTTATATGGTTCTACATTTCAGATTAATTTGCAAGTCAGAAGTTTCCATTGTGCCAAACAACCCTATGTATTTATCTTGACAATGATGCAGGAAAAACTAATAACAATGATGCATACAGAAAGCTTTTCACCCAAAGATCCTGGGACACATGACAAACTTTACATGCTGATTACAGTGTACACTTGATATTGTTCAAGCTTTTCATTGGCTTTAGAGGATATAAATGTAAATAGAAAGCTATGCACAGATAATATCAGTCATTGATATACATTCAGGTCTGGGATAGGAATGCAAGGAAGAAAGGAATTCCTCCTCATCGACACAGAACATGAGGAATACTGTGCAGAGAACAGTGGGGCAGCAGCTATAATTACCTGGTGTAAATCACAAGTTATTCCCTCACTTTCTTCCCAGCAGCTTTCTGAGTAAGAACCAAATAAAACCAAAGCACATGGGAAGAAAAAAGTAGTTACATGTGATCTGACTTTGGTTTTTGCCTTAGTTACTTTCAGGTAAGAGCAGAGTGAATTGTAGCTTAAAAGCTGGGGTATTTTTGCTGCCTCAGAATATTGCCATTTTGGAGGCATATTTTAAAGGCTGAGTTTGTATTTCCTGCCTTACTGAAGTCTTTGTCTCCTATGCTCAAATGGTTTTTAAGCAATTTAAGCTGAGACAAAGCCCAGAATGTTTTATAAACATAAGTACCTGAGGTCCTTCCAGATCACCATGAGCTGAAAAGTCCATATGGCTTTTTTCTGTGTGCTGACTCTGTAGGACTGAAAAGGTTTGCTGTACTTGATAATATGCTTTTTCTCTTAACAATTCTTTAACCCCTAGGAGTAATTCAACTAGGTCAAACATTTGCCCAGTATCCTGCTGTCAGTTCCCTGTCTCCCTAAATAGGAGATGTTGGCAACAAGAGCTCTTGAAAGAGATCCTGCAGGAAGACAACTGTATTTGCAGTCAGTAAAAAGCAGTAGTCAGCACATCCCAAGCAGTTACTTTTTCTGGCATTTGTACCCTTGAGAAGCCAAGGTGTTGGACCCCAGAGAAATTGGGTTGAGCCTGTCCAGTTTTTGGAAGATACCTACATATTTATCTGCTGCCTTCTCTCATTTCCTCTGCTGCATCCCATGGAACAGATTCTTTTTCTCCAGTGCTCAATATAACCAAATATAATCAACAGCTGGTCAAACTATGTTATACAAGTTTATTAAATGTAATATGCTGTGTGAGTAGAACAAACTCACAATGGAATGGGTCACATCTCTGGGATATTTTCTTAAGTGCTGCAATTACGATGATTAGGATGGGTTATGGTGAGGCAAAAGTGCCAGAAGACAGCTATGTTTATGAATACCTGTTTTGTGAATACATGGCTTCCTTGTGGAAACCCATGACCTTCCTCTTGGCCTTCTAAAAAGTGTCATATGGATACAGTTATTCACCCTTTAGTGAACAGAATGTCACTGGACAACATAAAAGCACAAAATCTATGATAAAATGCCTAGCTTTGCATGTAGAATTTATTCTATTTAAGCTCAGCTATTTAACAGAAAGATCTGAAAGTCTGACATGAGGTGTGTTAATCAACTGAGAGCACAAGCAGCAGAAACAGAAGCAGGAGATGGGGAATTAGAGCCTAATTTTAAAAATTCCCATATGATTGGGATTTCATTTTATTTGAGGTTCTATGATTGTTTGTTTTTGGGAAAGGAGAGACAACTAACAAAATGGAAGAAATAGATTTGACTAACACCAGGATATTTTGTTTACTGTTGGTTAACTTTGTTATTTATTTTCCCCCCTACTATTTTATGGACTTATAAATGAGGAATTACGGAACACTCACTGACAGAATCTTTAAAAGAATCTGAAAATACTGGATCTATTGGAACAAGATAGTGTCCACAAGGAGAACCAAACTTCTCAAACAGGATGGTTGGTGATGAAGGAATTTTAAGGGTCCTTGTAATGTCACTTTCAACTGTTCAGAGTGAAACTCTCCAAACCTCTGTTCTGATACACAATTCTTGCACCCACACAATCTGTAGTTATACTACATAAAATTATCTTTACTGTACACAAGAGACTTTCCTACCTGACTCTTTCTGCATATGCTGAAGGGGTTTTTGAACTGCCTTTTTGAAGTGTCTTATTGATGTCAAATTTGATCAATTTTGCACCAGGAATCACCTCAAGAAGCTTCAGGAACGGTCAGATCCTCAACTCTCAAGGTTAATCAACACATTTGAGCATAAAAATTGGTCCAATCATAGATGGAGCTGCCGGAAAAGTCAGGCCCACCTGGAGACTTCCTGTGCCTGATAATCAGATGTTTTGTGGTCAACCAGGCTAGGGGTTAAGTTCACCTTGTCTTGAGTCTCTCCAGTGATTCAGATCAGTCTGTTATCTAATCTGTGCAGCTGGATGAGGAGTACCTGGGACACCCAGGGAACTCATGCCTAAAGTGCACTGGGTTTGCACAGTGACAGGGCTGAACTGCGCCATGGTTGCAGAATGAATTTAAGCTTCATTTTATAACTGTCACACAATTATTTTTAAAAATGTAGAAAAAAAATTCACCCTTTCTTCAAGGAGATATTTTATTTCAAAACATCAGGGTGAAGGATTTCCCCAGGTTTAATTTTCTCCAGTCTTTTCAGCTAAAGGCTGAAAGGGAATCCGATCTGGTTAGATTATTTTTCAGTCTCTCAAAAATACCATTTTTCAGCAGATTTACTACTCATTGAAAAACTCTAGTCTGGAACTACATTTCTTTGTCTTATTATCCAAAACTGCTTGTAAAGTAGATCATGTGCTGTTGGTCTGTTTCTCAAGTGTCAGGAAGTATAGTGCTTTAAATAAAGTATTCAGCTGTCATTCTCCATTTCAAGAATTTCTGATGTGGACTGTTTTCCTAACCACGTCGTTTCACTGCACCACACCAAAGGAATATCTAAGGCATATAACCAAATTTTCCTCTGTATTTATAGTTCAGAATATTGAGGATACTCTACCATTGCTATTAGGATTCTGACTCTACTAAAGCTCTGTACAAATACTAGTTGTGTTTTTTGCCTTGAGCTACTGTGTATTTTGTTTATAGTTGCAGCACATTTTCACTTGCCGTATCTTTTTTTTTTATCACTTCATTTCTTAATATTTTTCTGTTCTTTCGATTTTAAGATTTTCACTCTCCTAATTTTATCAATTATAATCTTAACATTTGGCCCGAAGCATTCAAATAAATGAAATGGTTCACCTCTCCTCAGCACTGTGCTCAGCATGGCTGTGACAAAAAAGGTGGATGCTCTTTGTCTGTCCTGAGGTTTCAAGCAGGGGTTACGTTTTACTGAAATTTCACTTCTTGTTCCTGCTGCAGACAGAGCATCTAGGGAAGTATATAGGGAACTCTGCCACTGTCATATTCAAAACTGTTCAAAAGTTCTATACCGATGAACACCCTGGAAATCAGGTTTGTCCACTGCCCGTCTTCTGCCTCTATTCCACAGCAAAAGTCACAGCTCCCACAAGTCAGTTCTTGTCATTCCTTAACCCATTTTGATTTAAAAAATTAAAAACACCACAACAAAATTGGGTTAACCACGACCTATTCCCATTACTTAAGCTAATATGACTTTGTGTAACTGAACTGGGTGAAGAAGCACTCACACAATCAATCCTGCTAGAAAATAAGAGCTAGTCAGCATTGATGCACAGTAATCTCCTCACAAGCAGAGCTGGGCTTAGAAGAGTACATCTGTTCCCAGCCTGAGCTATGCTCTGCAGAGCCCCATCCACAAAATTAGCCATGCTCTGCTATACATTCCTATAGAGGAGTTTCAGCTTACTTTTGTATTATTATGAAACCGGTAATCACCATGACTGTGAAAACATGAGAGTGAAATATGGGACATTACAAAGATAAACACCTGAAATTACAGCTCTGAGAATATGGCTTTTCCCTTACTTTCCAAAAAAAATGTTAAGTCTGAAACCAAACTACCTCTATTTCAATGGGGGCATTGTTAGCTATTTTACTGCTGAACATTGTAACAAATCCATCTAACTTGTGTGCTAAAATTCCAGAGATGTTCAAAATCATCTGTGTCCTGACATGGCTGTTAAGGGAAAACTATCAAGCTATGGGAGTCTGCATTATATTCTTGGAATGAAAAAAATGGGAAATGGGCTGAGCACAAAATAAATAGAGTTCTTCAAGAAAACAGATGATATTATAGACTTCTGCCTCCAAGTATTATTCTTCTTATGTAAGTTACTGCAACTTGAACTTAAATTCAGTTCCTTGATTCAGTTAAATCAGTTCAGATTTTTTTTACCAGCATAACAAAACTCAGGTGTCCTACCACAGTCTTTGGGTCTGGTTGGTCAGAGAGCACACAAGGAGATGATCCCATACCAGCATTGATAATAGCTACCACTCATTTCTCAGTTTGCATCCCCAGGACTTGCACTAACATCTGATTTTGGGGAGACTTAATTCTGCTGCTTCAAAATCGATGTAATATATTGGCTCCAATGGCAAAACAGCACAGAGAAGTAGTCAGAAGTTGGACTCTGGACCATTACGTGTGCTACCACTCCACTGTGCAGCATTCAAAAATTGTATAGAATAAAAAAGATTCAGAACTTTATATTTGCCAAGTGTAAACACATTATTTATTAGGAGAGTTCTTTGAGTTAATAATCACTTGCCTGCTGTACAGATGGGGTTTTTTGTGCTTCTAGAGAAAGAGAAAATGAAAAAGACATCTTTCTGCATAAAGAAATATAATATAATCTGCTCTAATAGTGACAGCTTTTTCAATTAAAGCTGTTCATATTAGTAGAAACCCATTTTACTTGTTCATTCAGCCTGCTGGCTGAATAAAAGTAACATCTATGCCACAGTGGGAATGGTCTAAAAAATTCATTTTCTAACTAGCAAGTATACAGAGGAGTTACAGCTTATAGGTTTCAGAGACAACATGGAACATTGTGTTTTGAAGAACCCATTGGGAAAGTTAAACAGCCTAGGACCGGTGATATTTTGTCATAAACCAACCCTTAATTGTATACATACTGCCCTTGGAGGTTGTGGGACAAAACAACTTGATTTTAACTGAGAATATGAGCAATCTACTGAGTAAAATCTGAGTTGTCTGAGGTGTGTTAATGCTGTTCTGAGTTGCAACCCTGGAAATGAGCGACTGACCGCTCATGAATACACCATGAAACTACCTAATAGCCATTATATCTTTTCTCCTTCCTTCTCCAAATGAATGCCCCATAATAGAGAGCTCACAGCTCATTCTGTTTATAGGAAATGACATTCACATACAGCACAAGACGATGTTCCCCCTAAATTGCAGAAACAGATGTAGGAGCAAGCTGAACAGTTACAGATCCATGTTAAATCTATATGAGTGACTACAAACAGATTCAACAATTCATCTAAAGCATTAGGAAAGCTATTTGGTTTGATTTATATAACTATAGGACCAAATGGGTTTTCCATATGAACCTTATATAACCTAGGCCATGTCTGAGGAACAGGAGAGACATAGGCATATGAAAAGACACATGCAACAGAAAAGGTCATGAACTTAAAGAAAATATTTTACTTGCTGATGAGTCACTGTTACCTGATCTCTTCTTATGCTAGATTCTTGCTCATTAACAGAACTATCTTTGGATTTCTAAGCATTCCATTTCTGTTTGTGCATGTACCATTCTGCCCTTATGCAAAAGTATTTACAAAGAATTAATCTATTAAAATACATTCTAATTTTATAAGGGAGAATCATCCATCAGTCACTGTGCTCATTTTTGCTGCCTAGCATAAAACAATATTTTGGCAAACAAAAAAGCAAAAATAGCAAAATTAAAGTTTCTAGAATGCATAAAAGTTAGCACAACTTGAAGGTGAGAGAAGCAAGAAATATTCAAGTCCAGTCCTCCTCTTTCTCAGTAAAAGGGGATGTGCAGCCAAAAAACAATGTCTGTATAGTCTATGGTCACAATGGTTTTATTAATTTTATTTATTTTATGTGGCACTTTTCATAGAATCACAGAATATGGTGTTGGAAGGTATCCACAAGAATCATCCAGTCCAGCTCCTGCCTCTGCACAGGACACCCCAAGCATCCCACCCTGTGCCTGAGTCTCAGTGCCAGTCAGTATCCAGCTGACTGCTGGTAATTTTGTCCAGAAGGGTCCTGTGAGAGATGTATAGAAAGTTTTACTGAAATCCAAAAGGATTCCATCAACTGGCTTTCCTTGACCAACCAGGTGGGTTACCTTGTCATAAAGCAAAATCAGGTTTGATAAGCACTATAAATCAAGTTATGTAAAGACATGCTCTGAAGTCAGAGAAAGAGGGCTTTGAAAGGAACCTTGACATCAACCATTCCAGTGCCTTTCAACTTTTTATTTTGTGCCTCATTTCAAGTGTGTGACTTCTGGGACAGCGAGGTGCTTCATGCCTCATTTGCTGCAGTAACGCTTTCACCACAAAGGAACATATCTCTGGCTGAGAATTTTGTCTTATCCAGCCCTGGTCCAAAGTCAGGATCTGCAAAATCTAAATCATTCCAGACAGAGACTTGTTCTATCATTAGAATGACATGTTTTATCTACTGTCTTACCTCAGTAACCCATGCTACATTTTAATCTATTATTTCCTGTCATGTCTGTGGACACAGGGAACTGATTATTTCTTTCCTTTTGCTGGCAGCCCTAGAGAACACTGTTACCACATCCTACTCAGTATTCTCATCTTTTGGCTAAGCAAAAGAAATTCCTCCAATCTCACCTTAAAGGTCATGTTTTCTACATCTGTGGATTACCAGCACTCGCTCTGCTGGACTCCCTCCAGTTGGCCCATCTGTTACTGCGCACCGCTCAAAACTGGGAACAGAACAAGGTCTTATGAATGCTGAGTAAAGCAGAAGGAGTAAAACCTAGACACGTCTGCCATATACTCTAGTATGTGGCTTACTTTTCACAGCGTGAGTTTCTTCACTCACATTCAGTTAAGGATTCAGTAGCGTCTGTTTAACTTCTGCTTTGCCAAGAGTGCTCTCTTTCTTATATGTATGCAATCAATTATTCCTCAGGATAGTGTTCTGCACTTCTCCTCACTGAGGAGTTGTATCCTATTTTTCCCTGAGACTTTTTCTTCAGCATCTCAAGACACACATGAATCTTTTTGACTCTTGCTTTCAGCCTCTCAGATTTCTCCTCCTGAGAGCTTGCAATCCCTTTCCATGTTAGTAAAGTCTGCAGATATTAGAGCTCTCCTCCCTCTTCCACCTTGCAAGGTGATAAATGAAACTATTTCATACACTGCAAGCCAGGAGAATCCCTAGAGCAAGCAGTCTTTCTTTCACTTTGAGAGTGGGCCTTTAATCCCTTCATTTATTTTTTTATCCCCAGTAGGTTTGCTCTCTCTTCATGGCAGATTTATACACCCCATTTGCTACTAAGAGCGTCCTGTTAGACAAGATCAATTTTTATTAACGTCAAGTTACGTAACATCTCCTCTTCTGGTCACTGTTCTTTTCCTAATTATAAATGCAAATTATTCTTGTCTGACATAATTTGATCTTCTCAAGTTATACTGACACAGTGCTTATCATACTGTTAGATTCCTAGCTCTGTTAGTTTCACCAGTATCTTCCTGGTAATGGATGGTCACCTGCCTGGCCTTTTTGATGGATAATTTACCCATCCTCTGGTTATCCTCCTCAGAGATCAAAGAACTAAAGCCTCTTCTTAGGTCTTTGATGGGAGATTTAATCAACAACTGCTCTAACTTGAATGGCCTCTAAACTGTCTTTTTCCATTTCTACGCACCCTTACCTGCTGTTTCTTCATGTCTGATCTTCTTGATGGAGACTGATGGAAAAACTGCCCAAATTCCTAAATCTTTATATTAAAATCTGCTATAATCTGTGCCTAGCCACTTGTAATCTCATGTTTATGGTGTACTTCCTTTCTGAAGATTATTCAGGTCTTGAAAAGCCAAACTTCTAATGAGATTTCAATCTGTCTTGAGAAGGAACACAGTGCCTGGATATGGAAAATCTTCTTAGACAACTTTAAAGACACTATGGGAATAGTTACATACAATTGAAAGTCTGAACAAGACCTCTCAAACAACATAAGTTCTGCAGTCAGGGAAAGGAAAAACTTTGTAATATCTTTTAATAGACACAGCACTGAAGGCAGCTGCCTCAAAGAGTAGCCTGCACAATTGGCTGGGAATCACCAGTGCAGATAAATAATGTAGATTTATTACTCAGCTCATAATTCAAGTAGAATAAACTGAATTACAAAATTAATGCCTCAAAAGACTTTTCTGTACCAAACTGTTGTAAATTCAGAGCATGTACTCCAAGGAATCAAGTGCATTTATGGTTGATAGAACATGGCTTACAGCTTTGAAGGTATGAGAAGGTGAATAAACTGGAAATGCAATTCTCTGCTCTCTGAAAAAAAAAAAAAAAAAAGCCATGCAGAGTAAACAGTCATAAATACAAGAAATTCATCTGTCCCCTGAGATAAAAGTAGTGATCATTGTAATAGGAGCACTATAGAAGGTGCAAAGTAGAAGATGACAGAAGAGAAATTAATCAGTCTATTATTGTCATTGGTTTAAGAACCAAAGAGCTAGTGCAACTTCTACAGATAAAGAATATGAAGCTGTTGGAAAGGCATCCTTTAAGGGTGGTTATCTGCAACTGAGATCCAAGAGAAATGCAAAGAGAGAAAGGCATTTAAAATGAAAAAATCACATTCCCATATCAAGCAAGTTTTCATTCTTTCCGGATCCAAGTAAACACTATTGCCAAATGTCTTGAAGTACAGGGAAAATATCCAAATGTTTAAATCAAGGCATCCTTACATAAACTTTCCACCAATACAATTTGATATAACTTCCACAGGGACACAGCTCTGACCTATCGCAAATATATCGGCGATTGTAGTGACTTCAAAACACAGTTCAGAAGTGACAAAGAGCTTGGAGATGAAATTTCTTTTTTCAGTCGGAATTCAGGCAAATAGGAGATTGCATTTTATGCATTTTTACATAAAAACTTCCATTCCAGAATTCCTAGAATGAAGCAGATGCCCTGAGGTCACCAGGGTTTGTCTAAGAGCAGTGATGACAATTCAGTAAGAGATTTTTCCCTTCTGGCTGCATTGGAGCCTCCCAGCTGCCTGCTCCTGAGGCTGGATTCAGCCTCCTCATGCACAGCTGCGTGCCCACAGCCTGCCTGTGTGCACGTATCCTTTTGGGGAAAAAAATGACTGGCACAGAGGGGAGTCCCACCAGTAGCATCTGCTCACAAATTTGGAAAGTTTGGATAGCTCAGATTTCAAACCACGAGACAAGTTGCTCTAAGGAGAAGGTAAACTGTGCTCACACAAATTAATTCAAATATAAGAAAATTATATTTCCCTAAGGGAATATGTTTATAACAGCTACTGTAATTAAAATTCTTTAAAGCTGAGGTGACAACAACTGACCAAGCAAAGCAAGCTGACATGCATCAGAAGTACTGTTTTTATGAAATCCCTTATCTCTGCCTTGATTAGATGTCAGCAAACACTTCTGACAGTAATTTTTCAACAGCACAGGAATACAGTCAATGGCTGTTCTCAGCCTACCAGAGAATGAATCTATTTCTAGAAAGGAAAAGAGAGGGGAAAAAAAGAAAAAAAAAAACTAAAGAAACCAAGAATCCCTAACTTCAAGGATATATGGACTTCCCTGGGAAGTTTGCTTGAGTGAAGTCACTGCATGCACCACAGAGTGATGCTGAACAGAAGGCAAACAGGGGAGACCTCATCCTGCTCCAGAATAAGGAGCTTCCCCTGACTGCCAACAGCATGATCAGGGCAAAGCCCTGCCATAAGGAGAGGAAAAGGCTGAACTGTGCCACCACTGAGTGAGAAGTAAAAAGTGTTTCCAGAGTCCGGCTCTGTTAACTGCAGTGGATGTGCTGCTGTTTACTGTCCCCACTTGAACCAAGTGGGTATCTGCAAAGCTCCATAATTAATGTCCCAAACTGCTGCACAAGTTTTGAGTTCAGGTAACTCATTGACTTGTGTGGGCTTTCCCCAGCTCTACAGCAGCCTGCTGAGGACAGTAACATTAAAAGCCATTTGTGTCTGTAGTCCCTTGCTACAGCACTTCAAGAAATTTTGATGAACACCTGCCCCTAGGCAAAGACTACACAAGTGCTGAAATACAGAGATAAAGCAAACACATCACATGTTTCACAAATACATGAACTTTAGACAAAGCATCCTGTTGGGGTGCAACACATATTACTGTGCACTGAGGAAATAGAAGATCTGATTTATGGGGGGTGTTTTTTGTTTGTTTGTGGGGGAAAAAAATACAAAATGCAATGTCAGAAAAATACATAAAAATTTAAAAGATATTTCAGATAACGAATAAACTTTATGTTGGTGCTTTACTCATTGATTTGAAATAAATTCAAACAAGCAAAGTTTGCTACTTTTCCAACTGAACTGTCACTTTGAAATGTAAAATCAACTTTTTTTTTCCAGTTTTTAATTTATTTTACATTTTCAAAAATTGCTTTAGTTTTTCAGCCGAGTTTAAATTTTCAAATACCTCTGTGTGTTCCAAGAATCATTTACCACAGAATGGCACAACTTTGACAGGACAAAATTGTCCATTTGTATTAGTTTTCCTTGTATATGCTGTTGGGGCTCTAAGAAGCACTTTGTGCAAGGAGAAGAATCTCATGCTGGTGGGGTTATAGCACAACTCAAGCAAAGAGCAGCTTGTATGAACAGCAGATGCTGACCTTTTCACTCAGTGAGAGGGGGATTCATCTCCATCTTAACTGGTCACTCTGGCTCCATTTAGAGCCAATGGAGACAAATGAGTAGTTTTAGGACAGAATTCACAAACTCTTTCAAACATCTAAATTAGGATGAGATGAAATACATCTGAAACCAAGCTGCTTTCTACCCCAACCATAAAAAGAAAAAAAGCTATTTTACCATCCCTGACTATAAAATGATGGTAAAATATTGGTCAGATGCACATGTCCACAGTAAGGCTGATGAATCCCACCCATCAAAGCCCAGTGAAATGACTGTGACAGTCTACTGAGTTCACTGGGCACCAAAAGGGAATCAGTGCCCATTAAGGAAGCATTTAGCTGCATTTATTATTCCCAAATTGTAAGTGCATTTATTTAGTTTTGGTTTTTTTTACCAGGTCACTAAGTCTCGCATACCTATAATTACATAGCATTGCTTCTTAATGGCATTTGCATAGATGTAATACTTACACAGCCAGTTGTAAGAGGTCACACACCTTTTCAACCAAAAAATCAGATCTTTTTTCCCTTGTTGACTGTGAGGAGTCTACAGGCCTGATCCAGGACCCTGACAGCTCAGAGATAATGTCCCCTGTGGCTGCAAGCCAGTGCTGCAGCAGACTTTAAAAGTGTGGGTGGGGGTAAAAAAAAATAGAAATTAAAAAAAAAAAAATTACAAATTTTCTGTTTTGCAAAGCATTCCAGAAACAAATTCACTACTAGCACTCAAATCTTTTGTTTTTCCCCAGAGCTCCAACAACCCTCCCACTCAGAAATAATTATTAGCTGGAAGCTCATTCTGGCTCTTACCGTTCCAAATGAACCTGACAAGCAATTTCCGAAGGAATTTATGTGCTGCTGTTTTTCCCTAGGCTGTGTTTTAAAAGTAAGATCCCTTTTATTGCCTTTTGAGAGAGTTTAAGCAACTTTACCAGTCCCCTTAGGGAGTATTGGTGGACACTTTGTGAACAGAACAAGAAGCATGCTATCCTTTCTGCAGGAATTCTTATTACTTCACCCCACTCATTAGAGCAGTGAAAAAAGGGCATCTGTGAAAGTTCTTTTAGATAATCACTGACTTAGCTTAACAGATGTTATTTAAAATAATATTGGCATAGTGAGAGCAACATGAATAGTTATAAAATACATATAGAACACAATTTATTGCAAACCACCCTGTGCCACAAATTACACATGTCCCTTCCTTTTTAGTTAATTTTACAAATACAGCTTAGAAAGCAAACCATGTGACATAAGTGATCAGGCTTATCCAAGTTAAAGAAGTCAAATATCTAAAGCTACCTATGATTTGAACAGATCAGAGGTAAGGCTATAGGCTCACATATGTTCACATGAAAATTTCAATAAATATTTTCAATTAACAAAAATTAATTTATTTTGGTCTCTTTTGAGGTATTAAAACTCTAAACTTGTACAATGTATTGCTTCCTAAGAAAAGTTCAAGACTTAAGCATGAATGATGTTTGCATCTGCTCCATGGCCCCACCTGTATGTAATAAAGAAAAGAGTTATTGCTTGTTATTATTTATTAGTAATTGGAGAAAATAATAATTATACTGGAAATTACTGACTATTCCAATTATCATACCTAATCATACCTTACATATACCTTCATGCATGTGTGTATATATAAATAGATATAGATATAAAATATATATTTCTCATATACCTGTGAAATATATTAGTTTCAGTTATCAAAAATATGCAGAAGAAGTTAACTGATAAAAGGTGTTGAAGGGATCTGCCAAAAGCCAAAAAGGAGCAGCTGAGTTAGGATGGGAATGCAGATGTGATAAGTGAAATCCTAACCCAGAACAGTACGGAAAACAACATCTCTGTTGAGAAGACTGTATGTGTTACTCCTATTGTTAGCATAAAATTGTTCATGCAGGGCATCTAATCAGGGCTGGCCATCCCCATGTCATTAAACTCTCCTACTTTCCAAAACATGACCACGAGGAGCCCTGAATTGTTAGCAATAACAATAGCTGGTCAGGACAAAAGTGGTAGCCAGGGACCATTTAACAGCACGGACAGCCTTCACCTCAGCCAGCCTGTTCTGCCATACAGAAGTGTTACCTCCATACAAGACTTGCTGATTGTTTTCATTTGATCCACAGAATATTTTTGCTGTAGCTGCCTCCAGGAGGGTCCTTTTGCTCAATCCACAGAGGTTTTGCATTCGATATCAGAGGCACACTTTCCAGTGGTGCCCTACATATCAGAGGTCGTGCTTCCATGCTGAGCTAGCGACCCTATGGAGACTTCATTTGTTTCCCCAGGCGTGGAAGTATGACATATATAAATGAAGACTGTCTTCAACTGACAAGACATTTCACACTTTTCCCAAGTGCATGAGGGACACAACCTACAGAAACATAATTTAATAGGATTTTTTTAATGAGTTCTGTGATAAATGTTTTATGGCCAAAAAAGAAAGCAAAAACCCATTCTACTTTGTGAGAGACCAAAGAACATGTGAGTTCCCAAATTAATTCATAGGTCTCCCTTGAAGAGAAATCCTTAATGCCCTCTATTAAATTGCATCTCTCTATTTTGAGAAAATTGATTTACTTGTTCCTTTGCTAGAAACTTGAGAATGACATCACCAATCACTTTGTGTGCCTACATGTCAGCAACTTTGGGTTATATAGTGACAGACAACTGAGGCTCCTTCTATATCTAGGAAGAGCTTAAAAAAATTGACTTAACAGATATTTTTTATTATTCCCAAGAACAGTGTTGATAATGAGATTTTTTAGCTAACCACACTTCGCTTGACAAATTATGAAGAGATCAATTTTTTTCCCATTAGCCTCACCCTCATCAATGGCTCAGCTGAGGTCAACTAGCCCTTTACTTGTAGTTAATGGTACACAACCTTTGTCTACTGATTTTTCTCTATCAAAGCCTAAAAGAAGAAAAATCAATGGCCCTTATTTCAAATTCAAAGGAAAATACTTTAAATTAAAAACTCATTTCACTTAAAAGACATTATGAATATATTTGGGAGAGGATGCCTTAGTCTGATGACAACTCAATACAAAGGCCATAATCTGAGTGGTGCTGAGCATTTGGAAAACCCACAGTAAAAAAATCTTACTTCTGTGATAATATTATTGGTAACTTCAATGAGATCTAAATGTCATCTTTTTAGTTTATCTGGAAATTTCAGAATTCAGTGGTGGTTTGTACTGATGTAATAATATCTAGATAACATATTCCAAAACTTAAAATACTTTAAATTATGATTATGTCATTGTCTTTTTGTACTACTTTATGAGGTTCAGAGTGTGTGTTCCACCCACTTCCATTCCCTTTCCATACAGAAATTCACCATTTCCACAGTACAGATTGTGACTTTTAATAGAAATCTATAGGTGAATACTGAGTCCCATGGAGAGCCACATCCTCAGACACCCTCTTTCTACCACACACATGCAGGCCATCCATGTAAGGCTTGTCAGCACAAATGTAAGGCATCAAAAAACCTGTTTAATAATTTTATAACAAGGATCACCTTTTTGTGGAAAGCCGATCATAATTTTACACTGTTGTTGGGTTTCAAGGGGATTTAACTACCTACCTAGACAGAATTGTTAGCCATTAGCTGATTATAAACATCATAATTCAGGCCAGATTCATCCTTCCAAATTTCTGACACTCAGATGAGGCATGTCTCTCAGGATATCCCACTTTGGTCCACAGCAACTTAAAAGTGTAGTTTCGACCTCTGCTGGGTTGGGTCAGCCTGGTATAATTTCCATTGGCTGTAAACAAAACCTAGGAGAGTCCAGTATGGTTTGTAAAGTGTTATCAAAGTTTGGATTGGGGGAATCTGGATCTCTGTATACCAGATGTCTCTGAAAGGAGCACAGGTGCATCTTGCCTAATTTAACATTAGGTATCAGTGCTAACACAGCAGCATCACAGCCAACAGAGGAGCATGAATGTTTCCACCAGGCAATTTTTACTGACCCAGGTAAACTCCCTGACTCTCTCTGTGGAGACACGGAGACACTGATACAAACATCTGTTCATCCTTCACAGAATCATAGAATAATTAAGATTGGAAAAGACCTTTAAGAGCAGAAGTTTGATCATCGAGCCAGCACCACTACCATGTTCACCATTAAACATATCCTCAAGTGCCATACACACAGGGTTTTGAACACTCCCAAATTTGGAACACTTCTCTGAGCAGCCCATTCCAATGCTTTTCAACCCTTTCTGTTAAGAAATTTTCCCTAATATCCCATCTAAACCTCCCTCAGCACAACTAGGCCATTTCCTCAGATGAAGGAACTAATACAAGATTTTAGATTTGTATTCCTGGAATTGCTGTGAGATTTATAAGTTCAGCCTGAGCACCTTTGCAGATCTAGCCACAGTGTGTATTCTTTTAATGTCTACATCAAGTGAATTAAAAAAAAAAACAACTAAGACTTGGTTTTCTGGGGGTTCTTCCTCTGGATTTTCACTCAACTATGTCCATTTAAGCTCACACACCCTATCTGCAAGATTCTTTCAGACTTCAAAAGATGCTGAAACTTTAACTGGTAATTCACACAAGAAAGGTCTATAAGAGCTGCATGCAATAAGGACAATCCAGATATAAAAACCATAGCAAAAATTTTGGCAGCCAAATTAATAACTGGTATAACTCCTTAGAAATACCTAAGGATTTTTCGGACTGCAAGTCCTTTTCCACAGTTTGTCCTTTAAATTTCCTGCATTCATTATGACTAAAAAGAATATATTATATAAAAGACTTAGCTAGTCATAATATCAATACACTCCTTTGGCCACGATGAATAGTATTATATTTTTTATGAGTGCATATCAGACTGATATTTTTTTGTATTAATTGGAGCAGCTTTTAAAATATTTTTTTATTTGGGAAGGGTGTTTTATTGTGATTATAAACTTTTATGCTAGTCATCTCTCCAAGATATTCAGACATTACAGTGCTCATTATCCTGAAGAAACAAAAAAAAAAAAAGACAAGGGTAATCATCAGGCCAGGTAACATCAACAACTTGCAATGAGTGGCTGGACCTGGACTCCATTTTTATATCAGTCACAGGAAGGATTGTCCCTACTCAAAATAATTTAAGGTCCAAAGTCCCCATCCAGAAATTTATTTAGATTTTCCTTCTTCCATTGAAATCAATACCAATTACAAACCTACATGACCTTGTAGATCTGGTCTCAGGTATTTACAGTATTGTACCAGGAGTCAGACACTAATGTAAAAATGTACAGAGATTATTAGTTCCTATCTAACTGATCTTGTCTTACCCTATCTTAGTGAATATGGGCTTTTTTTGTTTTCCTCAGATTCATCTTGCCTTGTAATACAAGATTAATTGCTTCTAGCCCAAATGTTGCCAACAACAATACCATAACTTTTTTTATAAAAGGGGGGATGGATGTATAATAGATCTGTTATTAATGGACTACAAGTACATTGAATACTTAGGGATTTGTTTAACCTCAGATGATCACTACATGAATAAAGTAAATTTTGTGGAGATAATTAATCAGCTTCAGGAAAAAGGAAGCTTGCACCTTTATTCATTATCTTACTGGAAAGAGCCACTTAAGTATGAATTGATTACCTGGAATACATTATCTTTCCTATATGCTGCCAAATATGGTTCCTTCTTCAGTTAAGTAGAATCATGACTTCTCCTGTTTGGACCAGAAAGACATTGAATTTGCATTCCAGTTTCATGCAAAAATCAATACAGCCAAGAGACTTACTAAGTCCAGATCTCAAACTTCTATAATCTGTCTGTAGTTTGCAACAGAGAGATATCCAGAATTAGACCAAGAGTAAGGCAAAAGAACTTCAGTCAGGAAAATAATTCATGATAAATTAACTGAATTCCCCCTACATCCCAGGATCCAAGAGAAAATATCTGAAGTGAACTAGAATCCAAAAAGGTACACAGATTTGGTCAAAATATTAATTTCCCTAACCTGCAGATTTAAAGTCTGTGAAATAAAGGTGTGGCCATGAGCATATAGATGGGGTTATGGGTTATGATGGATCAGCCTTACAGTGAAACACACCCAAGTTGTCAAGGCCTATGCTTGTCTATGGGCACACTACCTCTTAGAACAGAGTATTTTGAAATAATTCTTATGGACCAAATCCCACCATTTTTTTGTTTGTTTCAATGTAATAATCTCTATACTTTTACTCACCAATAATCAGGGTAGCTGCAGTGAGGAGGCACAGAGGCAGGCCTGACATACATAAGTAAAAGTGAGGTACAGGTTGGTGTTCCACCTGTAGTGAAACAGAAAGTTGCAAAAAGCATGTGGGCCTCAGTCTCTGTATGAATGGAGGCAGAATTTGTCACAAGAACCACAAAGAGTGGCAGCATTTTGCTGTTCTGAAGCCAAAGAAAACTCCTGTGAAGCAAAGCACTGAAGAGTAGGCCTGGCTGGAGCAGGTGGAGAGAAGAAAACGGAGTAATCAGAGGACTGAGACCACTCATCCCCCTTCTTTCCCTAATAAATCTGCATGTCTGTATTTTGTAGCCATATAGTAAAATATTCATTTTAAAAAAACATCTAAAATATTCAGTCATTTCATGAAATGCCTATTTCAATCACAGATACAACTAAAATTTTCAGTTATTTCAGAAAATTACCAAATATCATAGATAGACACTGTGGGATGTGGCAAAAGCTAGTTTCTCTTGGGTCATGTAATAAGTGAAACAATACTTTTATTATGTTTATTTTTAAAGCTATATACTCATATTTGTGCCTAAAGCTACATAGCAATACACATCACAGAGCAAATATTTATTTTCAAAATCGAGACTATTTCAGAAAGTGATTTCTTTCTGTCCATTTTAAAAAAATAAACACTTTAGAAAAAACAAACCCTAAAACAGATTACAGGGGAAGGAGGTTTGCTGAAGGCATTCCACCTTCAGTGACAACCTGACATTTAACCCTTGCTAATGCTGGGATTTACAGCCCACACTTACCTGCTAAGGAAAGGCTTCCTGTCAGCAGCTCAGGAATGAGCAGCCCAGGAGAGCAGCTGATGGTGTGCTGGACTCCATCAATGAGCACCTGGATCAGATGGAGACCATGGCCCATCCCACCTGCAAAACCTCTGAAGAGAGCTGCTATTAATACACAGTACTCACTGCCTGTCAAAATGAGGGAAAATCTATTTGCAGTAGGAGTGGAAGGAGAACAAGTGTGGATCCAGCAACAGGCCCTGCAACAGGAATGCAGGTTGATGAGACTTCAGGCCTTATGATTCCTTTTTTATTATTATTTATTATTAATTGTTTATGGACAAGAAATGGAGCTTCAGATGTGAGCTGAGACCCTGCTGCACACCTGGAAAAGAGAGAGTACATCTGCTTTAATCAGATCAATCTCATCATCTCACAAATTTGTAGAATTTAAGAATAGAATCATTAAGGTTGGGAAAGATATCTAAGATCAGCAAGTCCAACCATTAACCCAGCACTGCCAAATCCACCATTAGATATGTCCCTAAGTGCCACACCTAAAGGTCCTTTAAATACTCTTGGGGAAAATGATCCCACCACTTCCCTGGGCAGACTGTTCCAGGGCTTGACAAGTCTTTCAGTTAAGAAATTTTCCTTAATTTTCAGTTTAACTTCCTCTGCTGCTCTTTGAAGCCATTTCTTCTCATGCTGTCCCTTGTTCCCTGGGAGAAGAGATTGATCCCACCTCACTTCAACCTTATTTCAGGGAGTGGTAGGAAGCAAGAAGATCTCCCCTAATCCTGATTTCCTCCATGCTGAGCCCCCCCAGATCCCTCAGCTGATCCACATCAGATTTGTGATCCCGACCCATCATCAGCTTCATTGTATTTTCTGGACAACCTCCAGCACCTCAGTAGCTCAGAGTCACTCATGTTCCAGCCTTTCCTAGAAGTTTTGAATCCTAATATGTCCTCTGAAACTGAAAATAAACCCACTACTGTCCTGAAGCAACCCTGGATATAAGCTGGATTTTGGTGCTGTGTGGGAGCCAAACAGAAGAGACTTCCACCTGAAGAGCAGTTTCTCCTTCACACTCCAGTGAACAAATTGAAAAACTTATGAAGAATACAGATATTAAAAGGAGACAACTTACCTGGAGATACTTTCAGTGTAAAGAAGTTCCCAGAAGGAGAGTCAACAAAAGGGCATGTGGTCCCATGGCTAGGGAATTTCCAAAGGACTGAGAAATGCATGACTGCTCCTTTGGTCCGTATCACCACTGTTGTTTATTAATTCCCTGAGTAGTATGAAGTGGCTACAGATGTTATTTCCCACATAACCACAGTGTGAAAGCACATGGATAATGCCAGGATTCACCTTCTGTCAGTTTATGAAACCAAGTGAAACAGGCATATGATCCAGAACACCTGTAATGCCAGTCAGTTGGCAAAAATGCTTGAAACCTCTAATTATTTCATGAAAGGACTGATTTCACAAGATGACAGTAATAAGCACAGACAACAGAGACATACATAGATTTTAAAATACTGCAGTGTATACTTACGTGTATATAGATGCACGCCAAGCTAAACACACATCAGCCAGTTGTTAAAGGAATTGGTTATTTCCCAGTGCCACCAGCTGTCTCCTGCCTCTGCAATGATGACTCAGTACAAACCAATGACCCTTGTGCTATAGAGAACAGTTTGTCTTTTTGAAGTTTGATTTGTCAGCAAGGATAATACTGCCTTAGCTTTTGCACTGTCCTCCAAAGTGTTCCTATAGGGCTCCCCAACACCTGGAGAGCAATGAATCAAAATCATTCAGGTCCCAGTTCCAGTCACAGCCATGGCTGCACATCACATAAAATGACTTTTTGGTTGTTGCTGTTATTGTTGTTGTTGTTGTTCTTTAAAATGTCATTTTCTACAGCATTGAAAAAAAAGTTTCTGAAATTTTCAATCCATTTTTCCACTTCTTTCCTGAACTAACTTGGCAGTCCCAGGTTTCTTATCTCATGCTTCACAAATTAAATACAATGAAAAGACAAGAGCTTTTCATTTCAGGAGGCTGATATCATTTATGCTTTCATTTATTATTTTATTTTATTTTCACTTCAGTCACAACTTCTTACATTTCATCTTGTTACATTTTAGGCTGAAAGAGGTAATCTAAGATGACTATGTGGTTCTCCCAAGCCATAGCCTGTCAGATTGCTGAATTATCAGTAACTAGTCAAGCAGCACAGAAGAAACAGATCACATATGCCAATTCCTTCCTTCTTGGTAACCATTTTCCAGTCACTGGAGGAAAGTGCACAGTCCAATCTCTCTTTTGCATGATCAAAGTTAGTTCAACTCTATAGTTTAGCAGATGCCCTTGGGCACCAGGTGGTCCAATCAATTATATCAGAGAAACCAATAAGTTCTGTATCAATCTGGAGATTCTTTGCTCTCTAACTTGTTAAAAGAACACATTCCCTTTTCTCCTATTTTAATGAAATTTCAGACTGCCAACCTTCTTTTAAAATAGTCTCAAGGAAAATACAGCAATTAAACTGCTTTCAAAAAGATTGTCTAGAAATCTAACATCAATAGTTGGCATCCGGAAACAAAACATGGGATAAGAAAGCATGTTGAAAATATCCAAATATCATGCACATTGACATTTGTGTATTCAAGCTATTCCAACTGGAGCTATTCTGATTTATCCCAACAGGAAATCCTCCCCAGATTTGTCATGTCAACACAGATCAGAAGGGAGCACAACCTACACTGTCAAAAGCACTTAGAAACACCCTAAAGACAATAACAATAAAATTAATGTCACGTAACTATATAGAGCAGCCACAAGTCCTTGATGAATTGCTGAGGATTTTGGTGTAGGGTTTTTTTAATTATTATTTTCCTTTTGAGAAATGAAACAACTGTTGACAAATATTTTAGTGATATCTATCTTTTTCACAGTATAATTATAATTCACAATCACTTGGCCATTAGCCTCACAGTATTTGTTAACAAGAAGTGATGTTTTATGTTTAACAAAGTGGACAATAAGCCAAATCATTTGAATTCCATCCCCATTTCCACAAGACTTTCTTTGTGGATTTAGCAAGCATCACATCTTCTATATTCCTCAGTTATACCATGGGTGAAATCAGGATAAGTCTTTCCCCCACTCACCAGAAACTTGTGAAGATTAACTTCTGATTAGTGAGTTGTTTTAAGGTGATTAGCTGAAAAGGAATGTATATGTAAATTATTTCCAATCTTGTTTAGGCTACTGATGCAGCATAGATAGATGAATATAGTTATTTGTCTGTGTACAGAATTACAAAATCCAAATTCTAGCAGCTGCAAGCATTAACAGAAGTAATGACAAATGATCTGCATTTTCTTCATTAAGGTAAGGGTTGTATATTACAGTCTAATCAATAATAGAGTCACGCTACTAAAAATGAGATAGGTAATTATTTAGGGAAGCAAATAAATGGAGTCTTAGGGCTCTTTTCTACCACAATTCAACTTCCCTGTATTTTGGCTTTTAGCATATTTTAGGGGAAAAAAAATTTCCCTATTCAGACAGAATAAAGTCTACAGCAAACTATTTCAAAACTCCCCATTCTGGAGGAAGACGGCAGCAGATTTGTATGCAGTGACAGCTTTAACAAATCACCTGATAATGGGGTGTGGAGTCTGCAAACATGTTGCTTTCTTCCTCAATGGATAGCTTTCCTAGTGCATTCAGGGATTATGCATCTACTTGTCGGCAAGAATAAGTTGCTGCTTTTCACTCCCCTCAGCTTTGCACAGGCAGCACGGTAAAAAGAATGGGAATGAATCTATTAGTACTTGTGCATCATAAATACATTTGTTTACAGAGTCCCTTGTGCTTTCAAGACAACAGAGTTGCATGATTAAATGCAAAATAACGCTGTGGAGGAAGAGAAGCCAGACACGCAACCGCCTTGAACTTTTCCTCCACTCCATGAAAACTACATAAAAAACTCCCAAGGCAGAATTCCCCACAGGTATGCATAGGTCAGAGGAGAGTTTTACAGCCAGTTTGCAGCCACTTTTCACACAGGTATAAACGACTGCATAGCACTAAGGCTGTGCTGAGCACATTGCGTTGCTATTATATAATGTGTCCACCAGAGCTGTTATTGCTTTTGATGAAGCTCAAGAAACAAAGAAATCAGCTTTGTTCAGAAAACTCAAGCAGAATGCTTGTGCCTAGCAGAAGGAAGGGAGGCAAGATAAAATCTGAGCTCTGTGATATATCTTAAGAGTTGTTTTCCTGGAATAGTTGCTTTTGAAGGACCTAATTAAATTTCTTGAGCATCATCAGCACCTAAGAATGGTGTCACTGTGCATAAGGAAAAACCAGCCCCACAGCACTGGATAGCAGGACGTGCTTCACCCTCACATGTGAGACATTCAGGCAATCCAAAGCTGGGCTGTCCAAGGGAGAGGGGCAGATGCCCACTGGTGACATTTGCTGTGCCCCACCACAGCAGTGTGTTAGTGCTGCTTTACCTTCTCTCATAGCAGCAGTGTCATGAGAGATTTGAGGCTGGAAAAGTCTCCTGGCACATGGAAGCAAACCCTATATGGCTCCTCAGATTGCTGATAGCTTTAAAACATTCTTTTGTGCCCTATAGAGAGAGTAACCTACAGAGAAAAGTACTGAAATAAAGGACCTAAATGGCAAAGGGTATTCATGCCAGAGGAGGGATTTCCCTTCCATTTAACAGGCTGTTCTGCACTGTGATGTTAGAGGGAAATCTGGTTAGTAGCAGATGAGTGAAATTATGAGTCATATGGCTGCTTTCTCTTTCTACTCAGCCAGGCAGGATGGCACATCAGAGCCAATTTCTCTCCTCAGGTCTATGTACATGTAGACCAATATTTTCCTCAGTCCAAAGAATAGAATTTTGTTCTCCTTTATATAATTTCATATTTAAAATTAAAATGTCAGCGAAGATTAAAATCTTTGCTTGGGATTTTCACCCAGTGTATAGTCACTGTGACATAAAGGCACCCACATCCTCTTCACCTCCAATGTCACCGAAAGCTCAAGAACTGTGCTTTTCACCCTAACTGTGGATGTCTTCCTCTATGAAAGATGATGCTAAAAATTCCCCAAAGTCCCTCAAATATGATCCTGGCTTTGAGTAATTGCCACAGGGCAATTCAGAGCAAATTCTGTAAGTAATTCAGTTGCCTCATCCCAGGTGCCCCAGGGACTCTGGGGGATTCTGGCAGTGTGGCAGAAATGCCACAGGACCAAAGGCTTTTAGACCAAAAGGCTTTTATGACCAATAGGACAACCCAGTGGAGAAACAGCTGCAATACAGGTCAGATACGCTTTCATGTAAAAACACACCTGAATCCCATAGAGGATGATCAATCTTTGCACTGACTCCTTCACTGCATTAGGTACCCATGGTTTTATTTGGAGTGGGAGGTAGTCTACTAAAAATAGATTTAAGAACCTATTGGAGTTTTCTAAAAGACAAGGGAATATTGCTGAAAAACACACTCACCAATCCTTTGCTGCACCATTAGATGTCCATACAGCTCCAAAAATATTGGTCAGCCTGAAACTTCTTACAAAGTAACCAAATAAGGTAACATTTTTATATGGTGAGAAAGTCCTGCATTTCCTTTCTGTGGTTTTATACAACATTAAAAATAAATAATAATTAATATTATCTCTACATCTATATATAACATCTTAATGTTATCTTACTATCTTATTTTTTGTTATCCAATGTTATTTTGCTATACTTAAAAATAAAGTTATGCAAAGCCCCCAGGTACAGAAGTTCTAGGCAAAGAGGCATTCATCTCTACCATATATTTCAAAGCAGATGGGCAGAAATTCACCAGTGGGACAGTTTAAAGGGAGTCTCTTGCTTACCATTTTCCCCTTCAGTCACATGGCATTATGAAAGTTCAAAACAAGGAGCTCTGAAGAATGTAAACCTTCAGAAAGCTACACCAAAGGAGAAGGTGAAATATAATGATTTGCCATTACAGCCACAAAGTCACAAAGTAGTAAGAGAGAACAAATCTGGGTGTTTAACAGCATCAGATAAGTAGAGGAAGCAAGGGCAGGAGAAAGTACCTTTTAAATTACCCTTACCCAGATGTGATCAAATTTCTTCAGAAAACACAGAGCTTAATCTAGTTCAGTTAAGCACTGAAATTACAGTAAATGGGGTTATTAAAGTTCCTTCCTTTTGAAGACTAGTAGAAATGCTCACTGGAGCCCTAAAATCCTACACTGATGAGAGGTTTATTAGCATATGGATGGATGCATGGATGAAAATCAGTAAGTAAATTTGTACTTATAGAAGAAGGAGGATTATTTAGCCTAATAAAAGAAAGACAGAGTTTAGGACTGGGCTCACTGCCCTGATTTTAAGACAAATTGACTCAGACTTCCAGATTTTCCACTATGTCAAAGAAATGGAAAAGGCTGTGAACTTCTAAAAATAAACGTGTTGCAGTTAATATATGGTGTTGATACCTTTCTATAGAAAAACTTCAGACAGTAGCACATTTCATGACTTATGAAATTCAGTGGAACAATTATGTCTACAATTACATAAGTCTGTGCTATTTTGACTTTGGCCTAGTTTCATTATATTTTAGGTTTTAACCCAAATTGTCATAGGTTTTAATGACTTTAACAGATATCCTTCCAATTTCAACCAATGTCATCAAGTGCTAAATCAGGTACTTTGTGCTCATATGATTAAAAATAGATTTCACACACCCATTCAAGTATCATACCTTTACAGCTGACAAGGAGTAAAGTCAACAGCTTGTGCCTAATAGGAAAGCAAGAGAATTAACTAGAAAGACACTCTTCACCCCATGCTGGACAACTGCTCATCAAAAAAGTTTGTCAACTCCTTGCTATGTAATACCTCAGTCACTACAAATGAGACAGTGAGACAAGCAGAGATAGAAACAGAGTTTATCATATCATGAAGTTCAGCCACATGAAAACATTGCCCATGAACTAAGATTGGAAAAGAGATACACCTATGGTATAGCTATGATAAAAGTTCACCAGCTGTATTTGCACCAGAATTGCTGTTTTAAAAGAAAACAAAGTGGTTTCAAAGCCATCAGCTTATAGGTAGAAAAATCAGTTTGTTCAGTTAAGCAAGGAACGGATGTCTCTGACTTAGTGAGAATCCCTGCTCACACCCACTGCTGACCCATGAGCTTTGACATTTTCCCAAATGGAACAGAGCAGCTCTATTTTCTGCCCACGTGAAACACCCAGTTGTCTGTGTAATCTCAATACAGTTTTCATGCCTGAATTTTTTGCGAGGAGAGCAAAGTAGAACACAACACACAAATATAAGACACAGTCCTACCCATGTCCTCATCTAACAGCACCATCTTTGTAAATTCTTCAGAATTTAGGTGCAAAGGTTGTTAGTTGGGCTCTAATCCCGCTGTAAATTCACAGCTGGTAGGTGACTGCCAGCAAATTTCCCAATTTGCACCCAATTCTACCATTGAGAAAGATGTCATTAGCCAAGAACAGCTTACTTATGGGAACCGTATATCAGGATCTATCTGAAATATTTTTCCTCTCTAATGGATAAATCAGCCCAGAAATCTGCCCTAAAACTTGACATCAGAAAAAAAAAATCCCAAGGCATCTGAATTACTTCAATTCAGCTTTCTGCAATATCCAAAGAGTGACATAACTGGAACAATTTAATAAGCTACTAAGCTTTAGCATTCATTTCCTGTCCCCCTCCCCTCCAAGAGTTGTGATCCTGTCAGCTGAGAAAGGACAGAGAAAGTGCTTCTGTTCTCGTTCAAAGCAAAACCAGAACTGCTTAAACCACCCTCCAGACATGTATGCAGTTTCCAAATGTTAACCTAAATCTACTTCCTGATATTTGTTTCTAACATGTTTCCAACCCATTTGAGACAAGATTATTTTATCCAGATTTTTTTAGCCGTGTTTCAGAGTAGCAACCACAGGTTTATTCCATGTGCACAGCATCTGACGTGGCACTGTGCCTATGCATTGTCATGATTACAATCCCCAAATTTTCACCTTCCATAAAGACATAGTTCCACCAGAGACTTACACAGCCACCATGCATTAAAAACCCTCAGTACTGCCTGATCAGTGGGCATCAACAGAAAAAGTTTACTGCAGGAGCACTGTTTAAAGTAGCCTGATTTTTGCACACAGTTTGAGCATGATCTTAATATCATGAAGGGATGAGGATGTATGTCACATGCCTCACTGCAGTCAGTGTGGAGCACAACAGAATTTGAAAATGAATTGATGCATTGTCTGTGGAGAGCCTGTGTTATCCAGGTGTAGTAAACCAAGCTGAAAAGTAGAAGGAAACTGAATATTCAGCTTTGCAACTGTTTGGATCTATGAAAGATTACTGTGTCTATGTTATTCAATCTCAGTGCAGTAGCACTGCAGAAAAAAAAAGTTGCAATAAATTTGGAGAAAGCCCTATAAATCTCCAAACTGTTCTTAACCTAAGACAAATGAACTCAGATTCAGTTCTCCATGTGACAATTCATAAACAAATGACAATGAGACATGATTAAATATGATGGTGCAAAACATTACTCTGGGGCATCTCAAGTTGATCCAGTAGTCTTCTGGCCAGGGAAACAGCATTTGATACTCCAAAGAAGGGGGAAGGATGTTGTTATTCCACCAGTAATGTTAGCCTTTCTGAAGTACTTCTCTGCACATATATGATGTTCTCTGTGTGTTTCTGAAATATGTTTTGCCCTTTTATTGTACCTTATATTGCACTAAAGTATTTAGTATATTAATTCTATTTTAAATCCCCAGTTACAAGTTTGCACACACTCTTGCTGGCACTTCAACCCTTTAGGACAGTCTAGGCCCATCCTCTGTGACTTATCTCACTTTGTTGTTCACACAAGGGACAGTGCACATTTGTACTAAAGACATGTCTCAGCAGATTATATCCCTTCTAGAGCTGTAAGAACAACCTGTATCAACCTTTAACTTGCTCAGTGCAATATCCAAAGGCAGACAAAGAAAAAAACCCTCTCCATTTCTCAACTGTTTCTTCCCTGAGGCAAGCAGGAGTTAGCAATGCCCTTCAAAGTATAGATGGTGCCAGGATGACACCATTCAGTGCAGGAAAGAAGTCTGATTTAGTCTCTGTAATGGGTAACAGGATCATATCTACTGAATGCACAAAGGAGCCAGTTCTAGTTCTTAGAGCACTAGTTCAGGACTTAAATGCTCTTGAATTGATTGTACTTAAATCCTTGATATTCCATAGAATTGCTGTGGAAACCTTGGTAAGTCTCTTAGGATAAGCTCCAGCCTAGATCAGACATCTACTCTAATGCAACTCTTCAAAACATCAGCTGCTGGCAGCAGCAAAGGGGGTTGGAATGGGAATGTGTCCCCAGCAGAGCAAATTCTAGGCAGCCCAGGAACTGGAACAGGGCTCTTGTCACAGTTCAACCCCAGCTGGTAACTCAGACCTCACAGCTGCTCACTCAGGAACAGTGAGATGGGGGGAAAGAACAGGAAGGGTGAAAGTGAGAAAACATGGGTTGAAATAAAGACAGATTAACAGGTAAGCAAAAGCCACACACATAAGCAAAGCAAAACAAGGAATTCATTCACCCTTCCCATGGACCAGCTCATGTTCAGCCACCCTCAGGAGAGCAGGGCCCCTTCACGTGTCACAGTGACTTGGTAAGACAAAACCCATCACTTGGAACATCCCCCTTCCTTCTTCTTCCCCTCAGCTTTATCTGCAGAGCATGATGCCACATGGTATGAGATAACCTTTGGGTCACTTAGGGCCAGCTGCTGCTGCTGTGTCCCCTCTCAAATCCTTGTGCACCCCCAGCCTCCTTGCTGGTGGGATGAGGAGCAGAAAAGGCCTTGATGCTGCATAAGCACTGATCAGCAGTAATGAAAACATCCCTGTTTTTGGCAAAATTCCAAAACACGACCCCATACCAGCTACTGTGAAGAAAATTAGCTCTATCTCAGTCACAACCAGCACAGCTTTATGTTCAGGTCAAAATCCATTTCACTGGAATTAGGTACTGAAAATTGGTCTTTCACATCTCAGTCATTCACCAGAGTTTCCCTGTTTACTGAATGCACCCAGAATGAGTGGTATCAACATTTGTCTGTACAAAACATTGTGGTACATTTTAAAATACCAAACAAATGTTTAACCATCACCATCTGGTTGTAGATATATCAATACAAACAACCAAACATGATACAATTAAGTAAGTGTATTAATCAGTGCCAGATGATTAATTTCCACGTCATTTCCCTGCTTCCCTACTGTTCAGTTGTTCCTGTGTCTTTCAGACCCAGACTCCTCCACTCAGGGGTGCTTCCATATGTGCAGGTACCCACACACACACACACAAACACAAACACACAAGCAGGCACATCTAATTACTGCTAGGCACAGTGGGACTCCAATTCTCAAGACCTTTGATTCACCCATACTATAAATTATGAAAAATGAAAATAATGGAAAATCCAAGGACAGGAAAAAAGCCCCTCAGGACAATAGTTTTCCAGATGCTGAATGCCCAAAGCTCTAATCAGACCCCAGGGCCCACTGTGTCTGTCAGACTGCACTGCCTCTCACTTCAATTACAACAAGGCTGCATATGAAAAGTTGGATGAATATACAAAACCATTTCATCTTTCTGCAGGTCCATTGGCTGGCTCAGTCATACTTTGCTGAACACAGTAAATCCCACAAGCCACCATGCGCTAAGGAAAAATCCTGAAGTATTTCAAAGTGCAAAGAACCGAGTCACTCAAAGAAAAGCACATCTTTCAGTGGTTTCATTAGTCATATTTCCTCCCATTGCACCTTTTTTAATTCAGGGAAGGGTCCAGATTTCAAAGGAAGCATTTCTCATTATCTTATCCCAGCCTGAGAAAGAGGAACATAAAGCAGAAGTCAGCTGGAGAGATGTGTTCTCCTCATTATCCTCAACTGTCCTTTACTATTTTGTTTCTCATTCTCCCAATCCTCTCCCAGCTGACACTCCTGTTTTTGCAGAAAAGTTGCCTGTGTAAGGAGAACCAAAACTGAATCCCTCCCTAAATTTCCCAATTATTACCTATTTGTAACAGGGACTGCAAAAACATAAACCTGACAGTCACAAACTGTGTGCATAAGTGTTTCTCACCTCCTCCATGGCTTCTTGAAATATGCTCCATGTGAACTGTAGGAGAAACAATAGCCAGTAAATCTTTGATAATTGTTGAACATTTTCATGCACTATATGTCTGAAATAGATATAAAGCCACAGTCTCTTCCATAACACCACCAAGAAAAATATTTTATCTAATGTTAAGTGAATTTACCAGCAACAACCAGAAATAAAATATATCAGCACCACTCTTTCATTCTCATATTGCTGAAAAATTTCATATATGCACAAAAGAAACTTCTATGGTTTACTGTGTGCACATTTGAATTTGGCTTTCAATAGGAATTAAAATTTCTGAACTCAAATGTCAGAATCATCATTTAAATAGCTGAATAGCTAATTTTCCATCCTTTCTATATAGTTAATGAGACAGGTGTCTTCACTGTCACCTTCTCAGACAACTGTGTCAAAATTATTTTTTTAATTGATTTAAATATCAGAGTTCTAAACACAGAGAAAGTACTGAGTACTTTAAAAAATTCATCCAAATCCTTTTTAAAAAGATTTCTTCATAAATCTAAATATAAATAGATTTCATTCTGGCAGCAAGACTTGATAGATGCTACAATGTAGGTGAAATTTTCCTTTTTGAGAGAAGGCCTACACTGATAACCAAATTTTTCAGATTCTCTGACTTCTGCTCTAAAAATGGAAGTGTTCTATGCGGTATCATTTCCAAGAAAAGTGAACCAATTATATTTGACACATTCTGCTTTCCAGCTTGCTCTTCTTTTCTTGGAGATTCATGAAAAAGGAGATGTGTGCCACATAATGCTCTTCCCTGCTCACTGACTGCATTGTCTAATCGAACAGGTGATGGATGTTCTCGGGTGGTCAGATTGATTCCTCTGAACCACTGCAGAACAGCAGCGCCGTAACTCCCCCTCAAAAAGAATGAGCGACGGAGAAGTGACACAAGTGGCACCTGAAAGTTATCTGCTCTCTCCAGTGCCACCTGATAATGAATAGAGACAACAATCAAAAAGGAAGAGAAGCCAGCTTGATAACCTCGTCTGGCACAAAGAAAATCAAGTGTAAACCAGCTTAATCATGAATCCTGCACATGCACCTCATGACAAGGAATGGAAACCCATTACCTTGGATGTAAATGTCAGCCCTGCAGACAACAGTGACAACACTCTAAGCTTCTCGTTTCCTCATCAAAGCATTTTAAATATGTTAAGATATTTCCTCAACAAGCAACTCTTGCGTATTGGATCCTCATATCACCACTACTTCAAAGCAGAGGGTTTTGAAGCATGTTCTTGGCTCTCGCTAGGAGAAATCACTCATGTAACAAGGATGCAAGGTGCAGTTGCAGCAGGTGTCTACACTGCATCATATCTATTCAAATTAATTCAACACCCACTGAATTACTTTGCATATTAAGTGAACAAGGTTGTCATTTTCATTTGCCTTTAGTTTTCCCCTGCAGATGATCTAGGGCATTTTCTCTGTCCCCTTTTACAGGAGCACAATGTGGATACAGGGGCTTTGGTGCCTTCTCTAGACTTCAAGGATGAATAGAGGAGGCACTGCAAACTCTCTGCTTGAGGAAGGTTAAGCAATATTCCCTCTCACACCTCTCAGACAGTTACTTTCCTCTAAGCCACTCCGAAGAACATGTCAGTAGTTAATGGAAAGCAATCTTCAGCTTTTTTGGATTTGCTTCTCCTGTGTTACTTCCACAGAGGTCCACATCTCCTCCAAGGAGCCAATGCAGCCAATACAGCTTGTCTAACCACACAACATTGCAGTACCAATTACTCAGTGCTCCTGAAATTTAGAATACTTGTGTCAAGGCTTATATGAGTGTATGTACAGTGTCTAGTTGTTTCTCATACTTTCAGAGGCTGATTTTCAAAATGCTTTAGTAAGAGTCTAATTCTGGAACCACAAAATCATAGAATCGCATAATGGTTTGGGTTGGAAGTGACCTTAAAGTTCATCTAGTTCCAATCTCCCTGCCATGGGCAGGGACATCAGGGTATCTTTTGTTCCACTGAAGAAATACAAGGAAGAAAGAGATGAGATTGTTGCTTGTATTGGTTTAATCTTGGTAGGCTCAGTACCCCTTCAGTAGGATGGGGGAGAGAATCAAAAGGGCAAAAGTGAGAAACCTCACAATTGGAGATAAAATAAATTTTATAAATAAAAACAAATTAACAAATGGAGAAGAAAAAAAACAAAACCAAGTTATGCAAAAAACTCCAAAGTTCTCACCAGCAACCAACCAAGGCCCAGCCAGTCACCAAAAAATGTCAGCCCCAACCAACCATCACACACACAGTTTTATTGCTGACCATATCATTATATGGTAAAGAATGTCCCCTGTTTCAGTTAGGGTCAGTGGTCCTGCCTATGTCCCTTCCCAACTCCTTGTAACAAAAACATTATCCCAGCTAAAACCAGTTCATTGCTGGATCAAATATCCTGCAGGGACCAGAGCAACTGAAACTTAAGTGTATAGGGAAAAACTAGGAGGGTAAAGGGCTTAATTCTGTGAGGACAGCAAATGGATTTTAATGCTAATTGATTCCTCTTTACATGATAAGGCTTCTTACATGCAATATTTTATCTGTAAATGCTGGAAGATAAATTATGGTGATATAGGTAATGGAATTTATCTAAGTTACCTAAAGATTTGGAGATACTGTTCAGACTACTTATCTCATTCCTCAATAGCCAAAGGAGAAGGGACTGACAGTGCCAGAAGTCAGTTCAGACCTCACCTCTGTCAAAAGACTACTTGTTCTTCATTCTCTGAATGTCCCTGCTTCTCCTTAGTGACTGCAAGAGTAAGCTAGAAAAACTCCTAGGCTTTAGACAGCTGAACATAAGTTAACTGAAATGCCAACCACACCTTAAAAACAGAGGTTTGGAAGGGTCTGGAGCAGAAGCCTCTCTGTGATGTTTATGTGGCAGTTGCATGGGGCATGGCATGTGGCACTGAGACACCACTGTCTCCACTGTGAAAACTGATTGCCAAATGCTGCAGACACACCCAGTCCCTCTGCCACTTTTCCAGGATCAGTATCCTATGCATTTCACATGAGCACTGATGGGGAGGGAAAGTATTACTTGGGGGATAAAAAAAGTAACAACCTTTATTTTAAATGAATTATGGCAGCAGGAGCCTATGCTTCCTGAATCCCAGCAGTGGAGACTCCCTTGTGAATTTAGGAATATAAGTGTCTTTGCCAAGTGTACAAATAACCTTTGGTTCTGCAAGAAAACACCTTTCATTTTAATATTTGTCTGGCCACCATACTTAGACAGCAGGAGGGATAACGTGCACATAAAAGATATATATCAGTATGTGCATATTGAACTGCTCCGTATATAATGTTATTATGCAACAATTTATTTTCAATAATATTTTAATATTTTAAATATTTCAATAAAATTATTATTAATATATATCAATGTTATTATGCAGCACTTTCAGCTTCTGAAAGTGAAAGAGTAACAGAGAAATTGAGAACTTGACTTTCAGCTGAATGGAAAAACAGACCAAATGTCACTCGTTTTAGGAAAAAAAATAAGAAAAAATGCACTTAATTCAAGGAAACTATTTGATTAATGTATTCTGAGAAGTTCATTGTTGATGTAGGTTAGGCAAGGGAGTCTATAGATTCTAGAGGAAGAGATTTGAATACACTATTAAATACAAATCAGATAACTTAAAAAATCAATTTTCTTCAAGGGAAAAAGTTCTCTCAAGCCAAAAAAATTCAACTAATTATATCAAGAAAGTGCATGTAATGCACTGTATATGCACTAGTATAGATTTTTTGTCTGTTCACAGAAACAGGCAGGTAGAAAACTATGGGAGACGAGCACAGCCCAACTAAAAAGCAAATTTTATGTCCTTTTGCAATGCATGACTTTGACCTAAACTGGGGTTTGATCAATTTCCACATTGCCAACATTCTCCAAAGAAGATGAGAGTAGCTATAACTTATAAGCAGAGCCCAAAGCAGAAAATGATCCCTTATCAGATGGAACAGGGACAGCTCAAAAGTGAAACTTGATCACAGAATGAGACATTGTATGAATGCACTTAAGCCTCAATATTAGATATATTTATTTAAGATGTAACACTTCACATTTTCTTAAATGCAACAGACCAAATTATAGCACGCTTTTGTGAGTTTCAGTTTTGTTGAACCCATTCCCTCCCTTCATATGACATCATAAGGGACAAAAAGGATATTCACCCCAGAACAGCTTTCCAGCGCCCTCAATCACAACAGAATGCAATGGAGAAAGCATTAGTAACTGTATGCTACTAACAAGATCTCATTGCCATTAATTATCAACACAGGCCTCATTAAGAAAGTCATCTACACCTCTGTGTCATTAAAGATTTAATAAATATGACACCTGAAGATGGCAATCTGAAAAGTGCAGCAAAGGTCCTGAATTTCATAGGATCAGTTCCTGTAAACTGCAGATGGCTCTGCAGCCTACATTTACCTCAGCCATAAACACCTCATTGCATTACTCAGGATACTTGGAAAACAAATGGTCTTTTAAAATTACAACAAATGTCTCAGTTTTACAAAAATTCCATTGATTTCAAACACCAAAAATATTAAAGAATGAAAATTCAGTTCTGGGTCTGGGGCAAGGATGATATCCTGGTCTCTCCTTTACCATCTACCCTGCAAAGTACAAATAAGAGCCTAGGATCTGTCATTTACTAAAGTTCAGACCTTAGAAAGCTAAGGGAAAGAAGGCCTTAAATTTCATAAATAAAATTTTCATTTATTAAAAGGGGGGGGAAATGTGTGTAAAAACTCTTTAGCTATCTCCCTAGTTAGTATAAAAGTGGCACTTTGAATGAATGGTGTCTGCTATGTATTCTAGGGAGCCCACATATTGATCCACCAGAGACATCTTACCATCGCTATATAATAGTATTTTAAATGCTTTTATTTCCTTCTTAGGATTCAGCCCCGCAAATAAGAGAATATACCCCCAAGGACTGGACAACATCTGGTGTATATATATACACAAGATGTATATATACATATACATACTTCCTTTAAGAAGGCTACTGAAAGTTGATCTTAAATGTGATTTTAGGAGCCAAAAATTTTTCTAAACGATTTGTTTTCTTTACAAAAGAACAATTTTTTCTTCAAAAATAGAGCTGCCATGTGGATCCCCACAGCAGTGGAGCTATTTTCTTTCAAGATATGGTTGCTTCTTAACACTGTAATTAAGTTTGAATAATGCTGCCACAGTAAATCATGCACTTTACACAATTACTGTACAGAATGTAAAAGGGAAATAAAGTATGATGTGAGCTTTGTTAAACTTAAAATACACTTGACAATCACTTTACTTAATTAGATACATTTGCCTCCTGAAAAGTTGCTCAACTAAAGGTGATGTTCACCTTTCCAAGGAAAATAATCCTCTCCCAGAGCCAAAGGCATATATCCCACCCCTATTTATTATTATTACAGTAACACTTCTGTATGAAGCATCACCAGCCCAGCAGCCAGGGGACATTTTTCTACTCCCAACTCTGTCAACGATCTGCTCGGTGCTGTTGGGCTGGTTGTGCCAGCTCTGTGCCTCTGTTTCCAGATCCATTGCTTGCAAGTCTTTTCAATTTGGAAGTTATTATAATACTACGTACAGCATAATAGCTAATAATAATTACTGTAATATACATAATTATATTATGTGCCATGTAGAGAATAGTAGTTATAGTAAGAAAACCTCAATACTTTGAGGAAATTAACATTTTGTGACTATAAACTAACCTAGATTTACAATTCCCCAGGTTTCATGAGGTTCCTTTAATAATTTTAAATAGTGTTTTCTTTTAAAGGACACATAAGTGTTCTTTTTCTTTGTACATTCACAAGAGATTGGAATACGCACAGGGCTCAGACAACATTGTCCTTTTGTGCAGCTTGGCAGAGCTCCACTTATTTCCATGGGGTTGAGTCAATTTACATCAGATGAGAATCAAGCTTTTTTTAACTCTACCTTTTAGATACTGATTTATTTTAAGCACCCATACTGATAAAACAGAAAGACTCATCCACTGTGCTTTCTTATCTGTGAAAATCATTACTCTTCAAGGAGAACTACAGAGAGCAAGTTCTGTTCTGGACTCCTACCAACACAGTAATGAAGAGTGAGGTGGTGGGTTTGAGCACAATGCTGTTGTCTACGCTCCACACAGGTGAGGAGGAAAATGTGCAGCAACTCATGTATTTTCCTCCTCCACCAAGGCCAGTTCTACTGAAAGGGCACCAGATGTACAATTAAAACAACCTGAAATTTAGGTCCAAAGCAGCAAAATTATGTGCTCGCCTTGTCTTGCAACACAATCTCCAGTCTCCATCGAGATTGCAAGGTGGTCTAGGGTTAGTGATCCCACCTGCACCACCCAAGGAGTATCCTGGATCAACAAGAACTTTCCTACAGTCCCTCAACAAACCTCCCTGACTGCTTCAAGTCTTCTTAAAACGACCAAGGTCTGAGCTATTCTCAGAACTTTTAAAGTCTGTCATGGACAACTTTAATATAGGTTGATTGTAGTCAGAACATAAAGACCAATATACCAAAACTTTATCAAAAATTCTGAAATTATGTGGGTTCCACATCAATTAAATCTTCCATGCCCCTAAGGTTAATTGCTCATATGTTACTTTCAATTAAAGGGTCATCTGAAAAAAAAGGTCAAAACAAATTTAATTCCACTTTTCCCCTTTTTATCCACGTGTCACTGTGACAAATAGTTCCTTCAGGCTACAGTATCTATGTCTTCTGAGAAGCACCATTTCATGATATTATTTATTATTTAATAATCTAATTTAATAATTAACAATTGTATTTAATGTTAGGTATTTATATTATGAACACTAAAACTAATAAAGCCTTATTCCTTAAGGAATCATGTCTTGTGGTTGTACCTCCTGATGTGTAATAAATTGCATGTTCCAACTAAGATCTTTGCTTTGTTTTGGAGCAGAGAAGGTAATCTTCTATGTGACTTCTCCTGTGTCTTGACTGTAGACAGTCCAGAGCCTTTCCTTACCTCAGACTGCAACCAAGTCTCATCTGTTTTGAAATTCCCACCAGTCTGTAAGCAGGCTCAACACTGGTCAGAATTTTCATGCAAACAATAGAAAATCAGGAAAATAATGAGAAATAGATGACGTATCATGGAAAATTAGGGATCTCTTTTCCCAGGTGAGGTCTTTCCTCTCTCTGGAAAGTCAGTGAGAGAAGGAAAGGAACGATGAACCAGTCCAGTTCAGGTTAATACACAATTTTTCATACCAGAAGGTAAATCGATAAATGGTTGCCTAGATCAATTTTCTGTCATGTCTATGCAACATACTGAGGAAATGTAGCAAGGGAAGCACTTGAGGATGTGGCAGGTAGGAACAGAACTGGCATTTTGATTATTATATCTGGAGAGTTTTGAATTACTAGATTTGGGGGGGAGGATTTTTCTTTCCACAAGTGAGACTGAGCTGTGTATTCACCACACGTACACACCACTGCATTGGTTGTTTATGTTCTCTGATTAACTGTAAAAAATGTTATACCATTTAAGTGTGAAGGTCTCCACTAAAATTATAGAAATGTATTTATGGGAGACTCAATATGTACAGCAGTTGTTTATTAAGGTCATTGGTATAAAATATATGACTGATGCAATGCCTGTGTATCATTACAGTGCTGAACATACAATACACCAACGGGGCACCTTGACAGATGCATGAGCCTTTCCCAGACAGGGCTGGGGCTGATGATCAGGCAGTGGGTGTGCTGCAGCCTCTTCTGCTGTACCTCCCCTGAAAAGAGATTATTAGAGCAGCGTCCTGTCCATGCTAAAGTCACCAGGTGCCAGCCCACAGCATTAGGTGAAAGGTTTTGAGCGTTCAGTCTCTTAAACCTGCATTGTACACCAGCAGAGCAAAACAGATTTAACATCAGCTTGTTGACAAGCCCACTTATGTGACCATATCCCAGGTGGAAATCACAGCACCTTTTGTATTAGCCCAGGGGCAAAGCATCTGTTTGAGAGATGCCAGACCAGGGCTACTATCTGCTCCTGCTCCTGTTCCCCTCTTGCCCCTGTAGGAAGAGAAAACAACTGTGAGCCTGAAAACATTCCTGTATCCCAGAGGGCTCATTCTGGGTTTCCTTAGTCCTCTACTCTCTCTCCATTCTCACCAATGATTTTGGTTAACAATTACGTGTGTGTTTTGATAATTATAGGTATGAATTTAAAAATCCCTTTTAATGTATTTTTCTAAAGTGGCCTGTAACAAAGGTGAAAAGAAAAGACAGCTAGGTTTTATTTGTGTACTATGCAAAGCTGCTTCTTTGGACTGCTGTTGATTTCATATTATACAATCCTGAATTCTCAAATAAAAGCAGGTATTTCACACACAGAATCACTAGGTTGGACGAGATCTTAAAGATCATCCAGTCCAATCCAGCCCTAACATCTCAACTAAACCATGGCACCGAGTGCCACACACAATCTTTTTGTAAACACATCCAGGGATGGTGACTCCACCATCTCCCCAGGCAGACCATTCCAGTACTTTACCACCCTTTCTGTAAAAAACTTTTTCCTAATATCCAACCTTTATTTCCCTTGGTGCACCTTGAGACTGTGTCCTCTCATTCTGTCAGCTGCTGCCTGGGGAAAGAGACCAACCCCCACCTGACTACAAACATCTCTCAGGAAGTTGTAGAGAGTGATAAGGTCACCCCTGAGTCTCCTTTTCTCCAGGCTAAACAACCCCAGCTCCCTCAGCCATTCTTCACAGGGTTTGTGTTCCCAGCCCCTCACCAGCCTCCTTGCCTCCTCTGGACACGCTCAAACATCTCAATGTTCTTCCCAAACTGAGGGACCAGAACTGGACATGGCACTAAAGTGTGGCCTCACCAGTGCTGAGTACGGGGGAAGAATGACCTCCCTGCTCCTGCTGGCCACACCATTCCTGATCCAGGCCAGGGGCCATTGGCCTTCTTGGCCCCCAGGGCACACTGCTGGCTCATGTCCAGCCGGCTGTCACCAGCACCCCCAGTCCCTTTCTGCCTGGGCACTGTCCAGCCACACCGTCCCCAGCCTGTAGCGCTGCAGGGGGTTGTTGTGGCCAAAATGCAGGACTTGGCAGCTGGGCTTATTAAACTTCATCTTACTGGACTTTGCCCATCCATCCAATCATTCCAGGTCTCTCTGCAGGGCCCTCCTAACCTCCAACAGATTGGCACATACTCCCAGATTAGTATTGTCTGCAAATTTACTAATGAAAGACTCAATCCCCTCATCCATGTCATCAATAAAATACTGAACAGGACTGGCCCCAGCACAGCCCCCTGAGGGACACCACTGGTCACTGGCCCCCAGCTGGATGCAGAACCATTCACCAGCACTCTCTGGGCCCGGCCATCCAGCCAGTTCCTAACCCAGCACAGAGTGCTCCTGTCCAAGCCTGGGCTGCAGCTTTTCCAGGAGTGTGCTGTGGGACACAGTGTCAAAGGCTTTGCTGAAGTCCAAATAGACACATCCACAGCCTTTCCTGCATCCACCAGCTGGGTCACCTGGTCATAAAAGGAGACCAGGTTGGTCAAATATGACCCACCCCTCCTAAACCCATGATGGCTGGGTCTGGTACCCTGGCCATCCTGTAAATGCTGCGCAATGATACTCAATATAAACTATTTCTAGGTATTTTTCTTTTCCCCAGAGCTGAAAACCAGGGAGAGTCCAAATGACTGGTCCACGCGAGCTGTTAAAAGTAAAACCTCCTGGAAAAAAATTTCCAGCTTGCACTCTGATGCCATAATTTTGCAATCATCCTGTTTACAGACTGGGGCATTCAAGTGAAATCAGACCAGTGGGCCATGACCAAAGCTAAAAATAAAATTGCAAGAAGACTGTGTAAAGCTGCAGCTCTAATCCCTAGAGAAAAAGGTAGGGCACCGTTTTCAATTTCATAAGAATTTTAAGAACCCTTGTCTCCTTCTAACACAGCTTGAGACTTAGGAAAAGTACTGCTTTTAAGAAACTGTCCCACTAGAACTCAAGCCAGATACAGGGGCAGAGCACAGCCTAACTTCCCAGGTCTGTCACCAAAGAGGATGAGTTTATTACTGCAGGCAGAGGGAGACGTTTGACAGACGGATGGCCATCCGAGCACTCCACTATTAAAGATTCTGTTTGGCAGGATGCTTTCTTTGAAAGCCATGTTTGTGAAAGCAGCTTCCCACCATCAGCATCTGCATTAACTATTAGTTTTATGAAGTACTAACTGCTTTGCAATGTCATTGACACAAAGCAAGCTTAGCCCTCCTCCTGCTTGAAGGAGAAAGAAAAAAACAACTCCTGGGGTTATTTAATTTTTTTCCAAACATATGTTGTGAAAGGCCTCACAGCAGTTTGAACAAACTCTCAGAGCTACAGCTAGAGGCATGCTGAGACCTTCTCTTTTGCACAGAAAAAGCTGAAGCCTTTTTGCTTTCATCAGGAAAAACAATGAGCATGGAGCAGGCTGAGGTACAGGTAAACTTTATCTGGTCTGGGCTGCCATGAAGGTAGAACCAAAGAAGACCTTAATAGTACACTAGATGTATTTACTGGTAGTAATAAATCCAGGCACAACACACAGGTAGGAGGTTAATACAGTTTTATTACCAGAGCTCTGGCATCTACACCTCTTTCCAGCAGCCAGTCCAATCTCCAGCTGCTCTGTGGCTGTCAAATTAAAATCATCATAGAATAACTGAATTATTTGTGTTGGAAAGGGCCTTAAAGATCACTTCATTTCTACCCCCTGCCATGGGCAGGGACACCTTCCACTAGACCATGTTATGCCAAGCCCCATCCAGCCTGGTCTTGAACACTTCCAGGTGTTCACTTGCAGGCACAGCTTCTCTGGGAAATCGGTTCCATCACATCAGCATCCTCAGAGTAAATAATTTGGTCCTAATATCCAATCTAAACCTGCTCTTTTTAGGTTTAAAACAGTTACCTGCTGTGAAGCACCAATTCACACACCAAGGCAAGGTATTTCTATTTTTTATTCCAGTTTGTGCATAGTAGGGAGCTTGGTGGTAACCCAGCTGGCTCCCTGATTATCAAAACTTTACACTATTTATACATTTTAATAAAGACATAATCATTCATTGGTTACAAATTACATAACTTTTCTTGTAATTAGTACCCCAAACCCCTATTTGCTGGTTCTGTATCTTGTTTCTCATATTAATTAGCCCACAGGTGTTCTTTCCTCAGTTTGAGTTGGGAGGCCATTCTGAGTAGGTGGCCAATGAGCTGGTTTCAATCTCCCACAGATGGAGTTACCTTTCCCTCAGTTATGGCTTGGTTCTGCTGCCTTCACTCTTGGTGGCTGTTGTCCAGATGGCCCATTCATCTTGGGATTCCCTTTTTTTTCCTTAGAACAACATCCACAGTGCAATTTCTTAATTGTAGCTGCCCAGCTATAGCTGCTGATATAACACCTGAAAACACCTGAAAAAAAATTGCAATGTTTGATTCAAATGTTAAGGGACTCCAGTCATTTTATACCACTACCACCGAAAGTCCTTGTAAATAGTCTCTCTCCATCTTTCTTGTAGGCTTCCTTCAGGTACTGGAAGGCACCTATAAGGGAAAACCCTCTTCATGAAAGGGGGAATAAAAAAATATGTCTAGATTCCTGTCACAGAACTTCTCCTTCCCTACAGACATACCCAAAGCTTTTGGTCATTCAACGTATATTATTTATAGATTCCTGAGCAATGCTGTCAAAGCTGTAAATATTTGGGCTCCTCTAAGTGGATATTTTTGCCTTTCCCATGTTTAAACCTAAAAATTACTCAGATTCATATGCAGACTTGTAAAGCCTTTGTGTTACTCTTTGTCTAAAGGTATGTTTGGGATTAGTCAAATTATTGCCCAATACACCTGTCCTCTGCCTACTTTCCCTCTCTCTCTCTCTCTTTCTCTCACACACACACACATTCACATAAATACAGCACATACAGCACACAGAATGTGCAGACAAAAATGTAAGCTTGCTCCCACGTTAGGGAGGGTGCTCCTTATCCCCATCTACGACGAGGCCAAGCCAGCATGGCCATTCAGTGAGACCAGATCACTTCATGTGGAGCTTCTCTAGGACATGGATGGGCTACAAGAACCACAGGAGTAGGGGAGTGAATGTAATTGGAATGAATCATCACTTTATTCAGTAGAAAAATGTGGCCATCACAGCCAGCTTCATCATTCAGTCTCTTGGTGGACTATATTTATGCTCTTTGTTTAACCAACAAAGAGACAGCATCTGTACCTAAATCCTAGGACCAGCAGGTTCTGCACAATCTCTGGGCTCATGGCCACAGTCATATCTTCCCTAAAACTTAGGAATTTCCCCTCCATTTTCTGGCTCCCCTGGAGAGGAATCTCTGCAGGTTTGACACACTCCAGAGCACCTCCAGAATCTAATCCATCTTGTTTATCCTAGACACCTATCTTACAAACTGAACCACCCACCTATATTTCAGTTGACTGTTGATGACTCACTGGACAGCTAAACTCAGCTGAAATGAATTCTATCTGAAATGTTCTGCAGGATTAGACTCTATTTTACAATTACATGGTATTGTAGGAGTTTGAAGTGTTCTATCTAAATTTATTAAAAAAAAGAGAAAAAAATCAAAGAAAAACTATAAGAACTCATGCTTTTAAACTTAAGTCTCTAAATGCACCAAAGCTGTGAATTTTTTCAGTAATCCATTTTCTGCAGTGGTAGGAACATGTTGACTTCCTCTATTAAGTATTATAATTGGTAAGAAAACTAAACAGAACAGAACAAAAGGTCTTTGGCTGCTGTGTTAGCTATCACCTCCAAGAATAATTTTGATCTTGCAATTGTAATAGCCAATCTACAGCACAGAATTTATATAAGACATTTTTGGCTGGTTTATGAGAGAAAAATCTTGGCATTCTCATAAACATCCATGTATGTGTCTTAAAAGTAATGTTCAAAATTTACATAAACTAAATAAGGTAAATTGGAAATTTCAGCTCTCAGGCAAAAAGTGTCTAAGAGGCAATTTCAGATTGATCTAAATGCCAGAAGGACTAAAGTCTACAAAAATATTGTCCGTTTCCTCAAAATGATAATACCTCAAACCTGAGCACACACACACAACACGCTGCACAGACTCCTGTACCTGTCACCTCCTCCTGTTCAAAACCAGAGAATTTTGTGGCAATGTACTATTCTGTCTGCACTCCAAGCATCTTTTTTAGCCTAGTCAGTTTAAAAGCTGGTCCACTGTATCTTCCTGCACCTCATTTTGATTTCAGTGCTGTAAATTGTCAGGTAGACCTGTAACAAAAGGTCACACTATCGAGTGTTTGCCGTCTGGACCGAGCTGGACCTGAGCAGCTCCCAGCCATAGATTCCCTCTGGAAAGCTCTCAATTATATTGCTCTAATGCAGCCTGATTCCCAGGTCTTCTTCCAAGATAATGCTCAGGTCAGTCACTCACCAATATTTTTTTGCCATAGTGTTGCCAAATCTGGAGTATGTAAATCCTTTTTCTTCTTTTTTTTCCCAATGTGATAATCATTCTCTTTTGTCAGGCACCCTGCCTGTGCATCTGCAGCCAGATAAAAGGAAACCAAATTGGATCAAAAAGATGATTAAACCAAATGTCACTGTTTCACACCCACCTTGACATCTCTTCAAAAGGCTGCAAATTATCACAGGTCTCGGCAGGGGAGAATTGAGCCTGGACAAATAAAGATTCACCATTCAAGTTTCTCAGGTGTTTTATCAAGTCCTGACTTGGCAAAGGAAAATTAGAGAAATTCACTAAACACAAAAGTGTTTTGTGGGTTATTCATGGGATGTGTTATGTTGCTTTAGTAGCTCATGGCCATTATTTTAAAAATTACATTAAAAGCAAGCAAAGAAAAGAATAGAGTTTAGCCCTGAGGTTTATTCCTGTTAAGTATGCAAATGAAATTCACACAGTTCTCTAAAAGGATATTTTTTGTGCTGAAAATAATAAGTAAAAGTGTTTCAAAATGGTTCTTCTTTCATATCCCTGTGCTTATGAAAGTCCATTTACTGTAAAGGACAGTTAGTAAAGGTGTGTTTTATTTCAGACTATAAATAGCTGAACTTTGCTAGTTCTCTCAGAGGGACTCCATGAGACAGTTGCTTAGATCACACACTTGACGTTAAGGAGCATAAAATCCCAAGCCCTCCAGATAAAACACTTTCTTTTTTTTTTTTTAAAGGTATTGGGTACTCGGGCTACGTACAGACCATGTATTCCTTCTTTTTCTAAATATAGTCTGTCTGATTGCATGTTCATTCAATAAGAATCATGAATCAAACATATTTGAAATAGAAAATGAACAAATTTCACTGAAAGTTAAATTTTAAATACTCTCTCAAACTCCACCTATCAGAGCCACAGCCTGAAGTGCTGCGGAGCAAGAAATATCTATTAAGAAAGAAAGGGGGGGAAGAAACCTTAAATCAGAAAAGATAACAGGGGATTTCAAAAAATGTCTCAGTTCTGCTACTTATTTCCCATGTGGTCTTGGTTCATTGCCTATATTTTTACCACAAATTTCCAATAAATAAACCAAAACATAATCCCATCTGGTTTCTGAGAGCTTTAGCGTTCATAAAATATTAGCCCAATCAATCACTGAAGTTACAGGAATACCAGACATTATTAAGAGTAACATGAAAAATGAGCAGGAAACCAACTTTTCAAGAAGTTTGGGTTTATTTTGCCTTCTCTATTTGCTAAACTCCAAAGTTATGTAAATAAACCCTTCAGATGAGTTAATAAAAATACTACCCTCATCCTGGTTTCCATTTCCGATGCCAAGGACACTTCTTATGCTCTGTAAGAAACCAGACAGGCTGGTGAGGAAGCAGCTCACTGTACCCTGAGGTCTGCTTAAAGGAGCAGATGCTGCCAGGCTGACACAGAAAAGAAGAGAGCAGAAAAGAACTGAAGGTCTTATGTTTAGGAAACAACGTCCCCTGACTAAACATTTCAAAGTAAATAAACCAGCTGACTAAACATTTCAAAGGAAATAAACCACCTGTTTTTGAAGATATGAGGCAAAAAACACACACACATTTTCAAGATGAGAGGCAGAATTCTTACATAGAAAATTAGCAAAATTTCCTTAGAAGTCTGATGGCATTTCCCCCAAGTGGCAGGAAACAACTGGCCTGGGACAGCCAGCTGAGAGCCCCATCACAGCTGCTCAGAATGAAATTTCTCTCAGAGCTTGGCTAGGAGGATACAATTTTTTGAAAATTGAAATCATAGAGGAGTACAGGAGATATAAAGCATTTGTAGAAACTCCAGTGTACATCGTCAGTGGATAGATGTTTGTTGCTGGCACCAACAGCACACAAAGGACAGGTGTAACCAGGTGGGACCTGCCTGGCCAGTAGGTTTTCTTCTGGCAGAACAGAAATAGTGGGAACAGATATGTCAACTAGTAAACAAGAAACAGACTTGTGGAACATTCTGGGTTAGAAGGGACCCACATGGATCACTGAGTTCAACTCTTGTCTCCTTGAGGGCAGCCTAAAAGAGCATGTATCCAAAAGCCAGGAAGTGTTCAAACACTTCTTGAACACTGAAAAATTTCATCATGGAACAGGTTCTCAGGCACTGGAACAGGCTGCCAATGGGAGTGGTGGTGTCACCATCCATGGAAGTGTTCAAGAATGTGTGGATGAGGCACTTGAGGACATGGTTTAGTGGTGAACATTTAGTGGTGAACCACGATTCCAGGTGGTTCACAGTTGGATTTGGTGATCCTGGAGATCTTTCCAACCCTAAAGTTTCTGTGATTCTATGAATAATGTAAGAGATCTTTTCATGGTTTCACTTTGTAGCATGACGTGCAGACTCTGCCAGAAAGACACAAAGGTTGATGTTTTTGTAAGCCTACATGAACATGAATGCAACCACAGATCTTGGGCACGAATGTAAGCAGAGATTGTGAACTGGGCACTGGGCACTGAGAGCAAGGCTCAAAGACACCCAGAGCTGAATCAGGCACTTCAGATTAAGACTACAACCTGTGGGAGAGCTGCCCCCTTCCAGACCATCAGCTGCAGATGAACGCTGATATCCACTCCTCTCATACTGCACTAGGTACTTCTAATCATGCAATTTCTTCCTTGTGAACAAAACGCCCATTTTGGGGGGGGGGGGGGGGGGGAAGAAAAAATTGCTATAAGAAAAGCTCTCTGAATGGCCACTCAAAGAGTGGGATTAAAGAAATCCTGAAGAGAAAAGACAGAATTAATGTTAACTATTTTAGGAATGTTGATGACTCAGCCCAGTACTCACAAAGCCACCTTAATTACCTGGAAATTTCTATCAGACTGCAAGTCTCCTAAATAAAAGGGGTTTAGAGACTTTTTTCAATATCCTCTCAGTAAGCCCACACATAATAATAACCTGTTTGATCCAAAGTCAAATTTGAAATACACTCAAAATAGACACCTACCTAACTATGATTTTATTTTTAAGTTTAAACCATCTTAATAACTATATTTTCTTTCCATAACACTTGAGTCTTAGTTGCAGACAAGAAGAAAATTGTACCAGATAATTTAAAAGAAGTGAGAAAGCACCAGTTCCTGTGTTAAAGAGGTTATAATCAGAATATAAAACAGGAGACAGCAGATGGGTGTTCTCTGATGGAAGGACACAGGAAAATGATAAGGCAGAAGTTATTCATTATGAACAAAGATGGAGTTAGTGAAAATAAACTCAAACCTTCATCCCCTTTTTTGATGACACCACAGAAAACACTTTTTTAAAGGGCATTTGAAAGCAGGTGATGTGATATTTTAGGATATATTTCTGTTACATTACCATGAGTTGGAAAAGGCTTAAGTATACTTCAGAATTTACCATTTAGAGGATGAGGAATGACATGAAGGGCCAATATAAAATGATTTCAGAAATACTAGTGTTAGTAAAAAGACCAGATGTGGGATAAAGATGAAAATGACCAACACAGACAGCTAGCTTCTAGCAGCTTTGACAAAAGGGTTTTAGTGGAAAGACTTTAAAATACAGCACACTTTTTATATGTTAATTCATAAGTGAACACACAGATTTTACAGTAAATAAAGTTAGGCATCATATAGGATCTCTTCTTACAACTTCATTTTTAACAATGAAATTAATATACCTTTTAGACACATGAAAAATTTTCTTATAATTAAGTTTAATATCACTGAAGTCAAGGGAATTGTCTTCATTCATTTCAGAACTAGACTTGTGCTTTATTAAAGAACACTTGCATTTTTTTTTATTCAATAAATTAGTCAGATTTTTATTTATTTAATTTTACAAAGGATGATGAGCCATGGAAAAGTTAAGAAGTTATTTTTTCCCCCAAATTACTGAGGGTAACTATAAGATTAAAACAGAATTTGGTGATTTTTTCCCCAAAAGCTCTATTTCCATTGCAATGTCAAATTATTTTGCAGCATTGAACTCTTGAGGTAAAACCCGTGGCACTTATTGAAGGTGGCACACATAGAATGTAACTCTTCTCCTTGGTCATCTTTGTTCCTTAAAACACTTGGGGAGCCAGAAGAAAAATACATCCCAAAAGTCATGCTATCCATTCTTGGAGTTCTTCCCAGAATAAAACTGTCAGAAGGATCTTGCTGTTTCTCAGTGCTTTAAAGCAGGTGTGGAGCTCAATGCAGAGCACATCCAATATTGCAGAGCACATCCAATCCCACTGCAGTCTGTAAAGAGCTGCAAGGCTTCTGACACCTGCAAAAGCACGAGTCTGCAGAAATGGAAAGCACCTGGCTTAGAAAGTTTTAAGCCCTGTTTTTCAGAAGATTGTAATAAACTTCCCTGACAAGCCAACAAAACTGAAATCCCAGGTACCTTCAGGAGGGGGTTCCTCTCCCTAGGAAATAACAGCACAAACAGCGGCCCTGAATGAATGTTTGCAGTACAATTACACTTTCCTTACTCTTACCACAATTATTTGAGATATATTAAAACTGGGAAGACAGACACAACTCCTCAGTATACAAATGTTTACCAAAAAGGACCTCAGCCTAAATATAGAAAATATCCAAAGAGTGAGCAAAGAGGGATGCTGGGGGTGGGAAACTGAGATAAAGAAGACTAATTCACTTGCCTGAGGTAACCAGGCTTAGAACTGAAATTTCCCAACTCTCACACCAATGTCTTAACCACAGAGTTAATGCTCTGCTGACCTCTATTTTATCCTTCATAACTTTTAAAAAATCCCGTTCCTATTTGGCTTCATTTTCTCACTGATTTGACTGAGCACAAGGGTGAACCACTCCCGGGTAGGCAGGTAGATGAATTGTATTTGAGTTAGACTACATTAGGAAAATATGTTTGTCCTTTAACAGTGAAAGACGCATTTTTCATTCAGGCAACTCAAAAACAGTCTTTTTTATTACATACTGAATGTAGCTAAAAGTGAACATATATCCTTATACACCTGTGCTCAGAGAAAGAAAAGGCTAAGTAATGTATCCAGCCAGTTCATCCCATGCTGCTTGTTAGGAGCTTCCTCAATTTCTCATTATTCCTTCTCTCATAATTTCTTCAAAATTGACAGAGGCATTTTTCCTCACTGAGAACCGAGGCCAGACTGGAAATGCAGTTATTTTAAAGACAAGTTTATGATGAGTTTTCCAAATGTAACAACACTAAAATATTACATATCCCTGAAATGCAAGGCTTTTCACAGCACATTATTAAAAGAAATTTTGTCATAAACTGACAAGCAAATGTTCTATTAAACCTGTTGGAATTCATTGTTAAAAAACAACAATGTTCAACATTTATATCCTTCAATCTCTGCACCTACATAAACCACCAAATCTTGCAACACAAGTGGATCCATTTTTCTTTCATTATTATTACTTAATCTGTTTTACAACATGAAGCACTGAGGCTCAATTTCCCACCTTTCATTTGCCAAAAGGTCCAGTTTTATTGCATCATACAAAAGTAAAAAGACATGGATTTAACTTCAAACAGCCCTGACTTGCCAGGTATGTGCTGCTATGCCATACTTCATCTCCTCTCTTCTCCTCTGGTCCATCTCTCCACTGACCAAGTCTGCAAAACACTCAGCTCTGGGACCAGTGGGGATATTCGTTGTAAAGACAGAAATTTTTGCTTCTCCTTGCATTACCAGTATCCAGTGCTTGGTAAAGTTCAGATGGTTTTGGTGAGAATAGGATGTTATCACACCACATAAAATTTTGGGGAGTGTTTAGGGAGTGCACAATTTCTGTGAAGGTGGTGCAAGACATGAATTTTAGGAAATATGTTCCCTAAGCCTGACCAAAAAAAAAAAAGAAAAAAAAGAAAAGAAAAGGATTGCCAAAACCTGGTATATCATTAATTATAATTATCAATTGTTACATCATTTCATTCAGTTCTCCTTTTGATCATGCCAGGAACAGAAGGAACCACATTCTGTCAAGGCCTTCATCAAGAGAGTGGAGAATATTATTTTGTATTCAAGCAGTCCACATTTCAGGGCACACAGGTTGAACCCTTAAGAACAAAAATTATGGTGAATCACATACCATTTATGCACTCATATTTTGGGCTGGGTTTCCTCCCAAAACTAACATACAACATATCATTTCCCTGAACAGCTCTGGTGCTTACTTTTCTGCCCACAATACTGCTTTTCTTTTTCTTTTTCTTTCTTTTTTTTCCAGGTCCTTGGTGCTAATATTTTCCAGGGTGGCTCTGTTTCCTCCCTATTGTCCTCTCTGTGTTCCACTTTGTTCCTTTACAGAAACAAATCTGTGATTTTTCTAGAACCAGATGACAGTTTGTGGTTATCTGAAACCTCAGCCTGTTTCCTCCAAGGTGGTCCCTATTTTGGCAGTGAGAAATCCATTACAGGGAGTACTTGGCAGCATCGGCCTCACTGATCTTTCTGCATTACAGGATCTATTCTTGCATCTCTTAAAGTCATCATGGGTTTCAGATGTCCCAACAGTTCCTCAAACACCACAATATATTTCAATTTAATACTTCAGGGAAGATGCTACTTGTCTACTTGGATTTGCTTTTCCAGTAAATCCTGTGAGATCACTTTTGCTACGCCTTGCAACTCAGCTGTGCATGGGAGCCAGAACCAGGCTTTCTGCAACGTTAAATCATTTGTGAGATCCCTGGCATACTCAGCTACTGCTCCCTAAGAAGCTCAGGCTCTGTGCAACCTTCTTGTTCTGGCAATGAGAGAACTTCCATAGCCCAGGAAAGGTATGGATGTGTCCCAACAAACATTAGGTCCGGAGGAAAGTTAGCATTGAGGATCTGGAGCTTTTGGGATAACTACTATAGGTCCAGTTAGTTATTTATTCTCAGAAAGCAGAATATAAACCTCTCAGAAAAGAAATGAAGATTATTTTCTAGGCTGTCCCAGTGTCTCTGGTCACATCTCCCCTCAAATTTCCATCTTGGTGCAAGATTTTTTGCTGTACTCTCTTCTTTCTCTTATTTCCAGACAGGTTCCTTGGTTGCTCTCTAGCAGCAATAAAACTTCCACAGCTTACAGAGTGTGCTTGCGCAGGGGGCTGTTAAGAGCATGCTGTTTGAGTCCTGACTTGCTCCAGTCTTCTCATTCTTCCTTGTTTTTTTCCAGAGTAGCACCTATTTTAACCATGGCTTTAGCAGTGCCATTCTTTTCACCAGACAGCTTAATATGCGCTGTAAAACCTTCTCTTGATTTTGCCATATTTTGTAAACACCATAAAAATTCTCAATCACATAACAGTTCAGTTCTTTCCCAGGCCTTAGTATGGTCTTAGCTTTTCATGAACCACACAGGACACAGAATTAATGATGCACCCAGAAGCCTTGTCAGCCAAATGATTTACCCAAACAGCACCTTTTCACACTTAGAGAGGACTTGGTGAGGAAAGAACTATCAAACCCTGACTATTTACAATAAATGGACACTCATTAGTGTCCCCTCCACCCAGGCTCTGGGCCACACTTTGGGTTTATTTTACTTTGTTTTGTTTTCCATTCTTTTTTTCCTATTATTTTTATTGAGGGGCTGGTCCTTCTAATTTCAAACTATTCCAATCCCTAACACAGTATCACCATTTTTCTTGTAATTGTTACTGCCCCAGATCCTGATCTGGCATAACCACCCAAGAAGTCACAAAACCTGTATCCACCAATATTAAAAAAAAGGGAAAGTCCCAGACAATGCTTTATCCCAAGAGCAGACAGGTTTCCAAAGCAGATAAGAGGACTTGCCTTGTCTCACAAAGGAAGCCTAGGATGACTAGGTCGTACTTCACTGGCCAGTTTTTAGATACTTAAAAGTTAGATGAAATGAGCCACAGGCCTACTGCACAGGACCCAAAATGACAGATTATGACACCACGGTGTTGGGCACTGTCCAAAATTATTTTGGTCAGCCCAGAAGAGTCATCATTTTATCCTCTGAACTTCAGAGAATTGGTTTGCCTGAGGTTTTCACTGTGCAGGAAAGTAGCTTTGTTGGCATGCTTAAGTGGGAATAGTGAGGGAGACTGGAAAATTGGAAAATTAATTAAGAGAGTGTAAAATACAATAGGAAGCCAACCTTTAAGCAGCCTCAAAAACTATGGGATACTCACTGTATCCTAGAGCCACTGCCCTTAAAAACAGGTACCTGTATTGCTCCTGCTACATTGGGAACTGCCTTTTCCCACTGAAATGGTGCATTTCCATACAATCCCTCTTGCTGGTGTTCCTCCTTTAAGGTTTGCAACAGTGACTGCTGTCTCCTTAACTCAGTTTCCCCTCAGACAGAGTGAACTGTGAGTAGGAATATTAAGACAAGAAAAAAGTAGAAGGAGCAAGCAATGAAAGATTAAGGCAACAGATAGAGGAGCTGTCCAAAAAGGGATCAAAATGTCAGTGATGAGAAAAGAGAGTAGTGATGTTGACTATGAAATAATCAGAGAGAAGTAATTTTTTTTTTTTGCCTAGATATTTATTGCAGTACAGAAGTATAGGGTCACAAAGCAGGAGTGGGGTAAGGATTGCAAGACCTACAAAGAAGCAAGAAGGAAAGATAACAAGGAGACCCATGGGGTGTGTGGACAAGCAATAAGAAAGGCAGGACAGCTGACAAAGCCAAAGGCGAGACAGTGGAGAAACTGCAGCCATAGAGAGAAAGAAGTAGAAAATATTACTACACCTCATTCCTTCAAGTTGTGTACGTCAACAAAACAAGTGGCAGCATCTGCTATGCCAGCTGCAAGGATATGGCCTGCACAAGGCCCACCAAAGTCATTATCTCCCATTCCCAACTGGGGAGCCTGGTCATATGGTTGAGGTATTAGACTGGGACTCAAGACTCTCAATTTCTATCTTGCTTCAGGTCTCCTGGCAATCTGAGGAACAACCCCACCTGTAAAACGAGGATCAAAATACACCCTCTGTCTATTTAAGATGTCTTTTCTCCTTTCTTCATACAGCACCTCACATCATGGGACCACCAGCTGAAAGAATGGCCCTCAGTAAAGTTCAAGTAATAGTGATAATGTGCCTTAGATGGAATTCTTTGAAGAAAAAAGAGGGCTTAATTGTACCAAGATTTCAAAAACTATGTATGCACAAAGAGCTTTTAAAAATAACTGTGTTTATTTTTAATCTTATTTGCCAGCCTTATCTTTCAAGCAGTCAGAGATAGCACCAATATAATCTGGCAAAAGCAACAGTAATTTAATGGAAAGAGTAGATAAAATGTCCAGATGCATGTCCAGCATGTAAATCAAAGGATTTTCCTTATTGTCCTTGCCAGATTTAGTGAAGAAAGGTGCAAAATATCTCCACGAGAAAATTGTTAAGACTTGGATAGTTGGTGTGTCTCCTGCATGGCTAGGAAAATGCTAGAACACAGGACAGAAAGATTGATATTATTCTAAAGTAATATAGTGACAGGGAGACTTGGGCTCATAAACACTCTGAACTAAGAATGACGTGAGCACCATAAACAGGTCTTTGCCCAGAGAGTGCTCACAAAGCTCGTAATACATATTCTAAATCAAGATGCACATAAAAATTGCTGATAGACAATTCCATTGGGAGAAACAGATCAAGAGGTGCATGTGGAGCCACCATAAATACAGCTGCTACGGAGTCCAGAAACAAACCATCACCAGGCACAGTTCAAGACCAAGCACACGAAATGAAAGACTTAGGGAAAGAATCCAAAAGCAAGAGCCAACATATGGGAGCTGATATTTATTTCTTGTTCTGCTGTCTGACCTTGGACAAGTTATTTTGGACTTAGATCTGAAAAGAACTGACCAGTCTGTTCCCAAACTAACAAAGCCATTAGAAACATGCCTTGCCAACACTGTTGTTTCTTGCAGGCACGGAGAAGGTGCTTCTCATCCCAGGGCAGTCTGCCAGAGTACTCTGTTATGAATGGAAAGGGTGGCATCTGTTCTCAAAGCTGTATTTGCACTGGTTGTGAATCACACCATCTCTATGGGTAGGCACCGGCTGATCACACTCAGCTCTCATCTGCACGAACAGCACTGAAATCCTGGAAGGAGACCAGGCTTCTACCAAATCCCTCTGCCAGCTTCACTTCTATCTCTCTGCACTCAGATTGTGGATCTCATAGCTCATGGACCCTTTAGAAGGCTTGCAAGTACCCAAGCTGTGTGCAGACACACACAGGTCGGAGCATCTTTGCTGAGTGCGACTGCTAAGTATGCCTCTGTTCCCAAGGAATGTTGCAGGACCTGGATGTCCCTCACACACCACATCCATCACAGCCCTCACAAAGACCCTATTTATCTCTCAAAGTCATAGAATCATAGAACCATGGAATCATAGAATCATAGAACAGGCTGGGTGGAAGGCACCTTGAAGTTCATCTTTTTCCAACCTCCCTGCCATGGGCAAGGACAACTTTCACTAGACCAGGATGCTGGCCTTGAACATTTCCAGTGATGGGACATCCATAACTTCTCTGGGCAACCTGTGTGCCATCACTCTCACAGTACAGAATTTCTAAATACATTCTAAACCTACCCTCTTTCAGTCTGAATCCAATATCCTTGTCCTGTCATGCTCTTGCAAATAGTTTCGCTCTATACTTCTTGTAGGCCCCCATCAAGTTCTGAAGTCCCAGGAAGGAAACACTATAACTAAGCACATTTAAGCTCAGACTGTACATTTTCTGGACCAGATTCCTCCTCGGCTCATATCAATTCTACTGCGGTAGAAGGCTATTGATTTTAGTGGTGGTATTGCTGATTTACACAAGGTTGAATAAGAGGAGAGCACTGGTGACCCCTCTAAGATGGGGATAATAATCTTTACCAACAACCCAAGGGAAATGTGAAAGTTAATTAATTGGTATTGTAAATCTCTGTGAGATCCTAGCAGTCTATAAATGAATTCAAATAGTACCAGAGAGAGAGCATAAAATTTTTCTTCTTTCAAAAGTTTAAAAACACAGACAAGGAGGAACTAAGTGGAGAACAGATCCAGACATTCAAATTTTGAACAGTGTGTGCATTTCAAGCCCCATTCCAGTAAAATGGTTTAAGACACATATGAGACATTAAGTGTTTTCAATCCTGAAACAAGATTCCCTGACATTTTCTTTAAAATAAATTGCTGTCAATACAGCCCAAAGAAGTTCATAAAAGGGCCTGTTTTAAGTTCAGTCAATTAAAGATGTGAGCAAAAGAACTTTAGACATAATTGACCCAGATATTCTATGGCATTTATATTCATAAAAGAATAGAATACGGGCACCATGAATTGCAAGAAAAATTCCCAGTACAGATGGTTATCTCGCTGGTCTGCCCTTCAGTAGTGCAGAAGTCAGAAAGGTGAGGGAGTCAAATGTAGAGGGCTATTCCCTGGTCAAGGGAGGAAAGTGTGCTCTTTAATAATAATGAGAAAGGGAAGAAGATTTTTTTAAAGCTGTTGGAGAGTCAGGATGATGCTCCAACAGAGCAATATTTCCCAAAGGCTGCCTTCTTTAATGACCATCAAGCCCATTTCTGACATCTTACTAGCACACCGGTTTATTTGTACACCTAAATATGGGTGCACACATGGTTTGCAATGGATCATTTGGATTAGCTACTCCTTCTACAGAAGTAAGGACTACAAGTGGAGCAAGGCTCTTCTTATGTTGTGCTACACACAAACAAATGGCAGAAAGACCAAAAGCTTAGAACGTGCTTTTCCACAGAGAGACTGAGAATGTTCTCATTTGTACTCTGCAGTCTCATTCTCTCCACTGACCCTAAGAAAAGTATTGAGAGATTTGTTGAAAGGCTTGAGTAGCCAAATTAGGTTCCATCTTATGAGATTGTTTGCAAATACTACCCAAACAATATTAGAGGCCTAAAAAGGCTAATAAAATATGACTTGCTGCATTCCTTAGGTAGTGGTGGGGGGTTTTGTTTTGGTTTTGGTTGATTTACTTGTTTGCTTCTTATTTCTTATTACCTGCTGTCCCCAAAGTCAGCAGGAAGCGAGGTAACACTTTCAAGTGCACGTGTATAAATTCAAAGCAATCATCACTGGGAAATCAGCAGAGTTCCTCGTCATTTAGATGACTTCATGGTTTTCATCTGACTCAAGTAAATTTAATGAAGCAAAATAAAATGCTCATCTATTAGCCACCATCATCATCAAACCAGTGACTAAGTCAGAGGAGGCTGGCTGGAGCTCAACAGTCCCATTGAGTCCCACAAAATGAATGTATATTTTTAAAGATGTTGAGAAAAGACAGATGTAGATCCAAATAAGAAAGTAGGACAAGCACTGCTAACTCAATTTGCAGCATCATGGTGATAAGGCAACACTTTTGCTGCTGGTTTTGAATGTTTTTCCCTCTAAAGAGTCCTATAGCCTCCTTTACCCTGGCATTCCATTACTGCCTCCTTGTAGCTGGGCTCTGTGACTACAACTGCACATACAAGGGCACTCTTTCCAGGGTCATCTATCTGTCCTGTAATTAATATTTCTTCACTTCACAGGTCACCTGGTCATTGATCATGCTCCCTTATGTATATGCAAAACCTTTGTGGATGAAGCTTTTTAACAATTGTGTGTTGTAAAGAACTATTTCTGGATAAATGGTAGTCAGGCAGTGTTAAAAAACCACCCCAAGCAGCAGCTGAAATAATCAGCATTTTCCAGCTCTCTCCTGTGCTCAGTGTGCTGTACCAGGTACAACCCAGGAGAAAAACCAAGCCAACCATGTGATAGCTGAAGATGTCTTTTGAAAATGCTTTGAAACAAATAAGCCTAGAATATTTTTATAACAACAAAAAGTGCATTATTTATTAGCACTGATCCCCTCAGCCAGAGATTGCACCTGGATCCTAACCCCCAATTCCCTATGATCTCTGTAATGCTTCTTCCTTGAGAGTGAAATGCATTTCCAAAGCAGCATGAGGAAGATTTTCTGATGTAGGTCTGTGTGACTAACTACATGGACAAGGCTGGGCTCTAGAATGTGAGTCAGGCAACCTGGCTCCCTACTTGGAGATCTGAATTTCTTGTGTAAGTAGACATCATTATGGTCTTATCTAGACAGAAAAACGTCTCTTTTTAAGCACAGTGCCTAACAGGACTGAAGACCAAAAGCAAGATTTAATATAATGTACCTGTGACAAATAGTTTATTCAGTTTCCAGGGAAGTCTCATCTTCCTAATAACAGGCTAAGGAAACTGATGAGCTAAAATAAAAGTGGGATAACAGATACGAAACAGTTTCAGAGTTAGCTTAAAAGTAATATATTGTCCTAGGCTAAGAGAGGTCCTTCTGATTGGACACTACTATGGGAGTAGAGAAATTGTATCTATACAGGATGTCAGACGCTGCTCTGTCTCCTTACATGTGTGGATTTTAATCCTTAGAAATCTGTGAAGGTCCAAATTCTGAAAATTTCTCTAGTGGCCCTTAGTGCCTCAGTTTCCTCATCTACTTTATGTTGGCACATTACTGGTTTTTATACAGCAATAGTGTCTAGAGAAACAGTCCCTAGAGACCAACCAGCTCAGCATTCTATGGTGCCTTGGTAAGATATGGAGAATTACAGTCTCTACACCAGACATATAAAAATGTAATTGTTTATCTTCATTTTAGACCTCTTATTGAGCCTAATGTTTCTCAAGTGCTTAGAAAGCCTGCAGTGAAAGGTGGGTTGTAAATGCAAGAAGTAGCACCACGGATAATAGATTACTGTGATTGAGGTAAAATCACAAACAAATATACCATGTGGTGCATTAAAAGTAAAGAAAAAGCCAAGGATTTAGTAATCAGCTATCATCAAACTAAAGAAAAAATGTCTCTCTCACCAAGGAGTGTGGCTAGAAAGTGATGGGTGGACTTCAGTTCAAAAGTTTAATTATACAATTTCAGATTCAAAGGAAACTTCAACTCAGCTATTGCTGGGTGATATGATTACTGAAACCTTGAAGGAAGGAAATTGAGTTTGAGCTGTGTGTAGGAGCAGTAATTTACCAGGTGGAGTAGTCAGAAAACATTAACCCTGTAAATGCCATTGGCAAAGCAGGATTGATTAAAGCACCAGTGTCTTATTTCTGAAGGGAGCAGTCAATTTCTAACTTATAACAAAGAAAAAGTACTTTTTCAACTTATGGAGTAAAATTCTGTCCAAAGCCTAAGGAAAATTTCTCTGTCTTGAATATCTGAAAGAAGAATTACTGTCCTGATTAAGTCAGAAGTTCATCTAATCCTGGCTCCCCAATGGCAGTAAACAGCATCACCAATTTTGGAAGAAGAAAAATAAATCTTTTAATAGTTTTGCTGTTATAACCTGCCCCAGTGGTTCCCCTACTTATATAGGTCATAAATCAATTTATGCTCCAAGTTACCAAGTTTTTGGCTTTGTCAAAGTCTTTTTTAGCTATTATTGTTGGGATCTAAAATTCAATTTTTGCTATGATACTCATGGGTAGTCTTCTAGTCCACCTTGCTAACATCAAACCTTGACATTTAAATGTCTGTCTTCACATTAGTACATGATTAAAACTGATTTCATTTTGCATTTGAATGGCAAATTTCCACCTGCAGTGCTAAAAGTCTCTACGTTGGCATTGATTTTACCCTCTATCAAAGCTAGAGCAAAGCAACAATTGCAATAATCCAGTTCAACATCCCACCTAAGAGATTGCATATCAGTTTAACTCACAAGTTCAGCACCTGATCCACTACCTCATACCTGAGCCAAGGATTTACTTCAGAGAGAGATCCATCTAGTCATGGACAAAAAAGCTTCTTATCCCCAACATTAAAAATACACTAGATTTAGATTAGACAAAAAGAAGAAATCTTCTATGCTGAGGGTGGTGATGCACTGGCATAGGCTGCCCAGAGAAACTGAAAAACTTCCCTGGAAGTGTTCAAAGCCAGGTTGGATGAGGCTCTGAGTAGCCTGGTCCAGTAGAATGTGTCCCTGTCCATAGCAGGAGAATTTAACTACTTAATTTTTCTTTTTTTAAGAGTACTCCCAACCCAAACAATTTTATGATTATATTTCTGATTATGATTTTATATTCCAGTCATTATGTGAAACTCTGGTGTGCAGTATTTTATTCTTGAATACTAGCTGTCCAGCCACAGTAGGGAAGGGCAACAGGCAATAAGATGAGCCTAAATTTTTTTACTCAGTTCCAGTGCCCTGTGCAAGTGATTAAATTCTATGCTTAAGTCCAACTTTGAAGTCTCTCCACGGTAGTTTGCAAAAAGGACATTTCAGAATTGATTCTGAATCACAGAATGCCAGACTGAAAGGCACCTCAATGAACACCTGATTCAACCTTTCTTGGCAAAATCATGGTCTAGACAAGATGGCCCAGCACCATGTCCAACCAAATCTTGAAAGTATCCAATGTTGGGGTAAAATCCTGAATTTGATTTGCACATGACCTAGAAGAGCTCCCCTTGTCAGGAGAAGCAGCTGGAAAAGAGTCAGGACATGCTGTGGTCTCTGAATGTGTCAGTATGTGTCTTGGTTACAGAACTGAATCGTGCTGCTACCCAGTGCAGTCAGGGAAGTCTAAACAGACCCTGCAATGCCCAGCCCTGGGCCACCCAGACACCAACATCTGATGCTGCTGCAGGCATTTCAGAGCTCCACCTGCCAGCCCAGAAAGACATGTGTTTCCTGTGGATTACAACGTGCCTGCCAGGCTGTGCAGTAGCTGTGGATGCTGTGAGACATCTCAGAAATCACCTCATGCAAGGCCACCAGCTCTATAGGTCAAGATTCAAACACAATGCAAGAGCAAACCGTAAAGGGCAACAGGTCTGACTGACCAGCGACCAAATGCGCGTTTTCATAGGCATTAAGATTTAGCTCTCCCAAAATGGAGAGATAAGGCTCAGCTGTTCCTGTGGGAATTAACTATATGACCCCTTGAAGATGACAGCCTGGGGCAGTGACCACACCTTTGATGCCAGAGGAACTGCCAATGCAAATAAATCCTGAACTGTTGGCGAACATGGAACTCAAGGAGAAAAGCTCTTAATCTCACTAGACAGCTGGGATAAACAGTTATAAAGGAAACATTTTCAAAAGGCTAGGCAGATTATAAAGGCACCAGGAGTCACTGAAATCTTGTTAAACATTGTTCACTGCATTACTTTAGATTTTAGTTTGAACTTACACTGTCAGATAAATTCCATTTATCTCCTGAATGCTTTTCTCACTGTGTTTGTTGCTAAGAATTCACACCTTCACTGAAGATATACATTTCTTCCGTGATCAAGACAAAGTCAACGTTCAGCTTCAATCATTCTAAGACACCTTTCTTTTCTTTTTTTTTTCTCACTTTTCTGGGTCAGTGTTTTTTGGTGTGACACTGAAAACACAGGCTGTGGTGTTCAACCTTTAGCATAGGAGAGAAGGATGTTCTTACAGGTAAGGGACTGAATGAGCCCCCAAAGAGAAAGACTCTCTCAAACACATCCATAGACTTCCAGCCTGACCTTGGGAAAACTACATTACTCTCCTCATGGATCTATAAAATAAGGAAATAAATGTTTTTTCTTCCCCTTCTGCTGACCTTGCCTTTTCCTACACAAAAGACCAATCACAATGGGAACAAATTTTAGTCGAGGCTCCTAATCATTTTTTCAATACAGCCTATCATGAATTATCAACATCATGGTAAATTTGGTGATTTAACCAATGCAATTGCTCCACTATAAGTCAGAAACATAAAAACCTAAATGATATTTTTGGAAGAGCTGTAGAAGAATTCCCTTGAGCACTCCCACACTTCCATTTGCTATCCTATCTCACTTGTCATTAATTACAAACTAATGAATGCCATTTTCTGTTCTGCATTGATACTTTACTTTCTCCTCCTGTGGGGCCATCAACCAGCTCTGAAGGACGTGCGCAGACTGACAGCATTTATCTGTGCCATCTCACAAAGCTCAGCTTTTCAGATAAAACAAGACTTTATTACAAAACAACCCCTCTTTCCAAAATCTAATTTCACTGATAATCCCTTCAGTTAGGCTCAGTCTGTACTAAAAATTAATTTTACCTGAACTCTTACTTGGATGCTGATAAGGATGACCACATGCCCTGTGACATTTACCACAGCCCTCTGAACATTTTCCTGATGTGCTAACACTATCTTTTGACCCAAACTATGCTTAAGTAAGTTTGGTTTCCTGCATAATTCACCTCCTTGGTAATACAGAGAAGATTATTTTGCTCCAAGCTCCTTGTTACAAATTATATTTGAGGCAATGGAGTGATTTTTACTAATAAATCTTGACCATTATCTCTATGCACTAAATGATTGTATACAATAATTACCTGTGATATTAAATCTATATTTTTAATTTGTTACTCTAGTTGCTTGCATGGTTTTGGCTTGGGCTCACAAGCTCATTAGCTCATGGGCATAGTGAAGGCATTACCAGGAATCAGGAACCAGGAGCCACTCCTGGAAAGCTGTTTGGACAGAGTGATCTTACTTTGGTGGTTAAAAAGTCTGATATGCAACCATGGTCTATTCTCTTCTACTTGACTGCCAAGTCACAGAACAGTGCTGGGTGCATTTATCAGCAAGCACAACCATGTGAAAGCATCAAGGGAGGAACTGACAGTGTATCTGTCAGTCTGTCTGTCAGAAAATGCAAAATTATCTAATTGCCCAAAAACCCACTGTAGATGGGCTACAGACCTGCAGACTCTATGCTCTGTTAGCTGATGATAGAGTAAAAACTATTTTATACCACCTGGGAGATGGATGGGGATATGAGCTATCTCAAGTACAATCTAAAATAGACTTGGGACTGCCTGGATTATCCAGGCTTCCTTGTAAGCTGGTCAGAAGCTCCATACTTTCATGGACTCTGTCCCTTAGAGCCGACCCCGAGAGAGAAAGCAGCATCAGCACCTTCTGTTCCTACACCAGAATACCACATTGCCCATTTTGTGTAAAAGATGCCAAGTGGTTTCTGGGGCTCAGACCACAGACTGTTCCTTAATGTCAAAATGGAGAATAAACGTTGTAGAAAAATTAGCAAGTTTTTTTTGTGGCGAAAAAAGAAAAAAAAGAAAAAAAGAATATTAAAATATCACAGAATCTAAAAGTGATTAAAAACTCAGTGCCATTACTTCCCTTCCCACCAATAAACATACTGAAGTTATTGGTAGAAGCATTAATTAATCACACAACTTCAAAGATCTGTGTCAGTAATAAAATAAATACGGACAGTAGAGCCAGACTGTTCCTGAATATTGGATGTGTTATTACAGTAATTAAGGTGAGTAGTGATTACCTGTCTTGCTTGCTGATATTTTTTTGGGCAGATAACTATAGCTACTCTAAATGACATTCTAAACATATGTTTGGAGCATCATTCACTGATGCATTAACCTCTTTCATATGGCATAAAAAGCCACACATTAAGATCTAATGTGCAATATTCAACTTGAGCTTCAAGGAGCAGTGATGGGAAATAAAGTGTTTGCAAACTACAGAGTGAAATTCAGTCCAACCATTTCATGGCTTTATCACTCCACCATGAGTGTAAGATCATTGTTTACCCAAATTCTGAACTATGTGTCTTGGTAAAAGTACAGCATATTGACAGGAGTGAGTTAGACTCAGACAGGCTGAGTATGGTTAGTATCCGGCAGTGCAAAAGATTAGAGAAAAGAAGATAAAATGACAGCAGTTTACCTTTCCCCTATGAAAGAGGGTAAGAGGGAAATTACTGGATTGGAGTCAATTTGAACAAAAACAGACTTTATTTTCAAAATGGAGAATGGATGTTCCAATTAATTATTCCCAATTCGTCTAGTCCAGCATATTCTGCCATCAGAAACTGGCAATATTTGGCATTTCATATGATTAGCCCCTGCTTCAGGATATCAGCTTTACCTCCAGTCCCCTCTCCTCCTCCCAGATTACACTGTCCTCTCCCTTGCTCCCACAGTACCTGTGCTGTCATCACTAACAGCAACCAAACCTCAGCTGCTTCTCCAAGTGACTTTGTCTCCCACTTCCCATCAATGAGCATATGGGAATTCTTTATGTGCCTGGATAGATTTCCCATCCCAAATTCCTCAGTAGCATTGTTCGACATTCTTATACATCCACTTCTTTCCACTACAAAGGAGTCTGCACTCCATTCTTGCAGGAGGAGATAGATTAGATTAGACTGAATTTATGAACTGCTTTTGTATCCTTTGGGAAACAAGACGTTATAAAAAGGCAGGGGTTTGTATTATCATTAAAGTGATGAACTGAATTATTATTAAAATGTAGAAATTGCCAACAGACAACCAGAGTTATCCTGTTAGTAAAATCCCCATTTTATGGAAGTTGATCTTGAGCCATTTTTCAAATGTGCAGCCTCGAAAGTACAACATTCATTGAAGAACTTTAAAGATGACACTGCCTGGATTCCATCACAGCAAAACCACCAAGGACCCAGCTGCCTTCTGAACTGGGAGGAGCACTTAGGTGACATCAAACTTTTATAAGACAGGGAAGCAGGATTCCAGCACATGAATGCTAAAGAGCAGATGAGCCAGGGTAGAGTGCTGAGGAACACCACAGTTTATCCCATCAGGCTGAAACAGAGCATTATCTAACAAGAAGACTAAGCACAAAGAGAAAAGGTTTAAACCACTCAAGTTGAGTAGCAGAAAGCCCTGTTTATACCTCAAGTTTCTCCGTGATCTTGAGATGCCACAATAATTTAAACCATTAGAAATAAGAAACAGAAAGCAGCCTGTATCGTGATACAGAGAGAAAAGTATTTCAAGGTCTCTTGGAGCAGCCTCTGGGGTGTGAGTGAGGACATTGCACAGCCCAGGGGAGGAGGGTGATAGCACATGACTAGGGCATCAATGGAACCATGAATGGTTAGATTCTTCACATGCAGAAGGAAGGGATAAAAGCACAGATCATACCAGGTACTCCTAAAGAGATGTAAGACAAGGGAGAATAGAAGGACTCTGTTGTTCAGGAAGAGACTTAAAACTAAACAAGATCTTGTATAAGTAATAATTAGGAGGGTCAAACTCATCATTAAAAGACTTTCTTGGAACTCAGTTTGTACATGTCTTTGGGCTCAGATCCACAGAGCAACATGGGCACCTTGTTTCTGTTGATTTAAATAAAGACCTGACAATCTTTCTCAACGTCATTTCTCAATCCATAAATCAGGGATAGCAGCACTCTGCAGGGATTTTTAGAAGAGAAACCCATGAAGAGTTTGCTTACACCAGTAGCAATTAACATATGAGCAATGAAGGTAAGGTAAACAATCAGACACTAATAACTTGTGTCTTACTAGTTTGTAAATATTACAGACATTGAATCCCATTCATTCCTGGTACAATGTCATTAATGAGGTCACATTCTGCATTGTCTGTCTTTATCTTTCTAATGATCCCTATGGAAAATTGAGGCAGAGAAAATGAGAAGCTTCATTGTGCTTAATATCCAAAGTGACAAGCCTTTGTAAGTGGTGAAATGAGATTCTTCTACACAGGTATAGTGATGAGGCTTTAAAGAAGCCTGTTGCTGGATTAAACAGGGTAATTGCAGTACAATTAGGTACAAGCACTTAGCTCCCCTCTTCCAAATTCTCAATTATAGTAATAAAAATGCTTTTGTTTTGTCTTTTGTGCTTCATGGCTTACAAATGCTCCTGTCTTCTGCAGCTCAAGAGAAAAAAAATAAGGCGAGAGAGAGAAAGAAAGAGCTTTGACACATATCCAATGCAAGTGGTACAGTGTTCCTTATGATACATTACAGCAATGCTTAAACCCTGACAGCCTCAGTGTAACAGCAAAGTTAAGTCTATCATGGTAGTTTTCCGCCTTCTGGAAAGAGCTTTGGATAAAATGCAAAGCAACACTCTTAAAAAACTTTTCAGTGGTTTTCAGAACTATTTTTTGGACTAATCTGGTAAATCATTTTCACATGCAGGGGGTTGCATGGGCAGTAAATTAGACCACAAACTGAAATCAGGATCCTTGTGATTTAGTCACCCTTGTGTTTCATGGGCATCATTCCTAACAGCAAGCAAAGGAGTCCTGATTTCTTAAAACATATCCATTATTGGGAAATATTCTCTAAGTCACCTCTGTGAAAAAAGATCCCCAATGAAGAAAGCTGATGTAGCTTCTTCATTACTTGTATTTCTTTTCTCACAGGATTTGAAGGGCACTTACATCACTTAACACTGTTTCCTGAATTGATGGATTTAACTTTTTAAAAAAATTAATTAGACCAACAAAAAATAATCACTGGTGAATAACAGCTATCTTTACATATGGTCATCTTTCTTTGCATTTAGATCTGCATATTTACATAAAGGAGGAATGGGGGAATTGCCAGGCCCTAAACAAATTTTACTTTGATTTTTACCTGTCCATTGCACTGTTCATCACAAGTGCACACCTCCAGTTCATATCCTCTGCTTTCTTCCATCTCCCTTTGCGGCTTTACAGGGCAGACCTATCTAAAAATCTCTTTGGTGGTCCTACTTGGTTTTATGGAGTTTTTCAACACTGCACAATATTTTTCTCATTGCACACTCCTACTGGGCTGCTTCTTTGTACCTTTCTAGTATCCAAAAAGGCACAAGATCATTCAGAACATGCCCCATAGGACATGGGGTACAAGGGTACAAAGCATGACAGAATATTTAGGACCTGTAACAGAACAGCATTTTGCAGTTGTCCACAAGTCTCAGTATGGAAATAGAAGAAGGTAGTGTTTGGTTTCAGACCCTGAAAAGGATGGTGGGATTTTGACATTGTCACCTTGTCACTTTCCTGTAAGGTTAGTATTCAGGAAGCCCCAGGTAATTGTATCCCATCATTTCAATCTCTTGGATGCTTGGGAAGGCTGTAATTCATGGCAAAGCAAATGTGCATTATTGCCTCAGTTATGCCTGCCCCATGTTTTAAGCTTTACTAAGCCCACTGCTCTTAACCAGACAAGCTCCACTTGTATGGCCATTCAAGAGATATTTGGATACCTGTTCAGCTGTCAAAACCAAAACAGATTCTCAGCCTCTCAAAAAGTATTATTGTCCTCAAGTGCTTTAGCAAAGGAAAAACCTTTCCCATAAATGTTATGAGTGATGCTGTGGCCAAGCAGAGCAGATGCTCAGAATCAGAAAAAGTATGATGCCTATAGTGAGTCTGGCTACTGAAAACTCAGTCCTGAAGAGCACTTAGGTATTCAATTAATTTTATTCATATGAGTAGCCTCCATGACATTAATAGGCATGAGACTTAAATAATAGGTGGATAAGTGCCCTGAGTTACAGAAAAAAAAGTAAGAAAAACCAGAAGCAAAAAGGAAAGAAAAACAATGCAAAGATTAGCTGATTTTTTTTTTATTATTGTTGTTATTATTTCACTAGAAAATTTCTTTTGTATATCAGTATGCTAAAATCTGTGCATAAATATGTATGCCTGAAGTTTCATTAACACACATTAATCCCACATTTTATTACTGTGCACATTTCAGACAAGTAGGGAAAAAGATTCCTTGACCCAAAGAAAAAGTTGATTCCTCCACCATTTATGTAAAGTTACATCATATCTCCTAGATATGTTGCAAGAGAACAAAAGTTTGTAATTCATTTTAAAGGCATCTCAAAAATGTTCAGTTTACTCTAAGGGAGTGGCTTCTGAGCTTCTGCTGTTTATCACCTTTCAGTCGTTTCCTACATTTGATCTTGCACACCTTTATGGACAACCTGGAATAACTTCTTGGTCAGCCAGCACTGTAAGCTCTTTCAGCAGCCCATAACAAATCCCCACTCCCATTTAAAATGCCTGAGGACTTAATAACTCCAGCTGCAGCTTCAGAAAGGCACGGGAACTCCCCTAAGTCAGTACAATGGCACCTAGAGACTGCTTTAGCAGACCCTGAAGTAGGCAGAGAGGTTCAACTCGGTTGACTAAACAAGGTGTCAACTAAAACATCCCAGGGATTCAATACAGCACATGCACCAGAGAACAGCAAGGGACGATGCTGTTCCCACAAGTAAAGGGAGCTGGGAGCAGGGATGACAGCAGGGCAATTAGGGCAGCTTTCCAGTCACAGGCATAGCTGCCACAGGCATGGCTGCTCATCATCATACAGGTCAGCAAAGGTCAAGAAGAGACTACCAGAATGCAGATCCTAAGAGTGGGAGCTGCTGTGTTCTGTATTTCTCAGACAGCTCCTTGCAGCCACCTGAGCTGGTTGAGACCCTCACACCATAGGATGGAAGACAGGAAGAGGAGTTCAGGGTAGCCCTTGACACCTGAGATGACACCAGACACCCACACCTACGTAGCTGAACAGGCACATATGGGCATCTAAAGCCATGTAAGGGAACCTCACTGGGCTGGCACAAGAACCAAAGCAGTCTCACTGCCTTCCCATGCAGGTGAAATGCTGCAGGCATTTCCAATGTCACTGACTGCACAGACAGCAGTGTCACACTTGCAGCTGCTGGCCAACTCAGTGTCTCTGTAGGCTGCACTGACTCCATTATTACCACTCTTCTGAATATCAAGTCTGTATCTATAGGTGGCAAGTATCTATAGGTGACCTAATAGCTATAGGGGTCTGCCTACAGATGAATAAATTCAGATTCCTAATCTCCAAATCTGCCCCAGCTACTTAATACAGTTTCTTGGGAAAGAGTTGGAAAAAATGGTCTATAGGAACAATGGTTCCTGTTCCCTGTCAAACAGACAGAGGCATAAGGCTTTCACTATTACCATTCTTGTGATCCTAGCTGTTGTGAAACAGAGCCATCTGCACTTACAAAACTAAAATCAAAACTAGATTATATATTTCATATGTGTGTGGATATATGTTTGCATAAAAAGCAGTGAATTATAAAAGAACAAAGAGAAGAAAATCTTACTGTATTGGTAAGGACTTAAATGTCCCAGGTATTTAATTTTGCAACAGTCCTTTCCAAGTGTCTACTGCAATAAATTTTTTGTGTATATGTTCAGCCCTAGCAGGCTCAGAAGTAGACATTGCCTTTTCTGGATAGAAATATAAATGTTATGGGCTAAAGATTTATATGAGAAAAAAAGACCTTTTAAGATGTTATTATCTTCTGCAGATCATGTCCTGGCAAAATGAGAAAGATATTTCACAAGAAGAAGATATCTGGGAGGCCAAGAGTACTAAAGGAATCATGGAGGGAAGCAGGGTGAGAAGCATCAGATACCTGAAGTAACTGCATGGAAATAGCCCCTTCTGTCTGTGTGCTTCATCTGCAGGGATGAGGACAAATCTTTTCCCTATGATTGAAAGGAAAAGAGTGTTGGAGATTCTGAACAGTTTCTATACTTTCGTAAGTCAGGTTACATGAGCCACAGACAGAAACTTTAACACACATCTCATTAGAAACTGTTTGAAAATCACATACATCCTCTTTCTTTTTACAATGTCATGGTTTCAGGGCATTGCATTTGCAGGAAATTGAGAACCACTCAGTCTCGAAAAAAGTTTCCTCTGGCATGACATCCCATCTCTCCTCAAAAGATCATAATTTCTTTTCATGCCTCTTTCTTTCCTGACTTCTTGTCATGAATCAGAAACAGATGTGCTCACTTTTCCTTAAAAGCAAGTAAATAACCATGGCATGTTGTGATCCTACTGCAATGTCTCCTCCTGCCCACCACCTTTGTCCCTTTAGAACTCTACTGTTACAGTTTTCAGAAGATTTGGGAAGCTTCTGTAAATTTTCTGGCCAGAGTACACCATAGATTCTTGTTCTCATAGACACACTGTCTGTGCTGTGTATTAGATCATAAATATGTATTTACATGAGGCTGATGCTGATAACAGCTATGAACCTAATAGAAAATTTTGCATTCAACAAGAGAAAAGATTTTCGTTTTTCATCAGCCTCTAAGTCTTGCTTTCAAATTCATTTCTTTCCACTGGATACAATCTAATATGGTTTGAGAGTATCATAGCAATCTTGATGCAGCACCTGTTGAAAAATACATGGCCACCTCCTGGGGTGTGGATAAAACCTCAAAATGGAGAATAAATAACTTATTATAAAGAACTGGATTTCCAGTTGTTATTCACGGTAATATAAAAGAACTCCTGCTTTATAATTTAGAAACTCCACTGGTTTCATATCTTTATAGTATTTTGAAGGCATACATCAGGTAGAAGGAAAGAATAACCATTTACTTTTCCATTAAGAAGGGTAGAAGAAGGGGAGTGGTGTACTGCTTTCTATATAAAGGTACTAAACACTGCTTAAAAACTGAAAATTAAAAACCTCATAAAAACAAATAAGGACCTCATTTCTTTCACCTGTAAAATAAATATAGTAAAGAAAGCCCCTTTCTTTAAAACTTTAAGGGGGAAAAGACCGTCAAACTAACTCCCCAAAAACCCAAAGAAAAATATACTAAGACATTGGGTCAAAGAGTCAGAAGACATGATCATGACAACAGATTTGTTCTTCTGGCCCCAAACCAGCTGCAGAATGAGTTCCTAGGAGGGGTTATAGGTTCCTGTTGCATGCAAGGTGGGACATGATCCATAGTGCCTCAGTGGCAAATTCATGTACCAGTGAGACACCTGACACTGAATTGAGTTTTTGGCCTCTTGGCCAGAATAAAATCAAATGCCATGGTATCACAGCAAGTGGAAACTAAAAAATGCAATATAGTGAACAATAGCACATAAGCAATATCAGAAGGGGATTTGAAGACACTCAGCGTAGGCTGACATTTAGATGTTGTATTTCAGTTTCAAAAAAGATGGCTATTATGTGAAAGCTATGAAATGTGACATTTTTTTACCAACTAGCACTAGGCTTCTTGATATATCTGTTACATACTTTCTCTGCGTGTACCTATGACTGTGTGTGAGCACAAGAAAATGTAGGTTTTCATTACAGCTTTGCACTGCTTGAAGCAATCGCGGGGCTGAAGGTCTAAAATCATCTCATATTCTTTCTCTTTAGATTGTTTTTTCTGTCCCAAGAATTGGGTTGGATTTTCAAAGCTACCTGGAGAATATGGACAAATTTCAGTATTCAGCCCTCAGCCATTATCTTGATCTAAAGTACACAAACACAACAGGAGCTGTCTGAGGATGGCGTACACATTGGACAAAAATAATTTGTATTTACAAGACCCAAACTCAGTCTACTGCCTACATCTGTACTTCTAAATTAAACAGTCCAGGGAGCCCAACTGGCTGTCCTGTTAAATGGTTTGAATAGTACATGGTATGCTTTTTCCAAAAAAACCTTGCAGACATAGTTTAGGGCTTAGCATTGGCTATGGCCCACTCGCAGTAGGCACATCAGATGAAGCTCGCCTGTGTTAAAGAACCAGCACTATCATATCACATCCATAGCAAAATAGATGAGCCACTTCATGAAGTCATCAGGCATGACCACAGGCCCCTCTAATGCTTTTTGACACATTACACACTATGCTCCAGGCAAAAGAACCAGTAAAAATGCAGTGAAAAACAGTGATCAATTATGTATACATCTGGCAACAGTTGGGAGCACTGCAATTCAGAACTTATTTATTTGCATTTTAAATAAATAAGTAAATAAAGAGTACTGGAAAGGTAGCCTTGTGTCTGGCCACAGATCTGGCACAGCAGTGGATACAGGCCTTACCTGTGCTGAGTCCTGATCTGTGACCTTGGGACTTGCACTTCATATTCCTGCATCTCAGCTCATCAATAAAACTGCAATGCCAAACCACCCTCAGTTCTCAGCTATTATACTCAGCTCATCAGGGCAGTGTGTGAACATCTCTTAATATCATTTTGGACAGCATGAAGCTCAATGGGTTCTCGCTCTCAATTTGGGCCTCTAGGCTTCTGGAATGCACCAAACAATAAAGTTGTATATTTTGAATAGCTTTAGTAAATCATCTATTAAAAAAATAGTTTTCGCAGAGCTTGCAGTGTGCCTCATCGTGGGATGTTCTGCCAAAATTGTAGCAATTAGCTGTCTATCTTAGGTACTTCTGTGGCTCCCAGAACCATAGTACATCAGTATATCACAAACTTTAATGGATTTTTCCTCCCCATCCAGCTGTGAGGCTGAGAAGGCAGTGTTAACATCGCTCTTTTACAGCAGTCAGTGAGACCTGTGTCTGAGCAGGGGAGCCTGGCAGCTTGGGAAGAGCCCTGCATGGTCCCATTGCCCCTTGCCCCTCGTGCCCTCATCGTAAAGGAAATCCCATACTGCAGGCTGGAAGGAGCTCTGGCATATCCTATCCAGATCCCATATGTAGGGGGATAAAAGGCCAGGATCACTGCAGAGCACATTTCTCCATCTGCCTGGAGCTAGTCAGCAAGCCCAAGTCATTTGGAGAACTAAAAGCCACTGATTTCAGAAAGGCTGATTTTAAACACACCTACAAACCCAGGCTGAGGCACAGATCACTGTTTTTAAATTACAGCTGGATCTGATCACAATGTGAGATAGCTTACCCACTTTAGCTGCAAATTGTGCCAGATTGAGTGCAATTGTCTGTGTGAGCTCTGGGATTGATACAGCCCAAGGGGCTGACCGAGGCTACACAGGACATTACTGACAGGAAAGCCATTTCTCCTCTAGAAAGTCCAAGGCAGACCCTGCAACCTCTAAGCTATTTTTCCTTCTAGATATAATTTCCCTCTTGGGTAGCAGAATCAGGGAATCGGAATTTTGTAAATATCCTTTTCCCATCCTAAAGATAACTGACCAAAGAAATTGGTCTTTCAGTTTCTGGAAATAAAGTGGTTACCACAATTAAGTTTCATTTCAGGAATATGTTTTATTCAAGTGACTTTCAAACTGATTTTCAAACAATATTGAGGACAAATTTTAGGAAGAAACACCTTAGAACAACTGCCTTCCTTCCAGAGAGACCAGGAACTGGAAGTAGAAAACTTTGGGTCCTTAGAGGATCTGACAGAGAAAGGAGATATGGTCACCAATTTCTTCTCATGAGACCTTGAAACCCTAGGCAAGGTCCCTTACCCATCACAAGAGATGGAGAGGGCTAGAAGGAAATGAAGATTTTAAACCCGTTAAAGTTAAATGAAAAAACCTGTAGAGTTAAATGAAACTACTGTGAAAGTAATCTGCATTTTGAAAGAGAATGAAAGATCAGTTAAAAGCCAGGTGCATTCTTTTCAGGTGATTTTCCCAAAGAAAGTATCTGTAAATTTGCTTTCTGGCAGAGAACTGGAGCTTTCCTGGTTCTTCTGTGACATATGTCAGCACTGACATTATTTTGCTAAGCAGACACTCCGGGTGAACAAGGCAGAGGTAGAAACTGAGAAAACGGTTGGTTGAACAAAGCCATCCTTTCTTTTCCTGCTGTTAGGCAGCACTTAAAAGAAACTGAGGTGGAAGCTAGTTTTCTCTTCAGCATGAGGTTGGAGAACACACAGGATCTTTAAACGCAGTTCAGCACCTTAGCCAGTGAGCAAGTAATTAAATTATATTTGTCCAGCCTGGTTGTTAAGTTGTCCTGGGTGGCTGAACAATGGGCTTTTCTGAGCTTGGAGAAAATACGTATTTTTATAATTTGGTGAAACAACAAGAAGACAAAGAGATATAAAGAGGGATGTTTCAAATTACAAGAGGTATAGAGAGAAATCCCATATTTGTGTTACTAAGACAGCATGAAAGGACTTTAAGAAGGCTTTGAAGAAAGAAAGAGGACATAAGTAAGGCAGAAAAAATTCAGAGGTGTGTACATAGGAGATGTATAAAGGACACCAAAAGTATGTTATTATTTTTGTATTTTGTTTTCTCAGTCTGTGATGGAGTTACAAAAATCTAAACCCAATAGCTGCAATATCACTTACAGTATGGAGAACCTACAAACAACTCCTACTGCATCTGCCTCTGCTCCAGGCATTTCCCAACTTCAGCTTTTCAGGCTCCAGTATGTGCAGGGCTCATGTCTTACTCTGGAGGGACATTGCTTTAAGACACAGTGATTTGACATTTATGTTCCTCATGAAGGAATATCATCTTTCAGGATATAGAGCTGCTGTACTTTTTTCTGGAAAATACATGCACACACATACAGACACACTTCACTTTGTGTGATACTTTCACAGTTACATCCATATTCCTAAAAACAGATGTATATTATCATTTCAGGCAGTGAGATACGAACATTTGAAAAATAAGTTACTGTTTTGTAACGCCTGTCACCACCATCTTTTACTTAAGATGTGCAAAACTTCTATTGCACTGACTTAAAAATTAACATTTCCTTTTACTTTGGGGCATGAGGATTCATCATTTACATTATTGAGAAACAATTTTCACAGTAAATTGTTCTGAAAACCTTACGCTGCTTTTTGTGACATTACTAATTTTATTTTGGGTCTTTTTCAGCATCCCATTGCCGCTGGTTTATGACACTGTGAGTGATCATTTGTGTATCTGCATGTCTGTGCAAGTCGAGGCCTGTGTAAAAGGGAGCAATAATCCCCTGGCACACACACTTCACACAGAAGGTTTTCTATTTTTATATAGTCTTTTGTCCCACTACTTCAAGTCTCTTTGAAATAGGAACAACGGTTGCTTCAATACATTCAGGATGCAATATGAAAAATAATTGTTTGTAATAGATGTTCTTACTCATACAAGACAATCCACTCATGGCAGAGAGGCTCTTCTCATGCACATGAGGGTGGCCTTTGGATTGAAAACAACATAATTTCTGTCAAAAATGAAGTCACCAGGGACAAAAAGAAAAATTCCAAGAAAATACACAAAATATGGCTAATTTAAAACACAGCTGTACTTTCCTTCTAGTGGCTAGCTCAGCTGGAGAAAGCCATAATTATCTAGTTTAATGTGGCTATGGGACCACCACAGAGTTTGGGGGTCCTGCAATTTTCCATTAGAAGAAAATTTACAGAGTTCCAGAACATACTTTAAGTCGGACATGGACTTTGCACTCCTACATATGGTAAGAAAAAGCCAAGAAGAATGTGATATATTTCAATCCTTATGCTTCTGATTTAATTCCCGTCTTCTTCTGTATCTTTTATTTTTATTAATTTTAATTTAATTGGAAGGGCCTGGCCTCCTTTGCTCTAGGCACCACATACATTAATTAAAACACAAAAAGAAAGATTAAAAAGTAATTCAACAAAAATGCTTCTGATTAGACCAAATATCAGGGTCCAGTAGGTCATCTTAAAGCATTCCTCAAAAATACCTTCCACAGCAACTACAGCTTTCGCTCTTGGGCCTCTCCAGGACAAACACCAGTGCAAGAGGTCAAGCAGATTAAAAAATCTGAGCTGAAGAGGAGATCAGAGAATTTCTGTAAAAAAAAAACAAAACAGCAAACACGGTGCTCCATCCAGATGGAACTTCATTGCTAACCCCAGTTTCCTGGTCAAGGGAAGGTGAGGAGAAAATATTTTCCCGAGGAAATTGATCACTGCTGATGCCTTGAGAAGGCTGACCTAGAACAGAGGCTAGACAGAGTTAAAAATAAAGCAGGTATTTATTGAAAGGCCTTAAAGGACACACCTTGGGCAGTACAAGAGCGTGCCCAGAGCTACACCCAAGATGGACCTAAAAATGGTCACAAAATGGATGATGAGGTCTCACATTTTTATAAATTTTGGTCCATCTGCATATCAGGGTTAATTGTTCAATCACTGCTTCAGGTTATGAAGCCCCATCCTTGTTTTGTCTCTTCAGTCCACCTTTGTTTATGCTTTTGGGCCTGAAACTTGTAACATTTGTCCCTGGTATCAAGCTAGAAAAGGAATTGTTTTGTCTTCCTACTCTGTGGAGAGAACTCACTAACACTTAATATGAAGCTTAAAACTACACACCTAGGCACCACAGAATATGAAAAATACAAAAGCTAAAACTTAAGGCATCACTGCTGTGCTGTTGGCACCAGTTTTCTGAATTCTCCTTGGCAGAGGGTAGAAGCCTAGCAGCCTGCAGGGCAGCAGTGCACGTGCTCCAGCTGTGCTGGCTCCTAAGTGAACTTGTGCATTTTGCACACCAGCTCTCCTTCCCAGCTGCTCCCACAGGAGATGCCACAATCACCCTTCCTTAAGGCGGCTGAGGCACCGGATGTATCAGAGAATTGATCACACTCATCTCATCAGGAAATGATTTTGCTGTCTTGGGCTTTACTCAAGGCCTCAGCTGTAATTTAGGTGCATTTTACTTTTTGGGAACCATTGTTGTAAACCCCTTTTCATACTGATTCTCTTTCTTTACTGATTGACTTCCTGGACAAAGGAAGTTGTAGTTCAAATCTTCCAAGGATTTTAGGAATAAAGTAACTGAGCTAATAGAAAAATACACAACCTCTCTTTCAAGGTAGCTACTCTTACACTTTTGTGGGATTGCAGACAATGCACCTATACTTTACAAAACGCTGGACTTATACACTGGTATATCTTAATAATTTTTTTAATAATTATTGCATATAGAATAACATGTTTCTTTATAAATCAAGACAAAACAATATCTAATTAGCACAGATTCTGCAAAAAGAAACTGTTCCTCACTACTCCATTAATATTCTTTGAATGTGTTGATAAATTAGTAGGTAAAGGAGAAAATATTCGTTTGATTAAGCAAAGTTTTTGACAGGGTTGCCAACAAAATGGTACTCCTGAACTTAGAAAGTCATACAGAGGCAAAGTACCAGTGAGAATTAAGAAATGGCTAAGAGACGGAAGATAAAGTAAGAATTAATGGCCAAGTTAAAAATTTAACAGCAGATGCCTTTAGATTTTACATTTGCACTGGCATTATTTAACATACCTGTTAACACCTGGAACAGGAGATGAACAGTGAAGTACCTCACTTTGCAAATGACAATATATTATTTACATTACTGAGATCTGGCTACCATTTTAGGGATTCTCAAAGAAATTTAACATACACAGGGTTTTAGCTTAATGAACACCAAAAGTTCACCACTGAAAATGGAAGTGATACATATCAAACTGAAAGAAATTGAGTTATAAAGCATACACTGCTTTAAGTTGTGTTAGGAAAGAGATCAGTTGCAATTGTGACCATGTAACAAAGACTGAACTTGCAATTAAACAAGCAAATGCAATTAATTAACAAGAAGATCCCTAATACCAGTATATGAAATAATGATGTGCCAGTAAAACCTTGTATCCAAACAGACCCTGTTGTCTCAAAAAAGTTATTAAAAAGTACATGTTCACAGATAGGTTGGAAATCATTAAGAGCACAGAGGTCACTTACATAAAATCAGAATGAAAAGACTGGGATTGTTGACTCTGCAAATTAGAAGACCAAGAAAGCCTAGACAAAAGCATATAAAATAATGAATTGTTCAAAAAGGCAGATTGCTAGCTCTGTTCTCCTTTGCCAAGGAGACATTCAATGAAAATGAAAGATAATCAATTCAAAGCTGATAGAAAGTAATAATTTTTCATCCAGTACGTGATAAGACTGTGAAAGTCCCTGCAGCAAAGCAGTCATGAGATCAATAGTCCAGTAAAACCCAAAGAGGAACCAGCTTTCTTACAACAAAAATATCCCTCCTTTGAAGACCCTGACAAAGTACGCTAGAAGGATTGAATATTCCAAGGTTTAAATCAAACTCTGGTGATTATGGACATGCTTGAACACCTCTCCTGCAGCACTCCCACATGGGCAAATATTGACTCAGCTGGCTTTGGCCCTTGCCAAAGACAAAGATGGTCTGAATGGATCCTAAGTCTGATCTAATAGGGCGCTTCCATATATTCCCATCTTTTCAAAAATAGGATTAAAGGACATGCCAGCACATACATCCCTCAGTAGAAGCTAGCAAATGTGTTGTGTGGTTACTTGCCAAGGAGCAGTTCTGTATTTTTGGGTGCAGTTTCAGTGATATGGCTCCTAAATACTCCTTCCTGTGATGCTTCTTCCTTTACATGTCAGACTGCAGCACCTAGTGAATGCAGAAGCTTTTGTATTGTCAAATAGCTCATAGAGCGAATTTTCTCTCTTCTTCTTCGCATTGTGATAGATAGCACAACTCTCCTTCCTCTCATTTACAAAGATTTTTCTCAAATGAACTATGAATAATTAAAATCTAACTCCATTTGTTCATTTTTTTCTTAATTGAAGAAATTAAAGATGTATGTAGTGTGACTTCAAGGACTGCATATGAAAAGATATACATTATTTTATTCAAGTATAGCACTTTAAATGGCACAGCTCATATTTTTCTACTAATTCATGCCTCGTTCAAGTTAAATATTTGCGCTATATGTGGCAAATTAAGCTAATAAAAGCAATTTTATTAGACACTGGTGTTTTTGTCACATCTGCAAACTCCAATTTTTCCACCCTTGTGCTCACTGAGCACTAAAAATTTCTTTACTACATTTTCTTCTCCTTTTTTTAACCCCAACATTGAGTTATTTCATTTATATTATTAATGAGACTGTCCGTAGCCAAATAACTGAAATATAGATTCATTATGGACATAAGCCCTCTTGCTGCAGGGCACAAGCACACCACTGACTCTTTGGGGTTAAGCAGAAATCTCCCCAAAGGTCTGGCTGTTACAGTTATTCATTAAGAGATTAGCTGCACCCTCCCTAGACGTATCTCATTATGATGGCTTTTGGAGTGTGGCTACTGGAACAGACTAATAATTTAGCAGGTTCTGTGCTGCTGTTCCTCTGATCCTAACATGCCACTGTCAGAAAACTTATGGGAGATCATTACTGGAGGCAAAAGAATCAGCAAAACAAACAGGAATTATTTTCCATATGGATCATTTACTAATTAATTTCATCTATGACGAATGAAAAGATGACAGGCCAGTAGATCATTGGATCGTTGTAAAAATTTGCTTGCAACACACCCTTAAAGACTTTTTTCTTTTTTTTGTTATAAACATGCAACTTTTAGAATTTTGCATCTCATTCTATTCCAGTGATTGTCCTTCCTACCCCATTTTTAAGCCATCAGTATATTATATCTTCAGTTAATTACACAATATAAAAAACAGAAGAATGAGAAGTTCGTGGAATAATGAATTTTACAGTGATATGGTTCCAAAATCCCTCCCATCAGAATATTTGCTGCTCCTCCTCATCTTCTGAAACATACCACTTCCACAATTCCCACCATTTTTTAGAGCAAAATATCCATCTCAATTTCCCTGAGCCACTTTCAGACCATCTTTCTCAACTTTGCTTGCCTAATTGGCAGGTGAAAGTTGACTTAGGCTGTGATTAGTTCACCATTCCTACACAGGGAATGGCCAATTGGCCACTGCCAGATGGAACAAATAAACCATGGGTTGAATGCTCCTTGACATGACTTCAGCTGCAGCAATGATTTATAAATTATATATAAACATCTACGAAACTGTTGATACAAAATTTGTAGGAATGTAGTATCTTTGAAACCTTTACTCCTCTGTCAAATAGAGCTGAAATTGGTCCCCAGGTTCAGAAGTTACAAGGAGAGAGCTGACAGACAGCATGATGGCATCAGTCGCATTTCCTTAGGAAACTTGGCTAAAAATACTAAATCTTAAAAGCAAGAAAATGAAGTGCAAAAGACATCATAAATTCTACAGTGCTCTCACAATAAACAAAAACATGTTATCCTTGCCAAGCACAATGGAATGAGATTTCACCATCTCATAACAGGCTGTGAAGTACTGACTGATAGTCAAAGTCAATGGTGAAATAAGAAATTGATACTACAGAGCTAGCAACATAACTCTATTTACTGCCCTCACTTAGGTGTTGGAAGTTAACATCATAAATTAGTGTCTGTATGACCTGACATGGATTGTTGTTCTGATCCAGTGGTTGGCATTACAAATGGGAAATGTGGGTCCTGAACTCCTCTCTAAGTCTGGCCTTAAACACCTGAAGTCTTTGGTGATATTCACCTATCATGAAGTCAGACACCTTGCTAGAGATGCCTAAGCTACAAGGCTAGTCATCCAAGCTTCTCACTGCTGATGCTGGAGAAAGACTGGCTTTTCTGAAGAGCACCTCAAATCAGATGCTGTGTAGATTCATCTTTTGAAGGAATTTTAACTCTCTCTGATCAGAAAAACAGGCTTGTTATCCATCTATAAGTTAAGATCCAAACATTGGTGTGTAAAGCTGGCTAGAAACACCATCAACTTCTAAAATGCTTGCCAAAAGACAGGGGTTTATTAACATTGTCCATGTTTTCTTCTCTCTGATGGCACATAAAGCAAAATCTCATCATTTATTTCTTCCTTAATACCAGCATTACATATTCCTTTGCACCTTGAAGGAGATCTATTAGCTGGCCACATTTTCCTTTGCTGGCTTGGTTAAAATGGAGATCAAGCAATGCTGAGATATGATTCATGAAAAGTGAGATCTTGTATGCATCACTCAGGCTCAACCTGTATCTGTTGCAGTTTTGAGGAAACAACAAAATGCTGGGCAACTAATTTCAACTAATTATGTCTAGATCCTTCTGCACTGAAATGATTAGGGCCTGAAGCTGTGAGAGCAATAGTTTAAATAAAATACTTAGACCCAGAAGAATGCATCTCAGCAGTCTAAAACAACTGCAAGGTTCAGCATTCTAAACCCACTTTGAGTCTGAGCTAGCAGACTGGTTCAACTAAAGGGTCAAAAATAAGAACATTAATCTGTTGTGGTTGGCCCTCTAGAGTGCTTATTGATCTGAAGGTGAGTATGATAGGTGGGCTTTTATGTTTCCTTAGAAAAGTCTAAACTCCAGCACCAAATGACTGCATATTTTCAAAATTCTCTCATGCATACCCCAAAAACTTGGTCAACAAGTTACTGGTATTTAGGCAAGCGATCTGACCAACAGGACTGCACCTAAGTGGTTAATTCCAGTCACACTCACAGAGGACTAAACTGCAACTTCACCAGCAGCTCGGGGAGGATCAGTGGGATAATGCTCTGCCAAAGAGGGGAAATGTGGAGGCTCAGGGGTCTGCCACCAGGGTGGTCATACCTCAGCCCTGGAGGGGCAGAGGCAAAAGGGGAGAGACCCCCCCCCCCATAGGATACAGTAAGAAAAGGCCTCCTTCTCATAGGCCTTTTGCAGCCACATGTTGGTGCCTTTGGGGTTCTGGTGTTCTGATAGTGTGGGGGGATTGATATCACCCTTATTCAGCCCCCGTTTCCCATCCCTTCCTAGAATGTTCTTCCTTCCCTTAACCCCCATAGGCTCTGTTTTGCCACATTGTCCCACCCCTGTTATCCTCTTGGCTCTTTCAGTCTTTAGCCAAGCCCCTGCACCACTTTCCCTTGTCCCTGTTGGACCTCAACCCTCATATCCACCCCCTTTGCCCTTCATTTAACCCTGTGCCCTTAGCTTGATCCTTTGTTCTCATCCCTGAACCTATTTGAGGCTGTGTTCAATAAACCAGTTGTGGGACTACCAAATGAGAAGCCCTCCTTTCTCCTGTATCATCAGCAATCTTTATCAGTGCTCACCAGGCCTGAGAACACTGGTTGCTCTCTGGGATCTCATCACAGCACGCGCCGTAACAGGGAAGGAGGAAAGGACTGTTTTTCAGAGGCCACAATCTTTTCCCCATTTCCCTCCAGCACAACTGTCTCAGCTCCATTATTTTGAACAGCTTTTTTCCCCTCAGGCTCTTGCAATGGCCAAGCCTGCAAAGGTGCAGAACCATGACAGTAATCCATCACCTCCTGTGTCCGTGGGGAGGTCATTCCTTCAATGAAGTTGCTCTCTGCAATGAATGCACCACTTTGCAGCAGAAGATGGGAGGAATGCTGCACCTGTTGCATTAGATGCCGTGAATCAATGTGTTTAGGACAGTGCAAATAAAGATGAACCATCTCTTTTTGCCTCTGCATCATTAAACAGTTTAGTTTAGGACAAACCAGGCTGATAGCCCTCATTGAGAAAAACCTAGCACCATGCCTGTGCCTTTAGGCCAAAATAATTCTAAGAAGCCATACATTCAGATCTAATCAAAGCTTTCAAAAAGTCCAGCAGGTACCACCAGGATGCAAGCAAATTTTGGCATTTCCACCTTCCATTAAAATCCTCACTTGAAAAAGAAAAACAATTTATATAAAGGTCCCTTTATATTGCAGAGTAGTATGAATAGGTATCAAAAATATTATGTTGCATATATATAGCTTTGCATGTGTGCAGAATATCTTGTGTGAAAGGAAGTGCTTCAATATTTGCTCAGTATTTCATCTCCCAATATAATTTCAATATGTAAAACAAATGTTACTTATACAGCACACCATTGTAAGTCATGCAGATGCAGTTCATTCCACCAGGCAGGTTTTATTAGTCACAAATCCTAGCCAGCTTGTTTCTTTTTCTTGTATGTTGTAGTGTTCATAAGACAATTGAGTCTGGGGACTGGAAAACATCCTCATATGCAAATTTGCATATAAAGCATACCTTTTAATTTATTGTTTGGATATTAGGTGCTGTGACAAGATAAGTCATATGATGTGTAATTGGCCCTGTGAGGATTTGTTGGTGTATATAATGTATACACTTCTATTAAAGTACTAGAAGAAAATTACTTTGTCAATCATTTCTAAGATAAAAAGGGCCTGGAGAAAGCATTAATTCTTCTGCTGTCACTTCTGGCACTGTAGTCGTTTCTATGCACAGCTACATTTTAAAAAATATTGCTACTGTACTTTAATCTTAAATAATTCAGAAGTTTTCTGATTTCTGATTTGATGCGAAAGATGGTTAGATGTGTTCGCACAGGCATGCGCATGCACACACATAACAGGCACCCAAGGTCTGAGTTAATAATTTATAATTAAAAATCCAAATAGAAAAAACAGATGGGAATGACATTGCTGTCCCCATTTTGTCAGAGGAGACATAAACTCCACCAACAGGTAAAATTAACCCAAAGCAATACTGACACTGCTAGCACACTTATGTTATCAATACACAAAACCATTCTGTATCTGTGTTGATGTCCTCCCTCTTTGTTGGAAATAAGAAGACCTATTCAATCATCATCAGAAATAAAAGTACTTCCTTTGCTTTGCTTATACTCCAGCCTCATCCACACCAATGTTATCTTGTTCACAAAGATCTAAGGAAAGTGAAGGAAAGGTAAGGTCTACACAGTTCTTGGGGACCATAGAAAATTTTGTCACAAACTATCCACAAAACAAACACATGCACCAAAGTGGAAAAGTTCTGTCTTTGGCATACATGGAATAGACTAACCTACAGCTTGACTGGAATATCTGCTGGAATTTTTGTAAAGGAAAAGGAAAAAAAAAAACAGCTTGTCTTTAAGCAAAGCTGAAATCCATCTCTGGCTTTGCAAACTTCTATGTGGAAACGCCTTACAGTTAATAAAGTTTACTAAATACTGATTCAACCATGCAATCCATCCTGGGCCACCACTGCTTTAGCACTCAAAGCTGGTTCTCATTTAACTAGACAAACACCCAGGTCCCATTTGGACTGCTCAAAAGTTTTGAAATATAACATCTCTCCTCAGAGGCATTTCAATAATATATGAGCCAGAAGACTCCTAGGGATAGCACCTCTTTGGGCCAGTTTCCAACCATGTTATTACATGTGCATACACAATCAATTGTTGATCTATGTGCAGCCTGGAGACGGGCTTTGCAGAAGATGCCAAGCCAGTTAGTAACCAAGTACCAACCCACTCTCTTATTTATTGGCCACCCATTTTGTGGTCCATTCACTCAGTGCGAGAAATAAGCCTTGCCAGGAGGTTGTGAGCCCATGCCAGCAATCCCAACAAAAAGCATGGGGCCTGGAGCTCCCTGGGCCCAGGTCTGCTCCAGGAGTAAAGAGCTGGTGGCCAACACATCCATCAGACTCTTTAGGATATCTCCTGAGGGCTGCAGCTCACAAAAGCAAGAGCATTTGCCTACCTCTGCTGTCCTAGGGCAACTCTGACTAGATGGCAGAGAGGAGAGAGTCAGAGCTATCCCTGGCTTGGCATGGCCTCCTTCACTCTCTCCTGACACATCACCTCCCTTCTGCAGCCAAATGTTCTTTCCCTGTGGGTTGCTCATTTTGTATGTAACTTCTGAAGCATTTGTGAGCTTGAGTCTTTAAAAGAACTGTAAAACCTCACAGCATCACATTGCCTCCTGTATTCTCTTCCATCCTGGCAGAAACCTCGAGATCTGCTCTACAGAGCCTGCCAGAAGAGGCAAGAGAGCAGCTGATAGCCCCTGGTTTCCATCCTCTAGGTGCGGATGAAGGGCAATAAATGAGGTTTGTTTGGTTGTTTATTTCCAGCATGGTTTGCATCTAAAGACAGGTGGAATAGGATGGTTCATTTCAAAACAGCACACCTTCCCCACTACCCCATACCAGGGAGCCTACACAAAAATACATCTTGCAAACAGTCTCTGACACAGGCTAACACTGGACCTGAGCAGAATTTGGGAGTGTGATGATTTATGCAGGCCAAAACTGTACCAGGGTCTATGATAAAAAAAAATAACAAAATAAACTGCAGTACTCAGTGTGCCCTGGCACTGACCTGCAGGCATAACGGGGTGTCCTTGTACAAAGGGGCTTGGAGCAACCTGGCCTAGTAGAAGGTGTCCTTGCCTGTGGTGGGGACCTGGAATAAAATTATTTTTAAGCTCCCTTCCATCCCAAACCATTCTGTGAGTCTATGATTCCACAATTCTATGAAATACCTCACACGGTGCTCCTCTGCTGATTCCAGGTATTGTTCACATATCTTCTCCTTTTTTTTAACCTGGATCTTTCTACTTTTCCCCACTTTCAAAGCCCAGACCCACCTCTGAGCTCCCAATCCCAACCACTATGGCTATGTCTATTTTCCTCCTCCTGCTGCTCTTTGTGTCCCAGCCATTCATGCTGCAGCAGATCCCTGCTAGCCTCACATTCTCACCCAGCTTGCTCACTGGGTTTGAAATCTTTAGGACCCAGAATAACTCTCCAGTGACAAAAAACCCCCATATAAATAATTTTCAGAAACTAACAGTTTGGCCAAATAGAGGCAGCTCTATGCAAGGACAGCACTTCCCTAACACACAGGCAATCTATCTGCCAGACTTCAAGTCCTTGCCTGAATTAACAGCTAAAAGCAGAACAGGCAAAAACTTGCTAATAAAACAACTGTAAGATTTTTGTTTTAATATTGGCAGAAAAACATATTTTCCCTGACCTAGTTTATAAAAGTGCTGATTCATTTTTTTAAAGCTTCCTAAAATATTCAGCTAAACACAAACATTTCTGGAAAGTTTTAATCCAAGTTATTACAGTCTGGCAAACTTATAAACCACTGAAAACAGAACTGAAAAATGATAAGGACTAAGAAACTTTAATCGAAGGCTTTTCAATGGTGGTTAATCCCCAGAGGGGGTTATTACACCAATAATAATTTTTAAAGATTATGAAATTATTTAATTTTTTATTACTTGACTTGGAGAGATTTCTGGACTAAACGTTTTTTTATGTCTAATTATGATAGAGAAATACAGCACTAGTAAAAGTTATAGCAGCACTCGAATTACTTAGACTGCTAGATTTTGCTAAGTAAAAAAGCTGCTTGGTAGAGGCAACAATGGCAGAGTCGCAAAGACCTTACTATTGTTCCTGAGCCTGGATTTTCTTCCAAAGGATAATGCAGTCACTAGTAGGCTGGTAACAAATTCACATTTCTGCACTGGAATACATTATTTCATTATTTTTAAACAAGAGAGGGGAAAAAAATCAGGAAAAAAAAAATACGTACACTAATTTTATTGCTTTTAAAGCACCATAATGCTGTGAACATCATCTCTTAACTGGTAGAAAGATGGGCTTCCCCACACCGTTACAAAAGAACACACATTTCAGACTAGAAAGCAGAGAAAGTGATAAATCTCCCTTCTGAGTACCACTCATCATTTTTTATTGTACCAGGCAAATGCATTCTGGTTTTTAAACCTTCACATTAGAAACAAGGAATAGATGGTTTAAACTTTGTTTAAAAGCTGGCCAAGGTTATATTTGCTTATGTAAGTGTCATTAAATTCCAGTTTCCATCTGCCTTTTTTTTTCACACTATTTCCAAATTCTAAATAAAAGCATTTGTCCTCTCTGCTAGTTATAACAAACCATTCTTGTCAGTTATTCTCTATCAACAAAAATCTCCACCCTTAAAACCTTACCTGATAGCTCTTTTTAAAAAGCAACAACACTACCAAAAAAAAACCCAACAAAAAAGTCCCAAAAAACCCAAGCTCCTGGCCTTTCCAAACAGGCCAATATATTTGTAACAACATCTTTACCGAGTTCATGTATCTTCTTTATTGCTCTTCATAAACAGGCTATTGGATCCTTCGGACTTCCAACGTGAAAAATGAAAGAATTTCCTCCCATTCTTGCCTCTCTTATCTAATAATTGTTTTGTTCAGAGCAGTAGGAGAGACCAATATAAATGTCTCTGCTATTTATTTGCCCTTTTCAAGCTCATTCATACTTTTCTTGAGGGCATTTTTTTCTCCTTTTCCTTTTGAATTTGTATGTGTTTACTGCTCTGTAAACACAAGCAAGTTAAATTTTTTGAGGCTTTATTCCAGAGCCTTATGTAATGCAGATAACAGAGCAAAATATTTAACGTCAAGATTTCACTGTGTTTTGTAATGATGATACGAGGTAAAAAATTTAGGGATGTGCTCAGCCCCGAGGAATACTTGTACAACAGAACTTATGTTCCCAAACCTGTTAATCTTTTGAACATGCAACATCAGTCATCCTTCCTTCCAGACATCTCAGGCTATGTTGTTAGAGCCCTTGTTCTGAGCTCATAAAGAAAAGGATGCAGAAGACAGCTGGATACCAACATCTGAAACGTCTGTCCTGCATGATAGGGGTCACATCTCATGTTTTGTCTTGAGGTATGGCAAGTGCAACTGGAGAACGCCAAGAGTTGTCTTCAGGAAAAGCAGTGTTTTCTCATAATTTTAGGAATATAAATTGTGGTGTGGAGCCTCAAAATAATCCAGTACAGGATACCAGTTGTACTGGGTTTGCATGACAAAGGTTTTTGAGTGGGAGTTTTACAGGGGTGGCTTCTATGGGAAGCTGATGGAAGATTCCTCCATGTCCAACACAGCCAGTGCTGGTCAGCTCCAGGATGGACCCACTGCTGGCCAAGGCTGAGCCCATCAGAGATGAAAGCAGCACCTCTGGGATAAGAGAGTTAAGAAGGGGGACAAAAAGCAACTGTTCAGTTGCAGAAGAGAAGTTCAGAGAGGGGAGTGAGAATGTGTGATCAACAGCCCTGCAGACACCCACATTAGTGCAGAAGGAGGAGCAGGAGATGCTCCAGGTGTCAGAGCAGAGATTCCCTTGCAGCCCCTGATGCCGCCTGTGGTGAGACAGATGTGCCCCTGCAGCCCATGGAGGCCCACATGGGAGCAGAGATCCACCTGCAGCCCCTGGAAAACCCCACAAAAGAGCAGGGGGATGCCCAAAGGAGGCTGTGACCCCATGGGAAACCCATGCTGGAGCAGGCTTCTGGCAGGGACCTGTGGCCCCTTGGAGAAGAAAGTCCCCACTAGACCAAGTTTGCTGGTAGAATCTGGCCCTGTGGGGAACAAATGCTGGAACCAGCCTGTTCCTGAAGAATTGCACCCCATGGAGCGGCTCATCAAGAACTCCAGCCTTTGGAAAGGACTCAGAGGAGTTTGTAGAGGACTCTTCCTGTGGGAGGGACCCCACACTGGAGCAGGGAAAGAGTGTGAGGAGTTCTCCCTCCAAGGAGAATGAGCCACAGAGATGTGTGATGACCTGAGCACAGCTCCCATTCTCAGTCCCCTTGAGCTGCTGGTGGGAGGAGGTAGAGAAAATCAGGAGTGAAGGCTCAAAAGAAGGGAGGAGTGGGAATGTGCTTTAAGATTTGGGTGCATTTCTTATTATCCTACTCTGGTTTGATTTGCAATAAATTGAAGCAATTTCCCCAAGTCAAGTCTGTTTTTCCCACAACACTCCCTGCCCATAATTCACAAACCTTTTGTTATATGTACCTCTGCCCTGCCCAGCTGAGGAGGGCAGTGATGGAGTGACTTTGGTGGGCACCCGGTGTCCATCCAGGGCCAGCCCACCACACAGGTAAAGACCCATTTCCTGTGTCTGAGCCTTCTTGCCATATAACTCTGTTAGCCAAAGTAGACACAATCTGCTCCTGCCTTCCTTCACCTCCCCACCTTTAGCTAAGGGAAATCATTATGGGTGCCTCTAGCAGGCAAAGGACCATGGGTCAGCTGAGCCTTATGCCTATATATATGTACATATATATATGAATAAATGCATTAGTAATTTGGAATTAAAATTCTGTACCTGACTCTAACATTCTCCCATAACCTTTTCCTAGCTAAAACCTAGCACAGCACAAAATCTCTGCCTATGTTTTCAGATGACAGCCTGTAAGGTGTAAGACTGGTATGGGAATAAAGGTGATATGCTATTAATTATACAACAGAACCTGCATTGAGAATCTAGACAAGGAAGTGTGGAAATGATCTCTTAAGGGAAATTGTCATTTGGTGGTTTTTTCTATGCTCTTTTTTCCTCTGTAGGCTCTTATACCACACTCACATCTGTAGCATCTAGTGGAGCATTAAGCAATGTGACTAACATCTGTCAAACGTGTGGTGTCTGCTTGTGTGAATACTTACTTGGAGTGCTCCAGAGGCTTGGCAGCTGGTTGTCTTTTGTGATCTGGAAATCAATCAAGGAGGACTCCTGCCAAATCAGAGATTTTTACACTCTTCTCTGTACTAATCGCAGCAGACACTCTCTTACTGAGGCAAAAACCAGCAAGTTGAGGGACTGAAAAACAGGAGTGCCCAGAGACACACCTTGCCTGGGATACTTGGACAAGGTACACTCCTGGTGGGAACAGCATCCTGTGCTGCCTCATGAGATGAACTGAAACTGCTTTACCTGGCCATGTTGTGAGGGTCCAGGGACATTTTATTCAGGAACTGGGAAGAACTGCCTGAAATCTTTCATTACAGAAGTTGTCCAAAACTGACAATCCTGACACTGCAGGATATGGGTGACAGCTCACGTTGCCATGGCCAGTTCTTCAGTGATCATCAGGCTGCTGGGTAAGGCAGATCAATAACTGCTTTAATAAGACAGAATAAGAAGAGGAATATAGATAACAAATAAATCTTACATGCCTTTTGTCCTGGTAGTCTGTGTTTGTGCAGCATCACACACACCCTGGCTGGAATTTGCCACAGCCCACTGTGTGGAGTGGATCCAATCCAGGGAAATAAATATCACCATTTTGGTCATTTCAGCTAATATGTAATTTTCTTCATAGAAAATCACACTATTCACAAAGGACTTTTGCATGACAGCTTCTCACTGTACTTTTCGATAAAGGCAAGGCTGAGCAAGCAGTGTAATTGCTGGAACCGGGGGGAGCTCCCTGTGGCATCACTCACAGTGAACTGGCTGAGGTTGTCCTGTGACCAGGAGGTTTGTGCAGCACAACACAGCCTGGAGACCACCCTGGATGTGCAGCACAGGCAGCATGGCACAGGCTGCTCAGGCTGTGTGGGTCACCAACAATTACAACATGCAACTGCAACTGTCTCCCAGTCAAGACTGATATATTCCATCCACCTCTTGATCCAATAGAGTTTTCCTGTCCCAAATATAACTTACAGAATATACCAGAACAGTATGGATTTCTCGGGCCCTAAATACAATGGCCAGTGGAGCAGACAAGGCCTGTGCAGGATCACTAATTCCTGAAATACAACACCTTCTGCTCCCAGTACTGACACTAAGGAAGGGAGGTTCTGACAGAGCTCCCCATGGAGGCAGGAGAGTTGGGTGGCTGGGTATAGCTGTTGCCCCAGGACGTAGCACTACTTTTTCTGCATTGTTTCCTCCTTCCTGATCTCCATTCCAGGCTCATAGTGAGTCACAGAACTGCTGCCATTGCCCCAGACATGCCTTTTACCATTGACAGCATCAAGATACATAACTCCATTTTAGTCATTTAATGATCCTGCTCTCTGATGAAAAGCTATCCACAGACTTTTTACGGCAACATGACCTTGGTCAGCATTGAAGGAATGAGGACTCAGCCACCCCAGATCCCAGATTCAGAGCTACCTAAATCACTAGTAATACTACTGAGGGAGAGAGGAATCTGTGTGGGATCACATCAGAGGTCTCCTGACAGCAGTCCTGTTTCCTGTCAGTGTCTGCTGCAACTGAGCCTTGCAGGAGGTCTCTCACCATTTAAGCTCATTACCCTGGGGCTCACAGCCTCCCTGAGACAAGCAAATGTAGCTTGTGGCCAACATCAAATGCAACAGAGGGACCCACAAGTATGAGAAAGGATGTTTGCCTTTGTGATGCCTGAGAAATCTGTTTCAAAAACTGAACTAAACATTACATCAGATAAACGTGGTTCTATCATTTATGAAACACTTAAAGAATAGTTACTGAAGTACACTTATATAATACAATACTGTAATAAAATACGTAATAAAAAATTAGCTCGATTAGCTGAAACATTTTTCTTTCTACTGCTAGCCTAAGACATATGTAAAATTTTATTATGTTTAATGGCTGTCTGGGCTCCTGCTGTAATGACTTCAAGCAGCTCACTGAGCTATGATGTCTTTGCCACATGAAGTTTAAATGGAGGGCAAGACATTCAGAGGGAAATTTCAGAGAGAAACGCGACAAGGTGCTGGGCTTGATGGAGGCAGGGAGGTCAGGAAAGAACAGGTAGATTTGTAAGTCATTGATGCAAAGCAGATAGCTGAAGCCATGTGAGGCAGCAAGCTCACTGAGACAAGGGTTTTAAATGAGAAATGTGAACCAAGGACAGTATCAATAATCTGCAAGTAACTGCCTGGTTTTACACATATGTCAGAGACACTGTGGGAGGCGCCTCCTGGGATTCACCTTAAATACTGTAAAGGAACTGAGCATGGAGGAGACAGAGGGTATTTCTACAGAACTACTTTAGCTCCATTCAGGACTGTGTGCTAGGAGTAAATATGATAAGTAAAGAAGTAAACCTGTAGGCTCATATCATGAGTAGTCTCAGAGGAAGCAAACTGGACCCTTGGATGGTTGGATTAAACCAAAAGATGTGCACCAAGTGCAGTCCAGCTGCCAACAAGAGTTTCATTTCCCTGGATGAGAGTAGATCCAGTCCAAAGTAAAGCCTCCAAACAAATTTTAGTGTGGATGACATGTCCTGAGCACTGCTGCAGTTGCAGTCTACTCCTGCAGTGCCCCTACTTGCTAATGTAAACATAGCCACAGTGGAATTTTTTTCAAACTTTGCTGCAGACTTCCTGAATGGACTCACATAAATCACTTCCCTTCTCACTGTCTCTGTCCTTCATATACAGAATACTCTTAATACCACATCCTGCGCTCACTGGGACGTGGAAAGGGTAAAATTGTCAACATACATCAGGCACGCAGACACAATGGTGACAAGCATCCCTCTACAAGGCAGGGAAAACACTCTGAAACAATATTTAACTAGCGTTCAGTACATGAGATGGGAATGTTAGCCTGCACAGTGAGGATATACTTATGGACCAGACTCCTCAATTTAGTGACTTGTGTGCTAATTCTAAAAAATGGGTCCAGCTGGAAGAGAACATGATATAATAAAAACAAGGAGCTGAAGGGACAGTGCTGCCAGCTCTAAATGGTGGGTACCTCACCTTGCTGTCTTCACATTCTTTGGAGACACCCTGGGATGTTCCTCTGCTATGAAATTGTGTCATGTTCTGTCACTGTTTCTTTCATGCAGTCACAAAACCCAACTCACTGTACAACAAGGGAAGTCTCTCCACATATTTATCAAAGGTCTCTCATCTAATCTCCTTGCTTGGAGCCTGGTCAGAAATTTTTGTGGTGTTCTTGAGGTTGATTCATTCCTGCATTGAACCAAGCTGTGTTCTGTCACAGAATCCATTGAATTCAAATAAAAAACAATGGTCTGATACCACACAAACTTGAAAGATTTTACTAAATAATTCTACGCTCAGCAGAACCACTACATTTATGTTCTGCAGCAATCATCAGTGCAGAGGCTACTGATTTAAATGTAAATCACCCTTTTCACAAAAGGAGTGCTATTCCCTCTTACTTCAACAGTATTTCTTCCTCAAAAACAGCCAATTGTACAAACACTTCAACAGGAGCTGTTTCTCTTGCTGTCAATAACTTTATCACAGCTGCAAACATTCACAGATAGCAAATTCCTCAAGCCCTATATTTAGAGGCCATGTCCTACCTATAGAGCTTTCTATTTAAATCAGTGAAATTCCTGAATTAACTCAAAAAGGACAGTTGGATTTTTGGAGCATTTTCTTTGACACACTTTACCAGCTTCTCTGGGAAATCAGTTACAGTGTCCAAAGATTTTCCCAGCTATTGAATTTGTGTTTGTTTGCTTGTTTCTGCTATTTGCACACAAATATCTCTCCACTACACTTGAATGACTGAAAAAGGAAGATCCACACTCTTAACACCAGTCTGTAATAGCAAAGAGCATTTTCCTGCTTTGCTGGCACATCACATTATAGAGGCTGTCCGTAATCTTAGGAGAACAGACAATGTAAAAAACCTTCCTGCTTATATCAGACCTTGTTATTAAATTTATATCCATTTCTCATAATAACCTACATTTTCCTTTATCAGAACTCTGAAAAATAACTCCTCGTACAGGACTTGAGCATGGCATTTGATACAGCCATCAGAGGAATTCTGATGTCCTGTCTCGGGGACATGGCAGGGATTAGTGGGATTGCAAGTAGATGGCTTCAATCATTCCTCACAGACAATACTCAGTGAGTCATGAAGACTTTCTACTTCCAGAGCTATCACCCATGAATTTCTGAAAGAGTCCAGCTAATTCAGTGTTTAGGAGGGGGCCCTTAGTGTGAAATAGTTTGGACTAAAGCACAGGTAACACACCAGATGCATCCAGCACAAGCTGGAATTGCTTCCACACCTCTGTGCCCAAGGTGGCACGGCTGTCTGAGCTGATGGACAAGGGGAGCTGGGCTGCAGAGGGGAGCACCAGTGACACCACTGCAGCCATACCAACCAGGCACAGTCATCCTTTCTGCAGCTCTGCTGCCCCAAAGCTCCTGGAACTCACTATAAAACCATGGCTTTGTATGGAAAATGGGAAGGATCAGTCTCCAGTTGGAACAGGAGGACCCCAAACAGCCTCTCCCTGCTCTCAGCCCTACCTCACCTTCTGGCACTGCTTTCCTGAGATACAACTAAAGACACCAAAGCCAAGTGATCAGTCACCACTCCATTGACAAGAGGCCTGGAATTATTTTTCCAGTCCAAGGAAACACTCTGATCAGGTACCTTCTCCTCAGCACAAGGCTGGGAATATTTATGCAGAATATTAATATCTTCATTCATGTTTGCAGATTATCCTCTGTTTCTTGTCTAAGGAACTTCAAAAGCACAATTAATTTTAAATAATGTAATTGAAACAAAGACTCAAATTCATCTTTACCAGGGATAAAAAAGAAATTTCACTGCAGTATGTGCAGGGAAAGAGAGCTGGACTGCCCATATTCTGTGAGAGTGATCCCTTAGCATCCAGTTTTCCAGTTTGCTGACAAATTAAAACCAGGATGTAATTTCTTTTGTGAAGGAGCTCTAAGATGAATGTTTTTAAAGACTTCTTCTTTGCCTAAATCTAATTATTCATCCTTCTCACCTTTTTATACAGCATAGCTATTTCAGAAAGTTTTCCTAGGAGTGCCATATATAATGTTATACCTACCCACATGAGAAAAAAAGATTTTATTTTTTGGAGTAACGTGCATCAGGGATAATATATTCATGCTTTTCAGAATGATCACATGGATGGATTTCTCTTAGTTTTGTAGACCTGATTGGCACAGTCTAGAAGCAATGTTAGATAGCAGAGACAAAATGCACAAAGTATTTTTATATTACTTTAGTAAGACCAAATAAAACATATTTTTAAAATATTTCTAAGAAATAATATATTCAACCAGACCAGTCTTTATGGTACTTTTATGTTGGAGCTCTCTGGTGGCACAGAAATTATTTTTACCAGAAATCTGCATAGGAGAGAAAGGAAGAAAAGGCCTCCAGCATTCATCTTGGATTTGTGTGATACTTTTAATCCTTCTGCATGGCAGAGGGAGTTCACATGCTTTCCAGTTTATCCCATGTGCCTAAAATTTGTACCCTGAGCCACTAGCTTATATTCTGGCTGTATTTTACCTTTTAGAGCTCAGCATAAGCAAGCCCTATGGAACTGGGACACACTGTATTCCTGATGCTTCATATCAATCCTGCCCAGCATCTCCAGGATAGGATAATGGTTTGTGGCCTGCTAACATAACTCTGTCACAAAAGGGATTGAAAAAAACCTAACTTCTCTACACACCTTTGCATTCACATCTACAAAAGCTTTCATCAATCTTCTGATTCCCAACTTCAGGATGAATCAGAGTAATTGAGACATCTCTTCTCCACTTTGCTTAAGGTTTTAAAGTGGGAATCCATCCTTTAATAGGGTTATGAGCCAGTTGTCTGGGTGGTGGAAAGTGATGACACTGTTGCCTCACGAGCATTTGCAAGCAGAGGGTCTGGCTTCCCAGTCTGCACAGAGCTTCAGCGAGCCTAAAAGAGTCATTATCTTTACTACCCTAGTTAACATCTTGGTTAATTTAAAGATTCCAGAGTAAAATAGCTCCCATGACTCTGTAATAAAACGGCAGTCCGTTGACTATGAATGTTTGTACAGCTTAAGCCAGAAAAAGTAGCTAATTTACAATGACATCTCCTTTGCCTTATTCAGTGTCCACTGAAGGAAGCTAAACACCTCAAGCAAAATAGTTATCTCATCCTTAAATTGCTCATTCTTCACGGGTAAGATTGGGTTCTTAGTACATCCACGCTAGATGTGATCAGGTAGTCGAGGGTGGTCTCTGGACTCTGAGTTTGCAATCTAAGTAGGCCAGGTGAGAAAAGAAAATGTTACCCTCCACTGAGGGTGAACTGAGTCTGACATAAAGTGACTTACTGTGAAGAAGGATTCCTCACAGCCAGAAACTTAACTGAGATCTTTTAAGGTGCAGCTCAGCACCTTAATCACTGGATCATCTGTCTCTTATTCTCCTTAGAAGCAAAGGTTTTTCCATAATATAAAATTCTTCCTGCAGGTCTAAAAGGTTAAGCTATTTAAGAAATGTGATTTCTTAAACCTGGCAAGATTTGTCCACATAAAAAAATACAAAATAACAGTAATAAAGCATAAGTAGTTTTTACATCTCCAAAGCAAAGCAGAAAATATTAGCTAATTCAACCTTACAAGACCCCTATGAGTTAAGTACAGGCTATACTTCTCAAATATGCTTTTTATCCCTCCCTCTCTCTTTTTCAAAACATGCAACCAAAATTATAAACAAGGTGAATAATCCTTCTGTGTGGTAACCATGGAAATCAGCTATATCAACTACTTTAAATGGCAATAAATCCAGCACATCCACAAAAAGCAGACCTACTCCACCCTCACAGAATTTTCCTACATGCAGCCACCCAATGTCCTAAAAACTACTTTAATATTTTTGCTGAGCAACCTGCTGTAATATTCAGGAACTGCCCTTTGTAAGCTTGTTTTAGAGATAAGTCACTAATCATTTTAGTTAGACTGCTAAGGAAAATCCAATCCCAGTGCCTATCCATGCTTTAGACATTCTCTGGCCAACATAGTCTTGGCCTTTACTCTGTCAGACCCTGTACCCTAACAGGATGGCCTGTCCTGTGGCAACTCTTTCTATCCATATAAAATTAGCACCTGGACTGTTAATAAAGATTATGACTCAAAGAAGAGATAATATGTAAATTTATGGGACCAGAAGCACAATATTTTAAGATTTTGTTTAACCAAAGTTTTAAGTTTCCCCAAACAACATTGTTTTCTTCATCATTTTAAGCAGACATGGTTTCACAAGAAGTCATTGGGCAGCACCTTTAGGACACAAACAGGATTTTCAGCCTACTGCAGCTATACCACTGACTGATGCTCTACTTTTTTGATTACTTCAGCTGAAGAAATATGAAAGCCGGTCCTTTCCTCTGAGTGCACTGATACAAGATTACAAGCACCTCTAATTCGTATAACCTCTACCCCTTTGTATGTCCTACCTCAAATGTTTTTTATTAACCTTGTTTTCTTTCAAAACTCAATTCCTGCAGGTGCTTTCTGGCCACATGATGACTAAGGCTGCTTAGTTTAATAACATCAGAACTTTTTATGTCCTTTTTGTCCCATGAGGCTAAGACTCCTCTTACCTGGCAGTATAATTCTTCACATAGAATCATAAAATAGTTTTGGTTGGAAGGGATCTTAAAGATCATCTCATTCCAACTCCCTGCCATGGGCAGGGACACCTTCCATTAGACCAGGTTGCCAAAAGCCTCATTGAACCTGGACTTGAACACTTCCAGGCATGGGGCAACCACAGCTTCTGTTGGTAACCTGTGCCAGTGCCTCACATCCTCACAGTAAAGCATTTCTTCCTAAAACCTAATCTAAACCTGCCCTCTGTCAGTTTAAAGACACTCCCCCCGGTCCTACCACTCCATGCCCTTGTAAGAAGTCCCTCTGCAGATTTCTTGTCAGCTCCTTTTAGGTACTGGAAGGTTCTATAAAGTCTTCCTGAAGCCTCTCTTCTCCAGGCTGAACAATCCCAACTCTCTCAGCCTTCCCTCACAGGGGAGGTGTTCCAGATCTCTGATTTTCATGGCTCCTCTAGATCCACTCCAACAAGTCTGTCCTTTCTAGTGGTCACATTGTAGTGACCACATCCTTGTGGTCAGCTAACCTGGAGGCTCCAGCAGTTAGAGAAGGGACTTGGGCAAGCTAAACAGAAATAATTTAAATCCAAACAAGAATTTGTGATAGACAGAAATGGTTCCACTGCCATTTCACATGCCAAAATTCATCTTTTGGTCTCCAAAAGCTTATATCAATAAATGCAGCATACCTGTCCGGTTCTGCAAACCCTCCTGGTATTTAGAAAAGCATTACAGCTGATCTCAATGAGAGCTCAGTCTGAACCTGCACTGCGTAGGTCTGTGCTCTCTTTCAAGCAACAATTTGCATAACCGTGTTCATTTCCAAAAAAAAGCTTTACAGGCTTTATACCCACAAGGCCATCTCTGGATGGAGAAGACAGAAAAACAGAAAACAGAGTGTTGGCCACCTGAAGAAAGAAAGGAAGATTTGGACAATACTGACATTTGGGACTGAAACCCTGGGTTTGTAGCACAAAGATTATCGGTAAAGACCTACAAAGCAACGTTCGTCAGGCTCTGTGTAACTCTGAACGTCCAGTTCCAATGAGCTGGGTGCCAGACTGGGACTATTCCACACAAAAGTGCCCAAACCTCAGTATTCACGTTTAATTCTGAAGATAAACACAGAGTGCCTTATTAACTGACCCACGAATCCTGGGAGATTCAAAGACTGAATTAAAGCTACTAAATATGTACCTGCAATTCTAACAGTTGTTTGCAAACAGATTCTTAAAACGCTCTCCAGCAGCTCCCTCATGCTCCCCCATTTCCCTAAATGAAGGGAAATTGGCACATTTTAATTCTGTTCTAGTCAAGGTAGTTTTGTTGTGCCCCTCGCTCACCAATAGGACTACCAGTGACATGATAAATATTTCTCAGGTATCATTCATCTTCTCCTTCTTGTTATTAAGGTGAACTGTGTGTGCAGCATAACATTTTGTTTTAAAAGGACTTTGGATTTTCACAGGAGAATGGAGGAGATTGATAAAATTGTCCATTCTTATTTTGGAGAAGGCAGGTGAAAGAAGCAGGTACCCAGAAAAATGGGAGATGATGAGGTTTGCAAAGGCTCTCAGTCCCTGAACATCTTATTTAGTATGGAAAAAACACACCGTGAACCCATCAGTGCCTGCTGCACAGCGGGGCAAGGGGGAGGGAGGCTCGGGATGTCACTGGAATGATCTGAGGGGTGGGTTCATGTCCCTAATGCTGAACCTGGCGAGGGACACGCTGAGATCAGCACCTGTGGGCAATGGGCAGCCAGCAGCAGGGAGCGGGCAGGCAGGGATGGACAGCAGGCAGGGATGGACAGCAGGCAGGGATGGACAGAAGACAGGGATGGACAGGGGCAGGCAGGGATGGACAGGGGCAGGCAGGGATGGATGGTGGGCAGGAAGGGATGGACAGAAGACAGTGGGCAGTCAGCAACAGTCAGCAAGCAGGGATGGACAGCAGACAGAGGACAGCAGACAGGCAGCAGCACAACGGGTAGGTAGGATGGACAGCAGGAAGGCAGGATGGACAGGGGCAGGCAAGGATTGACGGCGGGCAGGGATGGACAGAGGACGGACAGACAACAGACAGAGACAGACAGCAGATGACAGCAGTGCAGAGGGCAGGCTTGATGGACAGCGGGCAAGCAGGATGTACAGTGGATAGAGATGGACAGGGACAGTCAGACAGCGGGCTGGGACAGACAAACAGCAGGCGGGAATGGACAGACAGCAGGCAGGGACGGACAGTGGGCAGGGACAGACAGTGGACAGGGACAGATGGACAGTGCACACGGACAGACAGCAGACACGGACAGACAGAGTGCAGACACGGACAGACAGCGGACACGGACAGATAGACAGCGCACACAGACAGACAGACAGACAGCAGACACGGACAGACAGACAGCGGACACGGTCCCGCAGCAGGCAGGGACAGACAGACAGCGGACACGGACAGACAGCGGACACGGACAGACAGACAGCGCACACGGACAGACAGACAGCGCACATGGACAGACAGCGCACACGGACAGACAGACAGCGGACACGGACAGACAGACAGCGCACATGGACAGACAGACAGCGGACACGGTCCCGCAGCAGGCAGGGACAGACAGACAGCGGACACGGACAGACAGCGGACACGGACAGACAGACAGCGCACACGGACAGACAGACAGCAGACAGACAGACAGCGCACACGGACAGACAGACAGCGCACACGGACAGACAGACAGCAGACAGACAGACAGCGCACACGGACAGACAGACAGCGCACACGGACAGACAGACAGCAGACACGGACAGACAGACAGCGCACACGGACAGACAGCGCACACGGACAGACAGACAGCAGACACGGACAGACAGACAGCGCACACGGACAGACAGCGCACACGGACAGACAGACAGCGCACACGGACAGACAGACAGCAGACAGACAGACAGCGCACACGGACAGACAGACAGCGCACACGGACAGACAGACAGCGCACACGGACAGACAGACAGCAGACACGGACAGACAGACAGCGCACACGGACAGACAGACAGCGCACACGGACAGACAGCGCACACGGACAGACAGACAGCAGACAGACAGACAGCGCACACGGACAGACAGACAGCGCACACGGACAGACAGACAGCAGACAGACAGACAGCGCACACGGACAGACAGACAGCAGACAGACAGACAGCGCACACGGACAGACAGACAGCGCACACGGACAGACAGCGCACACGGACAGACAGCGCACACGGACAGACAGCGCACACGGCCCCGCAGCGGGCCGGCTGCAGCAGCGCGGCGAGCGCCCTCTGGCGGCCGCAGCGCGGCTCTCCCCGCCCGGGCAGCGTCGGGAGAGGGAGCGGGGGGAGAGCGGAGCCCAAGAGCGCTCTGGGCTGCTCCAGCCTCTCCTTGCCATTTCACCCTTTCTTTGCCATTTCACCCTTTCTTTCGTTAAAACGCGAGCTTTGCACACACTCTGAAATGGCTCCAAATTGTAAAAAAAAGAACCCTTTCATTTTCACACCTCTGTAGGACTGCAGGATGTATTGAGGAAGCCAAATTAAGGCAAACAGTGCTCCTCTCGATCACTTAAAGTTTGGGCTTTTGAATTTCAAATCTGCGACTGAAATGGACTCTATAAAAATTGGGTACTTATGGCGTCATTTAAATGTCACTGAATGTAGCAGAGGTTAAGCAAGCAAAGTCCAGACACAGGCAGTGATGACTGTGGCATGAAATGAGAAAGCTAAAAAAAAAAAGAGGAAATAATAAACCGTGTATTTATCACAGGCAGCAGCATAAGAGGGATCTGAAGAGGAGAGTTTGGTTTGTCTGATAGAGCTTTATCTGAAATTAAAATATATTTAACTCTTTATAAAAGGGAACTGACAGCGTTTCTGCCTGTAAGGGGAGATTTCAGAAACTTAAAGATCATGTTTATGAAACAGAAAGTGTGGGCAAAATCTTTGCTAAATCAGGAGCCCTGTTCCATAAAGTCTCTAATTTAAAGAGATGGGTGCTATATTGCTGTAAAACAAGAGGTATTTACAAGGTGAGAACTCTGATACTTTGCATTGTTACATATAATTAAAATAAGAAATATTTTAAAGTACATCTTAAGGTTTGTCAAGTTTTTTCTGAACATCAAGCCGTTTTGTGCTGCCTATTCGAATACCTTTATAGGTTTTGTAGAGATCCAGAAATTTAAAAACAACAAAAGCCTAGTCCCTTTACTTAGATCCTGATTCTATATATGGATACATGCAGAGATGAAAAATTTCATTTCAGAACTGTGAATATTCATGTGTGTGTGTGTCTCTCACAGCAAGTGCATCTAGAAGGAAAGTTCTTAAAAATTGAAAGACACATTAAAACCCAAGCAGAACCATTTCGTAGTTGTTGCTTATACATAGTGAGGTTAAAAGTTAATGCACAGCTATGGACCTTTCCTGGTGGAAGCACAGCTCTTCTGATGAGAACTCCTTCATACAGAAATGCAGGATGTGTGTGGCAGAAATGCTGAATTCTCTTAAATTCAGTCATTTCCCTTTTCAGTACCTGCTTCATTGTCCCCTCTTTCAGCTGAAGGCATCTGGTGTTAGACCACAATCACTGTCCCCCAAAGAAATAATTCCAGTATTGACATTTACAACTCTATATAAATATACCCCAATAAAGGCATTTGGGTGAAGTATGGCAGGTAAATAAAGATGATGACATAATGGTGCACACACTATTTAAAGCAAACAGGGAGGAAAAAATGCTGCATGCTGGCCCTCTATAAGATTAAACATCCTTCTCTTAAGGAAGGAAGTGAACCAGAACTGATCGGAGCTGGAGTCAGTGGAGTTTGGGAGAACTGCATGACTGTGAGGAGGGTCATTCCAGTTCTTTTGGAAATCGATTACATTCCCCAGCTACCTACTGTTATATTGCACCAGGATATTATTGTACAGTCTTGCTACAGAGCCCTCCATTACAGAGCAGCTCTATTGGCATTTCAATGCTCAATGAAGGCTAGAATTGCCACAGAGGTTTCAATTAAAGAAAATTCAAAACGAAAATGGAGAAGGAAGAAAGAAGAAAAAAGGCTCGGTTGAAAGTTTCCAGCAAAGGTATTTATGGCTGTCTGTCACCTTCACTTTTTTCTTCCTGTCTTCTGAAGGGAAGTCTAAAGCATCCATTTAAACTGACGTGTTTTGCAGAATTTTTGGGAGGAACCCTAATGGCATCATTCCAGTGGTGTAGCAATAAATAAAAAAATAGATATCCTTACCCCTTTGGTATAAACTCAGCACTGCCCAAGTTAGAAGGGGGTAAACTACATTTACCTGTATTCCCCCTTAGCTGCATCACTGCAGGATGCTACTAGGACATATCAGAGGTAGTTATTCCATCCATAGCAGGCTATAATCACTATTTTTCCTAACTCCTAATCTGGTTCAAACACACTGTGGTACCCACCACAACTACACAGGACTCCATATATCCTTTTCTAAACTGAACAGCCCAGCAGAATGGGTGTTTACTGCTTACTTTGTACACATCAACATATAAAACCAGAGCACTCCCTGGACTGGCAGAGAACACGACTGCTTGAAAAATATGGCTTAAGTTTGATTCTACTAAGGTTTGATATTTTTAATGTTTTATCTTTTGTATTTATGGTCTGAACAAATTGGGTTAATTGCTTTATTGGCTGTACCAGACCCTATATTTGAGTTCAAGATTAACATTTCAGCCAGTTTCCAAGGTGATGGCCATTTAATTATTGTTTATGTAGAAATGATTAAATGCCAAAAAAATCCTAGCTAAAACTTGAAAACAAGGAGGGTCTGTAAAAAGCTAAACAAAAACCTAAAGAATTCAGGCAAACGTGTGAGATGATGTCTGTAAGGGGGTTTAATTCCCTTAAACAATTTGATGTCAAGAACACCTTGCTGTTTACAAGGAATTTACAAATCTTTAATTGCACTTTCACCATTCAGTTACATTCTTTAAAACTTTCCACAAGACTGGTCCAGAGTGAGAGGCTGTTGTGGAGGGCAACAGCCATAGCTGAGAGAGTTCTTTTCATGCACAGGTCCCTCTTTAATCCTTATTTTTACAACTTGATTGCATTTCACAATAGCAACCAGGCACTCCAGGCAGTGTTTCTAGGGCAATTACTACAATTCTTGGGTGGTCACTCTGTATTAGATTTCATGCCTTATAAAACAACACGAGGTGTGCCATAATGACTCAGAAATATACAGCCTTTCATGTCCTATTGCTTAATTAAGGAGGGTGTTTGCAGGACAGATATTATTGCTAGTCTGTGGTTTTTAATTTTACTACACAGTAAAAGCAGCCTAATTCATACCAGGAATGGGAAAACCTGCAAATTAGTGCATTTTCTGAATTAGAAAATAAGTGAATAAAACTGCAGAAAGAAAATCTAAATGTGAACATGGCAATATTAAAGCAAATGTGCTCATTTATCCTGGGAAATATAGCTGAGTCTCATTCTGTTGATATTTAATAGCCTAACACCTCAGATTTTTTTAAATATAATGAGTCTTCAGACCCCAGACCTACAAAGAGCTCCCTGTGTGTGAACTCCTGCACAAACATGGATTTCAGCAAGGCCTCCCAGGAGAGCTGTCTGAGCATCACTTGTGGCCGTACGGAGAACAGGGAAACAAGATACTGGAAGGACTTGTTGAGACAGCAGGGTTTTGTGGCAATTATCATTTCTGTGAGGTGGTGAAATAAAAGCCAGTGATCTTCCAGTCACTTCTACATTAGCGTAAGTACTGTAACTTTTAAAGCCATGCTTAATTTTTTGAGAGGCACTGATAAGAAGATAAGTCGCAAAAGTTGACCTACTTGAATAAATATCTATAATCTGACCAACAGTGTGCTGCAATCTCTATTTCCCTCTCCCTTCTTTATAAGCCCACTGGCTTTTTTATGCTGGCAATCTAAAATGACCAAATGCACAGACAATACAGTGAGTAAGTGCACTCACTTGCTCACCTCCCTTTCTCCCTGTGCTAGAAATTAGCAAAAATGTTGATCCCAACATTTACCTCAAATTATTTTGACTCCAACAATTTTCCAGATGTAGGCAATGAAGAGTACAATTTATAACAAATGCCAGTGATGTTGATGCTCTCAGGGTTCAAAGCCTGGTGTTTGAAGGCAGTGGGGCAGCACATAAGGAATACAATATTCTCCAGCTAAACCCAAACATTGTTTTTAACCCACTGGCCCTTGCTGAAGGCCAGTTTTCTCTATCATTTTCTACTGGCCATGTCTGGGCAGCTCTGCCTCCCTCATTCCTTATATAAATATACCCTAGCCCACAGTACTTTTATGAGCTGGAGAAGATGAGCAACAACCACCTATTCAAGCTTTGATCAAGTTGACCAAAAGAGATTATTGACCAAATTGCCAGATGAGATCATTAGCCAGGTTGACTAAAACACCTTTCAAACAAGGCTCTGCATAGCTTTGTTGACTCATTCCAGGAGCATGTTCCAAGAGCTCAGCCAGAATTGTCATTTTCATCCTGCCTTCAAAGAGTTTTAGCTCACCAAACACCGCCTGCACCAAGCTGGCAATCATTAACACTGAATTATAGTCCCTAGTCTTGTGGGAGCACACTCAGTCAGCAAAGAACCAATTGCCTATCTACTGGATAAGTTCATGGGGTCATCACTACAGCTTCAGACAGAAGTCCTAAACCATCCATAACTGCCTGGTTCATGTTTGCTGCTTTTTTCCAACAAATTGTGCTGGTATCACTCTAACCTGCAACGGCAACTTCTGAGCATCAAAGTGTTATCTCATGGAAAATAAGGGAATTTTTCACCTCTCTGGGAGACAGGTTTCAGCCTAAGTTCTGAGGAAGTGTGTGATGTCCGTTCCAAAAGTAAAGATTATACTACTGCCAAAGGAATTATTCAGGGCTCTTCAGCCTGAGACCTGACTACCTGGAACCATGAGCCTCAAAATAACTGAATACTTTTGAAAATAACTTTGGGTTCTTGATGCACAGCAGCCATTATCTTAACAGCCTCTATGCAGTGCAGCATGAGGAAATATTTCCTTCCATTGATTTAAAATTTATATGCAACCTACTTCAATGAAATACACTTATTTTTCTCTTCCCCTTAGGAAAAGAGTGGGGGTAAAAAATAAAATAGCTGCTCCAGTTTTATTTATGCTCTCTGTAATCATAAATATCTGCATTCAGTCTCTATTTACCTGCAAAACAATACTGCAATCTCTCATGCCAGGCCCACTTCTGCTGTCATTGGAGTCAGTGGTCAAAATTCACATGGACCTCACAGGGAACCAGAGTAGGCTTTGTGTATAAGCTGTCCTTCTATATCTCACCATCTGCACTGAAGTAAATAAAGAATGCCATATTAATATCGCTGGAAACAGAAGGAGAGAAGGATATACCAGCATTTGCTAAATATAAACTGATAAACAGTTTTAGAAGGTGCTACAAATAATGGACGGCTTTAAAAAAAAAAAGTTACAGCTGCACTATATGTGGCTTTCTTAAACAGGTCCATGTTGAGACTCTTCTTTTAGTGATTATTCCCTTTATTAACATATTGCAGCAAATAATATGTAACATTAACAATATAGGCAGCACTATAAAATAATTTAAATTATTGACAATTTTTCACTCTTGCAAGGAGAAAGATTTCATCACAGCCTCAGCCCTGTCATGGGCTATGTGCATGCTCAAATTTGCACAGTTTCATTTAACCGAGAACCACACAAGCCCTAGGATTTATCCCCAAAGATTTTACTCAGGAGTGACAGGGTGAGAGTCTCATTCTGTAAAACATGATGATGTGGCACAGGCTTTAAATCAGTAAAGTACCCCTGTTTAGGAAAATACACCTAAGACAAGAAGCTGCAGGCATGTGCTTATGGGCTTCCACCAATCAGCCTGATTGCTGTATTTTTCCTGAGGCAGAGATAAGGTTTACAGACACAGGTCCCAAATTTGGGCCAACCTAAACACTATTTAAATGCATCTCTTTCTCTTTCCTCTCCCTCTTTTTGCTGAAAGAGCTGGGTGTGCCACACATCCTATTCCTACCAGCCTTTATTGAGCTTTTTATAAATGTGTAAGAATAAAAAATAATTCAGCATCCCAGACATCTTCTTGGGTTTAAGATCTTAACAAATGAGGACACAGCTGGGCTACTTGGTCTGTGGATTTGCTAGCTGAAGGATTAAGTCCAGCTGAGCTGAAGTTTATAAACCAAGTTATTGACTTTAAAAATTCTCATACCGCTTATCAAAACACACCACATTGAAAGAACACCCTTCCCAGAATCAAATGTGGCAAAGCCTTCTCAATTATAGACAGCCTCTCCCCATACAGCCGGCCTCACCATAACCCTACTAGTCTCTTGCATCTGTTTTATTCCAAGACTCACTCTCAATTTGCTGTAAAAGAAAAAAAGTAATTTCTATCTCCCATCCTAAATAAGCAGGGTCTGGGCAGCAAAAAGTTGTTTGTATATAGCCCAGCACTGAAAGTGGGAATAAATCATGCCTCAGGAGGCATCATCCTCCCCTAGCAAGGCCCAGGCTGCCATTAGGTGCTACTCACCTGAAAGGACTTGTCTCTAGTCTGATGTTAGCACAGCGCCTTTGTACATTGCTTTTCACTAAAGGTCTGATCCAGCTGCCATTAAAATCAATGAAAAGGCTCCCATTGACTTCAAAGGTGTTGAGATACACAGTATATTGCAGTGGATGAAAAATACCAAAGGAAAAGAAAACCTGTCTTTTAGTATATACTTTAAATTTTCCATGTCTGTCAATGCTGAAAACTGGCAGGGAAGGAAGGGGGGGAGAGAAAAGTTTTGACAAAAGAAGATGCTTCCCCATTCACTTCAAACTGCATCTTTCTGTCAAAAATTGTTTTCAGTAGCAAACATGTTTAAATTCTAAACTGCCAGTAAAGCCAAGGAAGTACCTTAAAACAGACCATCTTTGGAACCATACACTTACTCATCTGCCATCAGACTTTCTGTGACTTTGGAGGCTTAATAAAAAGAAAAAAGGTCGAATATTAGTGCTTTTATTGCTCGTGTCTATAGGGAGGATCCCAGAGCCTGACTCAGCCCAGCGCTCTGTGACAGAGATAAGGTGGGATAACACATAGAGGAAAGAGAGGTATTTATTTGAGTACAGAAAGCTGGGCCAGAAATCCACCTATGAAGCTTTATAGATGCATATATTTAAAACTCCTTTCAGTAGCTTTATATGCCATTACAGTTATTGGATTTTTCATCTTTGACTTAGCTACGAATTATTTAATTAGAAAGTTCAAAACCTGCATAACTTTGAAACCCTTCCACTATTATTCTTATTCTTATAAAAAAAAATTAAAAAATGCACCTAAGAGAATTTCCCAGCAGTCAAAACTTCTGTGGAGAGCAGTAGTACAACTGGGGTAGGCTAGATTATTCAGGGATTTGGATCAGGCCACACTGGTTCAGATTACATCTGGCTTTCCTTGAATGTAATGACCCAACATTTGGTTATTGTTTCATGAATACAATTTACTACCAAATTATTCCCTCTGGATTCACTGGAATCTGACAGAAAACATGTTGAAAGCACACAGATGTTTCTATTTTTTTAAAAAATACTCATTTTAATTAATTCTCTGGTTTTAAAATATTTTATAACTCAGTATCTCCAGCAGGTTTTCCTTTTTTCCTACCCCCAGTAGACTACTTTGAAGGAACAAGCTGCCGAAACTCTACGCAGGACATTTGTCCATTATGGAAAGGAGATCACAAAAGCATTTCACATCCCACTGTTCAGAGAAAGAACAAGTCTATTTCTACCTCACATGGCAGGGTCGTGCACATGGTGGGTTCAAAGAAGAATGATGGAAAAATGCTCTGTATATCAGATACAATTATATGAGATGTATAATCGACTGCACAGACCTAACTTACCTAAGGGATTCCTGCTGACCCTCTCACAGAATGGCTTCACCTCAGGGATTCCCATCCACCAAAAGGTTCTGCAGGTAAATGGTCTTCCCTCTGGGGTTAACCCCTTGCACACCCTGGCAAATATAGCATCCTTCCAAGGTACCCCAACAGAGGTGCTGGGAATTTCTGCTAAAAATCTGACCTGACAGCATGTGGAATGCTGCTGGGAGGGAAACACATGCACTTGAGACACACATGAAGATCTTCCCCTGCAACTACTGTCCCCCCATCTCTGCTCAGAAGACCACTTAGAGCTCAGGGACCTGATACATGTCTACAAGATCCACTGTCTGTGCTCAAATCAATCTCACATTTCACAGTTGACCATGGGGCACCCTGTCCTCCTCACATGGGCACCATCAGAATGCAATGCACTGAAACACACTGGTTTGTAAAACATTTTTGTTAGTGACTACCAAAATACTCTCCACTGGGAGCCAGCAGAAAACCCAAAGGTTTGGGTGAATGACTGAACAGCTGAGGGCCACAGCTAATGCACTTCCCAGAACAGTAGCCCTGACACCAGGCAGGAAGGGAATGGCTGTGTTAAAGGTAAAAACTCTGATGAGCCTGATTTGGAATCTTGATAAATAATTAATTTCACAAGGAAGAGATAACGCAGTATTTTTCACTAACCCTAATGTCAAAATACTTCCTTTTCTCTGTGCTTCATGTTGGAGAAAGCATTGTGTTAGCACCTCACTTTTACCAACACCACTGTCCTGTGAAGAGCAGAAGTTTGAAGCAATTAATTTTGGGACTCCAGCCCTGGACAGGATAACCCATGTGCCTAACTCCACATGAGTAGCCAAAGACCAAGGGATTACTCCTGAAAGTTGAGTGACAAAAGTGTGCTTTTCTGGTTGAGTGTTTCTGGCACGAAGGAATCCCAGCTTTGCAGGACAAAAGAATCCCTAGCACCTAACAAGATATTGCTCTTTAAAAGAGTCATTGGTGCACAGGAATAGGAAATATAAATGCCAATTCTGAGAGAGACAAATATTTTTTTCAGTGTAGTAACAAATATCTTGAAATAGTTTGTGCTGATGAGTGAACAGAGGATTAGATTTAAATTCAACATATCAATGTACTTTTATAATCCTAAATTTCAAAAATTACTAGCCATTTATAGCCTGAATAACACCTTCTGCACTCATTTTAGCTAGTATAAAAATCATAAAGGTTAGCAAACTGTGTGGATCAGAATATAAACTAATCAGCATCTGGGATTAGGAAGAAATCTCCTCCAATTCATTGGTAAAGTCTTCCTCAAATACAGAACAGAGCCCATTATTGTTTGGCTGTTAATAACTCAAGTGACATTTGCCATATGCCATCAAAGGGCCTGGAGTCAATATGGATTTTATCTCTGTTAAGGTCTGCAGATTCAGCCTCAAATTGTGAGTTCACAATTCAATAGTGAGTTGAGCATTCCCATTTCAAAACAGTATTTGAAAATGGTGGGGATTACTTGGAAATCGTGTGATGCCAAGGTGCAAGGGAAGAAGTCACGGAGGAGCAAAAGAGAAAGGAAATAAGATTTTGACATAGGACAAATATCAAAGTAGGGGATCTTTTTTCCTTTGCCAACTGTGCTAAAGTTGTCTTTTTAAACTAGAATCACTGTGTAACTCCAATCAAATCACATTCAAATCAGTTATTCTAGTATGTCCCTAGCTGCATTTCTGCAGTAATTTAAGTATGTTATTCATATGCTGAGTTTCTCAGAGAAAGGGAAATAAACTGAAGGTGTTTTTTTTTCCCACAGTTAAAAGTACATTGAAGGTATGACCTTAAAGTAAGGATAAAACTCAAGATATTCCTTGTTGGTTTTTTCTGGAATAAATTTTGATAGCCTAATATAGGTGGAATTAATTTAAGCCTCAGTTTCTTTTGCTTCAGAATCTCTAGAAAAGTCATAATTTGTGCTAGAGGGGATCTGCAAGAAAATGTCAGTGTCTCTGAAGGGGACATCTCTGCCACTAAGAATTAATAAGATGTCTTTAGAGGTGGTGATAGTCCTTTACCAGAAGTACAAGTCGGCTTCACGAATTAGCATTTTCCTGGAGCTGCCAAGAATCTCAGCTTGAAAAAATCCTCACTCCCTGATGTCCCTTGCTGAAATATCTGCATCCTATGTCTCTGCAGTGCAGACATACTGTCTCAACTGCCTGTGCTGTCCTTATGCTGGTAGAAAGACTAGAGAGTCATAAAATAACAATACGATTTGAGTTGGAAGGGATCTTAAAGGTCATCTAGTTCCAACCCCTTATCACAGGTAAGGAACACCTTCAACTAGACCAAGTTTCTCCATCCAATCTGGTCTTGAACATTTCCAAGGATGGGACATCCACAACTGGACTGAAAAGTTGCATTTTCCTCAGAAGAGTCCAACCACCAAAAGTGTTCCTCAGGTTAAGGCTACCTTCTAACATCAGAAGTCTGTCTGTACCCTGCATGGCAGGGGCCAAGGGAGGATGCCTAAAACAGGGAGCTGATGTAGGAATAGCTCACTAGCTTTCCTTCCCTCACTCCAGTTAATTGCAGCAGTTGGATTTCTTAGGCCAGCAACAGTGCCTGTGTGTTCAGCATCTCTCCGCTGACGTTCTGCCTTCGGGAATTCAGCAGTGCCCTTTCTGAACCCACACAAACTGCTGGCATTCAGCAGTGTTGTGCATGTCCTGCATTGAGAGGCTGGCCAGTACAAATGACGAGCAGAGCTCCCTCGGGCTGTTTTGAAGCCAGCGCCTGCTATTTGCCTGTGCTGGCCCCAAGTGCAGAGGTGATGCTGGCACGTGCCTGGAAATGCTGCCAATCATGACGCCTGCCAGAGCAGCCAAACCTGCTCCATTTTCAGGAATATGAGAGGTTATTACTGTTATTTCTTAATGCTGAGTGAGGGTCTGCAAGCCTACAGCCCCAGGACTATGTGAAATAAAGGGTTCCCAGAGGTGCTTCCTTGGGCTCCAGCCAGCAAGCACCTGCTCATGAACAAAACTCTCCATTCAAGCCAAAGGGACAACATTTGTCAGCCAGTCATGCCTGCCATGATACCTACCTGGCTTCCCCAGCAGAAGGAAACCTGCTCCAAGCTGCACCAAGTGACTGATGTGCTCCATGCCAATATTTGATTCACAAGTCATAAATCTGCTTTGTTCATGTGGATCTGGGGTAACAGTAAAACAACCACTGAAGGTTGCAAACTTCCACAATTTCAGCCACTGCCAATGAGTAGAAAGTTATTGTAGTTTGAATACTTTATGCATTACTGAATCAAAACTCAAATTAAAGGCAACTTTTAGAAGACACTAATATGATTTCTGAGCTTCTGGATACCTTCAAGATCTATTTTTTGAGCACTGAAATTTTTAGCTATAACATATACAGACCTAATGCTGTAAAAAAATACTGAGAGTCCTGACCTGTGATTTCCTATTAGTCACTATTGAGAGTTTTCTGCCTGGGCCTTACATCTACATGCAATCATTGCCAGAAACTAAGCAGGGTGTTCACAAAAATCACTTAGATTACTTCAGAAAATCACCAAGATATTTGGGATAAAATACAGATTCCTTGTGGAAAATAATCAATCATAAAATAGTTTGGGGTAGAAGGGACCTTAAGGATCCTCTCTTTCCAATCTCCCTGTGCCATGGGCAGGGACACCCTGCACTAGATCAGGTTGCCCAAATTCCCATCCTTCCTGGCCTTGAACACTTCCAGGAATGGGGCATCCATAGTTTCTCTGGGCAACCTGTACCAGGTTCTCACCACCCTCACAGTAAAGAAATTCTTTTAATGACTACTAGATGCGTTACTGTTGTCTGCTTTTTCTAATGTCTATTGTAGAAGTAAGAAGACAGATTTCTATTAAACAGTCACTTTAAAACAGTGAGACTAGCAACAAACCATCTTTTTGAGACAGAAGGAAACATCTCCCAAAATATCCAGACATAGAATGAGATACAAAGTAAAATACTTGGCAGAAATATTGCTGCCTCTTTTTTGAGGAGTATAACGGAGAACACTTGGATAGGGTGAGTCTGTCCAGCCACAATGCACAGAGAATTTAATGGAAAACACAACAGACAGGACTACTTGTTGGCAGCATTCATGCTTAATTTACCTGTATGTGATCCCCTGGAATATAACTATTTCCCCAATATTCAAATACCAAGGGGTTCAAGAGGCAGAAAACTTGCATCCAAGTAAAACAGGAAGGAGGATGTTCCCATCTTCTTCACTGAACAGGCTATGGGATTTATTGCATTGTATTGTGCCATTTCAAAATGGTTGTAAAAGTTTGTCCCTAGGCATAAAACCTGCTCACTTACTTTGTAGCAGTGCATCAGCTAATGAGCTCTTATTTGCCTTTCCAAATTAAATTATTCGTTACAGGTAGAAGGAATTTTGCAGTGGTGGGTTAAAAGTAAGAGAGTGAAAAAAGCACATTAAGCAACTTTTCTAGTCTGTTCTAATTCAAAGGTACTTTACTGTTCTTCTAACACAGAAGTACTAAACTCACACATCAAGTAAAAGTTGCTGGCAAACTCTCAGAAAGGTGCCCTTTTCTTTCACCGTCTTTCAGTGGCAATGCTGCCGTTTTCCCCTGCCTCCAGTGGTTATGTCATCTCTGAGGTCAGTTTTCTGCTTCTTGAACATGACTTGGCTGTTTATGAAACGTGAAATCAGCATCAACAACCCGTAGCAACTTCAAGAAAGAAGCCTTGGGCTAACAAATAATAAAAAAAAACCTTATTTTTGCCCACAATGAGAAAAATCTACAGAGCTACCTAAGGGCTTTCATTGCCTTCGGCACAGAAGGAATCCACATTTAGAGAGTGCAGCCTAAACATTTTCACTCTCTGAGCTCATCATTTATTTCAGTGGCAGATGTCCCTATGTGAGACAACCTCACCAGTCATCAATCCCTCTTTAGATTAAACATGAAAGGGGGTCTATCCTCCCATCAACACAGGGGAGATGTACTAATATGGCCCAAATTAATGTACTAATCATTCTCTGACGGATTAGAATTTAAAATATCCCAACTCTACCACTCCAAAATCACACAGCCTCAGTCTGATTGTTTGAAAATCAGTGTTGGTCATCAGGGAGCTCAGATTTCATCTGAATTTCTTCAGGGTATTGGGCACCAGCACGCACATTATGCTGGGGCAGAAGGGAAGAGAAATGAAAGGGGCAAGTCAGGGGACCTTGGTGAAAATCCCAACACAAGGCAGTTCAGCCAAACCCTGGCTTCTCCTCAGTTATTTAGTTACAGAACAGAATTTTCGTCCATGAGAGCGTTCACGGAAAACACTATCTTTGCACATACTTGCTTGAATACACACTCGCATGGGTTTTCATTCTCAGTGTTTACTGGGGCCCTGGTTACATTCTCCAGACAATTTACTCATATAATGTGTTTTTTTCTCCCTCTGGCTACCGTGAAACAAAGCTTCAAAAGGGGTAGGCAGGAAAAAAATTCCTCTTGCTAATGTTTTTTCTCTCCTAAATACTGAGGAATTCTACTTCCCTGGCACTGTTCTCACTATTTACATGTGTGTAGCTGTGTACATACCCCAGCTTACTAACCCATGCTCTGCACAAGGGATATAACTGAATAGGGTTATTCATAACCAAACCCTCATACAGCTCAGCTGGTGCCAGGATTTTAGTCTATGCTCACGGGGCTGTGATTAGTCCTAGAGAACATTATGAAAATCAACCTGGCTAATTATTACTCCAAATAACTGAGACAGGAATGCAATAGTTTCCAGGAAATACTATAAGAGAAGCAAGATTTGAGTGTTTGCATTTGTTTGTTTGTAAATGTTCTCATTAGCTCATCTGTAAGATTTATGCTCCACGCAAGAATTACCAGGGGAAATTCTATAGACTGTTCAAAGAAAGAAAGCAAAAAGATCATCACATCACTCTTTTTGGATACAAAAGCCTCTGAATGCAAAAATATTCATCACAACGTTGTTAATCATATCCTTATTGACTATACAAACCATTTATAGAATGTTTCCCAGCATTTAAAAACAGAGCTGAGAACCTGATTTCCCATATATTTCTAAGCAATATGTTTTATCCCTATTTTAAACCCCTAAATTAAAACAGCAGTTTAGTCCTTGGGAGAGTACATTTATGTATGAAACAAAAAGAACCTGTCAACAATCTTAAGACCTCCACAAAAGCACAAATAGACTAAATGAGAAACATCTACATGATCCCAGTATGAGCAGAGTACATTATGCACTGGAGACATCATGTAACTTCCAGGACCCCTTCCAATATGACATGAGGCAAAAGACCTAATTAGTTTAACTACTGGAATTAATTTTACTATAAATATGAAAGGAAAAATACAGCACTGAGGCACCTGTGATGAGAGGAGGGTGGGGTTGCATCAGTGCAGAACAGTGGTAAAAAGCCATCCAAAGCCACCCATTCATCTCTGATGCTCCAGATGAATGCAGAAAATAAAACAATTCCCAAATAACCAGGATAATATGTAGCCAGTTTCATCCAAGGGAAAAAATAAATCCTTCCTAACAGTCTGCAAGACCTCACTAAAGCCACAAAATGAGACAGTGATTATTTGCCAGTAATTATTCTCCATTGAAACTGCAGGTGTTACGAGGATGGTGAAAGCAGCCCTGGCAGTGCTGGTCCCCAGTGCCTCACAAGGGACCGAGGAATAGGAGGAAAAACAGGTTCTCAGGGTGCGAGACAAGGAACCGCCACCAACATCCTGTCAGGGCTCCCACTCACACACACACACAAAGATGTACAGATTTTTCCACAAAGCATATGAAAGCAAGTATTTAAAAATACATATTTAACATCCTCTTAAACATCACTACCTGTGACAGCTTTCACAGGGCAAAACAGTGTTATTATTTAGGCCTCTGCAGGCTGGGAAAACATTTCTTATTTTAAGAGTGGATTTGTCTGACTTAAGTTGGCAAACACCTGGTCCTGTAATGCCTTTGTCAGGTAGATAAAGTGGCTCCTCACTTTTGGGTATCTTTTCCATGGGTCAGTACCTACCTGCAGTGACCATGTCACTTCTCAGCCTCTTCCCTGATGAGCTAAATAAGTTGAGCTGCTTATGCCTCGTGTTGTCATGCTTCTTTTCCGAATCCTTTTTCATACCTTTCCTTTGAACTTCCCTTACTATTTCCACATTGCTTTTGAACTGCAAACACCAAAACTGGACACGGTTCCTAACTATAGCCTTACCACTGTTGTGCATGTGAGCAACAGCAAATCCTCTTATCTGCTTGATATTACTCATTTTACATCTCAGGATTGCATTGCCCTTTTAGCAACAGAATTACAGTGAGGTTTCATTTTGAGGTGCTTATTCAGACAGAATCCAAAATCTTTTTCAAAGTCCTTGTTTTCCAAAAAGAGCCCCTGCCCTGTACAGCCTCTTGTCTTAATGCTTTATTACACTGCCTTGCAGTAACCTAATGTTCAGAATTTTTTCATTTTATTCTGACCTCTTCATAAACTGAAACAGGGTAAGTTTAAATTAGATATTAGAAAGGTATTCTGTACTGTGAGGATGGTGATGCACTGGCACAGGCTGTCCAGAGAAGCTGTGGCTGCGCCATCCCTGGAACTATTCAAGGCCAGGGATGGGACTTTGCACAGCCTGATCTAATAGATGGTTCCCTGCCCATGGCAGGGGAACTGGAACTAGATCATCTTTAAGGCCCCTTCCAATACAAACCATTCTGTGATTCTATGATTAATCACTTCAGGTCGTTCAGCAATAATAATTTGCCCCTTTGTTACTTATTCTTCCATTTGTTCACCATTAACCTGTGCTATGTGTAAATGTGATTCTGTGTAATTTCTTTGATAAGTGATAGAAACACTTGGCCTTTGCTGAAAACTTCATTCCTAAAGGAATCCATTAAAAATAGTTTTATATAATGTTCAGAATCTGTGAAAAACATTAACCAAATAAAAAACAGAAGCATTATTGTCATTTTAAACTGACTTTTACAAGACATTAAGTATAAAGAAGGAAAAGCTCTCGTTACAGTCAGAGCAATGATGCCACCCTCTTCCAGGGTGATGAACTCCCTTAATGCCTGTAAGGTACTGAAGGGACAATCTGTTTGCCTCAGGCACCTACCTCATATGTAAACTTTGGGGTAAATCAGGCCTTCTAAAATAGATGTCTATAGGTATGTGAGACCTTTGAGTGCATCCAGGCTCCAAGGCATGTTGGCATGCCTGGCTGTCCCTCAGCTCTATCCCCAGGAAAGCCCAACATATCAACCTTCCCCTATCAAGTTTTCTATGGGTCTGAAGGGACCTTCTCTGGTCAGTCTGGGTAGAAGGAAAACAAAGATAGTGGAGTGTAGCACTGTCTCCATCTCACTCCAGAGCCTGGATATGATTCCCTGTATTATCAGTGGCAACAAGTGCAGGTGGCCACTAAATATTCTGAGAGGCTTCAGCAGCACCTACTTGTCTCATTTTCCTCTCTGTGAACCTGCTTTTGGTTCTTTCGACAGTCAGGTTTATGAGGTACTTAACATTTACAGGGAAAATTCAGTATTTAATTAAGCTGAATTACATCTCAGCATTTTGCTGAGATTGTTTGGGACGCCATCTAAATACACAGAAAAATTATGTGTAAATGCTGAACCAAAATATTATAGCATATATTTTGGTCCCTCTATTAAATGACAGAACAGCAACATCTCTCCTCTGTGCCCAGGATGTCATACCACTGCTTCTTTCAGAGCTGAAATGAATTATTTACAATTAAAATTACCAGAATCACAGAATATTCTGATTTGGAATTGACAAGAATGGGGGGCATGATGCCTCTCCTAAAGGAAATGTGACTGAGTCATTTATATTTTTTTGTTCTCACTCTCTGTTCTAGTTATGCCACAGATGGCAGAAAATAGGAATCAAACCAATTTAATACAGACATTCAGTTCAAAATGGCATGTATTTTAGTTCTCCCTGTATAATTATGAAGAATAGGTGGAAACATATTGTTACTGTTTTAGACAAACAAATCAAACAACACAACTCCCTCTAAAATCACCTTGAAAGTCCAATTCCTCCCACATCCTCCCTCATAAACCAGTGTAGTGGAGTTACTCTGATAAAACTCAAGCAGCTGATGCAATGACTTCAATGGCAATGAAAATGCCTCTCCATGTGACTGAGTGGGACTAGAGGTGACTGGAAATAAAGTTGTTAAACAGAACCTTCATAAACTTTAAAAAAGTCCAACAAAAACCTGACTTCTCTGCTATCCCAAACCATTAGAGATTTTCAAATAATTCAAGACAGTGCTCTAGACTCTGCCAGTATAGTGAAATAGATCTTACTTTTATTACTGCCCATCAGAAATCACAATCACAACTCCAGCAGAACCCACTTCTGTCTTCTGGGGGAAGTTTTAGCAAATGGTTCTGTCATAGCTAAGAGAAATCAACTCAATATACTGCTTGCTCTTAGAGGATCAGACTCTTCTCATTCCCTTGACAAGTCAGGGACAAGGACGTTTTGGCTCATACACCTAAAATCACACAAATCTTTATTTCACCAATTCCAAGCAAATGACTTCATAACCTCTGCCCACAGAGATGTGTGTGTGTCTGCAAACAGTTTGTGGTAAGGTTAAAGAGCTAAATGCCTGAGGAAATCAGGGATATGTAAAGTTGAGGAGTTAGAATACAATCCTCTTTTGAAAAAAATACAGGATTATGGGGATGATCACATATCTTCCTCATCTCTTGGTACAATAATTTCAGTCCCTCAGTAGGTTATCAACCAAACAGTGATGATCTGACACTCTTCTTGTCTGAAGGTTGATTCTTTTCACAAGAGATGGGCATTGTTTGGAAAGTAGGAAGGACAGAATCCTTTCCTAACCAGCTCTCAGTGACAGGACATTGCACCTGCCACCTCTGCCTTCCCACCCTGAGAGCAGCTTAGATTGCTCAGCAGAAGATAAAAGATTTGCTCAGGGAAGGAGGTATTTAATTTAACATGGTGTGCCCATAGAAGTCAATTATGTTTTTCAATAAATTGCACAGGTTAGTAGTTTTAATCCATCTTAAATTCATATTTTGGCAATTAACTCAAGCTGCACATATAAAAATTACTTTAAATGTCGTTTCCTGCTTCCTTTGGGCATTATCTTTCTGTTAAATGCTAAGGATAATTGTAACAGATATGTACATATGAATGCTAAAGGAGCAGCCAACAGACTTTATACTTCAAATAAATAAAAATAGATGATTGAAAAAACCCCTAACTGTCTTTCAAATCTTCACTGACTTTTTCAGAACCCCTATACCCTTTTGTGAATAAACAAAATATCTACTGCCTTATTTTCTAGATATTCTACCAGATCTATTAACATTTTCAGACAGCAGAAAATTAATTCATTGACATTAGAATCTATGTTGTAAACCTGTAATTAAGGAGATCTTCATTAGCTGAAAGCAGAAGTGAAACCTTCCAGTTAAAGTCTGGGCAGCAGACATTCCTCTTTGGCTATGGATTACAAAAAATCTCAGGCAACAATTTCAGAGATAAAATTTCATTACCTTTGAAATGGCTTAACCTGCATAAAAAAAATAAAAAAAAATTAGTAGCAATCTAAAGAATTATATTTTAAATCCCTTAAAATAAATAAGAATTTCACTCCCTTAAGCATGTACAAACCTAGAGGATAAGTTTTACCACAAAGTAGGAAATACTTATAGGAATCCCTTTGCAAAACTCTAGTACTCAGCTACTATGCTGGTCCCTGTGATACATGCCCACAGCTAATCGAATGGCATTGCCATCAAATATTTTTCAGATGAAAATGAAATCTTCAATAAGATGAATATATCTGTGTGTCTTCTAATATTTTATCAGAAGATGGACTTGATGCTCTGACAATTCAAGATGCCATTAGTTTTGATATGATCAGCAAAGACAGGGGAAGTTGTATTATTCTCATTCTAATACATGCCTTGTAACATAATGATCTATTGCTAAAAGAGGAAATCTCTTCTTTCAGAGAAGCAAGCTTTACCAGACACCAAAGTCTTGCAGGGTATCAGCTGCCTAATCCAAAATTGGGATTCTTTCAAATAATCCTCAGCCTGTCAAGCACAACCCTGTAACAGATTCTATTAAAAAAAATCACAGCCCCATCCAAATAAACCCCTTACCCCAGAATACCTGTTTTTCTGGAAATAGATCTTTTGTTTCATTATTAGCATTTGAAGGATTCTTATTTTCAGTGTTATTATGTGGACAAAGGTTTGCTTCCCTTAAAACCCAAGATACGTAAGAGGAGGACAGGATTTCCCAAACTCTGAGAAAGGATGTGAGCAGCAGTGGATCTTTTCCAGTGCCAGGAATAGCATGCCAAGCACTAGGGAATTTCTCCAGATCCAGGTATTAATCTTGATTTTTAAAAAAACTTACAGACTGTTGCTTCACTTCACCAGGAGCAGGATGCCCACAAATAACTTTTCAGCCACCTGACCTTCTCTAAAAAACCTGCTAGCTTTTTTCTCAGAATCAGAGCAGAGAAAAGAAGGAATTAAAAAAAATAATAATAAAATTAAGCAGTTTCTTCTTAAATTACTGAAGTTACTAAAATAAAATTGGAGCAAGAAAATTAAAGTATAATGGTATATTCAATGTAATCAAATGCTTATTCTTCATGAATATGAAATTGTGATGCTAATTCTGAGTTGAACTAGTTTAGATCTAGAGTAAAGTCACTGAGGATCAAGAAATTCTTTGACATTCATTACCTGTAACTGAATGCAAAATCTGACCCTATGTCAGCATTTGTAAATCAGGTGTTTGACAAAATTTGATGGGAAAACTAAAGTCAAGATCTGAACTCTATCTTCCTGAAGTGAAAGAATACGGAAGTACCTCCCTAAAATGAAAAATGCAGAAAATGGTCAGTATAATAGATATATAGAGCTTCATAGCTTAAAAGTGATGTCCAAATAGTAGCTAAATCCTTACCATAAACCTGTGAGGCAGATAAGATGGAAGCACTTATGCTAAAAATAAATAAAACCTAGAACTGCCTCATATAACTGTAAGATTTTATTAAAAATAAACAGGGCTGGTTGGTATCCTTAACCTCAAGGTCACAAAACAAAGTACTAGGCACCGGAGGATAGCAGCAGAAGCCAGTACTCCAAAATCACTGTGTCTAATTAAGGATTCCAAAGAATCTCTGCTTTATGCTCTCTCCTGTCTTGAAGCATTCGCTGCGAGAACATTCAAATGCCATCAGGAGACTGACATGCTCCTTGTTAGGTCAACAGTCCCATCGAGACTTCTTCTCATCGGCTTCGTCAGATTCTGGGCCAACCATATATGCTGGGCAAATAACGCTCCACCAGGGCAAATAACACTGGGCAGGGCTCTTCTGTTCGAAAGGGAGAAAATCAAGGGGGGTAAAAACCTGTGTGGAAATCAGAAGAGTGTGTCATGTGTGCACGTGCTAAATAATTCAGCTTTAAACTGTTCTGAACTTCTGACCCTCACACTCCACTGTGATGTACAGGACTGGAGGTTTCAATGTTAGTCCACGATATGTTGAAGACAAAAATGTACGAAGCCTGCCTATTCCAGCGTGAGGCCATATTCAGCTAAAAGCATTCTAATATTAATGATGATGGCTGGGTTTAGAACTGTTTTAGTCCACTGCAATAATTTTCATTTGTTTATGAGGTTGGGAAGAGAGAAAATAAAATTGCTATGTTAGTGCTGCACCCTGCTTCCTCCAGGCATTGGGCAGCATGTGTCCCTTTTCCAATAAAAACATGGATTTGCCTATTTCTGTGGGTTGCGTGCTTCCCTCCCTTCCCTTTGCTGGCATTTGGCACAAATGCCTTACTTCCAACACGTTTGAGCATAGATGCATTTTTTTAACCAGCGAAGTAAGGAGAAAAGAATTTGATTAAGCTTATTTTTATGCTTACAGGAAATATAAAAGACAAAGTGTTCTATGTTTAAAACTACAGCATATGCAGCTTGTGTGCACATCAGAGAGATCCCTACAAAGCAGCACACGCAGATACAAGATTATACAGAAGAGAGAGACAGATGCAGATTTCCACGCGGAAAATCTCTAGTGACTCCAAACGCAATGGATATTAAAAAAAAAATAAAATAAATAAATTAAAAAAAAATTTAAATCGCGTTGTTGGGTAATAATGGTACCAACGTATTCCAACACTCCTGTGGACTTGCAGAGGCCCGGGATCACGCCCTCGGGGAGCGATGATTTCATGAAGCGGGGCAATATTTCTTTCCAAGTACCCGCTACTTTCCCGCGGGCAGCGGGAGCGCGGTGACCTTTGGAACGCGCTGTCCCCCTCACGTCCCCGCCGAGGGCAGCGCTCGGGGCTCCGGCGCCGCCCGCACCTGCGCCCGGGCGGAGGGAGGGCGGAGGGAGCGCGGAGGGAGCGCAGCGGGGCGGCGCGGGGGCCGGGGCCGGGGCCCCTCCATCCTCCCTTCTCCCTCCCTCCCGCGGGGGCGGCGCGGCGGACGGGGCGGGCCGGGCCGGGCTCCGCCGCCTCCCGCCGCCGCGGTGATTGGCCCGGCCCGCCCCTCGCCCCGGCGCCCAGGCCACCTCCCTCCCCGGCTAAAGCGGGCAGTAGGTGAGGGGAAGGCGGCCAGACGGGAGCATGGTCGCGGCTCCGCAGCAGTCTCCGCCGCCGCGCCGCGCCTCCCTGCCCGGCCTCCAGCGCGGCTCCCGGTGCCCGCAGCCGCGCGGGGCTCTGCGTTAGCGGCGGAGGCTGCGATGCACAAGCCGCCGCTGCCGCCTCCCGCCGCCGCGCATCCTCCCGCCGCCTGAGGACGCGGCCGCCTGCGCCCCCGCGGAGGGAGGTAAGCGGCCCGGCGGTGCCCTGCGCCCGCCGAGCCCCCGCCGCCCGCCGCGCCGGGCATCGCGGGGCTTGGGCTGCCCTGCGCCTGCGCTCGCTGTCCGCATTAAAAACTTCCTGCGTGCCTCCCGCTGCCTGGGGGGTGCTGTGCGGGGGCCAGCGGGCCCTCAGAATGTTGCTGTGATGGTTTGGGTTTTTTTCCGGGGTTTTTTCATCTTGGCGTGGGGGGTCTCCGCCCCCGCCGCGCACCCACAACTTCAGGCGCTCGCTCGGGGAGCGGCGGCGGCCGCTCAATTCCATCCCCCCCCCCCCCTAGTCCCGGGGGCGGCGGTGTCCCCGCAGACCCCATCCCTCCGGGGCCGGCTGTCCCGGTGGATCCTCCATCCCCGCCCCGGGCCCGCTCCCGGAGCCGCCGCGGAAGTGCCTGGCACGGATCGGCGCGCAGCCCGCAGGCAGCTTGCTTCCCTCCCTGCCTGCTTTCCAAACGCCTCGGCCAGCCCCGTCCTCTCCCTGTGCCTGGCATGCATTCTCGTCCCCCTTCTTGTTTCTCCATATCCCCACGCGTGACGCATACGAGGAACTTTACAGCACAATATTGCTTAAATATATATGTATGTGTGTGTATATTAAAACATTTCTCACGATTCCCATGCCGATGACATGTCCTCGCCGGTGTGAGGTTTGTTTGGCTGCTGCTGCTGTGCTGCTTTTCCATTGATGCTTTTTCCTTTTTTTTCCTTTTTTTTCCTTTTTTTTTTTTTTTTTTTTTTTTTTTTTTTTTCTTTCTTTCCCTGAGGGTGGTTTTCCTGTAACTGATCTCCGAGCCCAAGTGCTGCCTGGTGCCGTTCGGAGCACAGAGGTGCATCCCTTGGGTGCCGGATTTCGGATGGTCTGGCTTAGGCAGGGAGAGAAAAGCTACTTTCTGTTTTGACATTGAGTGGACGTGGCGAGCTGTCCTTGTCGTGTGAGGATGCAGGTCTGTGATCCCCGGGATTTTGGGTTCAGGTCTCTGTGCCTCCCCGGAGGGTGGAGAAAGGTCTGGAGGAAGGGACTTCTGGAGATGGATGGCGGTGTTTGTCGTACACTTCATAAACTGTGTGCTCATCGTCTCCGAGGTTATTTTATTTTTCCTCCTATGGTCTCATTTATTAAACTGAAAATGTCCCTTGAACGCTGGAGACAGATTTATCTCCCCACCACAACCAAAAATGATGGAGCCCTGGTCATGTAGTTGGCTGCTTATCTTTTGTTACTGTATATGAAAACTGCATAGAAAAAAAATACAGCGTTCTGGTAACTAGATTAAGGAGGATTTAATCACTTTTCCATCAATGAAGGAAAAAACCGTGCATGTTTGCTGCAGGCTTATTACTTGTTTAAATGGAAGATTATATAAAGCATATTTCCAATAAATGAAGAAACTTTCTTTTTCCTTGTGGTCTTGAAAACAACTGAGCAATTGTGTATGTGTGTATAGACACATGTGAGTGTCTTGCACCGATTTAAGCATGTTTATCAGGCTCTTCTTTTGAGGTACTTTCAACAACCCAAACTACAGTAGTTTTAAGGTGACTGCAGATAACAATATTATTGTTCCTTATAATTAGCAATCTGCTGAAACTTTAAATCCTTCTTGAAAGATAGGATCTGTGTGAGAGAAGGGGTAGTGTTCCATAAGCTTTATTTTTTTTTTTATTTTTGTTTGCCTCCAAACCAAAGCAATAGTATGCCTATTATTGTTGTATTTTGGCTTCAGCTGCTACTGGCTTTATTTTTTTTTTCTCCCCATGTGGAGAAAAATCAAGTACAGTGATATTTTACTCTGACATTTATCTGCGTCAAACTTTAGTTATGCTCAGGAGGTTGTTTAATCTTCTCAGAATAATGTTCAGGATTGTGGCTTTTTGTTTGTTTATTCTTATAACCTGTTCTTATTGTGTGTATTTCTGGAAGTTGTCTTCAGTTTAGAATGAAATATTGGAGCTATGCAAATACTTTAGTGATCCAACCAGGATGAGACTTAGCTTGCATATGTAAACTGTGCTTTTCATTGCCTTGTTTTGCATAGCTGTTTTTTTCCCATAACATCCATGTTGATATTTCCTAATAATGCCTATGGTTTTTTAATTGAAAATGAACATTTGATGCTTGATTAACTAACTTTTTGAAAAAATGAGGGTATCACTGTGATTTATTTAAAAGCGGAAAAAACATCCTGTCATACCAAGTAGTTGTCTTGCAAGTAATGACCTGTAACACTTAATTTGGATAAATTTTTGTTCATGTTCATTTTGCTTACAATAAAGGGTCTTAAATCAACTCTGAAATAGAAAGTGGGCTCTTGAGCTCCAACTGCCTGACTTTCCTGCATTTGTTGTCTCCAGTAGCTTATGAAATGTGTGCACAGTGTGTCAGCCTTTCCCGTAACAACAAAACCTATGAGCAAATGTTCAGTGTGAATTATATTACCAAAATAAAATATTCTATAGTTGTCATGGTTACAAATAGAGGCAGGGTTACTGGTTTTCATCTGCATGCTGGGGAGGGGGGATCTAGTTTTGTCACTTTTTAATTATGTTTCTAATGAGTGATGGTCATACTTCAGATACCCAATATATCGGATACATGGCACAGTGAATTAGATTTTGTCAAAGTCTTGCTGAAACGAAGCAAAAAGTGGTGGTGTGCAGGAACAAATCCTTCTTCATTTGTTTTTTCAAAGCAGAAATCTTGAGGGAAGAAAGTAACCAGCTATCTGTTTTGTCTTTGCTTCTAGATTAGCATGCTGCCAGGATTGCTGCTCTTCTTCAACCAATAATAAAAAGTATATAGTGTGTATGTTGACTGGAAATCTTCTCAATGAAAGGAGAGGAAGGCACAGACCTAGGAATTAGATGTTATTTTTGGGTTTACTGAGCACTGTATCTGGTGCTATCACTTTTAGTGCCTGTTTGCGAGGAGAATTCATTATGCCCAGGTTTGCTGTGATAGTCTCTCCGGTGATGTTTCTCTGCTCCCACGCGTCCTCCTCTGCCAGGTAGCGATCCCTGGTGTCCCTGGGAGTCGCTCAGGTTTGGACTGTGCTGGCAGCCACCAGAGTAGGGACCATGACTATTTGCAGTTGTTGGCGCTTATCCCAGTGCTGTGTCTCTCCCTCTCTGTGCTCATCTGCAATTCAGTCTTGTCCATGCCTACTTGTTTTCCTGACCTTTTAATTTAGTTCCGATACCTGATGGACCCAGTTCTTCTGAAGCACAGGAAAAAAAAAATAAAAAAATAAAAGGGTCAAAAGAATTATTTTCTCCTTCCCTTCTTGCCTCTGTGTGCTGTGGTGGAAACTCCTGCAGCATTAGGGTGGGAAAAGTACCCCATGGTTTGTAAATGGAGAGAAATTCCAGGCTGTCCCATCTTGTTTAACCCTTGTAACTTGCATCGTACCCTTTTTGTGCAGTTTAGTTTTTAATCTTAAAACTCATTTGAAGTTTTCTGTTGCACTTTGGAGTTCTGGTCTTTCTTTAATATTTCCGTTGAGATTTTCTATCATCCCTTCTTTAGGTTTAGCATGATCTTACTTGAGATCTGGTAATGGCTTGTCCACTAAACTCCATGGATCACTTGGGTTTGCTGCCACAGGCTATGGACCCAGGGAGTCCAGACAGCTGAAGGCCTGATCCCAAAGCTGCTCTGTTCGTAGAGCCTTAACTTTATAGTGCAGCTCTGAAATCTACATCACTTTCAGATCACTAATTCTTTGTGCCACGGTTGAGACTTAGAGCTAGCTAAAAATCTCAGCATGAGTTAGTGACTTACTTGGTCCCTCTGCTTTTTTGCTTTTCTCTCCACATCTTCCATTTTGCACAGTGTGCGGATTCAGTAACCTTAAATATGACATGGTATCATTAGGTTCTGTGATTTATTTGTGTATCTAATCAGTTCCTTAATGTACTCACCTCTCTGCAGAAGAAAGACAGTGTGAACCCTCTATCCTAAAGCCTATAAACATACAAATTAGATAATGTTGAATATACCTGCAGGTAACTGAACTACTGCATTAACCCTTTGTCACTTTTTTTGAAAAATTTCTCATTTTATGTTGGCTTACGCAGTGTGGAGAATGGTTTCAACATCCCTCTGTGCAGTTAACTCTTCCATAAAGTTACTTGTAGGAAGGTGGAGCTCCTGTGTGGAGGCTTAAGATGCTCTTCTCAAGAAGTAAACTGCCAACAGCAAATCCGAGTGTGAGGCTGTATGAAACATAAACAGCTTTGACATGCTTCTGTCACTTCTGTGTTTCCTTTGTTATCAGAAGTACAAAGAACTCCTCCTCAGCTATAAAGAAAGGCATTAAAAGGAAATAGATTTGAAATCTCTTATGGGAACACCTTTCTGTCAGGTTTTTGCAAGTCAAGAGTGCTTCCCAGGGTGTGAATATGCATCGTGTACCTGGTGCGGTGAAACCAGACCTGGTACAAGCGGTGCCCAGAAGCCTTCCCGGTGCTGTTGTTATGCAGCTAGTTACCTCTGTGCTGTCTTGACCATCTGATAAATGACAGTAACTGAATTCCTAGTCACACTCTTCCATAAATAATTTTATGTTGTGGATTAGGGTATGTGGAACATGGGACCATTCTGTCTAATTTTTATGTGCTGCTTTTTTTTTTTTTTCTTTCTTTTTAACCTATGATGCTTAGGCTTGAGTTTTCAGATATTCACAACCTGTATTTTGGCCATAATTGGCATTAACATCAGAAAAAAACCAGGGTTTTTTGGTGGCTTTAAATTTCAGGTAATGTGTAGTGCTGGCTTGCAATAGCAATACTGATTCTGTGAAACAGTCTGCTAAAGCTATAGACAAAGACTTATTTTAAACTGAACTCAGTGTTCCTTTTGTGGTGTTCTGTGATTTGTGTTTTTGTTTAATTCCCTGCTATCCATTACAATATGCTGTGTGGTGTTAAGTGCTGGGGTTTCTGTTCAGGTTTGGTTTCTCTTGGGTTGGTCTCCAGTTTGAGAGCTCTACATAGGTACAGTTAGTACATGGTTTGATTGGGAGGCAGATTATATCTCAAGGTGTGTGTTGAAACTCGTTCAGTGCAGCAGTTTGCAAGAAAATCTGCCACTGATAAATTTCCTCTGCAACACTGCTGTTAACTAAAATCTGTTAAGTGTGCCCTGGCAGGAGTGTTTCTTGGACTGTCAGTGCAGATGAGAGATACTGTGAAGAATCCTTCAAGTTGATACAGAGGTATGTGAGGCAACAATAGTGTTTGGTAGCAGGACTCGAATTCAAGATGCGCCTAATTTGTTGAGCTGGACTCTGTGCATGTAACTCTTCTTATTTTTGAATCTTGGAGAGAGACTTGTTATCAATCTTCACTCCTGTTGTTTTTTTTTTAAAGCCCCCCAGAAACCCAAAAACCTCTATCCCAAAACCAAGATTTGCATAACAATGCAGACTTAAGAAATCCTGGGTTTAAAGTGTGATTTAAGGCCTTTTGCTTCAGACACTTCTTAAAGTCCATGCTGATGAGTAATTAATATTTAAATCGGATAATTCTGCTCTAAGATCTGCTTTGTCAGACCTTGTAGGATTTTGGTTTTGGTCTGCAAAAGCAATGTTGGTGGATTTGCAGATTCCCAGCATGCTGTAACTACTCAGAGAAAGGTTTATTTTCTCAGTCTGAGGCTTAAACATGCTTTTCCCCTTAATTAGAGGGAGAAAAATTTAAATGCTGTTAGTTTTTCCAGCCACAGGAAAACCCTAGATCAAAAGGAGAGGTGAAAGAGTTCAGGAAGTTCATTGCAGTAATCACACAACATGGGATAACTTTAAAGTGGATGCAGCTGTGTTTACCTGTGCTTTGAAATCTATAGGTATTATAAAGTTTGGTTGATTTGTAGCTTGTTGAGCACCTGAATTCATTAAATGATTCCTAACATATAATATGCTTCAGAAACTTCATTTTTCACTTTCTCTTGATTTTTTTTTTTATTGTCTCTTGCCTGCCAAGGGTGGAACAGTGCCAGATTGGAACACTTCATATTACAAAATGTTGTTGGATATATAAATGTCTGGAAAACACTTTTGAAACTATATGAAATGCTGCAGAATGAAGTTAAGCAATATATTTTTGAGTTTATTCATTAACCCTTCATAAAGTTTGGAAAAGCAGTGACAGAGAAGATACTAATTCTGTATGAAGTCCATGTCCTAATACAAGCAGTAGAGCACAAAAATATATATGTATGTGAAATGTATAAACTGTTTCAGCTGTATTGACCTATACACAGTGAAATGGCTCCTTGACATGGGAATATTCCTAAGTGCATCCTTAGTATGGGATGGCTCAGCAGAGCTATTTAGCATGGTGTTTTTGGTTGGATTATCAGGGCCAGGAATTCTGATGCTAGTGGAAGTTGGTTCTTCTGGTTGAGGTGTTTTGTTGTTTTTTTTTTACTTTTGCCCTCTTATTGTGTGGCTTTTTACTAAATCAAGTTGGAAGCTATAAGGGATATCTGACTCCATGAATGAAAGAAGGAAAAGAATAGAAGCACTTCCCCTAGAATTTTCTTGGTAGTCACTGGAGTAGGGAGAAATTTCTGGAAGGTTGGAGTAAGTGGCTGCTTGATTGTGAGATACTGGTTATATTTTTAAAGGGTTTTATTTAAAAACTGGATCATATAAATATCTGCTTCAAAGATGCAACTTGTTTCTTTCTCATCCTCTCTTCTCAACTGGGGACAGGAATAGATGCAACCAGGCTGAGCCAGGTGTTCCTCATGGCAGTGGACTGCCTTGCTTTCCCTCAGACAGTGGCTTTCTCCCCAGTTGTGCAAAAAGCTCAAGAGAATACAACCAAAAAGCCTCTTTACTACCACAGACACTTTGCAACTCGTCCTACTCAGTATAGAGAAATACCAGATATAATAAGGATATTGCATGATGAGAGCTTATGAAAAATGCTGTGCCTTCTTCCTGTTGAAGGGCACAAAAAGTGTGTGACTAACACTCCCAGGTCATCTCTGACAGACTTGCTAATAAAATGTGAGGCAAAATGTTAAATGTACTGCACTGCCCTCTTTATTACACTATTTTTGGCTGATCATATGAGGAAAGTATGTATCGTTTAAACAAAAGTCACTACTCTGAGTGCCTTCCCTTCCTTTCCTTCTCTCCCCCACACTGTTTCACATTTCTAAACATTGAGCATACCAATCAATATTCCATTAAGAGGAGAATTAACTTGGGAGAAGCTTGCATGTATTTGCATGTTGTAGCTTATTTCTTGGTCTGTGGCTTTGTGTTGCCTTTCCCCAGTGTCATCTTTTCTGTGTTTTTTTATTTTTTTTTAACAATACTCCAAATATTTATGCAATTACTTCTAGTAGTGAGGTTAGCCATGCCCCATCTTAATTTTGTCAATATGAGTTTCTGGTCGAGCTCTCTGCAATGCCCTGCTTGCAGGCAACATCAGTCAAATGTTTGTAGTTACCTTTTTGCTTCTGTTTTACAATAGCTGGGCATCAAGGTACTAGGCTTCAGATCAAATGTTGCCCCCGGTTACACACATGTAGTTAACAGAAATCAATGTTGCATAGGCATAAATGAAAGTTGGGTTTGATCTTTGGTGACTTAACTCTTATCTCTTTTACATTGATGCTAGTCTAGCTTTTCTGCAGGTTGGATTGAATGCCCATTCTCAAATTCAGAATTTGTGAGGCTTTGGCTGTCTGTGCCAACATTTTATTCCTTATGGGCTTTATATGAGACTGAAAGTAAAAACCTCCCGCTTGCTTTCGGAGGTCTGAGCCTTAAAACTGCAAACAAATGTAATGAGATGTGATTAAAAGCTGCCTGTAGCACATAAGAGTGTGGGCTGTGGCTGTGTGGGACCTCCTGGGGAACCTCTCAGTTGATCTTGATGTGTGAATTGTCACAAGAGCTGCTGAACTGTGGACCAAATCCTGAACTAGTTAACACCTGTGGAGCTGACATATTCCAATATGTATCTGATGTTGCACAGTGCTTCTCTACCCTGAGGAACAAATCACTTGTGAAATTCAACTGTGAAGGTCTTGAGGTGGAAGAAAAAGTCTGCAAACCTCAACAGATGACAGCAAAAAAAAAGAGGGAAGGAAATACTTGCTAACTTCTGGTTTGTATGGTCAAGGTGCTTCAGTACCTTTTCTTCTTTCCCCTCAGTTCTGTGTTATATAAAATGGGCCAAATTTGTCCTTAGCCCAGATCTGTGCCATCAGATTAAGTTACATTCAGTACCCTGAAAAGATTAGATAAATGTGTTACCCTTTCTTTAAGTTTACTGAATCTCTGAAATAAAGTCTATTTCCTAGTATATTTTTCCTTTTTGAAAGAGAAGTGTATAGTTTTATGATTAAACTTCCGGGCAGTTAGAGTTTTGCAGCATCACAGCCTTATCTCTCTGGGAACTAAAAGGCAATGCAAAGTTGTGGCCAATATTGGAGTTACTTGGAGGAGGAAAAAAAAAGAGCATAGAAACGGTATAGGAATTAAAGAAATAATAAGGCTTGCCTGAAGTCCGTAAAATGTGAGATTGACTTTGTAAGTGGTGTTTGGACACAGACTGCAGCCAGAGACGAACAGAATTGTGATTGCCCTAATATTTTTTATTTTGGTTTATTTGTTTTTCCTTTGTCTCAGAGAGAAATTTTGAAAGCCCATTTGTGTGTGTATAGGGTATGTTCTTGCTAAAAAAGAAATTGAAGCAAGTTTTCCTTAAATTCACTGTTTCAATATCACACTTGAACAGTTCACAGCAGCATCCTTCAAGCCTTCTGAAATCTATTCTTAGACAAATATTGTTGTTGCAGCAGCTAAGTTACTGAAGTATTGTATTTCAAGAATAATACAAGTAAAACAAAAACCCCAAGTTTTGTGTCATGCTGGCATCTTTATTCAAAAAACTGCGTACAGCTGCAGTACTCTGATGGCAGTTACGGTGGTGTAGGCTGGAGATCAGGAATGACACCCAGTTGGGTCAGGTGGAGAAGCTTAAACACTAATTTATGATGGAAGTGCAGGTGCAGCTTGATAGCAGGCATCTCCTGCTTGAGGTGATGGTTAAGCAGGGCATCATTGGGTACTCAGCTCGGGGAGCCAGGGGTCTGGTCAGACCTCTGTTGCATGTAATCCCAGTGGAAGTCCTCATTAACCATTTTCTTCCTATTTTTAGGATGCACTGTCAGTTATTCAACTTTAGGGAAACATGAACAGGCTCAGATTTCCTCAAGATATTTACTAAAATGGCATCACATATGACTTAGTGTAAGTCTTTTTCTGTCTAAATATTATCTTGTAAAATTTGAATCTGTCAGTTCATGGCTTTCAGTAGACCAGTCATCTCTTGAATTGTGACTATAGCCACTTCAGGGCTGGCTTAAGAGGATAGTTTTGCTCTAGAAACAAAGCATGAAACCCTTATTTTTATGTAGAAAGGATTGGAAATTTAACAACAATCAGAACTGTTCAGCCTTGAGCCATCTTTTTGATTAGAAAATTGAAAGATTAAAAAACCTCAAGATTAACCACCAGGATAAGATCCAAGAAATGTCAGTGCTCATTTTACCTAGATAATATTAATTTTAGACAAAAATTCAGGATTACTGCCTGGGCACTGTGTGTATAACTATTACATGCACAAATAGGCCATTTAATCTTGGCTTGCTGTATCTAATAAAATAAATATGTTTCATGGTATCTGCAGTCAACATAATGTCCAGATGTGCTTAAAAGAATGGTGATCAGAAACTTTGTACAGGAGAACACCAAGTGACAGCATTGTTCTGTGAAACCCATGGCCTCTGTCTTCAGGAAAAAATGCCAAATGTAACTCCGAATCTCTGTGTAGGCTGTCGGCTAAAAAGAATTTAAAACTAAAAGTTTCTGATCTTGGCGAAGCCCAGAGCAGGCTCTAAGCATTGGTATCTGACCTATCTGCGCTAGAGAGGGAAGGAGCTCTGTACAGAGCAGGGATGCAGGATTTGGGTAATGGCACGTGTCAAATAAATGAGTACGTTTTGACAGTTTTTTGCTTTTCTTTCTGAGGGCAAAAGGAGGGCCTGAATGTTAAATCATAATTTCTTTATACCACAGAACAATTTCATGAGCAAAGTTTTGTTGCCCAGAAACATCTGTAAAAAGACAGAAATGCTTCACATTCCATGTATAGATGAAAGTTGCAAATATTTTTGGCATACAGCAACAGTTAACTGCGAATTGTACTGTGGAAACTGGAAACAAATATATAACCATCCCAATGAACCGAGAATGTGCTTCCATTTAATACAGAATATTGCACTCAGACCTTCCAGGGAACTCTGGAAAGCAGTGGATTTCTTCCATTTTCCTTCATGTGACCTCAGTGTTCTATTCTGTCTTTTTATTTAGCTGTCACTCTGAAGCTTTGCTGTTGCACACAAAAAAAAACCAAAAAAACAAAACCGTAGAAACTTTGTGGGTTCGTCTTGAGTTCTGTGTGTAACTGCAATTTTTTCTGGCTGCTTTAGGGTCAGGCTCATGCAGTCCCATCTGCCTGGTAGCTCTCCTCTTCCAGTGTTGCTGGTTTGCCAAAGCAGTCTGCTTTACATATATATAAATATATTTTCAGAGTAGCTGTACATGCACTCTGCCCCCAAGTTGCTGCATTATGTCTTCTGTCACTGCATCTGAAACCTTCAGCTCTCTTTTTTTAGATTTATCTTGTTTCAGATTAATGAAAGCGCCACCCACATTTATTGAGCATCTGAAGGGTAAAACACATCGTGTTAACTTCAGTTTATATTTGAGGGGTTTTTTTTTTCAATCTTTGATTTTTCTGTTTAGGCAATAAACTCTTCTGGAACAAGGGCTGTTATTTTTTGCCTGTACAGTTAGAGCTGCCTCCCTAGTTGTGCCTGGTGCTTTAACAGGACAAAAATGATTCATAAGCTCTGAAAATGCTGTTCTTTTCCACCCCTCCTTTCTCCAGTTGACAAAGATTCTGTTATACTGAGGCAAAGCAGAACTTAATGCCACTTTTCAGTTTCTCTTAATTGCTTATTTTTTTTAAGCCAAAAATACATTTTAGAGAGGTAAAACGAACAATACAGAATGCTGTGATTCCTAGAACTATTTTAATAGGATTTCTAAAAAATTTTGTAATTATTCTAATCCAGAGATAGTGAGCAGTAAAACAGGCTTGTTGGTCAGTGGTGTATCTGTTTCTTCTGGAAGGCAAGTATGTGCTTTGTCTCACTCCATTAAAAATAGTAATCCCAGGAATATATTGAAGGCTCCAAACTATTTCGGAGGTGGTTGTTGATGTAGAGGTCCACAGTCACGCCCACCAGAGGGCATTTTATCACCAGTTTCTTGGGGAAAAAGTTTTTTTTCTTTAAGTCATGAATAAAGTAGTAAATATTGGACGGGAAAGCAATGTATGAAACATTGTACAGATAGCTTTTTTGTTTATATATAAATACATATGCTTATTTCCTGGCTGTATTTATATGTAAATAAGTAATGATGTCGGCTTGAATGGTTGGGTTTCCCCTCTGCTTTCTAAATACTTTCTAATTTTACTTAGGGATAATCTGGGGAGAAAAGAATTCCTTAAAGCTCTCCCACAGCTGGTGTAGTTACCAGGCCACTGCCCTCCCTACCACACAAGTGCAGCAGATGCTCTGGATGATTGCAGTGTAGCCTTGCTCCCCCTTTCCAGGGCACTCGGAAGCAGAGGCTGGAATTTGCGAATATAGTTAATAGCGAAGCCCCTGGATCTAAAGGAAGCACTTGGCAGCTGGGGAAGTGTACATCTGCCAGATGGACCTGACATCTTGTGTTTGGCAGCAGTTAATGTTAAGGCATGATATGCAAAATCCAAGGATGACAGCTAGGAAATGAATTTTTATTCTAAGAACTGCGTTTTGATTTTGGTTTTTTGCTTTTTTTACTTGTCTGTCTTCCATTATGAAATAAAGCTCTGCAGGAAAGAAGAAAGAAAAGAAAAAAAAAAAACAACCTGCTCCTGAAAATACCTTTCCTGGCCAGTTTTCAGGGTGTTTCCTCATGAAGCTGACATCTGTGCTGAAGGTTGGGCTGCTCTAGTTCAGATGTGTGACCTTCATCAGCCTGATACAGCACATATAATGTGATTAATTCCCGTCGATTCCCTATGGATAAATATATTCTCTCCAGCAGAGTCCCTTTGACTTGTTTGCAGCCTCAGCAGAGGCCTGGGGTCATCTGAGACCAAGCTGCAAACCTGGGCTGGGCTCTGAACAGCCTGTGCTGGCACATGTGGACAGAGCAGTGGTAAAAGCCTTTCTCTTTGCAGGACATTCTCTGCATTTGTGTGGGATGTGCTCTGAGAGATTCGATTGGAGATTTGGAGACTTTGTGATCTTTGAGAATCTGGCCCTTATCCACAGAGGATAGTGATCTTGTTTGGGATGAAGGTGAGGCCAAGATAGAAGGAAAGAGCATAGTTCTTTGGAGCACACCCTCTGGGCAGGTGTCTGCAGTAGGGACGGATGCACTGTCTTTTTTGTGTGCTGCAGCGGGGGGAGGCAGAAGGTTCTCTGGCTTCCCCTTATTCCAGAGGTTTTGTGGTGCTCTGGTCTGAACACTCTTCTATGCAAAATAGGGTGAAGACCCTCAACAATAGGTGACTGGGGGGGTTTGTGGAAACAATTGCTGAGACTTTAAAATGATTGCAATGAAAAAGTGAGGTGAAGGATTAATCAAGACTAGCTCTGCCTCATCAGCAGCAGGCAGTCTCCTACTAAACTACCTCAATGTTTTTCAGCCTCTTTATTCAGATGATATATCCTTCAGCCAGGAAATATTTTTTTCTAGCGGTGTTAGTGTCTGCAAATAAATGACATAAAAGAATTTTATTAATTCTCTAGGACTAAAACTTTGAGTAACATTCTTAGCTAGATAAATTTGCTTTCTAGAACTGTCCAGATGATTTGATAAAGACCTATGTCTTTGGTACCTTGTCATCACTGAATTTAGTAGCTTAATATTTCCAAGGGTTGTAAAAGATATCTTGTGGTTAAGAGTTGAGGTAGTTGTGGGGTTTTCTTAATATTTGAGGTCTCAAGTGTAAATTAGTGTTACAAGGATTTTGGATGTGATTCTGTATTTTGTTTCCTTGGGTTTTTATTTTGCCTGTGGTGATGAGCTGGACCACATACATATAAATGTGGGGACCCAGGTGTAAAGACTTAAGTGAGGGAGTGTTGTCGTAGTGGGTGAGTTAGTCTGCTAAGAACTTTGCTAGCATAAAGACCCCTAAACCTGTTAGGGTAAGAAAAAAAAGTAGATGGCAGCACTAAGCTGCTCTGAAGGAGAGAGAATTTGAAGGTGAGAAAGATGAAAAAGCCTGTTAAATCTGCAATTATTGCAACAGTGCAGAGCTCCCTCAACATGATAGTAACTCATATTAGCAAAAGAACCTTGCAATCTGGTTTCCCTGCTGTTATGTTGGGAGTAGATACTGCTTCTTCTCATTTCATTAGTAAGGACCATATGAGGTCTCAGTGTAACTCTGAGCTAAAACAAGCTCTTATCTACGTTTCCTACAGTGACTTAAGGATTTGACCTGACTGCTGTATCTTCGTGCTAACTTGTTAGTACTATTGTTATTATATCAGAAACAATTCCTTTGCTTCCAGAGTATGTTTGAAGACATACCTAACTTCAACATATTTTCACTCAGTCCTGTAGGTCTGTGTCAGAGTTCTTTGTTCTGTTAAGTAGGACCACATAGCCAATAGTATCTTTTGACAGAAGTAGCCAATACCAGACTGAAATCTTATAAAGATGCTAATTATTCTGCATTTGAATTAGCATTTTAATGTGCCTCAGCAGACGCCTTTCATATTAAAAAGAACTATGTGTCACCTTTTGCTTACTTTGCTGCTTTTCTCAGTCTGATGTCGAACACTGATTTAAGGCACCTCTGGACTGGGGGGAGGAAATGCTTGCCTTGGAGCCAGGTGACTGCCTTGCTTGAAATCTGCTTCTGAGCAGCAAAAGACTGTCTTTGCATTTTGTGAATTCCAAAATAAAGCAAGCAGAAAAACAAGTTCACTATTTTTGTTATTGTACTTACGCTTTGAGGCAGCCTATCCACTAATAAACTGAGGAGTTGGCAGTATGTGCTTGGGTAAGAAACTTGAATACTTTCAGGATATTCGGCTTTCAACGGAATGGGAAAAAATCCCATGTGTTTTTAATTACCAAACTAGCTGTTTCCATCATCTTGTCTGACCAGCACTCTCTTTAGGGAGCAGGAGAGCTTGCTGGTGATGAAGGTGAGCTGCTTGGACTCTTGTCAGGCTGGGTGCTGTGACAGCTTCCTTGCGGGAGCCTGTTTTAGTGCTCAGTCACCCTCTCATTGAGGAACCTCTTCCTAGTGTCTAATCTGAACTTCCTTTTTGATCTGCTTTTGCAAATGGAAAACTAGTTGTATGGATGGATATTTGGTGTAGCTAATGAGAAGACCCTCAAAATAGTGTAATAACCAATAAATCTTCAAAAAGAAAGTAAAAAAACTCAAGAATTTTTTACGTAGGTTGATTTGTAGCTTTTGCAGTGAAAGTAACTAACTTTATATGGTGGTGATTGCATGTATTGTTTGTTATTACAAGTATTATAGGAATTTGGCAGGGTGTAGCAGTTAAACTGTTATTTTAGGAAACAGCAAGTAGGTTCTGCTTCTGGAGAACTGGATGTGTTTTAAAGACATAATTTTTAATATTACTGTTTTTTTACCTTCTTGAGCAGCTAAGGTGATTAACTGATATACATTAGGAATGAACTTATAACATTAATTTTATTGGTCCATTTGTGGTCTCAGAAAGATGGGAAATACAATATGTTTTTGTCTGAATTTGAGTTTGTGGTACTCCTTTTTAAAAAAATATTTAACTTGGTGTTTTTCAGAAAAAAATACCTACTTCAAGCAGTTCCCAAGGGCAACCATTTATAAAAGGAGAAATGATATTTTGATTTGGGCTGTTGTAATTATCTTTGTCTCACAATACCTTTTGGGGGTTATTCCAGAAGTTTAATACCATGTGCTAAGATTTGTTTTATCCTACACTCTTAAATCTATTGATGTTCTTAATCATATGTGTCTGCTTTGGGGCAATTCTTGCTTTTTTTGGCCTTGACAACTTCTGCCTTCAAGCTCTGCAGTCTGGTTAGACATTTTTGAGACTTAGTTTTATCTTTTCTGTAACTTCTAGCTTTTATTGAATTTCCCTTTGTTATGCAACCAAGAAGAGAGAAACTGAAGTTATCATTTCTTTGCTAGTCATGATTTTACATTTTTATTTCATCCCTAAAGTCTGCTATGCAGTCTTCAGTCTGCCTTCAAATAAGCTTCTCTACATCCAGAATACTGTTATGGTCCTCTGAGCCTTCTGAGTCTCCAGTGTTTCCCACAGATTTGGGTGCACAGAGTAAGGAAGCAATACTGTTGATTTGATAGTGGTACTTCAAAACTGTATTATTCCTCAAGCTAACACACTGAAGTTTTCTTGGTATTGTTTTCCTTGCCTCACTTAGCAGCTGTTTCAGGGTTTTCTGTGACATCTCCAGAATGGTGCCCATAGGAATTTTGCTCAAGGACTGTAAGTCTGGATTGCTGTCCTTGAGATGAAGCTACTTGATCTACTCTTGTTTATTTTAGTACAGGTTATCATGGATGCTTTTAAGGTCAGAAGTTTCCTTTTTGCTAATATCAGTGGCACTTCTGAATGGTCTTAGAGATTAGGACATTTTGGGAAATCTGAATTGGATCTTATTTTATCTTTTGGACCTAGGCTAATATCAAGAAATTCTCATTTTTCGTGCATATATCAAGGGTCCTGCAGTTCCACAGGTTTCCTTTCTTTACCAAGCTTTGCATCAGTGGGAGGTGGTGATTTGCTGAAGTCTGACTGTTCCCTTACTGTGCTCAGGATTAGACACTGTTTTGTCTCTTTCTGGTTTTACTTTCAGGAACAGATCACGGAGGGGGGGGGAAGAATGAGCAGTATGACTGTGTACAGGATGCCCTCTCTGTCTGACAAGCTGTGCAGTCCCAGAGGCTTCTGTCAGCTCAGGCCAGAGCAGTGCAGCCAGGCTTGTGTTTGAGTCCTCCAGGTCGACGCATCTTTGTGTGTTGGATTCCCCCAGCTGAGCAATGCTCGTCTCTGCTTGTTTGTCTATCCCCATCCCATCTATTTTCCTGTGTTGCCTTTATAATGAGTCAAGTTGAATTTCTTTAAAAAAAACTTGATACCAAACTTCCCTCTCTGGCTTCGGCTTCTGGCTGTCATTTCTCAGGTGTCTGAACAGTTGCCTCAAGGCTTCTGCTTCTCTGTTCTTTTGTGCTGATTTAAGCTGAACACAGCTGATTTATGAAGTATATCTTAAACAAAGTTGGCTGAATAGCAAGGTTTTGTTTCTCCCTCTTTTTTTCCCCTTCCTTCATGGGAACTTAATTACTGGGGGGTAGAAATTATTTTGGTGGCTGGTGTTTTTCTGTTTTTATTCAATTTTCATGAAAATTAGATCCAAACATAAGTACTGTGCATTTCCTTCACACTGCAAATTCTAAAAAATATCACTTATAAACAGTGAAACAAACAAATAAAAATGTATCTGTTGCTTGTTCGCTTTGAAGTAATATTTGTATATAATCAAATGACTCCAGAAGCTGGCAGGCAGCTTTAAGAACAACATCAAATGTGATTAAAGCAAATATTCAGTTGGCAACCATTGGACCTTTATCACAGTTAAGGCTTCTTGGCATCAGACTTTCAGCACTCCTGAAACACTGTGAGAATGAATAAATAACCATCTTCAGAAAATCTGAGGTGATTGCATCTGTTTGGCCCTTGTGCCATGACTTTCTGCATTTCTACAGTGTCTCATGTCAGGCTTTGCAAAGCTCTAGGAACCGGGAAGCTGAGATGCAGAGAAGAGAAGGGATTTGCCTGAGGCACTCAGATCAAATGTGCTCCCAGTTTTGGTGGCAGAAATTGCGACTTGCACATTTCTCTCTGGGCTCCAGTAATCTCTTGTCCTGGAGGGCAGCGCTGTTTGTTTGTGCCTGGGCAGTCTCGAAGGTGACCTGCCCTCAGGAGTGGGTTGATGGCTTTTGGCTGCTGTGAGGAGGTGAAGTTTTGCCTGTGCTTTGAGCAGGTTGTAGAGGTAATAATAAAACCACATCTGCCCCCACTTGGTTGGCGTTGTAGGATGAAATTTATTTCTAGTGTGCCTGTCCATCCAAGTCATCATAGAGTAGGCAGAGACAAGACAATGGTATTTGATTTTTTTTTTATTCTCCAAAAGCAAGATGGTCCTTCCCCTCAAAAATTGAGAAATTGCCTTTGTCATGTGCTGCCAAAACAATGCCTGTGGCTTTCAGCACTTGAATTTTGCCACTTTATTTTGTGAAATACTTGTTCCTTATTTCAGTGGTATGTTGGGCTGTAGGGTGTTGTAGGCTCCTGTAGCAATGCCCTCAGTCTGCCCCAGTGTGTCTCTGTGATGGCTGACAGCCCGAGAGACCTTGCCAGGGAGCTGCTGCACACAGTAGGCAAAGAAATAGCAAAAAACTTATGGAATTGAGCCCTAGCAGGCAAAAAAATTATTTCAAAGCTGTGACTGAGGCAAGTTTTTCTGAGATTGGCAAAAGAGGCAGTGATGAAGGCTGCCTTGGAACTGTCGGCGTGCTGACAGTGAACTCATGATCTTTGGCTTGGGGATTACAGGATGTTAGCATAGATTAGAGCCACAGGGTCCCAAATGGTTTGGTTGTTTTAGGTAATTTTTGCTAGTGTGAGTAGTTGAATTGATGCAGCTACTCCAAACTGCTCAGTTCCTTAACTGAGGTGCTTCTTGCAAGGAGTCAGCAGTGCTGTGGTAACTGGATGAATGTGTGTGACTAACCTGCAGTACACTGCAAAGTCACACTTCTGGCACCAGTGCTGTGCAGGAGCCTGTGCATTGGTACAGCAGTGAATGGAGCTTACGGAACTGTGTGCAGGGCCATGGTCTGTCAGAAACTGTCTTGATGAGTAGTCCTAATCCTATTGTTGCTGGATGGTTGTGGGGATTTTTCTGTATTGCCCATAGGTGGGGTTTTTGCTTAGAAAAACGGAGTCATGAAGTAGGAAAAAGTCTTTACAGCATTCTGGGTGTCTGATGCCCAGGCACCAGCAGCAGCTGTCAGGTGTCTTCTTCCCAGAAAAGCTGAGGCTGTGGGGTAGCATTGAAACTTCAGCATGAGAGTATTCTTATGGCTTAGAGCAGGGGCTCAGACCACTGAGCAGCTGTAGGTAATCGTGCTGCAGAGGCAAGGGCTATAAGTGGGAGTATCGGAGTAAATAATGTGTTGGAAATCTGAAGCACTGTCCAGAAGGGAAACATCCATGAGAGGAAAGTTGGCTGTGCAGGAAGGAGATGATAGAGCTTTTCCTATTTGCACTTAAAGGAGAATTAAGGATAATCTGCTGTGACAGCTGCCAGGTACCTGCTGCACTGCTGCCTTAGTGATGCACCAGTCCTTGTGCAGTACCTGTGGCTGCCAGCTGCTGATAGAGGGATGCAGCTGTGGATGGCCCAAGTGAAAAACCCACTCCTTTTGGAAGAAGGAAGGGCTTGGCTTGTGGAAAATAAGAGAACAATTACAGAGAGCAGAATGCTTCCTTTCTGCATGGAATTGGTGACTTTCACTTAAAAATAGGTTGTAATATTGCTTATGCAATCCTGAAAAATTTCAAGAAAGTAGCAGTCGAAGACATTGTTCATAACTAATCTTGTTGCTGAGACCTGTCAAGTCTTTGTGTTACTTGAATTGTTTCATTTCCATATTTTAAAACCATCTGAGAAGGAAATGACTGTCCATCTGTCTTCCAGCTGTATTTTCATGAAGTTGAGCTGGCTTCCAGCCTGCCAAGTACCTGCCTTTCTTTAGTTACTTTCTTTAAATTGCTTATATCATAGTTCTTGACTTGATGAGGTTTCTCCCCATAAGTCATGTACATACTTGTACAGATGTTGGAGGAAGTCTTCAAGCTTTGAACAGTGGTTGTGGGAGAAAACATTTTAAAGTATTTCACCCTTTTGGGGGAACGTGCTCTTTCTAAAAGACTGGATGGGCCACCTTCTTTACTTGATATAACCAACCCAACCCTGCTGTGATCTGGCAGGACTTGCTCTACCTCAGGATGGAGAGGTCATGAGGTCCCATTTCCCTCTTTGGCTCTTGGTATTTGACTTGAGAACTAGACTGAGAGGCTGTCACTGAGAGGCAGCTTTTCTTGAAGTGACCTACTTCTTTCATGTGGCAGTGATGCCTCACCCAACCAGCAAAGCTGTATGTGCCAAACTACGTGCATGCTTGGTAGCTCCAGAGTCCAGACCACAATCATTTTGTGAAATAGATGCCAAACCCTGGAGTTGGGCTGGTCCCCTATAGTTACTAGCTGCCTGGCTTATAATCTTGAAGTAGTACACCCAACATCTGATGTTAATTATTTGTCTATGCAAGCTTTCACCTGCATCTTAACTAAGAGGCAAAGGTTTGTGCTTTCAACACGAGAAAGGTCAGGGTTTACACTATCCTATAAAAGTTTGTGGTTACAGGCTGAACTCCTTGCTCAACTAAAATCAGTAGTTCAACACTCAAAGCAGGTATCCCTTAAAAGCATGTTGGACAGTCCAAAAAAGCCTGTTACACACTTAGTGCTGAATGTTTCCAGAAACACTGTGTTACTGGCTTAGGGTGCTTCTGGCAACTTTAGTAGCTAAGCAATGTTCTAAGAAGGGCAGCAGTGGGGAAACTCCCACTGATGGAGAGCTTGCTTAAACTATTTAAAAGCTTAAACTGGTCAAATCTTTACTTAAGTCAGAGGAAAATGTTGAAATGTGTTCTTTTACAGAAAGGGATTTTCTTTTGAACCCAGTTGGACATCTTTAGCCTGAAATGAAAATTGGCAGCACAGGTAGATACCAAATCTGTTCTGCAAAGAGCTGTTAGTCCCACTGGAAAGATTCCTGAAATGAAAACTTCTACAACACAATGAAGCGTCAGTAGTGCATCCTTCCCCACAGTGGAAGTTCAGAAACACAAAACGTGGAACAAGTTTTCTTGAGGTCTTTTACCACTTTATTACTTATGAGAAGGGACAGACAATGATTGCTGTATCAGTTGGTTTTGGGATGGCTTTTTTGGTTGTTATTGTTTGTTTTGTTTTTTGGGCTTTTTTTTTAACAGTAACTGGGGAAAAGCATAATAGCAATGGGAGTTCAGCACACTTCAGCAAAATAGTCTGCTAGGAAGTATCATAATTAAAAGCAAACTATGTTCAAAATAAATGAACAAAACAGTTTATGGTACATTAACTTGTTTGCTTACTTGCACATAACCAAATTCTTTTGGATTAGCAATTGGTATCCCACTCATTAGTGAATGTTAATTATATTCTATTGTGATACTTATTGGCAAATTTGAGAACAGAGAAGAGAAGGAAACGAGTTGTTGGGACCAGGCCCAGTAAACTGCTAAGCACTCTTTGGTTTGAATTTAAAGGTATTTAAGCTTTCCTTCAAACATGAGAACCAGCTACCTGCAGCCCATCACGACAGCAGCAAACTTGTGTCATTGTCAGAGCCCAGTTACTCTGTGATTCATGTTTGATTTTTTGGAAGATGTCAGAGATGCTGTTGACCCTCCTGTGCTGCCAAGCCTGGGCCAGGGTCTGGCCTTCACCTTGCCCTGTTGTGCTGGGGGGTGAGCGGTGCAGCTCAGCTGCTCTCCTGTTACACCCTTTGGAGCTGCAGCTGCTTCTCCTGTTACGCACAGCTTTTCCAGAAGGTACAAAGTGAAATTGGGGTGAGTCTTGCCAAATCCTTTGCTGACTCTGAGGCTGTGAATACCATTAGTGAAAACCGACTGTAGAAGAAATTCCCGTGTTGCTGTTGGGAGAGGTAATGGCTGTGTCTGAAAGATTTCCATGCTACCGACATGAGGAACAAGGCACTGGTTTGTGTCACGCTCACAAGCCAAATCCCTGCAACAGAGGAAGGAGGCTTCTATGTGTCTTTGAAGGTGGCAGAGGAGCTCTTTTGGCAAGTGCCAAATTAATTCTTGGAGAATGATTAGGTGGGATGGAGCTCTTCCCCCTCTGTATCAAGGGGGTTTCTCTCCCGATTGTTTAATTTTTTATGAGTAATGTACAGGAAAAAAATTGTGTAATTCACTGAACTGTGTTTTAATCAGATGTTAGCGCTTTGCAGTTCCATATGTCTTACCAGGTATCTCAGCAATTTTTTTTTTTGGCTAACAGTAAAACACGAATCATGCCGCTCTTATCCTTGCTTCACCAAGCAGGACTCAAAACGAGATCAATACAGTGATGACAAGCTAAGAGCCTCAGAAGTTTTTAGCAAAGACTGCAATGGCAAAGACACTGATGAGGTGATGTAGCAGAAGCTCCTTAATGTTTTCAACATTCAGAATGTCAAGGACGAAGCCATTTTTACTCATACCTGAGTGTTGTTCCTTCATCCTAGGTAGCAGGTAAAGAAGCTTTCTGCACTCTTTGAGGCACTTTGTCTCCTGCCTGGCATAGATGTCTGTACTATCTGTCACCAGAGATGTATTCCTTTCTATATCCTGGTAAACTTGGCACAGTATTGGCGCTTTCTTGTATACTCTTAATTAAATCTCACCTGAAGTATGCTTCTAATAGTCTTAAGTTTTGTCACCAAACTCTTACTTCTATTTGAAATGTAATTGGCATATACATTTAGTGATTTTTTTCCAAGGAGTTTGCTTATCTAGATAAATACGCTGAGCAAAGCCAGGTTGAAGGAGTTGGTTATACTTGGTCTCCAGTGCACCATTATCTGCATACTGCTGACAAGCTTGGAAGATTACAAATAGCTATCTTTGATGTCAAACTCCTTATTTTTCAGGGTATTACAACCTCACTCTAAAATGTTGAAGTACTTCCAATGGCTTTAGAAGGGTGCAGCTTAATTTCAGAATCTGTGGTAAAGCAGATTGATGAGTAACTTGGTGTAGTTAGAGCATGAAGAGCAATGGGATGTCATAACTCTCTGGAAGAGTCATCTGTGTCTAACTGAACTCAGGATGATGTCATATCTCAAGCCATTCTGTGATCACTAAAGTCTGCAGAGATAGATTTTTCCCCTTTGTTGTCATGGGGGATCATCTGGATCAACTCCAGGCTGCTTGGACCTTCTGGTCTCCAGCTGAGAATATTTTTCAGGCATGCTGGAAACATGGTTCATTTAGCAAGGCTTATCAGCAAAGCCAAGAGCTGTGTTAAGGTTAATATTCCTGCCTAAGAGAAGGTTTCTTGCATTATTTCCATATGAGTATTTATATTTTGTTGTCATTGATGGCCAGCACTTAAGCAGAGCATCTTGAGTTACACAGAACCGAATATTTGAATGCTGAGCTGTCAGGTGCATGGCCAACAGTTGAAATATAAAGATTCAAATTAGATACCTTCATACTGAATGCAGTTCAAGGGCTCACAGAATAGTTTGCGTTGGAAGGGATCTTTAAAGTTGAGTTCAATATACCTTCCATGGTCAAGGATGTCTACAGCTACATCAGATTGCTTGGAGCCCTGTGCAGTCTGACCTTGAGTGTTTCCAAGGATGGGGCACCTACCACCTCTCCAGAGGGAAAGATGTGCCGGTGTTTCACCACCCTCATTGCAAAGAACTTCTTTATATCAAATCTAAATCAACTCTTTTAGTTTAAAATGATTGCTTCTTGTCCTACTGCAACAGGCCCTGCTGAAAAGTTTGTACCCATCTTTCTTATAGGCCTGTGACTGAATGGTCACAGTAAGTTCTCCCTGGGGCCTTCTGTTCTTCAGACGGAGCAACCCAGCTCTGCTTTTCCTAACAGAAGAGGTGTTCCATCCCTCCAGCCATTTTTGTGGCCTCCTTTGGACCTGCTCTAGCAGGTCCTTTCTGTGCTGAGAGCCCCAGAGCTGGATGCAGCAGTGCAGATGTGGCCTCAAGAAGGTAGAGGGGCAGAGTCACCTCTCTCTCAGTTAATAAGAATTCCTGAGCTCAGGTCCTTGATATAAACTGGATGTAGGAACAGTTAAGTTCTCTCATTGCGCTGTGAAAACACTGAAAGTGCCTTGTCTTGGTCCATTCAATTAGTGGAGAAGTAGAAGTGAGACTCTCCTAGGGTGTGCACTAGGGTAGCATCATCCTTTTAGCACCACTTGGACTCAGCTGGGTTTTGATTTTTGTACCTGTCATTAAAAACTTAAACACTGAAGAAGAACATAATTGCAAGAATATTATATTAGGATTATTCTGATAAAAGCCATTGGAGTTGGGATTCTTAAAACCCATTCACTAGGGGCACATCAGTTCCTGTCTTGATCTAGTCTCTGGGATTTTTTAAGCTGACTTTATTCTGTGTAAATTAAAACCAAAACTGAGACCAAACTGATTCTGAGGAAATTATTAGACTCTGTGGAATTGAGCGTAGGGCTTCTGGTCTTCTAAAATCATTCTTTCCACTTCTGCTCCAGGAATATCAAGTCAAGACTTTACCACAGTCATTTAAATCTTGCTGAGTGCTTTGAGTTTATCAGCAGGAGTGCATGATGTGTTCTCCCCTTCCTACCCTCTACCCCCTCCCACAACTTTTTATTTCTACATTATTATGCCCTATGGGATGTAAAATAAACATGCTTGCTCCAGAAGGCTCTGTAATGCAAGGAAGAATAGAGATCTGCTCTTCCCATGGTGACAGAATGCCTAAATAAATAGTTGCCAGTATGAGCATAGAAGCTGGAGTAATGTTAGTTTAACCACTAGGAAAGGTATTCAAAGGACTATTGGTAGCAGAAGAAAATCAGCTAAAAATAAGTCTCCCCTTCCTAATGTTGCATGGTGGGTAAAAGGGAAATATTTATCAATTTCCTATACTTCCCCTTCCTCCCCCCATTCCCTTATTTGAAAATTCTCATTCAATGGCATAAGGGGATTGTCAACAACTGGGTGTGCAACTGTATTTTTTTTTTCACACAGTAAAACCACTTTTATAATTGGGAAATACTGAACATAGCTGCCTTCCTGCAGGAGGATGGAAAGTGCTGCAAAATGAGATCTCACTCACAGAAAAATGTGTGTCTTTGTTTTAAAGACAGAAGTAAAAGGATTTGTTTTGGGTGTTAAATATGTCAGCATTGTAAAGAGCCAGCAACCCACTTTGTTTTTAAATGTTTAAATAATTGTTCCTATGCTATGGTGCTGTGAATTATGATTAATTATACAAGTCACAACTTGGTAAGAACCAACCCATATGAATGAAACACTATATTCAAGTGTTTGTTTTTCTGCTTGTTTTATTTTTAATTTCTGAGTTTTTTTTATTTAAAGAAAAGCTGGCTAAGAGAGGCCAGCTGGCACTATTATAGAGTGGTAGGGGAGAGCTGTGAGCATCGAGGAGGCACAGCGTGACGGAAGGCAGCCAAAAGGATTAAGGTATCTTAGAACTTCTTTGCCGCAGGCTTAGTCTGATGGCAGAGGGAACGTGTAATTCCTGCTTTATTTTATTTGTGGCACAAGTGAGGAAGGGGGTTGGAGATCTGATGACACAGTTTGAGGGATGGGGCCAGTGGAGCTTCTGCTGTGGTGTCATGCAAATGCAGAGGGATAGAATAGGAAAGATGTTTTAGGTCATCTTTTTTCTAAAGCTGTCTTCCTGTGGGTCTGTTGGCATAAAAGGATAGTGAATGGGGCTGTCCAAATGGCAGAGGTATCAAGGGAGGATTGGGAGTAATAAAAAGAGTGCTCTGCTTCAGTATTAATGCTGGGATGGCAAAACTCTGCAGATATTTTCAACTATTTTCACTGGACATTTAGGGACTACAGTAGTCTCCTATATTAGACAAATGTCCCATTTAAACTGTGAGGATAGCCCCCCCTTTTTTTTAATAACAACAATAAAGTAGTAGGTATTGATAGCTTTGAAACCTGTTTTTTGTGGAAATTTGGAGACTTTATTTTACATTGATACCAAGTTGTGTGTGTGCATATATTTGCATGCTTATATATACTTACATGCACTAATGGGTGTGTATATATGTATACACTGAAGGCACAGAAAATTAATGATAAATTTAATAAGGCCCAAATTCTATTTGGAGGTTTTAATATTTCTTTTAAGAATCTAAGTGTGAAGTTGATGGTGTCACTTCAGTGCTTTCACTGGCAGTATCTCTTAAATACTTCCATATTCAGTTTTAAAACATAAGTACTTGTGCCTCTTATCTTCTGCGGCCACTGTTCTAGGAAAGAAAATCAACATTCTTTGTAGCTATTTTACTTTCAAGGTATTGAGCCCTTGTGCCCTAATCTCTCTTGGAGGGGATTGTAGGAAGTGAAGTGCTGACTTGCTGCCTGTATTTAAATCCTCTTTGAGAACTTTTAATCTTTTTTATTTAATATTTTCAAGTCAGTTTGCAGCACAAGACTGCTCACAGCTGCGGAGAGACTTGCATTTTGGGAAGGCAAGGACAACCTGTTTTGTGATGATTGAGATCTGGACTGTGGCATGATTAGCCAGCCCTTGGGGTAGAGGTTGGCTGTACCTTAGGAACAGCCCTAAAATATGTTCACATTTCACCTTGTATAAAGCTGCTCATACTTCTGGAAATACTCAGTGGATGTGCCAAAAGTCTTACTGCTGGCAGTTTGGAGTTGACTAACATCATTGCCTTAGCTGGGCTGAAGTGGACTGAGCAAAAGGCCACCTTACCCTTTGGATACTATTTACAAAAGTAATTTGAGAAAACCTGAGAGCTGACAGAGCTGGGCACATCTCAGAATGGTGACAGGTAAACCCTTGCAGAAGGAACACCAGTTCTTATTAGTTCTGAGTTTGGAAATCCTTGGGTTTTGCCTTACCACAGTCAAACTTTTTGGAAGGAAGCCTTTCACTTCTCCCATACCTCTGGGGCATTCCTGACTCAGACCCCTGAGTGTTTTATTTAACATAATTGTTTAACTCATAGGTCTGATTGAGGTTTTTGAGTTGTAGGTTACTGTTTGTTTTTTTGATTTATGTTTGTTGTTACAGGACAAAAGTGTTTCTTGTATGTGTACTTTATAGCTTCCTAATACAGTCTGATAGCTCTTTAGTGCAACTTGACTGGCCAAAAACGTAATAGCGGAAACTCCACTGTAAGTAAATGCTTTTGTTAATATTTTTCCCTCTATTAAATTGCCATACTTAGTGCAAGATGAGCACCTTAGGAAGAAGTAGAGGAAAATTGCAGCTGGCAAGGTTAAAGTCTAGTCTGAAGTGAGTGTTGATAAGACAGATGTGAAGAGGGAGGCCATGTTGTCACTGTGGCAGTGTTAAATCTCTCTCCCAAAACAGTTGCATGTAAAGCTCCACCTATGTGGCTAATCATGTTTGCACTGTTGAATGTTTCCATAGCACAGCAGTGCCTGCGTGCTGCTTTAGATTAGATTAGCTGCACACTGTGTTGAATAGATAGCATTTTGACTAACTGTGTGTCAAATGATACAGCCACTATGAAGTGACTGAAGCAGCGTCTTCCCCCTGCCCTACCCAAACCTGCAGGCTTGTCTCCATGAGGCCATTTAAAATCATTAGCATCAACAGCTTTGTAGGGCTGACCAGAAGAGAGGATATAAAAAGATTTCTTTTTTTCTGTCTGTTGGAAATTAAGACTGTTCTACTTGTAGGAGAATATTAATTTTGAAGAGCAGTGATTCCCAAAATCGACTTTGTCCCTTACAGAGGGAGAGCATCACCATTTCTGCTACACAGCAATTTTGTGATCAAGTCCTGGATGTACAATCCTGCATAGATTAATATCTGGAAGTAGGTTTTGTTTTATTAAAGAGAATAAATGTTTTTCTTGCCTAGTTGCTTAGGTCTTAAGTAGAGATTTTTTTTTTTTTTTTTTAAATCTGGGTGGCAAGGGGAGTGGTGCTGTACGAGCAAGGTGCACTTTTGTTCATGCACCAGTAGCATGTGCTACATCCTGCGGGTACAGCTCTCTCAGGTGGCTGATGTGGGGATGTCGCTGTGTGCACATCCATCTTCAAAGCATCTCAGCAGTTTGTGGATGCCTGTTGTACAAGAGGCAAAAATAAACACACAGTTGTGGCAGTGTGCATTGCTTGACAAGATGAGTTTGTTTCCAAAGCAGAAACCTCTCCATTCTGTTTATTTTTAGGGGGTGGGGAAAACTGATTAAAATTAGTTTGGAGGAACAGAAGCCTTTAGACCACTTTTAAGCTCTACTGACTGCTGCTCGGATGGACAACTGCCACTGGTTTTCTTCTTAGTACATTCACAGTGTCATGACTCAGGCAAGCAGATACTCAATTATTAATGACTTATCTACAAAGAAAAATAATTAAAAACAAACCCAAAGCAATAGAGCACTTAATTAAGAGTTAGTGGTGGAGTTTCCGCTGTCTCTTAATGGAAAGCTTCCAAGAACAATTTACCTTCCAGAAAGAGTACCTGCATCAGCCTGCCTCATTAAAAATGCTTCCCGCGTAAACCAGAAGTTGGATCTTACTTCTAGGCAGGCGAATAAACTTATTGATTAGACACTAATTGGAGTTCTGCAGAGCGGAAGGGAGCCCGCATATATTTCAGAGACTTTTCATGTAGAACCTTGCATTGGTGTTGCATTGATGATCCCAAGAACAGTTTACAGGAGATCTAAGGAAATTTTGTCATAAAGATGAGCTTTAGGACATTTTACTCCCCTGTCTTTTATGGCATCTCTTGGTATCTGGTTGGCTTAGAACTCCCTTGGGCATTTCAGCAGTGCCATTATTACTGTCCTTGCTGTATGTAGTCCCATATATTTTTTTGTTGTTCATCCCTTTTCTATGTCTTAAAAAAAAAATCTGCAGCAAATTTCCCCCTAAATCTAAATGTCTGAAGTAGAATTAAGGTTTTCTGAAAATGCAAGTTAGCAGTACCTACTCATAAGATGTAAATCCCTTGTAGAAGAGCTGTGTGTGCAGCGTGTGCAAATGAGTCTGTTTATCTCTCCAAGAGGACACATTCAGGCTGGCTTCTGCCTTCTGCCCTGCTTCTCTGGAATTCTCTCACCCAGCGGGACTCTCAAGCTACTGCAGTTTGGAGAACACAGGCTTGCCAAGTCTTAGAGCAGCAAGACCTCCATGAATGAAAAACTGTCTGGGTCTTAGAAATTCAATGGTCAGTGTTCCTGGGGCAAAAAGAATATAATTAAATAAAATCAACTCATTTTAGTGGAATAAAATTTCTGAACGTGCTTATATCCTCACAGTTCTGTCTTGTTTTTCTATGTTGCTGTATACTTGCTCCTTTCATGGAGTCATAGAATTGTTTAGGTTGGAAGAGACACTTCAAGATCAGAGCTTCATCCAACCTGGCCTTGTATCTGATGTGTTCCTCCCTACCCTGTGTTTCTGTGATTTTTTTTTTTCTCTCCGTGCTTGTAATATAAGGTCTTTATCTTTGAAGTCCTGTTCTGTTCCCCTTCTATCTGTGAATGTGTGTCAGAAATTCCTGAGGATGCACAAACAGAAAGCATGCTAAGTAAGTCTCTAGATGCAATTTGGTAGCTGGAAATAAAGAGCAAAAACAGCAGGATGTGACCAGCAATGGCTTTGGAAACCAAAGGGGTGAGTGTTGTGTTAAATGAAGTCAGTCCTTTCTCTATTATTTTTTGTTGTTTTGAAGTGCTAGGCAGTTTCATTGCTGGAGGGTTTTATTTCCCCTTTAGTCCTTGGTATGCTGTGTTAGCTGGCAGTAACTGGCTGGTGAGGTAAATGATCTCATGACATTACTGTCTGTGATGTTTTTGTTTTTTTTCCCCCCCTCTGTGAGAGGAGGGCTTTAATTTAATTACTTGGTAAGAAGAGTCAGTGAGTGGTCACTCAAGATCTTTCAGAGGGTTTTAACCTACAACTCGTTAGTGTGACTTGGTAAAAACCCCAACTGGGCAGGCAGCCTGCTGCAATCACTGCAGTCATCTGCTTTAATTATGTTACTATGTGCCCTATATAGAAGTAAGTAGCCAAAACTGAATTGTATAAGTAAGCTGTTAACAAACTGTAAGTCACTTAATTTCTGACTTTTCAGTTAAATTAGAGATAAATAGTTGAAATCTTGGTGATGTTTGTTGTAAGGTTTGTTCGGACTCCGCTGTGCTTTCTCAGAAAATTAGAAGAAAAATAAGTTGCAAGTTTTCTGTCTTTCATGTTTGAGTTGTGTGGGTAACAGAGGCTCAACAGTGGTAGGATGCCCTTTACATGAATGAGTAGAGAAAACAGTATTTATGAGACATTAGTCTCCTCCTGTTTTGCATCAGTGATGGACCCAAATTCAATGGCAGAGAGAAGAGTTGACAGAGGAAGAGTTAAGTGACATCCCTGCCTGCAAGATGATTTCATCAGCAGTGGTGTCATGGTATGCATGTCCACATTGCCATTCTGAGCCCTTGTTCTCTGTGTTTACTTAGTTAAGTTTTTTTTTCTCTGAAGGCTGAGCTTACCACATTCTTTTGGCACTTGCAGGCTCTTGGTTGGCACAGTCAACAACCTGGCACCTTCAGAGGAGCCTTGTCAGAGAGCACTTCCCCCAAGCAAAGATACCTAGATACTGATTTTTGCTTTTTACTCTAGCTGTTTCTGAAATTTAGCTATTGATCTTTCAAAAACCTGTATCGTCTGAGTTTTTAATAAACTGCCTATGATGGGAAATCTGAACAGGGCTGCTCCTGCTGGCAGCTCATCCACTAAAATGTGGCCCTCCATTGAGAACAGCATGTTCTCCCTCTCGAGACAAATAAATACCTTTTGACAGGTGACTTGCTAACTGTGTGTTTGTGCATTGTGTTACAGATGATTCCTGAGACACCTAATTATCTTGAAATTACAGATAAGGGTCCCTTAATACTGACCTGACAAAAATGTTTTGGTTATAATTTTTAAGAACATGGCATTTTTTGAAGATATTTTTAAGTAAACCTGTTTATTCCCTAAGTGCAGCTGTAAAACTGGTTTGAAAGAGGATTGTTGTTTACAATCTTAAAACTACAGGACAGATTTTGGTCCATTTAAGAACTTTGTGTGCATGATAGAAAACAGTCCAGCCGAAAAGCATGTGGTGTGTAGCTGCTTCTTTTCACATGTAGGATGTTTGTCAGTGGGGGGTTGTTTGGGCATTTTTTTTATCTGTGTGATTCTGTTACTAAATGTTAGAGGAATCTTAAGGAAAATATCATCTGAATTTTTAACCTTGCTGAACAGCCAGCCTGCTCTGAAGCTCCTGATTAGTGCAGAATTTGATCACAAAGCATGATTGAGAGTAGCAGCTTGTCATTGTGTGTGATTAATGACAGCTCCACCTGCCATGGAGCTTTCTAAGTGGTAAAAGCAATCCAAACTGGAGTGTCCTCTTCACTCAGTCGCAATTTAGGTTGCAGATTTATTTCCTCATCTCCTCCCCCCTGGGCCCCCCCAGGTAGTGTGGAGCTGAAAGAAATATTCAGAAATACCTGCAAAGATCCAGGATTACAACAGGAAACAGCTGGCTGATGAGGGGAGGTAGTGGCACAGAAAGCCAGTGCAGGTGTGTTGTTTTGGTTGAGGGTCAGTAGGATGTACAACCGTGAGTGTGCTGTGCTGCTCCTGATGGAGGTACAGCTGGTGCAAGAGGCTGTGTAGAGCTAGTTAGGTGCACTCACCTTGCCCAGGCAGGGAGGCCCACGTCCAGCCTGCTCTGACTAGATTAGAGCCATTTTCCAGGCTAAGTCTCAATAAGAATTCTTGCTGCTTTTTATTTTTTAATAGCATCTGCAACACAGCACCTCTCCCTATTAAGCTCATGTTTGGCTTCTGCTGACCAAGACCTTCACAGAGTATAAGCAAGCCTGTATGTGCCCTTCTTGGCTTTTGAGAGCAAATCAATTTGGTACTATACCTAGAGAAATGAAGGTACCTGATGTATATTCCTCAGTAGTGAATGATTATTGCATGAATGAAGTCTTGCAGATACACCTAGTCGTCCTGACTGATCTCACTAATGTTATTATGGAGCAGAGTTTTTCACATGGCTGTCATTTGCACTATAAGCACAGATTATGGGGACCTGCCTGGGGAAAGTGTGTATTTCTCTGTAATGGGAAAAGAAATTAAACTTCTGCAAGGAACAAAGCTCTATCATTAGTGGTAAATAATGTGCTTCAAAACTGTGTATCATTGAGGGCCTGCTCCTTTGCTCTTCTGCCTCTGGTAAACACTCTACATAAATTACGCTTACAGTTTTGTAGCTGACAGATGGGAAATAAAAATACATTTAAAAAAAATAAATGTTTTTCTGACATTCTGCTCCAGCTGCAGGTGGTTTGTCTTGGTAAAGCAGGTGCTGGTCACAGGGATGCACAGGGCAGTGATAATGTCCCGTGGTGGGAAGCACAGACAGGTGGGGGGAGTCTGTCCTAAGGCTGGAGGTCTGGAGGAGAATTTGAGAGGTGGCCTTGGATTTCGAGAATGACTCAAGCACATTCTAGCACTGATCACCTTTCTTAAAATAAAAGCTGTTGCATTTGAGTCAGTGAGGGTGGGATTTATCTCCCCTTACTTCAGACATCTAAGTTTAAGCTCTTTGCCCCAGGGTGCCTGCATGAACAGGAGGAAGAAATAGATTGCTCTGACCATGTGCCTGTTGTGAAACTGTTGGTGCTGAGCTTAAGCTGGGGTTAGTGTCTCTCTCTCTTGGCCACTTTGTGCTGATGAAGCTGTTCCTTATTGTTCACTTCATGAAATTCATCAAGGCCGAGTGCAAAGTCCGGTACCTGGGTCAGGGCCATCACCAGTGTCAGTGCAAACTGTGTGATGTCACCTGGGGCTGTTGGTCCATGAAGAACTGGAGCTGACTCAGCAACATGTGCTTGCAGCCCAGAAAGTCCATTGTGCCCTGGGCTGCATCAAAAGCAGCAGGTCCAGGGAGGGGATTTTGCCCCTCTTCCCTCTCTGGAGGTCTGTGTCCAGCTCTGGGATCCTGGAAAAAACAGACATGGACTTTTTGGAGTAGCTCCAGAGGAGGGCCACAAAAATGGTCAGAGTTGCAAGGGTTTTCCTGGAAGGGCAGGCTGAGGCACTTGGGGTTGTTCAGAGCAGAGAAGGTTCTGAGATCTTGTTGTTGCATTTCAATGTTTTAAAGGATGTACAAGAAAGCTGGAGTGAGCCTTTTTACCATGGTCTGTAAAGGCAGGGCAAGGCATTACAACTTAAAGCTGAAGGAGGGCAGATTTAGATTGCATGTAAGGGAAAAGAAATTTATTCATATGGAAAAAAAAAGTGGTTTAGCAAAGACCACTCTGGTGTCAGTCTGTGGTTGCACTGGATGTAGCGATGCTGCTGCATTTGGTATAAATTCAGAGTGAAACTGTCTCAGTCTGCCTCTGTGGTGCTGCTCACTTCCAGCAAGCCTTCGTGGTGTTCTCGGCAGGGTAAAAGCTTGACACTTCATTTTGAACAAAACTATCAGTTTCCAGAGCTTCTGTTTTGAATGCAATATGAGAGAGTGTATATAAATACTTCCTCTGGCTCATGCCTCTGTCTGCAGTTTGAATTAACATCAGTGTTTTGTCTTCACAAAAATGCTACCACGCTATGTTGTTACGTGCCAGTATGACAACCTAATAGGATCACTGCTTCCAGCTTTCCCCTTCTCCTTATTGCAGGAAATGATATCAATTTAGCTAATGAGGAACCCAAATACAGCAACTTGCAAATATTTTTGTTTTGGCAGGCTGGTGTCTTTGCAATATATGGGCCTGTCTACCCCAGTCCTTTGGTTTCAGAAGATGATACACTAGTTATTTCCATTTCCTATCCATGCCACAGTGTCTAAAAAGCAGTGTCTCTAAATGCATGTAATGTCTGGAAAAGTATTTGATCTGATTTGCCTTAAAAATGTGTATTTGTGGGGAAGGAAATACTAGATGATGTTTGGATGATAGGAAGTTTTTGAGTGCTTTTTTTTGTAGGTTGGCATTTCTAAGTGTATGAGCACATCATCTCATCCTTTGAGGTGTTAAGGAGGTATTTCTGTTACTAATTGAATTTGAGGCCAGCGGGGAGACTGTGGCCTGGCCCAAAATGCCAGAGACCCTGGTAAAGGAGGCAGTGAGAGTGCAGTTCTATGAGTTCTGTTTCCTCCCAAGCTGGTTGGAATCAGGATGTACATCTCCAGTGTGTAGAGGAGCATGGCTTTGAGACATCATGGGTATTCTTTGATCCTGGCTGTTACCCAGGCCTGGCAGCAGTAACATTTTGCCTCTGACAGTTCCATGCTATCCAGCTAAGAGGATATAGCTGGGAACCTGTCTTGCTACCATGTGGCGACTTGCAATGACTTGATCAAGGATCTGTGTGATTGGAGAAATTAAGTCATTTATACTTCAAAGCTAATAACATTTTTTTAAGTGGTATGAAACTGGTGGTAGTTGTGGGGGTTTATTCCTTTATGGATATTTTAGTTTGAGCAGTTGTGCAAAACAAATTATATTTATTTGGTTGATATCAAAATATATTCCTGTCATTTATTTTTGATCTATCTCTTTCCTGATACATAATTCAGTTACTGCCTTAAAGGCAGAAATAGCTTTAAGTGTACAGTTGTTTACTTCCATCAAAGCAGGATTTTACCTGCTGACCTATGAAGGACTCTTAAAGATAGCTTTGCTGTACATGAAATGCTATTCAACTTTGACAAATCCAAGCAGAGTGAATATGTATGTTGTGAAGTCCCAATAATGTGAAGAAAATGTAGCAGAAGTACATGTTAAAGTTGCAAAATAAAAAAATAAAAACCCTTGTAAAATTGCTTAGGTGATAAGAGAGGAAGAAGAAACCAGAGGCTTAAGTTGTTCAGAAACATACAAAAAATAAAGTAGCTTTAGTTTCTAGAAAGTGGATAAGTATTAACATAACAGCTCTCAGGAAAGGGACTGTAGGAAGGAGAAGTTTTGCTCAGCATGTCTGCTTCTAGCCTGTATTTGAGTCTGTTTTTCTTGCTTTTTTTTCCCCCCTTCCTCCTGATGCATGCTTCTGCTCCTATAGGTTTTGTTGAGCTAGTACAGCACTGATCCAGGGGGCTGGCAGGTGCAGGAATCGGAATTAGCGACGGCTTGGACAAGCTGTGCCTCGCCGGCAGCTGCGGGAGCCCCGTGGGGACAGGGGATGTGCAGGTGTCCCCATGCTTGGCTTGGGATGATGGGCAATGAGAAAAGAGTCCAGCATGACTCAGGAGTGTGCTGTGGGAGTATCAGGAGAGCATCTTTTTCTTGTACACTGAGACTTGAGATAGAAGCCTGGAAGCACAGTAAATCTGGAATATCACATAGCCTCTTAAAGTCTTTTTCTACCTCTTCTTCTTGTCCATGTACACTCAAATGAAATCTTGTTTTCAGTCCACTTGGAAGAAAGCTGGTAGTTTGGTGTATGGGAAGAGAATAAGAAAAAAGCTGAAACTCTAGTTTCTTCTATCTGGAATGTTCCATTTTGTGAAAATTGCCTCCAGCTGATAAGGCTAGAGAGCAAGTTCTCTGTGAATTCAGGCCATTTTGTGCCTTAAAGGCTTCTCCCTCAAGAAGCAAAAAAAAAAAAAGAGGAATAACAAGAAATCCAATCATCCAATTAAATATTAGAATTTTGAAAACCTAGACATAGCAATTAAACACAGGCCCCTTTCTCCTTTTATTTTTTCTGCCTATTCTAAACAAGCCCAAAGCACTTTGCAAGCTACAAATGGAGGTCATACAACACAGCCTAGTCCCTGTGGTCATTAGCCAGAAAACTGAAATACAGATGTCTCTGGGGCAAAACCAAGTAGTTTTTAAGTAGGACACAACTTTAGGACAAGAAAAGAATGTCATCGAGCCGAGCTGAGATTTTCAAGGTAACTAAGAAGTTGAGCCCTTAGGTTGTAATTTTAAGGCTCTGCAGACAGCTGGCAGAGGGACCACAGCCTTAAATATGTATTTATTGTTGCATTTACCTCTGTCTTCAATGCCCTTTAGTGTCCCATCTCCCCGTTGGTACATGAAGTTTAGTTTGTAGCATGCTGTTTCAAAGTCATTGCTTGGAAATTTTGTGGTGGTTCATTTAAAATGTCACGGGAAGGTTGAATGACTTTATCTTCAGCCAAAGCATAGGAAATTTTTTCTTAAGTAACTGCTGTGGTAACTGGGGAAATAAAATAATCCGGCAGAACCTGCCAAAATGGAAGCATAAACAGAGGCTTTGAAAGCCCACATTTCAAACGGAAAAAAGAGCAGGTTCTCAAGCTGTGATGGTTGATAGATGTTTGCAGTATTTTGCCAATAAATGCCCTAAATCATATTAAAAAAATTAAAATGCTGTGTTTTTTCATAACTAGTTTTTTTTAAAGACACTATTTTGCTAGATTCCATCATCTCACTTAATTGTTTCATTAAATTACCGATATTCATTGTAGCAATTACAAGTGGGTTTATTTTTTAATTTTAGCCTACAATAATGGTATACTACAGGTTGCAGAAGAGTACCCTAAGACATAAGTCTGGACAGTGTTGCTATGAACATAGTGTTTTTAACAGTCTTCCTCTTCTGTTAAAGATACTTTTAAAAAAAACTATTGATGATTCCACTATCTGGGGATTTATAATAACTTTCAGGAGTGTGAGAAGTGGTCTCCTTGGTCATTCCGTGTAAGATGTTATGGGTGGTGTGGTAAAGCTTATGAAGTCAATGCTGCCTCTTTCCAAAATGAATGGTCAGGCAGGATTCCTCAGGACTTGCTCTGTACAGATGCTACCACCTGCTTATATTTCTACCTTAGGCTGTGCTTTGTTAAGCAACCAGACCTAATTTTTGGGAGTTGTGTTGGAACATGAAGCCAGAATCTTAGTAATGAGATGAGAGATACTGAAGTCTCCTTACAGAACTAAAGTAGCATATACTGCTCTTCCTAGAGTCGTGTGATGTTTTTTCAACAAATATGGAAGCCGTAAGCATAATGACTGTGGGAGGGAATAATGGTATTAAATGGGAATGAGTGTATGGTCTTCCTTTATAACCTATCTCCAGATGTGGTGGTGACCATAAATCTCTGTCTGGTTCTAATATTAAGCAGGAATCTGCATTTTAATGGGATGAGCACAGAGCTGAGACATTAGCTCATGAGTCTTAAATTGCCTATGATAATTCATTAACTTTTCTGTCTGTCTGCCTTTGAAGCTGTGAAATGGGTATGTTCATAATCCCTTCCAGAGGAAGCTCTGGGAAGGGTTCCATGGCATTAAATCCTACCCAAGGAGCAACCCAGGGGAAGCACTTGTTCCAAGGATGCTGCAGCAAGGTCCTTGGAAGAAGAGAGAAAAGGACCAAGATCTACATGATCTTCACTGTCCCATAGAAGAGTGTGGAGGTTGTGGGTAGAGAAATACACTGGGGATGGTGTTTCCCAGCAAGGGCTAATGGGACGCTGCCTGTAAGCTGTGGGTTGGGAACAGGATGTTTCTCTGGAGCCCTTTCCTCTAGTCATTCCACACAGTGTCCTTTGCTGACTCTTTTATTAACATGGGTTTTAGACCTTCCTTCATCTGCTCTGCTGTGTCAATTTTTCCTCCCATTTTTTTTTTATTTGCCTCAGAAACATTAAGACAGAATTAAACAGGATTTGAAAAATGACATTGCCCACATAAAGCTTGTTCCCAGTTGTTTTTTTAGGGTCTGCCTCTTTTTCTGCACCTGCTGCCATCTCTGCTATTTTGATGGGCTTTACAGAGCAGGCGGTGCCAGTTGTGCATTGCGGATAAAGCTGTGACAGTGGTTTGTCCCAAATGATTTTAACATGAAAATAGTAAGTGCAGAGTGCTAGCTAAAATCTAAATACCCATAAGGAACAAGTGGCAGTTCCTCTCAGGTGATATTTGCTCCTTCTCAATTCAACCTCTTCTCCTCATCTGCAAGGTCACTGGAGAGGTCCTGCAAATCTTGTGTTTAATTTGATAATTTAACTTTGTCCAGGTGCTTGTTGTTTAGGTTTCTTGTTGCTGTGGCTGTTGAGAGTGATCCTGCTGGGTCTGTGAACACCCCATCTGTCTGACATGAAGTCTGAGTGGAAACGTAGGTAGTAAATGTACAGTAAGCCTGGCTGGTTGCCTGGTTTTCTCTAGGATTGGGTGTTATGCATAAGGATATTGCAGCAAAATCACTGGAGTTCTTAAGGGCTACCAGTCTTTGACTTCAGTGTTTTAGCTGAGCATTGTTTTATGAGTGGTAACCTTTTACTGATCTTTCTGATTCAAATAATGCTTATTTAATATATATTTATAGTAATATATGTGATGAGGGAGAGAGCAACTTCTCATCAGAAGCAGAAGCTGAAATAAATGCTTTGCACTGAAAGGAATCAGGAATCATGGGTTTGGTTTGTCTAGGGTTTTTTTTTTGGTTTCTTTTTTTTTTTTTTTTTTAGAGATTCTGACATAGTTCTTTCAAAGGCAGACTCTTTGTAATTTAATGTCTGGACTTTTGTTCCTTTTAGAAATGGGAAAATTGTTCTTTCCTTGCAGCTATTTTCAGTGAGCCAGTTCCTAGAATTTTATAGAGAAAGGATAATATTTAGGTCATAGGAAGAAGGCTGTTGGAAGTTGCCTTCAAATGTACTGTAAATATCATAGCAACAGTTAGGAAAGAAGGAAAATTGTAGCTTCTCACAATATTAAAAATCAAGTAGCTCCATTAAGCTATTAATTAAAACTATATGGAGTGCAGTATAGTGCCATGTTAGACTCTGTGACTGAACCAATTAAGTTTTTCTATAGAAGAGAGGTAACCATCCAAGAAAAGTAGAAGTGGGAATATTAAGGCTGGAATATTTTTTAATTTAAATAGAGTAAACTAGAAAGGAAAAATAATAGTCCTGTTGTCCTCCAAAAAAGACGCTGTAGCTTTTCAGTGGACAGCCAAATCTTTGGGAGTGAAGAGCTGCAGATGCCATCTAGGCATACACATATCACAATGCTGACAGATTTGCAAGGATAAATAAAAATTTAAGACTTGTGGATGTAGAAATGGGTGTAATTTTTTTTCCAATAGCTGAAAAGAGGTTTTCTTTTAAAGACTGGGAATGGCTTGACAGAAATGGTTAAAAATTAATAAGTTTGGGGTTTTTTTTAATTGTTTGTACCAAAAGTTGTGCAGTATCAAAAAAGCATGTTAGAAACTGGCCTAGATAAGCATTCAGCTGAGTACAGAAAGTCCCTCAGTGGCACCTGGTCAAATGAAGAAGTTAATCTCTCCACTCTCACAGGCTATCAAACATTACACTTTGGCTCCTGGGTAAGTGCTCGTTAGTGACTGTGAGCTGCTGGTATTGGTTTTCAAGGGCCTGGAGAGACATTCTCTGGGGTTTTGTCTCTGTCAGCTCAGGGAACATGCAGCCAGGCCTGAAGAGGCACTGTTGTGGCTCTGTTTCCCTGTCCTTCCCAAATAAGAGGGTTGCTTGAGCTGCTGAACATCTCTGAAGCTGCTGGTGTGGAGGTGCCCAGGCAGAAGCTGCAGCCTTGGAGCTGGCTGTGCAGAGAACACAGTGCAGGTGTCCTGGATGGATGGACACACAAGAGGTTTTCCTTAAGTTTTGCCTCAGTCCAGCCCTAGGCATGCTCCTGAGGAAGAGCAAACAGTGGGTAGGAATTTGGCCATCAGCCCAGCTTTCAGGCCTCTCATACAGAGAGGGAAGATGTCTTCTGTGTCCTGCAGTTGTAGGGAACAGATACAAGCAAAGGCAGAGTGCTCGGGAAGTTGGTGTTTGGAGAAATGTAATGTGTGATGTGAGAGGTGGGAAACAGAGGGGTTTTCCTCTGCTGTAATATAATATATATATATAATAATTTTTTGATCATCATTGCTCATTAGTGTCATTAAGAGGGGTTGTTGAGACATTGTCAAGTCTGCACTCACTGAATTTTCTTTGGAGGGAGAGAAGGAAAATGTTTGGTACCCTATGGCTTGTTTTTTTCTTGCCTGACTTGAGGCATGAGCAGTTCAGCATGGAGCTGCCTCAAAAACATCCATAGCTGGGAAGTGGATTGGGTGAATGGAATAGATGAAACAGACTTTAAGCTCTTTGAAAAGCAATTAAATTTGCCTGTCACTTGCTATTTAAATGACTGCTAGTGGTATGTAGATGGGTCAGTTTTGGCCTGAAATGCTGTTTTCTAGAGGAAGATGCAGAGCTCTGGTTTTGTGTGGTGGGGTCTTTTTGGTACCTGCTAAGAGTGCTCTAAAGGACAAGCTTATGGTACTTAAAAATGGTTGGGTTGAAGCATACTTTTAGTAAAAAGCAGATGCATGAGGAACTCTAAAACAAAATCCTCCTTCCTTCCAATTAATTAATCAAATTGGGGGAAAAATTCAGGAAAGCCAAGATTCTCTGAAAATCGAGCTCCTGTATCATAAAATACTCAGTTGCAGCTTACCTTTCTCTTGCCACACTCCAAACATTGATGGGACTGTAAATGGCTCTCTGTTAAATGTATGCAAACCAGATTGTACAAAGCAATGATTTAAAACAACAACTGTCTTTCATCTTTGGTGAAGACAACAAATATTATAAAATCTAAATTGTCTTGAAAATGTAGTTTATCTTTGAATCCTGACAGCATTCAACAGCTGAAATATATAAATGCACTCAATTCTAGCTTTGGAACCTAGATATAATGAGATGCTCAGAGGAAAATCTTTGGAAGTTCTTATATAAATTGTAGAAATGGGCCACTGTGTTGTCACAGATAACTACTTTTTTTCAACTTTTGATCCATTTTTATAAGCAGTCATTTTATCAGACAACACTTTCGTCTGCATTTTACCTGTCCTTTTTTTTGAAAATAATTTTCAACAGTAACAAATAATCACAGTCTGGAAATGGAGTTCTGTCACTGATGCCACAGAATAACAACTAACAAATGTGGAGTGGGATGTGAGCTGCTGGGTCTCTTCATGGATGCAGGATGCACCTACCTGAAGCTCAGGTCCAGTCTTCCAGTTTATTAATTATGGTAATTATTAATTAAGGAAGAAAGGGGAAAAAGCAAAAGGGTGTGGGTTAAAGCAGAAAATAAAGTACTTTTCTGTTGGTTTCTTATCCTAAAAAAATGTGTACCTGATATTGGAGAGGTTGCAGAACTCACTTCCTGACAACTGACTTCCTTCTGATGCAACAGTAATTTCACTGAGCAATCTGCCATTTTCATTTAGTACTTGGTATAGCTCAGTGAAGAAAGATATTATCTGACTTCATTGTCTTTCATTTAGTTAGGAAACAGCCCAGAATGTTTTTGAAAAGAAAGACATTCTTGCATTAACATGAGAACAAAATGCGTTTTGGCAAAAATACCCTGATAGGAATGGAAACCTGTGGAAATGCCGGGGGTTGCATCAGTCTTAGGAGATAGTGAGCAGATACCAGATCAACTTTACTAATTTACAAACTGAAAATCCTGGAAGCAAAGGAATGCCCTTTTTATTTTCCCTGTTGTTGACAGCTTAAAATAAGCTGTGCTAAAATAGATGTGTTCTTAGTTTCTCTTTCAGTGTGAACGTGAGCTGTAGATGCTGGAGTCTACTGCTTTTTCTTCAAAGAGCCACTGTTTTGGTGTACATCAGAAAAGCAGTTAGGAGCCATGGTCAACATTGAGTCCAGCTGTCTGTTCCATCTCCAGCTCAAATTCCTGAAGGCCATCCTTCCCAAATTGGGCAAATTAAAAGCATGGAGAAGGGAACCAGAAACCCACCACATACCTAAAGCTCCCTGTACATCTCTGTGATGTGAATCTGTTTATTGCCTTACATTCTGGGTTATCTAAGCTTGCTTCTTTCCTGTGCCACCAAGGCCAGCTGTCTTTGATGTGATCTGGTCTCAATTTTCCAAATAACAATCACTTTTCAGGTAGGACAGAATTTTTATTAGCCATTTCTGCCATTTTTCCACAGTGGCGTAGCCACCCATCTAGATATTGGCAGATGTCGTGACCTTATCAGTCTGACAGATTTGAAATACTTTAATCTTTTCCTGAGAAATACCAATTTTGGTGATTCTTGTTTATTCATTGACTTTACTGATTTTAATACTTGATCCTTTCCAGGGGATTTGTTTTGGAGGTATTCAAATGTCCAACTGTAGTCTCAGATTTTGCTTTCATTGCCAGACAGTAAGCTGGAAATAACTTTTAAAGTCATCACCCTTACCCCTCCTCCAGTGATCAGATCATGCCAGCATGTGTCCTGTCTGTGCTGGAAGGGTTTCTTTCTTCTTGATGAATTATTTGTGCATTTGTATTCTTCTCCATTCTTTCAAAATGTTTGACTGGAGACTGATCATTGTATTTTGCAGCAAATTAATCTTAAAAAATATTTAAAGTTCAAATGCAAAAATGATTTCAGTTAATACTTAATGCAGGATGGGTTCCCCTTCCCTGCACACTTCAGTCTTCACTTCTGCACTGGCTGAGTTATTACTCAGAGAAGATGTGTTTATGAGTAAATTGTATCCTTCTAATCAGAATCCCAGATTGGTTTGGGTTTGATGGGACCTTTAAAGATCTAGTCCAGCCCTTCTGCCATGAGCACCTCCCACTATCCCAGATTGCTCAGAGTCCCATCCTACCTGGCCTTGAACTCTTCAGGGATGGGGCAGCCACAGCTCTGCTGGGCAACCTGTGCCAGGGTCTTAATCAAGGTGTTACTGAGGTGCAGTATTGTGTAATTTTTCGTACATTTTGGAGTGAGGTCTGGGGCAGCAGTGCCCTTCTGGTGGGAGAAGGGGATGTTGGGGCTGGTTGGACATTGGGATTTGGCCCTAGTAACTGTTGTAACACCGTTTGTTTAGTTTAACCGTACAGGATAAATGCAGACTGTGGTGTTCTACTTTTGTTTTATGTTACAAAACATGAGGGCATCATGTGGGGTTATCCTGCCTCTGTGGTTGCAAAAAAGTGTTTTCCATTTGATATGCACTTGTTAGATTTTGAGCTGGAAGACTGTAGGTTAACATTGGATTTCTGCTTCCTTTTTCAGTGGTTAAGACGGTGCTGGAGGAAACTTCTTGTTTACTCACAGAAAGAGCCTAATATCTCTTTAAGTCATCTTGGGTTGATATTTTCAGTATAATTTAATTTTCCTGTTTTTTTTCTCAGTGTGCTTTTCCAGATCTGGAAGAATTTGGGGATTTTTTTTTTTTTTAATCAGTCATCTCTTTATCCCAGAATTTCATCATTTTCTCCAGTTGGTTTCCACTGGCAGCTTTCCCTTAAGCTGCTGTTATTGTATCTTTCATGCCATTGTCTCTGTTGTGAAATGTTAAGCAGCTTAGCCATGACTGTTTAATTTCTCCATTAAAGCTGATGTTTTGAGTATACTTGGCCTGCTTAGCACCTCTCCAAAGTTAGTGGATGGCCTTCTTTTGCTTGGTGCAGGCTTTCACTTTCTAGGTGACAACAGATTTCTGGGTCAGATCCCTGAATATAGAAGGTATTTTCTTTTAGCTTCTTTCAAAAACTATCAGTTTAGTATCGTTAACTACACAGTTCTTATTTTCAGACTTTTTTTCTTTTCAATTTTTTCCTCATGTCAGCTGCTGAGTTCTCCAAACCTGTGCATAAGAATTTGAATGTGTTGTATCATCCTGCAGAGATATCTCTCGCCTCTGATTTGTGTCTCCAGAATTCATTTCCATTGTGGGAAGCGATTGGTGTACTGCCTAAAACATGTCAATTCTGAATTGTGTTGGATATGTATCTTGCAGTCCATAAAATCTTTTATTGATATTGATCTGAAATTGCTACTGTAATCGTATTTAGTCCTCCAACATGGATTTCTCTCAGTACTTTTTATTTTGCCTTTTTAAAGTTTGGGTTTTGTTCTTGCTTTGCATGAAAAGTAATCAGATCAGATGTCAGCTGCACTACACACTTTAATATCCTGGATAAGTTGAGCTACGTTTTCATTCCAGTAGACAGCTTTTTAATCTGATCTATGGGTAGATATCTTACTAGCAGAATGAATATTCCACCAACAAGAAACCTCAGAGCAATTCTGTCAGTCTTTTGCCATCATGACTTTTTAAAGTTATTATTTTTATTTATTTACTTATTTATTTCTAAGCATGCTTATGAATTTCATGCTGATTGTTGTCAGGCCTCTCCAGGGTAAACAGGTGTCATGGCCAAGGACCCTGTCACAGTTTGCAGCAAGATTCAGCAGCACAGTCATTTTTCAGTATGTGGAATCCTGTAATTGTTATTTTCCTGTGTAGCATGCAAAATGCAGAAGTTGGCTGTTAATTGGCTCCCAGTCCTTCAGCAGCATTTCAGCATTAGAAATCCTAGTTAAATGTTCTTTCTGCAGGGAGGGACAGCCATTTTTCCATCTTGTTTCATCATGTCTGTAATGAATTCTTATATTTAGCTATATCTTTTAACCTACTTGTCAACATCAACATAAGCTGTGGATTTTGAGAACACACTCATCTGTTTTCTGTTACTTGTATAGCTTTTGACCTTGCTGATTTCTAGTATCCCGGAGAGCTATAATTGTAGCTGGTAGAGAACCACTCATTTTGGAAATTGCTGTTGCATTTGGAATATTTTACTGCCACTCCTCTTTGCCTTCCCCAGCTGTGTGGTGCTGTGCTGCAAGTAAAAGGGGAGATGGGAGCACTCCAGCATCCAGTTTTGTCAGCCAGCCTCGCCTGAGAAATTGTTGGAAGGGATTTGACTAACCCAGGCAAGGAGAGGCTTGCAAAGTGCAGTAGAGATGAAAATACTACTTGACAGGTAACTATTATGAGTGGCAGACCATAGTAGCTGTCTTTAGCTGCTTATGAATGTCCATAGGCACAACTGACTTGTCAGAGCCTCCTTATCCAGATAATTTCTCTAAAGGCTCAATCCTTGAGATACTCTTGTTGCATGGTTTTTTGTAGAGCCAACTTTGTTTACCTTATTGAGTTAACCTGCCCTACTTGGGTACCTCTGTTGGATTGTCAGGTCACCTCATTCCTGAGAGTGATTGGAAGTTGGTGGGTCTGAGACACAGCAAATCACTTGTTTTTTATGTGGTCTTTGCTCTTCTTGACTTGCCTGGCTTGGCTTAGCCTATACTGGAGAAAATTGGAACCTCTTGGTGTAGGTTCCCCTGATGTTCTGGTGTCTTCTGCCATGTCCACATGTAGATCCTCAGGAACATACCAGATTATGTTAAATTCTAAATTATATCTTCCTCTACTTAGAGATGGATGCTTTCCCATTCCTGGTTGTGCTCAGTCCTCTTATACGAAAAGAAGGCAGTTTTGAGAGTGTCCATGATTGCAAAATTTTTATACTTCTATTATTATTTTTAGATCCAGCTTTGTGTCCATGGCAGGAAAATACCCATTCATGTTGCAGTTGTGAAATTTGTCTATTAAGGAAGTCAAAAATGATACTTCACTTGCTGCCGTGTAGTGTAGGGTGATGATGTTCAGTCCAGTACCACATGTGGGTTTCTTGGCTGTCATTCTAAATCTGTAAATATGTTTAAAGCTATATATGTCATATATATAAAAAATGAAGAGTGTCTCCTGAATGTAGCTGGAGTATTATGTGAATGCCTTTTTCATTTATGTGATAGGGAATTGCAGTGAAAAAAATGTGCAGGCATGCATCTCCAGCTTTCCTTGGGATGTTGAACAGTGTTACAGATTAGTGATAACACGTGTAATTGCAGGTTGAGATTCTGCTGCAGCAGATAATTTCTTGTTCGTTACATTGAGTGTTTTTTCTTTCCTTTGCATGCTTTTTCATGAGTCCCTTTCTGGGGTTGGCTAAGTCTAGTTGTCCTTTTATGAAATCCCAGTTGGTGATTGCTATTAGCAACACAATAACACATTTCCACAAGCTTGCACCTGTTTTTTTTTTTTTTTAAAAAGGTAGCATGTGCTGCTTTATCTCCTGGGTTATGAGGTTCAGTTTGAATAGCTGATTCCTGCTCTGTGCTGAGGTACTCAGGACTTTGCCTCTGAAATAAGCAGAAATGTGTTTTGTTGTGCTTGTGGGTAATAAATTAAGTAATCTGGAGAAGTTTAAAGTGCAGGTGTCTTCTGTCTTTTAAACAGTAATGATGGACAGTTGTCACAAATGGAAGGCAGAAGATGTGGCGCTGCTGTAGGTGTGAGAATTTTGGTAAGAAATAAAGCTTGCTGGTTGGAGGATCCTTGTAGATGTAATCAGTTAACTGTTTGATTAGAACTTGGGTTATTAAATCAACTTTGAATATCCGTGAAACAGTTATTGAGGCCCTTCCAAGCAGCTCTTCTACAGACAAAAAATGACTGTTAAAGCTGAATCAAACATTCCTTAAAATCTGTGAGAAGGGTGTTTTATGTTGGGGTAATTTGAATTAGGTTCTATGATGCTGGAAACTATCAAGTGATTTAACAACTTGGCCTGTGTTCTGCTTGTTCCCCACCACACACCCCACCACTCAGTTTGAGTTATTAATTTTACTACTAGAAAAGATACTGACTTTATATAGGATTCTTGGTAGTCTCTCCATGAGCTTCTAAGATGCAAGTAAGGCAGAATTTGGGGAAACTCTTAATATTGCAAACTGATGTGGAGAGGGGAAAAAAAATGGAATGGCTTTTTAGCACATGACCCTGGAAATTGGAATGTATCATCTGGAGAAAATGTATGTCTCCAGAGTTTACATATCTGAGTCTGTGCTTAGTCTTCTGATTGACAATAAGTAGCATTTCCATGTTCCAGCACTGAAGTAAGCATGTTTTTAGGAAGTGGAGTATATCTGTTTTGGCTGAGGAATATACAAGAGGAGTTGTACTATGTCAGTTGTTCAGGTTAAGTTCTTCTTAACCATATCTTGGGGAAAAAAAGCAAACCACAACAATGTAATAAAACAGATGGAGAGCACTGTTTCTTCATATCTTTCTGTGACAGGCAGCATTCTTCTAACAGAATTACCTATATTAAATTATGGATGAGCTATATTGCAAAATGAACACAAACTTCTTGATTTTCCAGCCATTTTCCCTGTGTTTGTCCCAAATGGCATTCATCTGTAGATACTCGTGTCATTTCATTGTGGTAAAGCAGAACTATACTCCCATGCAGTGAAGTCCTTCATGATGGCATTTCAGTGAAATGAGTGGGAGCAAGTCAATCCAGATCCATTCTCTGCAGCCCTCAGGCAAATACTGCAAGAAACTTTCTGGAACTTGCTGAACTTCCCAGGGGAAATAAAAAAACCAAAGCTTTTCTTGGTGAATTAAGTTGCATATATTTTATGTGGAGGTTAGCTCGGAATTCCATCTAGGCATAAGAGACTGTAACCCTAGCTGCTGGGGAGATGCTGTGTGATCTCCCTTGGGGCAACCAGAGCCTTTGCCCTGCAGTTTGGAGATACCAAGGAAGAAAACAAGTTTGGTGCTAACAAGTTCCCAAGGGGGCTTTTGCTCAGCCCTCTTGTGTAAGAAAGGTGCTTGTTGTAAACCAATCCTCTGGGTGAGAAGCAGCTGGGCCAGAGGAGAAAGAAATGGGGTCCTTGCAGAAGAGCTCTTAAACACAGATCTGCCCTTATGTATTTAATTCCTTTCCCTGCCCAGTATGTCTTGCAAGAAGTGGGAATATTTCACAGGAAATAGAGCAGCTATTACAACAGATGTGGGTTTTGAGGGGTTTTGTTCCTCACCCAGTATTTGCCTCATTAAACTGGTACATAAGTTTTCTGAGGAGGAGCTGGGGGTATTTAGCCTGGAGAAGAGGAGGCTCAGGGAGGGACCTTACTGTTCTCTACAAGTCCCTGAAAGGAGGCTGTAGCCAGGTGGGGCTTTGTCTTCTCCTGGTTAACAAGCAATAGGGCAAGAGGAAATGGCCTCAAACTGTGCCTGGGGATGTTTAGATTGATTACTAGGAAATTTTTTTCACTGAAAGGGTGGGCAGGCATTGGAACAGGCTGCCCAGAGAAGTGGTGGAATCGCCATCCCTGGAAGTGTTAAAAGTGTAGATGTGCTTAGGTTTAGTGGTGGACCTGACATTGCTGGGTTAATGGTTGGACTCCACAATCTTAGAGGTTTTTTCCAACCTTAATGATTGTGAGCTGCAGTTAAAAGCAGCTTGGGCTGAAGCCCACACTTGTGATTTTGGCCATCCAGATGTTTGCTGTTATAGTCCTCTTTAGGCTTTATATTCCTGAGGTTGCTTTAAATGCTGTAATTTTAATTTAGCTTGATTCTGCATAGCTGTATCTATATTAGTAAACTAGACAGGGCCAAGGCACAGGCTCAAGTGTACTTGTGCATTTGGCTGATGTTCACATGCTCTTGGGCCGGGTTTTGGATGAGGGTTTTCCCTAAATCGTGCCCAGGTGTGGGCACATCTGTGGAAACAGGCTGGACAGAAATGCATCCTGGAGGGGAGTTTGGGCAACTGCAGTGGCAGCTACAGTGTATCAGAGAACTGTCATTTTCCTGCTAAATGCATCTTACTGGTGTGATATATTTATTAAAGTGAAGAGCTTTTTTGATGTTCTGTTTAGGGGTGTATTTTTTGATGCCTGGAACTCACAAGCATGTATATGTACATACAGGTGGGTGATATGAGATGGCAGAACTGTTTCTGTCCCATGTAGGAGTGCTGTGGTGGGGAGCAGGTTTGCTTTCCTCCCTGCTGGGAGAGTTGGGAAGAGTTCTACATGCATGCTCACATCCCATACCATGCTTTGATAGCCTGGTGATTGTATCTACCTCCTGGGGCTGATTTCAAATTTCAGGTGGGATTTCAGGTCTCAGGCAATGGAGAGGTTTGAAGCACAGATGCCTTAAACACAGACAAGTGCTTTAACCACTGAGGCATTGAAGGGAAAGGGAACAATGCTTTCTAACTGCTTAAGAGGAAAAGGCAAAAAAGCTCAACTTTTTATTGCTCTTGGCAGAGGAGAAGGGAGATGAAACAGAGCAAATTCCAGTAGGGAAGAGATCACTCCGGGGAAATGGAAGTGAGGGTTTTACCTACCTTCAGAGAGCCAGCTTCATCATTTCCTCTCCATAGTACTTCCTGGGCTTATGCTAGTCTCCTGGCCACCCAGCATCCCATGTTGTGCAAGCCCTGCCCTGGTGTGCCTTACACAGTGCCTCGTGGTGCCTGGCAGGGAGTGGAGCACTGCACTGCCACAAGGCGAGTGCCTCACTGCTTCTCAATTTCTGCAAACACTGAATCATCTTTTGTGATCTAATCTGTTTTAATACCTAAGAGTATTAAGTTTAATTCTCATACTGTTTTAAAGGTGGTGTATAACTACAGATGAATGCGGTCTTTATTTTTTAATGTACTTTTCCTGATGTTTATGTTAATTTCTCCTTCATGGTCTTGAGTTCCAGTACTCTGAGCTGATTCTGTTACTTGGTTAAATCTCATTCTGGTGCTTCAGAGATGCTTTTAAAAAATAACGGTGGGTTTTTACCCTCTTTTTCTGGTATGGTATTAATTTCTGGCAGAGTTCCTGAAATACAGCCTTAAGTTGATGAAATTAACTTTTCTTGATCCAAGAGATTAAATGTGGCTCTAAATTTTTAAGCAGAACCAGTTGCTGCAATTCTCCATCAAAGAAAATCTTGTGGACTTGAACGAGAAAGACTTACAGAGAGCATTCTCCTGGGGAAGCTGATTAGTTAATACTTGAGTAATATATTTTTCTTTCCTCTGCCCCTGCATCTCCAGACCTGAAACAACAGAAATGATTCCTAGATCAAAAGACCGCTTGAGTCCCTTTTATCGGACAAATATCATAAATGGTAGCTCTTAACTTTTCACTTGAGTAATGGCTCAGGATTTCACGATTCCTTTAATAAATTTAAAGTAGGTCATAATACCCACCACTTCATCCTTAAACTGGTATAAATCTTGGTTTTCAGAATTTTAATTACAGTGGCTGCTCCCATTAGGTGGTCTTGTTTCATGGCAGGATGCTAGACAGCTCTCTTGCTCTAAGTCATTTATGTGGACTGCGGCTATGTCTGTCAAACCATAATGAGCAATGAAAGAATGAAGAATGTTAATTTAACTGATGCTGCTTTTGCTGTTAACGTAAGTACCACCAGCTGCACCTCGTAAACATTTGCTGTTTGCTTGCCGTCGCTTTGCTGTTTAGCGAGGCCCCGTGTGATTGATAGAGGCAGAATCAGACTGATGGCTGGCGTGCAGCAACTTTTCTGAAGCGCTACTTCTCTGAATGCCTTTTTGTTGCAAGAGACAGCTCCTACATTTTAATTGCTTTTCAAGCTACCAAGTGCTGCTCGTGTCAAATGTGGATAATTGTTTTATGACATAAGGTGCTATAAATTAAGGAGAGGTCAGCATAGATAATGCGTGCATTACCTGCTGGAGGAGTGATGGTTGGGTAGAAGTGACACGTAGGAGATGCTCACATTGGCGTGCAGGGGTTCTCAGTGCTCACACACAGCTTCTTAAACAATAGGCCCTAATAGGAAAAGACTGGTTGCAACAATAGCAGTGCTTGAAATCACTTTATAATTAGAGAAATTACTGAATAATGCTGAACTCCACAAATGGCTTTTTTTCTGACCCATTAAGCATTCAGGTAAACATTCAGAATAAAGCTGCAGACCTTCATTCACCTGTCAGTTGTGGTGTGCACTCAGCAAAAGCACATTTTGTTCCTCTCTGGTGGGTCATTAAGAGGGTGATGGACCCCAGGAATTTGACACAGGCCACACGTGCTCCAGTGCAGCTCACTCAAAATCATCTTTCCTTCCTGCCCTTGCCTCACTGATTTAGGTGCTCCTGTACTACTTGGCATGAAGCTGCTTCTTATTGATGTCCTGTCCAGCTTTTTCTTCTTTGCCTTGATAGTTTCTTGAAGTGTCTTTCATCTCTAGCATAATTCCTTTCTCTCTCTATCCTTATATACCCAGTTGTTTTAGAGATGATTTACAGCACCTCTGTTTTTTGCGCCAAATGTATGTCAGGGTGAAATGCTGTAAATCAAAATGACTGCAGTCTTTAGGATTTAAATTATTTAGAGTTTAAACAAAGAAACAGTCATAGAAGTAATTGATTTCTTTTTGTTCTGTATTGCATATAATTTATTTTCATAATATATTCCAGTTAGTAATAACTGAAATGTTATGAATTGCAACTAAATACCTTCAATTTATACTACTTAAATTTATACCACTCTTTGCTAATTGTAATAATATGCTTTTATCTCTGCACACTACTAGGTTTTAAAGCTTTATATTCTCAAAGTAACAAATAAGGTACCTTTATTAAATTTTAACAGCTTAATCCATGGCAAGCCATATTCTTATTTTTTTTTATTGTACAACTACAGTCAGTGAAACTTGGTTTTGAGTAGAGATGGGAGAGATGCAGAAGAGAGTGGAACTGGTGGTTATGACGCACAGGACTGGATGGTTACGGTACAGACCACAGGCCAGGGTCTCATCCCTGCTTCTGGAATACTCCAGAGGAATGAGAACTGTAGTCACCATGGATAGAAACTTGTAAAACTTGACAAATTTGCGTATTGGATACCAGTATCCTCCTTGGGTCAAAACCTACCCCACAGCCTATATGCTTCTAGGCTTTAGAGTTAAGTTCCATTAATTTCAGAGAATTAAGTTTACATAAACTTCTGGTGCCTGTGCACTGAGATGCTGTAGTGAGATTTTTAAAAAATGCTTGCATGTAGTTCTAGGGACGTGAAGTGGTTATAGGGATTCATGCCTGCAAGGCTGTGATATTAGGCTATAACATCATTCCCACTTGGTTCCCTTTTTTCAGCCCGTGACTGAGAAATTAACTTTTCTTGGTCTTACATTCAGTGAATTAGTCCCAGTAAAGACAATACTTTGAGTAACAGCTGGCTGTGTTGAAACAAAATAAGAATGTACTTCTGGACAGCCTAGGTTGAAAAAAACAGGCTTCTTGAGAAAGATTACCAAAGAGAAGGACAAATATATTAGCAGTTGTGAAAGTAACTTACTTTACTTTTTAATACACAAACATGCTTGAGTTGACTTGAGATGTGTAGTTTCAGGTTTTTATCTTTTTGCTCATAATCTGAAGAGAATTCACTGATAGAAAATTAATAGAATGGTTTGGGTTGGTAGGGACTTTAAAGATCTAACACATACAATAAAATTTTCTTTAAACCTTAGTCTGTTTAAACCCTTATATTAAACCGAAGTTTTAATACTTTGTTTTTTAAATTAAATTTGAAATTATTACATTTTAATCTCATGTAACTGAGAAATATTTGTTTTAATAAAACTTAGTATGAATTTTATTATGCTTTCTGAAGGAAAAAAAAATTCCTTTTACTGTCTTGTAATAGTATTTCCATTTAGTGGATTGTTTAATTTATAGCCACTAAAAATAAAAGTATGTTTTGCATAACTCAAAAGATTGTTTTAATGGCCCGACAAAAAAAAATCCATTAAAATTTCATATCAGCTCCAAAGCAGGATGTTTCCATTTGCTATACAGTTTTTCTTTTGGTTACTTTTTTTTTCCCTAGTTCTTGACTATGGTGTGAGTAAACCAAAGAGAAGAACATGTGGGTGTAGTCAGGTCCTGTTTCCACTATTCCAGTGTGTAACTTCAGTAGGAGACCTGTCCTCTCCCTCAGTGTAGATTCCTCACCCTTTTTCCGTTGGCCAGCACAAGCTTTGAGTGGATGGAGGGAAGCAGATCCCATTTCCTTAGTCTGTGTGGGCCCCCAGCAGCTTTTCCAGTGCTGCTTTTAGCAGCAACCCTGAAAGTAGCTGATAACTTGAGCTGTGGTAGGAGGTGTCAGTGGTTAACGTTGGTTCCTCTCGCCACAGAACTGATTTGACACTCACACCTGAACAGAGCTTATGGAAGTGTTGAAGGGATAAGAGACCAAGCCAGCCATGGGTGTCCTTACCACCAAATATTTCTTTCATCTGGTTTCAAAGCAGTTGATGCTGCATTGATGCATCTACCCCCTGTAGACATACAAATATGTGCTGAGATATATGTATATGTATGTATGTATTTTATTTTTTTTTCTCCAAGATGCAAAACGTTGGGACAGTAAGTCTAACTGGGTTGTGTTCACCTTGGTTTTGTAGGCTGGAGATAAGAAAATGAACAAGGAGATACTCCAGCCTTCCAGCTCTTTCTATTATACTTCTCTTTATCCAGACTCCTCATGGGTTATCTGTCCACAGGGAGGCCATAAAGGTGGGATGAAATGGGTGAAACTCTCAGCTTCAGTACTCCTCTAACGAGTTGGTAGCAACATTTCTTCCTCTCTGGCACTGATCTAAGTTTTGCTTGAAACAGATCTACTGTGTGAAGAACAAGAGTGCTTCAGTGGATGAAATACTTCACGTTTAAAATGGAATGGGTGGAGAAAATTAACTTCTGCTGAATGAAAAAAAACCAACCCAATGACTTCTGATCATCTGTTAGAAATAGTATAAGTCAAGTCAGGCTGAATTAAGCAATCAACAAGTAACACTTCTGTTTTCAACAAGTTCACTTACCTCCTGCTAATTTTCATCAATATTCCAGATAATATGCTACTAACCATTCTTTTCCCACCTAGTTTGCTCAGTACTGGCAGATAATAGATGATCCTATTACAAATAGATTTGACATTGCATCCATGAGAATGTGAAAATTGGAGTTCCTCGTCATTATTTAAAATGTGTGCTCACTCACTCAAATGCGGTATAAGACTGTACTTTGGAGATAAAGTAGTCCAGATAGCTGGAAAGGCTGCTCCAGTGTCACCCAGGTTAATGTAGATGTATTATGTATTTAGATAGCCTATAGGAGGATAACTTTCTAGCAAGTGATTTGAACTGAATATACACTTGATCAGGACTCTCATTAATAACCCATGGCCACGCTTTTCTCCCGGTAAGAACTTACCCTTGCAATCACAAAGATTAATTCCGGGGCTGTCTATTGCAGTTTGGGAGAATGAGTCGAAAGAAATGGGTCATACAAACAGAGGTCTGTATAAACTGAACTCTAGATTAAGATCCTGCACTGTCCCTGATATTTTGATTAAAATGATCATTTTTTAAGTCACGTTTCTGGATCTTGGAACAATAGTGTTTTTCTCTGAAGGTGATGTGTGCTTGTTCACACTGCATCTCAGTGGAGGGTCTGGTGTCAAACTGTAATTTCAGTGCTTGAGATATCCGAGATAAATTGACTTCTTTCCATTAGGTTTGAGGTCATGTCCATGTTTCCATGAGAATTGCAGTAATGTCATCAGGAGTTAGTAACTGATGGATTGACACACAAAGTGGGATTTGATATGAAGGAGGGAGGAATCGGTTTAAAATGAGACAAGAAGTATTTTCTCTCATACTGGTAACTGGATTTCCCTGTTTTGATGGGTCATGAGAGACCAACATATTTGAAGTTCTTTGGAGAATAGACAACATCCATGGACTTTTACGAAATTCATTATTTTGCACATCTCTGAATCCCTGCAGCTGAGCAAAGAAATTTTGATAGACTTTATCCTAAACAGTGTGTACCCCTAGCATAGTGTTTGTGAAAGTGGTCTCAGACCAGAGAATTGTCTGGACTAGTCACTTGAAGGCAGGGAGTGTTTTCAGAGTCTCTGAATTCTGCATATGACAAATGTGGACTGTTGCAGTGAGGAGCATTTGGATGGAGGTGACAGGTGAGATGGAGAGCTTGCACCTGAAAAGTACATCACCAGAGAGCTGGAGCTGGGGAGAGAAGCCCTTTTTACTAATCCTGATATTGCTGCTAGGCTGTGAGTTAAAAAATGAGGATGTAAACAGCAGCATCTCTGGTGCTGGAGCATGATCATCGTACATTCTCTCTGTCATCAGCATATTCTCTATGTCAATAAATGGGAGTGTGGTTGTCTTATTCAAAGCCTTTGATGACAGGCTGCAGGACACTGCCTGAGGCTATAAGACAAATAACAGTAGTCTTCTCCGTGGGTGCTATCTGACTTGTAAAAATGAGTACCTTCCTGCCTGTGCCAGTGCTGGTTTGTTAGACACAGGCAGGCTCTCTGTGCAGCTGCTGAACTTGGTACGTGTTTCAGTCAGAGCTGTAAACAGGAGCGTCGAGGGAAGCGCACTACACTTTGTCTTCACAGATATGGCAAAGTGTGAGGAAGATGGCAGTAGTTTAATGCTGGAAAATTACTTGTTGTAATGCCTCAATTCAAAATTGTGTGGAGACTGTCTTCCAAGCTTATTCAGGAAGCTTGCTAGTTGGAAGGTACTGGGGGTACCAGTGGTGTGTCACCCACCTAGCATGCACCTAAAAATATGTGATGGCCAGGATAATATAAATCCTCTAAGAAATTTTTTTTTTTTTTCCATTTATCTTGTATGGAGGTATCTGTATGACTGCAAGCAGTGCAGACTGTCCTTAGGGAAGGTTAGTGCTCAGGCTACCCACTGCTGAAAGTTTCTTGGCACCATATGTAAAAAGCCTAAACCCTATGTTTTTGTATAACCTAATTCTTAAATTAAATCTAGCAGATCAATTTTAACAGCATGATCACCTCACACAATTGAATTAATTCTGTGATGTCATATGTGCTAAATTCAACAATTTGCATCTGGAGAGCAAATTCTCACTGTGAAGGAATTGCTTCTTTTTCCAGTTATTCTCATGGAATCCAAAGTTTGATTGACTGTAACCTGTGCACCTCCCACACTTCCTCTTCTGTCTTTGTTTGCTTTCTTTTCTCTAAAGAGGATCTTTTGTAACTGATCTGTTTGTTTTACTGTTTCTTTGACAAATTAAACCACAAGCCTTTTAGTGTTGCCATTGGGAGGTGGAGAGAGGGCATTTAGGGCTCCATTACTCTGGTGTGCTACTGGCAGTCAGCTTTGGAAGTTTGGTTCATTCCTTTGGAAGACTGGCCAAGATCTGTGCCTCGATGGTGTGAAGGCTTGACTCTTGTCATTTTAATAGTGAATTGGGATGTAATAAATGGGACAGCTTGTAAAGGGTTGAATAAGAGAGCTATAATTAATGCCAGTCAGCAGAGCTTCTGGAAAATAGATCCTGTCAAGCTAAGCTGGTACCTATCAAGTATTTTTAATGTGATTGCAAGTTTGATATTTATGGCTTCTACAAGGTATTTGACTTGGTGACACCATTTTGATTAAGAAACAAGAACAGTATAGAAACATAGGTCTAATTTGATTTTGCAGGTGTGAGCTTGCCCAACTTCAGCCATTTTCAATTTTGCACCCTCTCCTAAGCCAGTTGTCCTGGACTCCTTCAGAAGTCACTGGAGAGGAGAGAGGGCCATTGCTCCACCCTAAGTTGACAATAGGGGAGCATGATCTTGTAGGACAAAGCTCTCGTTGCCTGTGTCAACAATCTCTATGTAGATCCATAGGAGAACTTCAGGGAGGCTGTGCTAAATCTGGGTCTGACCATCTTGCAGACACCCCCAGAATGTTATGTTTAGGTCTGTCTATGCCTCTAGGAGGTAGATGAGATAGTGAGTAGATTAGATGTAGAGTGAAAGAGTGATGATGGTGGCTAAGGGTGAAAAAACACACCTCACAGCCACTAGGAATTCTTGCAGACATTCATTATGCTAATCCAAGAGAAAGAATTCATTAGCTTTTCTATTTGGGAAAGTTTAAGAAAGGAAGAGTCTTCAGTCTGTTTAACAAAAATATAGCAAGATTCATTGTCTAGAAATGAAAGGCAAGAAAACTCAAAATAAATAATGAAAAAAACACGCAAATAGGTTTTGACAGCCAGAGTAATTAATCACTAAAATCTTTTGTCAGCACCCAGAAGGCATCACTAGAACTTTGGTAACTGTGACAGTTTGGGGTTTTTTTCTTCCTGAAAAAGCAACAAATTTAGTCATGTGCCTTATAATGTGCAAGAGAATCAGACTGAGGTCAAAAAAAGACTGCTATGATTGTGCAGTCTGTTAAAAGTATGTTGGTCCCTGTGAAGAGGATATGGTTTTCCCTGTTCCAGTCAGGCTCTCAGAGCCTTATTTGCATAGGGATGTTGTGTTCCCCTGGTGTCTGGCGGTGTTAGTTCAGATCGTAAGAGAAGTGGCTGCTTTTGCCCTTTTGAGCACAGGCTGTTGTTTCCAAGCTGTGGTACTGTGCTCTCCCTTTCCTTTTTGTAGCATCAGACCTAACAGAATGAGCTGTCATCATCCCTCATGTCTCTGGTACATCATGAACCAAGTGCAGTTCCTGCTTGGTTTCTTGGCATTGTGCAAAGCTTCAGATAAGACGAGGAGGGACACAAAGACTCTGAAGAGCCAAGTACTTACTTTGCCACCATCCTGACTTTTTGCAGCAGCCTGATCCTATCCTGCTGCTCCCCAGCTGCCTAATAGGATCTCTCCCACACTACAAAAGGCATGATCTGGCTGCTCTTACATCACCTGCAGTTGGTTATGTTACCTGACTCTGCAGCAGTCTCTAAGAGTCTTACTAGAAGAGTAGGGCTTTGTATTAAAAAACATCAGGAAATGGAAAACCAACAGGTTTTGTTCTGCTTCTGTTGACTTTTGACAAATACCTGGAAAAGACATTGAACTGCAGAAAGTCAGTTCATGGTGTCAAAGAAGTTGAGGTCTTCTCAGTCTCAAATGTTTCAGTGCTTTGAATCTGAGTCTCTCCAGCTGCTTCAGTGAAGCATTGACATTGAGAAAATATGTTAGTCAAGCTGTCCTAAAACCTCAGTCTTTTAATCTCAATGCCTTCAAACTATTTCAGAAGAAGGTATCTTTGCTGGTCTTTGCTTCAACAAAGAAATAAAAGATGTTTCAACAAGTGCACTTCCTTGCCTGCTGCCTTTTAACTAAAAAGTTTAGAGGACTTTAGTCTAAAGTTGCCAGTGGAGGGGAACGTCAATATGTCCCACTCCTATCAGTTTCATGGTAGTGCCAGCAAGAGCTGGCAAGAGCCTAGAGCCTGGAGAGAGAATTGCAGGTCTGCAGGAGAACACCTGACTGCAAGTCAGCTTCCTCAGGGGCCCACCTTAATGTCACTGTGCAGATGTGGTGTGGGGAATATACAAGAGGAGTTAGACATGTGTGCATGCGGGGCTGTGATCTTACTGGCCTTGTGGAGAGGTGCCAGGATGGTTCCTGTGGCTGGAGTGTTGGAATAGAAGGATGTAGGCTCTTCAAGAAGTGCAGGAGGTAGAAATGAGAAAGAAGTGTTAATGGCCAACATGCTGGAGTGCATGGAGTTCTGCCTGGGGATTGATGAGAAGCTGTCTGAGAGTTTATGGGACAGGATTAAAGAGAGGGCAGGGACAAGTGATTTTTCTGCCTCGATCTTCACTGACAGGTGTTCCAGACCCACTGCATGAGTTGTAGAAGGCAAAGGCAGTGATTGAGAAAATTAAGAACCACCTTCTGTAGGAGATGATGAGTTTGAGAACATCTAAGGAAGCTGCAGGGGCACGAATCCAGGGGACCTGATGAAATGTGTCTGTAGGTTTCTTAGGGAACTGGTGGATGACATCACTAAACCACTGTCTACCATGTCTGTAAGTTGGGTGAATATCATGAAGTTCCCACTGACTGGAAAAGAGGAAACAGACTTCCCATTGGAAAAGGAAGACATGGGGAGCTATAAACCAGTCTGTCTTATCTCAGTGCCTGGCAAGGTCATGGAGCAGATTCTCCTGGAAACTATGTTGAGGCACATGGAAAATCACAAGGTAAGTGGTGGCCGCCAGCATGACTTCACTGAGAGCAAGTCATGCCTGACAAATCTGGTGACCTTCTATTATGGGGTTAAGAGTGTTGGTGGATAAGGAAGAACTACTGATGTAATCTACCTGGACTTATGCAAAGCATTTGATGCTGTTCCAAGTGACATTTTTGCCTCTGAACTGTGGAGGCGTGAATTTGGTGGCTGGACCACTTGATGGATAAAATTTGGCTGGTTGGTTGTGCTCAGAGCTGGGGTCGATGCGTCAATGTCCAGACCGAGAGCAGTGATGAGCTGCATTCCTCAGAGGTCAGTTTTGGGATTGGCTCTGTTTGACATCTTTGTTGGCAACATGGATAGTGGGACTGAGGCACCCTCAGCAGGTGTGCTGGTGACATGCTGGATGGGAGGGATGCCATGCTGAGGGGCCTGAACCGGCTGGAGAGGTGGTGCTGTGGGAACCTCATGAAGTTCAGCAAGGCCAAGCACAAGATTCTGCACCTAGATTAGGGCACTCACAAGCAGAAGTACAGGCTGGGTGGAGAATGGATTGTGAGCAGCCCTGTGGAGAAAGAGTTGGGAGTGCTTGTGGATGAGAGGCTGGGCAGGACCCAACAATGTGCACTTGCAAAGTCACCAAGGATCTTCCTCTTAGGGCCATGAAGACGATCAGAGGGCTGGAGGATCTCTCCTATGAAGAAAGAATTGGGGTTGTTTAGCCTGGAGAACAGAAGGTTACAGGGAGACTTTGTATGCCCCCTTGAGGTACTGGAAAGCAGCAGTAAGAAAGCTGGAGAGGGACTTCCTACAAGGGCATGTGGAACAGGACAAGAGGAAATGGTTTTAAACTGGAAGAGCAGATTTGGATTAAGTGTTCAAAAGAAATTTTTTACTGTGAGGATGGTGAGACACAGGTTGCCCAGAGAAGCTGTGGCTGTCCCATCCCTAGAAGTGTTCAAGGCTAGGTTTGGTGGCACTCTGAGCAATCTGGTCTAGTGGAAGGTGTCCCTGCCTGTGGCAGGGAGTGCAGCAAGATAATTTTTAAGGTCCCTTCTACCTACAGAATTCTGTGATTCTGTAACCTTCATCCAATCTCCACCAAATCCAATGGACTTCAGTGAATTGTGACGTTGACTCTACTTTAGGACAATCTACTTTTTCACTGGACTGTTATATGTTTGTCTGCAAAGAACCCTTGCTATTAGGGTTAAGAATTTTTAACTGAACATTTATGATCCATTAGAGCTCTTTAATTTTTGAATATAGTCTTTTCAGTGCTTTATTTTTGCATGCGAATATTTTACATATCTTTTTTTGAAGCCCAGACATATCAGCAGCTTTTCTTGAGCTTTTAATGGGAATTAAAAAATAAATAAACTGGGAATAAGTTAGAAGTTTTTACTTGCATCCTAATAGTGATCTCATTTTGAGTCTTAACTACAGCATGCCACAGAACTTAATGTCATCTGGATAAAGCAATTCTATATTTAACATGGTTTGGGGGAGGAATAGTGAATTACATACTCTAAGGATGGGCTCCTTAAGTGTCTGTCTGCAATTTTCTGCAACTTTGTTCAGCTGGGTTGGTGTGTATGCTTTAACTTCATTTACAGCATCAGCTAAAGGCCATTTAAAGAAAAGATGGGACTTGACAGACTATTAATGCTGGCTAGCTGATCTTCTAGGTCTGTAAACTCATTACTAACCTGTAATTTCTGTACCTCTTTTAGTGTTTTGAAAGCATTTTTTTAAATAGATAAAGTATCTGTAAATTATCTTGGCAAACTTTGTCATAATTGCTCATTGCATTTGAGTTTGCAAAAATAGCTTTGTTTATGATGTGATATTTTTAATGGCATATTTCACTGTTTCCATTTAAACTTCGAAGTGACATCTTTGTTTTTCCCCTTTAAAGAGCAGTATAATCCAGATGTCTGTCAAAAGAGTTGTTGATGTAGCATTTTATGAGTAATCCTTATGTTTGAGGTTTTTGTTTTGTCAGAACTGTTTGCCAAGCTCTTATGAACCTCCCCATGAATATTATTGATGTATACTTCCTTTTAAAGAAGTGATTCTCCAGGCAGGAATACAAACTAAACTGCCAGTTCTAAACCACAAATGTTTTCTCAAAAGTTATGTGATGTCACATAACTCTGAGGAGGAGTTAATTTGTCAGTGTAATGGAACAAGGGGAATACTGAGTGAATATTATTCTCCCCTCCCCTTTCCACTTATTAACCCTTTGAAACACAGGCCAGCATTTGAGTTTGGGGGACTTCAGCTGTTTCACAGTGACCTCAGGGGCTACTGTGTGTCTAAATCTTTGATTAGATGTTCACAGTTCCCAACCTGTTTTCAGAGAGATGAGTGGGATTGTGAGAAAATCAGTAAAACATACCAAGTAGCCTTAGGTATCTAGCAATTATAATTTCAAACCCAGAGCTGATGGTACAGTGATGCTCTCATTTGTTGCTGCTAAAAAGTTTTCTATAAATATTTGAACATTATGCGTGTGCAGACATCCTTCTCTAGTCATTTTTTCTTAGGTAGTTCCTTAGTTTATGTGGCTGTGGCTTAAATTCTTTGGACCTTAGTGAGGACTGGCAGCATTGCCAGGCTTTTCCCCAGCATTTCAGAATCCTTATGGCTTGCAAATGCCCTGGGATCTGCAGACCTCACAGCATTTTAGCTTGCGAATTAGTAGCTGGCTGGTTGCCAGTTTGGGAAAAGAGAGAGCTGTAAATTCTGTAGTAAATAATATATTAGGGTAAACATAACAAGAGTATTCTGCAGACATCATGGTGCAGAGCAGTCACTCCTTTCCATAAAGTCAGGTGGGACTTTGAAAGTGGATGCATCCTTCATTTCCAGCCCTGTGTTTTATTTTTCCTATCCCACCCTGCAACTCTTGGCTGCAGCTCTGCTGAACTTCAGAGCCTGTGTTGTAGCTCCTTGTAGGATCTGCAATTACTTTCTTCTCAGGCCACTTGCTTGACTTCTGGCAACAGTAGGACAACAGGTCACACCAGGCATTACAGAGTTTTTCATGCTAAACATGCTAAAGGTAACAAATGAAGATAGCACACACAGTTGTCCCCAGCCTGGCAGTGCTGACACCTTTGGTGTGTCAGTCTGTACTTACCTCTTATGTCCATACAGCCTCCCAGCTGTGCTGAGCTCAGCTGTTCCCAGTGACTGATTTGATTTGGCAGATACACTGCCTGTAGCACCCTTCTGCTGCCTGTAAAGCTTCCACGGAGCCTGCTTAGTAAGTGTTCATATTTGATGTTGGAGTAATTTTTATCCCCCTCCCTCTTGTTTGTTTTCCTTTGCCTTGTTTGTTTGCAAAGAGAGGGTGTTCCGTGCCTGGTATTTCATTCCTGTTCTTCAGCTCCTGCCCCAGGCTGTGGTACCTGACTTAGGAGAGGCTGTTTGCAGGGCAGAGCATCTTATAAAGTGCATTTTTAAAGCACTTTGTGCTTCAGAGTTGATTTATAGCTTGTCTGCACAGGCAGGCTTTCATAGAATATTTTTGTGTTAAACTTTTTTCTGGGTAATTAACCTACAATAACTATGTCCACATTCTTGGCTTCATCCTTCTTGTCCAAATACTTTTTTCAGCCACAGGTGAGACGTGGGAAGGCACTGCATGGAGCATTGCATCCTCACTGAGGTCCATGCTGTGCAGTTCTACTGTTAAATGATCTCTTATTCAGGGAGGCTCTGAACCAATGAGTCCCTCATTGCAGTACTGAATTGCCAAATATTGCTGCCTGCTCCTTGCCTTTCTTCAGATCTTCTGTATGGCTTTTGGATACTTCATCTGTGACAGCTAAGCTCTGAAACAGTGTATTGCTGCATAAGAAAAATGTTTTGGCTTGTATTATGGGGTGACATAGTATGAAATCATTGTCTCCCTCATTCTCTCTGCCTTTTGGAAGCTTCTTTTCTATTTTACTACTTAAAGATGAGCTTTCTGATAGCTGCTTGTGCTGTCACCATATCTCTTTGTTTGCTGGTGCAGCTGAACTCTTCTTTGGCCAACCCAGAACTGTAGAGGGGAGTCCAACTGATACAGCTCCTCTCTCCAAAAGACCCAGACCTGCTTCTCACTGATCAGGTCTTTCATGCCAAAGGTACTTCTGATTATTCCATCCCTTCATGAAGATACTCATCTTGATGACGGGTGAGCTGACACCAACTTTTCATACCATGGCCTGCAGCTGATTTAACCTGAAGAAAGAGCTCTCTGCTTAAGGAAGGAAGAGATGCAGTATCTAAAGTAGATAGCTTTAGTCCAGTTGCTTCAAGTCACTTAGTTTAGAAGCATAGGCACAGAGCAGAGTCCTTAACCTGTCCATTTTGCAGTAGTCAGGCTCCCAAAGGAGAGATAAGGCTGCTGCTGTAGGCTCCTGTAAGGCACCTTCAACTTCATGGCAATTAATACAGGGAATGCAGGTTTTACCTCTGTGCAGGGTACACTATGATGAGAGACAGCCTGGGTTTGCTGTTGAAAGCTCCTTGCTGTGTTTCTGCCTTTTCCAGTTTCAGTATTTTATTTTAGTGGTTCAAAACTGCCTGGCAGGTGTTGCTCCCTGGTACTACCTGCACAATGGTAACTGCAGTAAAGTTTTGGTAAGCTTAAAATCCTTTCTTATAAGCAGCCAAGGTTTTCTAAAGCAGGGGAAAGAAAACTCACCCAAATGCTAGTAAATCATGTAAGTTGCAGTATGATAAAGACCATTAAGTCTGTCTTTGTATTTCCCCAAGTAGTTTTTTACACTCCTCTGGAGCTGTGTGTCCAAGAGTAAGCAAACAGGTTTTGAACTGTGGCCTGTCTTTGTGTACCATTTTCATGGTGACAGGTAATTGCTTTTCTTGTTCCTTCTGATTCTTCTTTCTTCAGATGTCCCATATCCAGCTGTGAGTTCTGTTTTGCCTTTCTATATCAAACTGCTGTCTAGAGCCTGCAATGTGCTTTGTAAATATTCATGTCTTGCATTACTGAGGTGAGAGAGAAAACCATTTCCTTCATGTAAAACTGTCATTGGCTTCTCAGTCTTTTTCCCTATCTGAAACCCATTTTATTTTTATTAGTCTCAAATGTTTTTTTCCTGTTCTGAGAAGTTCTGGAACAAGAGTCCTGATATAGCTTTGAGAAGTAAGTGATTCCCTAAGGAGATCTTTCAGATTAGCTCTGGCCTAGTGTTGCCCTGGGAGATGGTGGGGTAACTATGATATGATGAGTCACTATGCAAAACAGAAACTGCTCCCTTGAGTAATTTCCCTTTTTTTTTCTTTCCATAAACTGCCTCATGAAAACAGTGCTCTTTTCAACAAACTTAAGGCAAAACAAAGAAAATAGTCCCTTTTTGTTTCAGCAATTTTAGGCCGTCCATGGTATTTTACTTAGTTATCTTCTGAAAGTCAGAAATGCTGAATTGAAAAGTCACAACAATGTATTCAAGAAGTGTTAAATAGATAAATAAGTAGACCAACTATTAGTAAAGCCTTAGCTCCAAAATGAGTCTAGACCTGTAAAGAATACAGCCTCAGGAAGAGCATGGAGCTCTGTTTGATGGAGTGAACCATAGTGTTGAGGAATAATGTGGACAAGATGTTTACATTTCCACACCTTCCCCAGCCTTTCATGTGCTTCCTCTTTTATCATATGTTTTCAAGCAACTAACCTGCAGCTGGCTAGTGGTTAGACAGCAGAGAGTTTTTTCTGCATGTAAACATTCTAAGTGTTACTAAATCAGAATGGTTTGGGTTAGATGTTGGTCAAGCAGCCTGTCCAGTGGAAGATGTTTTCTACCCATGGCAGGGGGCTTGGAACCATATGACCTTTAAGGTTCCTTCCCACCCAGAGGTGGCCTTGAACACTTTCAGGTCCATAGGAGATCTTGACTCTGATCTTCTCCCGTAGTGGGTGCTTCTTCATTTCCCCAGTCCCTGCCTGTGACTCGGGCAGTGTGGGGGGAGCACCTGTGTTTGAAGACTGATGCAGAAGAGTCGTTGAGTGTCTTAACTTTCTCCATATCCCAAGTAAATAGGTTTCCCATTTCTTTCTGGAAAGGGCCAACATTTTCACAAGTCTTCCCTGTTGTCACAAAATACCTATAGAAGCATTTGTTGGTGCCCTTGACGTCCTTGGCCAGTTTTAGTTCTGTCAGCACTTCAGCTTTCCTAACCTGATTTGGGGTGTCATTCATCTGGCCCTAATCTCATCATCGTAAATTTCTTTTTAGTGGTTTGATCTTTTTTCTTTTTTCCCTCGTTTCTCAGGCTGATGGTGCGTTGTGCCTTTCAGCCAGTTCTCATTACAGATCATTCATTGCAGCATGAGCCATTTGGTCAGCTAGTCAAGCCAAAGTTGCTATATGCTTCATTTGCAGAAATATAGTAGGAATTTAGCAGTTTTATTAAACTCTTAATGGAGCTCATTGCCTGACTGATCCACAAAGTGACCTTGGATAAGTCATTCAGTTCTTCTGTGTGCTTTGTACCCTTACCATCCTCACCTTCACCACACCTCTTTGGGCTGTAAATATTCAGCATTGAAATAGTTTGTCTTTCACAAGGGAAATTATTTGGTCAGGCTATTCAAACATAGCAAAAGTCATACAAATATTCTGAAAAAATATCCTAACAGGGCAGGGGGAGAACTTCTAAGGGGATCTTTTGCATGCTAAACTTTCCATAGCTAGCAGGTTGGATTATTGAAGTGTAACTCCACCACTTCAAAATTACTGTAAATACACAAAAATCAAGTTTATATAAAATGGAAAAAGGCTTCAACTGAGGTAATGGGACAGAAGCCCTGATTGCATTGCAGAGTGAAGTGCACTGTAAACTTGAGATTCAGATTCTGTCAACTCAATTACATGTATGCAGCAATCTTGTCATTGTAGAATCTTCTTGGTAGAAACTGACACGTTAGTGCTAAAAACGTGAAATCAATAGGCACAGTTACATCCACTTAAAAAAAAATTGTATTGATCTGCAGATAACGACAGCAGTTCATTCTTGCAGGATTACATGCCACTTCCTGTCATAAAGATTACTTCAATATGTATTGCATCTGAGATGAAGAATGTCGGGATAAAACTGCTTTACTTTAATGAATAGTCATTTTATTCTGTGCATTAAAATGAGATATATTCCTTTAAATTTATCTCCCAGGATTATTTTGATTTCATGGGCAAACTCTGTGTTACCAATGACTCTAGAACACTATTAAACTTTTAAATAGTCTTAGATTGCCTTGTTTTTGCAAGTGCTTGAACTCATACTCTCTTTGATAGCAACTAATTAAGCAAAATATCGTGTTCTTTCTGGTCTCCTCCACATCCTCGATTAGAGGGTTAACACCATGTTATCTTGGGTATTAGATGTTCTTTGCTAAACCCTGAGTGCCTACCAGGATCTAACTCTCTGTGCTTTGTAACGGATTTCTGTCGCCTTCTGGGATTTAAGTTCTCTGTGCTGATCATGGTGGTCTCCCATTGAGCAGTTTTTTTCTTTTTTTTTTCTTTTTTTTTCTGGTGCTATGATTCATTTGAAGCCTATTCTCATTACACATAGGTGATTTCATCTTTGTGTGTTAAATTAACTCTTTTCAACTCTTTCTAGGTAATCTGGCTTCTCAGAAATCTTCTGCTAAATGCAAGGGTTTGCTGTCCTGTTTACCGACTGTTACACCTGAGGCTGATTTTGATACAGATTGTGAATATCACAGGGTAAGTGTGCAGATGTCTCTTTTTTCTTGGTGATTTTTCTTTCATGGTCTTTTCCTTGCTTGCACAAACACAATTTGGGCATTGTACTTCCTTTCAGTAGCTGCAGCAAGTCCCTATTGCAGCGCATGCAACTAAGCATCTGTGTTATAATAGAAAAATATTTAAATATAGTAAATCCTAATGCTGTAGACTTGATCAGGAGTTTTTGAATTTGGTGGTGTAGCTCCAAGAGGGTGGAAAGTTTTTTGTGCATATAGGCCTAGACTCATGAGGCCATATCTTATTAAAGGGTAAAAAGGTGTAAGAGGCTTATTTGGGTGTAGTGAACTTTGAGTTTTAAGCTGATAAAAGTGCATGTATTTTTATATTACAAATGAAACATTCTTCATAATGTACATAGCTAAAATACCTGTGAAGTTTGCAAGATTGAGTTCAAATATTTGGAAAAGGGAGATTAAAGGTTAGTTTCTTGGGGGCATGGTGAGGGAGAAGAACTGATTCCCTCTCCTATCCATATCCACTATGCTTATTACAGTAGAAACTTAAATACTTGACTTCATTGTTGACTGACTCTTGTGGAATTTTTCACCTCCTGCCTATGGGAGGAAAGTTCAATTTTGTGAACAGAGATTTGATTTTTCTATTTTTTTTTTTTTTGTCTCTTCCTCAGTCTTAATCCCACCTGCTATTTTTCTTGCTTATTCCCTTTTCTAGGTTCTTTTTGTACTTCTCTGTTTTTTCATTATGGAGCTAATCCTGTGCCTTTATGCTGTTTCTTGTTCTCTTTGCCTCCTTTGACCAGCTTTCTGGCTTCTTCCATCCGAATACATAATTTTTTGGGCTAATACAGGCTGGAAGACACCTGTGCAGATATCTAGTCCAGTCTCCTGCTCAGAGCAAGGTCACTTTTAAAGCAGGTTGCTGGGGACCATATACAGTTGAGTTTTGAATATCTCCAAGAAAGCAGACTCCAAAACTTTGTTAGACCCCTGTTACCATGTTTCACCACCTTGTGAAGGATATTGTCTTCATTTATAACCTGAATTTTCGTTGTTACAGCTTTGTCGTTCTTTGCATATCACTGCCCTTTCAAGAATAGGCTCACTCTATTCTCTCTGGGGAACTGGAAAACACAGTGAGATCTGGGGGAGGCCTCTGTTCTAGCCACTGCTATCCTCCATTGGGCTTTCTCCAATATGTCAAAGCCTTCTTATTCTGGAGGGCTCACAATCCTGCAGGAAAGGGGAGGATTGCTTCCCTGGGCCTGCTGGCTGTGCTCTCACCAGCACAGCTCAGAATGAACACACAGGTTTTTTTCAAGGGTGTGTTGCTGGCTCAGATTGTACCCGCTGTCTGTCAAGACCACCAGGTCCCATATTATTTTATTTTTCATGTTTTCAGTTTGTTTACTCCTTCTCAGACACTGTGATGCATTCCTTATTTCCAGCATTTGCTTTTCCTTCATGGGATTCCTTATTGAACACCTCAGTATCCCCAGTGCACCTTCATCATAATGTTTCTGGCAACCTCTTCCCATAAATGTGCATGAGCTACGCTTCGGAAATAGTGAAACACTCTAGGAAATTGGTTTATTTCCATGAGTAGCTAGCTTAAAGCTTTCCATGTAGCTTTGATAATTTAAAATTCTTTCTCAATTCCTGTCATTAGTATATTCACAATAGGTCAGGAAATTGTGTGTATGCTTGGGTGTGTACAAGTGTGCATGAGAGAGTGTATTTAATACTTTTTTCTGTACTGCCAGTACAGAATGAGTACAGCCGTGAATAGTGTATATAATAATATGTATCTGAAACTTGCTGGAAATTGAGTCTGAATTATGAACAAGACTTACTTTATATTCCTTCTTTATGTTTGTCCCTGTATGTGTGTGTGTGAAGCTACAAATTGCAGATATCAACAACTGTAATTGTAGTGGTGGTTAAATCAAATGTTCTGCTCTTTTTCTTTTTTTGGTGGCCCTCATGATGAGTAATGTCTGCTTTTCCTGTATTTTAATAGAGCATGTATGTTGGGAGATGTGCCAGAGAAGAAACACTCAGGAATACAGTCTCAGCCCTAGCTTGACATGATGATCAGGTGGTTCTTGGGGAAAGGAGTTGTAGTCCTGTGCTCCTGAAAGCTTTGCTGTGTGATTCCTTAGGGGAAGGACCAAGAGGATGTCAGTAGTCCAGTGCTGAGATCATCGTTACCAGATTGGCCAGGGTGGTTGGCGCTCCTGTACAAATCCCTGTTTACATCTGCCAAAGAGAACAAAAGAGTGCATTGAGAGGGCAAGTGGAACAAAGAGGGTTAAACATACTAAGTCAGGGGATAAAAGAACTGAGCAGAAAATAGGAGAAATGGAAAGGAAAAGAAAATGTACAGAAGGGAGGATGAGGACTTCAACTTGCAACAAAGTGTGTTGGTTTTAATTCAGAGAAGTGTTGTCCAACTTGAGAAGAAGTGTTACACTAGTGCAGCTCATATGGTGATGAGTGACAGTTTAATTCACTTTCTGTGTTGGGGAATGTCTAGTAAATCTGGCTTGTGATAAGTTGCCACATTGCCTAGTCACATCAGCATGAAATGTCTGGGATAATCTTAGGTTGAATAGTTACTGCAAAGTGATTCCATTGGGCTGTGGGATGCCCATGGGCGTTTCTGCCACGGTGGCTGTGATCTGGTTATACAACATATATGTAACAAAAGAATTAAAAAAAACTAGTAATTTGGAAATGAGAAGCTAAGTGTGTCCAGGCCTCCTCTTGGAAGCTTCTGTTGCATGTGAGAAATTATTTGAAAAGGCTATGATTTCCAGGGTGGACTCTTCCTGTTTCCTTCTGGTAGCAAGCTGCACGTAGGAGTTGCACACTTGTCTGTCTCACCCGTTTTTGGATATTCCTAGCTCAGCTCTTCCCCTTAAAAGGCCTTTTAACTCAGTTTTTCTGAAGGATATAAATAGTATTTCTGCATGTTGACTGTAGCCCTGTATATCCTGACAGTCACGTGTGGTTGCAGTTTTTGTATTCCAGTTGAAGAAGTACTTAACCCCAGTGTTTTCTGGTTCAAACTGAATTAATTTTCACCATATGCAGCACCTCTTACGATAGTGCGGGTGGCGGGGAGGAATTTGAAATGATGTTGAGAGCTGTTTTGGTGATGAAGTTATTAAAATAACTGTGGGTCTTCCTGCACAGCAGACTGATTGTTTTTTGGAGTATTTCTTAGGAGGAGAGGTCAGGATGTGTGTAAACTCCAAGCAAGACCTCAAATGTGTGTTTAGGAGCTTTAACACAGTGATTGTGTTTTGCTTTTCATTTTTCACAGTTTTCAAGTGGGTGAAAGCAAAGATTTGGATTTGTTCCATTTTATCCGTTTCAGGGGAAGGAGCAAGCCAAATAAAGTAAAAAAAGTTAGTCACAGATATCTGGGGTCACACTGCTTGGGTGAATTTGTGATAAGCTTTGGGATGCAGCAGAGAAACCAAATAGCAACCTCACTTGTCTTTGGGATGGTATTCAAAGAACAGTTCAGTTTGGGAATAACCTTGGAGGGATTATCTTAAATCAGGCAAACTGCAGAGGCAGGGCAGGTTGTTGAGGGCTGTGTCCAAGTCCTTTAATACCCCTGAGGATTAGGGCTCTGCAGCCTCCCCACACAGCCATTCTGCTGCTTAAGCATCTGCTCTGAATCCATCTTCCTTATTCCTTACTGGATTTTCCTTGATGCAGCTTGCACCTGTTGCCTCTCTTACTGCACACCCCAGGAAGATTCTGGCTCACCACATGCTCCACACCTTTAACCATCCACTAAATCGTGACAAACTGGAGACGTATAATTATAAAAAGCTCAGATTGGTGCTTCCCAACCACCTATGAATCAGGCAGTATTTTTTGAGTTTCCATCCATTTAACAGCATCTGTGTTGGGGTTTGGGGATTTATTTTGGGTTGTGGGTTGTTTTTGGTTTATTTTGTTGTTGGGTTTGTTTGTGTTTTTTGAGGGGGGATTGTTTGTGGTTTTTTTGTTTGGGTTTTTTGTTATTTTTTGTTATTTTTTTTTCTGAAAGAGGACTCTGATTTTACTGCGCTGTTATGTCAGGGAGCAAGGATGGAGTGAGGCAACAGACAACACACACTCCTAACAGTTCTGTAGATGCCAAAACAAAAACACCTGTGCTTGTTTCTGCCTGTAGATAATACATGTCAAATAGACATGGATTTAGTCACAGAGCTTGGAGTTGGATATAGTTTCTGTTCCTGTCTCTTCCACAGCTGTCTTAGTAATAGCTGTACCTCAACTTCCATGCCTTTAAAACAGAGATTATGCACTCTTATTCACAGGAATTCTACAAGTCCTACAGTAACTTAAATGCTTTCAGTTACTTAGGAGAAAACTGCTCTAAAAAAGGTTAAAATATGTATTTACATGGTATAAACTGTATGTCTGTACTTGCACAGGTTTATGCTAACTCCATACTCTTTGTAGGCTGTGTCGTGGTTTTAAACCAGTAACAAAAAAAAAAAATAAAATTACTTATTTCTTGCTGTGAGATATGGATTAGAACAAGAGCAAAACAGGCATAAAACTTAAAAGGAATAAAGAAAGTTTATTAACAAACTACAATAATAAGAACACCAGAATAAACTTCCAGAAAACCCCTTTTTATCCTCTACTACTCACTATTCCTTTGTTTACATGACAACAGAGACAAAAACTTTGGAACTTTGATGGTTAAAACAGTCTCAATTCCTGCTACAGTCTTTTCATCAGTCTTTGTAGAGAAACAGAAGTCTCTTTCTGTTAATTTAGGAAGTTTCTCACAAGAAAACTATTTTTGTTATAGTTTTCTATTGCCCTGATGTCAGCTGCCCAGAACTGCTGTTATCAGAGCTCACTCCTCCCATTTCACATCACTCTGAGGTGTGTATGGGCCATGAGTCTAGGGATGGCATTTTAAGGATGAGTTATTTAAAGGCAAAAGTCTTCATCTGTCTCTGTGAGCTTCACCAGAAAACAGTTTTTCTCACTGCCCCCCAAGGCTTCAAATTTTCGCTTCACTGTTTCCAGCACTTCACTGTATCACAATCTCTCTACTTTTTACTCAAAATTTACACTTTGAACACTCTATTCTTCCTTATATACTGTCATGAATTAAAGGAGTTTTTTCAAGACTTTATTGTCCATTTCCATAGCTTCAACAGAAAGGTATTTCAGCTCATAAATGCATCTTCTTATTCTCTACTTTTTCTGAAACTTATTTTCTTTACTGTCTCTGATAGTTTTATAAAGTTTCTTTTCATGTTGATCACTCTCTTTCTCTCTCTGGATAAAAGGATTAATCTGCAAGTCTCATCTGGGTAATGAAAAGTTTAAAATCTTGCCCAGGCTTTGTAGATGGCTCTGTGACCTCTGCCGGTGCAGGAGCTGGAGCTGTCTTTGATAGAAGATTCTTCATGGCTGTTCTAGAAAGTGTAGTCGCCGCTTTAGCCCGCCGCAGGTCCAGAGCTTTTTCTCTTTCTTTACTCGGCAGTCCCTGGTGAACTCCGTCACTGCAGCCGAGCCAGGAACCGGCCCGGCCCAGCCAGAGCTCAGGGCAAGCCCCGCAGGCCCCATCTCCCGGCTGGGAGCCGCGGCAGGCCCAGCCCAGCCCCCGCCTGGCCGGGCAGAGAGCGGGAGGCCGGAGCTCTGTTACCTTTCACAGCCAGGAAACAAAGAGAACCTAAGTGCCTTGACTTTACATCTTAAAGTAGGGTTCACAAGTTGATCTCCTTTTTCAATAGTTAAAACTGCTGTCAATTCCCAGTAATGACCAATAATTGGTCAGGAGAAGAAACTCCTTTCAGTCCCCAGCAACTTCAACTTCCTTAGCTCTCACAACCACCTTAAAGGTAAAGTCATCCCATGACAGGCTGTTATTCTGTAATGTGTTGTGTTACTGTACAAATTGGATGCTTTTATCCACATGATGTGTTGGAAATCAAAGGTGACACGTAGAGGGGTTGTTAGGATAGCCTTTTTCACACAGAAGATTTGGAAGTAGAAACAAAGCTTAGAAACTTGATTCTTTTAAAAAGTAAGTTCTTACATAAAAGCAGTTAAGTATTCTTTCTGTCAAGTTTAATAATAATGAGCTTTTTGGTGCTGGGATGAGTGATAATTGCAAATGGCAAAAAGTCATCAGAATGTTGTTGCTCTGATTGCAGATTTTATTAATCGTAAAAGAAATTATTCACCTAGAAAGGCTCTTTTTTAAGTGCTCATTTACATAAAGATTTGCTGCCTAATTTATTTTGTTAAAAAAAATTAAAAAACCACAAAACCCCACAACCAGGGACCTACACAAGCGTAGTCCTGTCCTTCTCATCTAGATTGCTTAAAATGTCATTTGTCTTCCTTCTTACCTGTGGCACCAATCTTAATTTTGCCTCCTCTTTCTCAGAAATGTACATGAAGTTTCTTGGAATTATTTTGTAGTTGAGTACTATGCATCTTCCCTGCATGAATTTCCTCCACATTTAAAAAGGATATTTTATCTTTTATGAATGACTTCTTGGGTAGATGAGTTGTTTGACCCTTTACATGTTTCTGATCTCATGATGTGTTGGGATTTGCAGATGTAAATTAAATTTTCATCTGTTTTCTCCCACTCCTTTTATGTTGTTTTCAGCGTGAGTCTTGAGTTAATAAAAAAATGGAGCACATCCTTCACTGTAAGAATACAATTAGTCAGTGAGCCTGCCCTGTGAGCTTAAAACAGGGTACATGGTAAAGTATCTCTTTAACTGGGGTTTTGGATGGTAAACTCTTTGGGGTAATGGTGCAGCCTTTACATGCTTCTGCTAGAGAATTCATACAGAGAACATTGCTACGGCATGAATATTCAACAGCTGCCTGCCCCTTATTCCTTATGCTGAAATATTAATACAGCAGTGATTCTTCACCTAATCATGCCGAGATCAGGTGTGTGTGAGTAATCCTGCTGACAATATCCCAGTATCCTGCACACACCCCAGCCTTTTTGTGGGATCACGCCTTCCTGGACCATGCTGAACACCGATTGCTCTCAGTAAATCCTCAACTGCTGTTGCTAAAATGATGATGGGCTCTGCTCCTGGCTGTGTGCCACCAGGTCACCCTTTCAGCCTGCAGAAGGACAATAACTCCAAGGGGGCAATAAAGCTGCTACTCATCATAGCAAAAGAGAGTTCAGATGTGCAGATGGAGAAGCACTTTACTATAATACCCATCATGACAAAGCTTGTCTTTGAATTTTCCAGTACCAGATTGAGATCCTTCCCCTGGCATTGTTATCACCTGGGCCTTTTCAGGGCTGGGTTGTAGGAGAGCTTGTGACAAATCCTCTAAGGAAGTACAGAATTCCTGTGCCCTGCCATGCTTTGGGCTGTAACTTGAAAACAGGATTTCACAGGATTGATGTGGCAGACTTCTCAGTCTATTTTCTAAACTAATATTTAAAGTCTGCCCCACTAATTCTGGTCTCCAGGTTGGCTGTTGAAGCTCTGATATATTTTAACACAAAATTATGCAGGCTGAAGTGAAGTTGGGTATGGTAGTGGAGCAGATTCTTCTGTTTCATGTGTATTTGAAAGCTGAGAAAGCTTCTGCTGAAGTCAGACAACACTGGCTTGTCAAATTGCTCACGAACTAAAAGATTGCTCTTGGATGGAATTAATTTGCAGTATCTCATTTACTATCTTAGTTTTGTCATGAATTTCCCCTACTCGGCAGCCTGAAATGCCAAGTGAAAAAGTGTGTCACTGGGAGATAATATAATATATTAAGAAAATGTTATTGATCACAGTATGCTTTTACTGGAAGATGACTTTTTCTGACCGGAACACAAGGGACTTTGCCTTGTTATAGTAGGAAAATGTATTGTAATATGCAAACAGGATTATTGTTAAGGTCACAGCAACTTTGTTTTTACATTCCACTTCTTCTGGAAGCGAGCTTCTCCCCAACTAATGCTGTCAGTTGGGCTAGAGTGAGAACAATTTCAGTTTTGAACTTTCAAGCAAGAGATTGCAGCAAGTGTTCTTCATTTTTGAAGTTAGGAATAAATATTCTTTTCTGCATCACCAAAGGTCAGGACTGTAATTCGACAGAGATTACTGTAAGCATTTCATTATGATGATGGACTGCTTTGTGGTGATTCTTTGTCATAATAAATTAATTTAGATTTCCTCATCACACATGTGTTTTATATGTACCTTACAGAAAAAAAAAGTTGCATATTGGGGTGTAAAGTGGCTTCCACAAACAAGGACTATGAGGCACTTAATTTTTCTATGTAATGTGGGAAGATTAGCCAGGTAGAAGAGTCCATGTTGCTCACAGACATCTTATGTGGGTCTAAGGACATAACTGCTCTGCAAAGCATGAAGGCAGAAATTTGTGATGGGATGCCCAGTACAACTTCACAACAAGGACGCTTTAAAACATGTTTGATTTAAAGAGGACTTCCACTGCATAAACAGTAACTCAGAGCCATTAAAATCCTGCTTTCAGTGAGGTTGCTTTTTGCTGAAGGGCTCAAAATTTCCCCTCAAGGGTATGCATGCCATTAAGATGATAATTCTTAAGTTATTTTGAGCTATTTCTAAGGAAAGTCATCCAGAGAATATTCTGCAAAACTTTACTCTTCACCAAATCTTATCTCTGTGTGATACAAGTTATAGTAGTAGCCATGTTAATTTACACTGGAGACACAAACTCTCTTGAAATAAATCAGTGAGGGTTGCGCTGCAAATCCAAGAATATTGTCTTTTCTCTGTTAGTTTTCCTTTTGCCCTGCTCCACTTGCAACATATCCCTCCAGTGGTTTTCTCTGTTTTTGTTGCAATAAATCTCCACTTCAGTGAATTTGAAGATACAAACCTGACTGCAGAAATTAATCTCTGGTACAGTAGTGGGTTTCTAACCTGCTCAAGGTTTCCACATGGCAAAATGATTTCTTCACTTTAAGAAACCATTTCCTACACAGGCAAAGCACTATTACTAAAATGGCTGTTATATTCCGAAATTTAATTGTATTTCTTTGCTGCTTTTTCTAATTCAGTTTGTACAATGAGAAATTGACATAAATCAGAGGAACAGTCGTTAGTTGTGCAGGACTTATTTCCCTGGTCCCCTTTTGCAGACTGCTCTTCTAAAATGTGCAGGAGAGATACCACTTGTGTTATAAGAGCAAGCAGAATGGAACAGTTTAGATTTTGGCTTTTGAAAGAGGAAAAACAAACACAAGTCCCTAGATTTTCTTATTTTACCCTTTTTGGCTGTAGGAGTTTGCTATGGTTTATTTAGCACAAGAAACATGACTTGACATGCAAGTGTAGTAAAGGTTAATTGTTGGACTTCCCGCAAGAATTAATCCATTGTTTTTACTTAGGATGTTTAAAAATACACAAAATACTTTCTGTTTTCCTTCATGGCTTAAAGAGAAGCAGAGTTACTACCATCACTTCACTTCCCAGTCCCTATGGGGCCTTGGTTTAAGGCAGCTTGGCTCTCAGGATCAGCTCAGGTTGTGCGGATGTCTGCCCTGTGGGACTCGTGCTCCTAAAGATGCTTTATGTTGCCACATGTTTCCCTGCTACTTGGCAGGAAAACGATGCTCAGCTTTTGTAATTCTCTTCGTCTTCCCAAGATGTGCCAGAGCTCACCCTGCTCACAAAGCCTGTCTTGTGCAGACACGAGTCTTCAAAATGCAGTGGCAGTTCAGGACGGCTGGGAATGTGTCCCCGTCAGCTGCGTTCAGTAAGGATAGGTAGAGTTTCAACATGTGTTGTTTAAAAACAACTCTATCAACACAGCTGTTCAGCATTTCCTTGCAACCTTTTGTGATTAGTTCTTCAGAATGCTGTTTAAAATACCATTAGAATCAGCTACATCTGGCCAGCCCCTTGGATGAACTCAAGTATTAGTTTGGTCTGCTAGAAAAGATTAATTATTTACATGTAAATCCATTTGGTTTTCATGTTCCCTATCTTCATGAACTGAAAGATGAGTGGAGGGAGAGAGGAAAAAGAGGAACCTCATGGGAGAACGATTTGTGCTGTTGAAATCATAGCTAAGTTGTTTTATTTGTTTTTTTAATGGTTCTTGGTGGGCACAGTAAATACAGGGAAGGTATCGTTCACTTTTACTGCATCTTGTGCTGAATGTGAGAATTCAGTAGTAAGCAGAAAAGACAAAAGTCTATAAAATCCCTTTGTATGTTTGTATAAGAGTTTGATATAATGACATGAAAGATATCTCTTAATCTATGCATGTAATTGTAATGCAGTAAAGAACAGCTTCTCTGCTTATGAGCATGTGTGCGAAAACGCTTATGCTTAACGTTTATGGGGACACAAAGAGGTGGTTCTTGAAGAGCAGAAAAGGCTTTCTAATTTGTTTTTCCTGCTTATAGGAGTTCTGTTTTTTTTTAAAAAAAAGTCTTTTACACAGAAGAGGTAAATTGATAAATTGGAAGAGGTGGTGGTATTGTGGTAGAAAGATCATGGCCAGATTTGAATCTTCCCTTGTTCAGTCATAAACCTGCTCCTGGGCTGCTTCACATCCCCGTGAGACGTGGCTCTCTACAGCGTGAATTTGAATAATAGAGTTGCCATTAGAGTCCAACATAAAAAAGATGATTGGCTGTGTGCTTGATTTACGGGAAGGCAGAAGTGGTGAAGTATACAGTACACCAGGGGATATTTATGCTGCTAATGCTTAAAACACAGCCCAGTGTTCTGCGCACTGTAGATGCTTTCAAATGGCAAAAACAAAGGTGCGAATGGCAGTAAATCCAGTTATTCTGATAGTTGAACGGCCCCAGATCAGGATCAGGCTGTGCAGTCTCTTCAGCATGCAGAGCAAGTCTGGTAAAGCCCCTGTTTAGTTACTGCCTGTTACAGGATTATCGGCTTTGAATCAAAGAAAATAATTTCAAATATGTTAGGATTTAGGGTATATTGTTTCATCTTCATCAGTTTCTAATGAAAGAATTATTTTTTTCAATTTATGTGCAAATAGGCTTCCAAAATCTGTTGCTGTGAACTGAGATTTTGTCAGGTTTTTTTCCTTCATCAAATTACTCCTGTTCTGCTAATAACTGTCAAATTGCACCTCAACTCAGCATTTTCTTGATTTATCTTCCCTGCAGTAGCTAACAGTAGCTCTCTGAGGTGTATCACTTGGCTGCTGTGCAAACAGGCTGCTCTTAAGGTACTGAGCTGTGCATTTACATTTTTTTGAAATGTTACAGCAATTATATTTGATTCTTAGAAGAAAAATTCATTGTTGACTCAAACTGGATACATTTTTCAAAATGTAGAGTTTTTTCCTGAAATGTTCATAAACTGAGCGGACATTCGGCATTCATCATTCTGCAATGTCTAATACAAAATATAACTCTTAAGTTTTCAGTCTGTTTTTTCCTAAAGAAAATATTAGTCAGAACCTTCTGCTAAATAATACATCCTGCTCCATTTGCACAAATCCACCCCTTTTCTATGCTTCTCCAGGAAAATACTTTAGAAGGGAGGGAGGTCCTGGAGAAGCTGGTTTGGGGTTGGTTAGTAGCTCCCTTAAAGTAAAGATGTTTGTAAGGGTTACTTCTGACTGCTTCCTTTCTAAAGGTGTTTCTAATTAAAGAGCATTTGCTGAGCTTGAATTAATTTTGTGTGATACAGAAAATTCACCTGTATTCCCTAAAACACCATTTCTAAACAATTTTCTGCATTTAAAGAAATGTATTTCTTTCAACCTTTTATTTGGGAAAAAGAGCTAGAGAGAAAAAAACAAACATGTAATTGTCTACTAAGCCTTTCCATGCAAAGTACATATTAGCCCTTCTCCACTCATGAAAGACCTCAAAATTTTATAGAAGTTGCTTGATACTAAGAAAATTTAGAGGCACACCTGTCTCTGTGTGCTGTGTGGACTTGAACCAACAAGATCATATATCCAAATTATAGTAGCTTTGTCTAGTGTGAATGAGATGCTACTTACATTTGCAGGTAAAAGAAATCAACAACTATTAATTTGGCAGAATTATTTATTTCTTACTGATGATATTTTCGGTGTATCTAATCAGACCACTCATGAATAGAAATGAAACAATTTAAATAGAGGCAGTGTACATTGTATGATCTTGTTTTCTCAAACTGTTCCATAATGCAGTGAATAAATTTATCTGTTCTACTGAAAAGACTTCTGCAGAAATCATGCACAGTGCTTTCACCTCTATTATTTAATACGACTGTTTTATAACTCTTGGAAGATGGTTTTTTCTGCTGCTGCTACAGGCATCTGGAAAAAAATGCTCATTTTGAGGCAACAGAAGTGGAAAGCAACTTAGACAGTCTGAAAATCCAGGAAGGTGCACCAGGAACACTTAATTGAAAGGTGTGTAGAAAATGATGAAGTGGTCTTACTGCGTATTACTCCCCAACCCCTGGAGTAAAGGTCCACATTTACAGAGGGTGCAGTAAGGACTGAAGAGGGGCTGGTCTGAATCAGCATGAGTCCCTTGGAGGCACAGGGAGAAATGTGTCTGTGCAGAGGCAATGCTCACAGAATGTCCTGGTAGCCCTTGAATTTTACTCTGAATCGTTGGATAAATGTGGGACACTGTGGGAGAGAGACAAGTTATAGGTGGCCTCACCACAACTTTTGGCTGTCCCTTAGGCCTGTTGGGAACCTTGGGGGGCTTTGCAGAAGTCTGTGTTCTCCTCGAGGTGTTGTACTCTGTGCAGTTTGGGCTGGTGCCAGCAATGAACTTTGCACTTGATGCTGATGGACACCACTCTGTCATAAGGGAATCTGACCAAGATTCTGTGGTCTGCACTGTTTAAAATGCCTTTTTAGTAAAACTTTTCATCCAAAAGTCAAATTTATTTATTAAATAAATTAATAAATTATTAACTTGAACATCTTTGCAAGGAATTTTTTTTCTCTTTGCTGTTATTATTTTTTTAACTTTTTTTTTTCCTGAGGAGTTTTCTTTTGCACACTCCAGATAATTTTATATGGGAATCTTTGCTTAAACTTGGTAACTAAGAACATAAACAGGTCTTAGAGGTGAATCTACACAAGCTGGATGCAAACCAGGAGATCAGTGTGTCGTCTTATCCTTCTTACTGAAAGGATGCAGATACGAAATGCCATCATAATTTCTGTTACAGTGCCTTTAAAAGTTGCAATTCCACTGTCCAGGTAGGATTTTGGTAAGCAAAATCTCTTAACTCAAAACAGGCTTTAGGTTGCCATAGTTCATTCATAGATACCAGAACAGAACTATTTGCTTCTCCTCACTAAACCTGCCCTAGAATCATTCAGTGTAAGCCATGGCATACATTTCACTTTTCCACACTTACTAACTCTCCTAATCCTTGGGAAAGGGTTGTGGGCAGTGCAGGTGAATCTGGCTGCTGTTTATTATCTATACTTGTCTTTTATTATTTTTTTTTTTCCCACTTGAGGAATTTTAATCCCAAAATGAATTCCAGCACTTAGATGCTTTTGAAACCTTACTGGCAACCATCACCTCTTAATCTTTTTACATTTCTTGTGATTAGCAGTGCTTTCTAATCCTAACACCAGACCTAACAGCAACTGTTAACTGCACTACTTGTTTTACAGCTAAATCTAATCCTTCTAGCAGTCTGAGGCCAACATTATATTTATCACTCTGAAATTACTAACTGCAAAATGTTGTGGCAGTTCTTCAGTTGCTTTTTTTTTGTGAGGTTTTTTTTAATTTTTTTTTTTTTACTTTCTCATTCATTATCATGAATTGATAAATACAGCAATTGGTATATTTCCAGAAAAAGATGAAAATAGGTGCTCCCTGCCCCCCCCCCCCCCCCAGTCTTCTTGTTCTTTTCTTCTTCTCCTGGTCCCAGAGAAGCAATTTGCTTTCTACCTGAGTTTATGATTAGGGAGATGTGTAGGTGGAATGTGTTTTAGTAGCTCTTTTTCCCTCTTCCTTTCCCTCCCCCCACACCTATTAATATATCTGTTAGTAAGCTAATGCTGTTAGGTTATGCAGACTGCTCAGTGAGCAAGGAAAGCTAAGACAGCCAGCAAATCCTCACACTGCCGTGAAACATCTCTCCCTTCTGCCAAAGGCTCTGTGTGAGTTCGTCTGTGAGGCAGCAACAGATTTTATATCCAGTGCCTTCTCAAAGAAAGGGTAAAGAAATTGCTGTTGTAGATTTACTGGTGTGAGGTTTTTTACCTTTTCCCCACCTGGAAAGTTGTGTGGGTGTTTACAATCTCTACAGGAACTGCTCTGAATTTACATTAGGAAAGGGGGAAGGGAACATCAGGAAACTGAAAACTTCTCTTTGTTGCTGCTTGGGTTTTTATTTTTTCCCCATGGGAGGGGCCAGGGAGGTTTTGCCAGGAGCACGCAACCCCCAGCTGACCCTATTTCTTAAATCCTGGAATCATTTTCAAGGTGGATGAAAGGAATGGCAAAGAGAGTCTAAAGAATAAAACATAGCATTTTTCCATAATCATAGTAGGTAATAGCTAATGACATCTGCTCCTGCTGCTGGGGTCTTCCATGCTCTGTTTTTCTTAGCTGTGATTTTCATTCTCCAACCAAAGGAAATTTGAGCTTTATTTTTTTACTGGCATCACTGAGAACGCATTTTGGATTTTAAAGCAAGGTAGGAAGTTTTTATATATATATATATAAGCATGTCCATTTGTATTTATGTATTTAAAGAGTAATGGTCCTTGCTCTTTGAAGATCTCGTGTCTGCTGGTCCTGGTGTCTGAAACGTCACCTGTATTTTCTGTCAATGGACTAATAAAAGATGGTACTTCTCTCTGTGTTCTTGGCCTTGCTTACATACTCATACCATGACTCATGTCAGCTCTAGCAGAAAGTGCTACTTTTGTATGTAAAATAGGAACAGAATTGCAAAGAAATATATAGTTCAAAACAAGCAAAATATAACTGTCATTGCCCTTTTCACCTTATTAAATGTAGAATTACTTAAATCACTTTAATCCATTCCTAGTGAGGTTGTCTGTCTGCTGGAAGAGGATACAGGGCTTTCATCTCTGGTCAGACAGAGCTGTTCCACATCTCTGTGGAGGAGTGCTATTCAATGCCTGCTCATCTGAGATGTCTTTCTGCTGAACAGCCAGGAAATTTCAAGGAGCTGTGTCCTCCCCATGTACATGTGTGCCTACCCAACTGCTCTGGCTGTTTCCTGAAGAGAAGTTCTGGCTGCCCCTTCCCTGGAAGTGTTCAAGGGCAGGCTGGATGGGGCCCTGAGCAACCTGGGCTAGTGAAGGTGTCCCCCATGGAAGAGGGGTTGGAACCATACGTGATTTTTTTAAGGTCCCTTCTGACCCAGACCAATTCTGTGGTGCTATTTCTGGTTTCCCAAGTTTGTTTCGGGGCTCTTCATTCTTCTGACAGTTCCCTCTCCACTTTCTCTGTTTTCCTCTTTCCCCTCATGCTGGGGTTCATTAAAGGTCCCTATTGAGTTTGTACAAACTTGTAAAATATTTTAGCTGTGATTAATTTAGTCTTGGCTTTCCAGTGGGGGATAAGTGCTTGTAATATATGATGAAATCAGGGTCCCACCCTTCTTTATTATTTCTTTGCTTCACACCTTTAAGTTCCTTCTCCCAAATAACTTTAAAATTTCGTGAGGTGGGGCAAAAATATATAAGCATATAAAGTGTGCAAGTCAAAATTGGGCTTTTTAGTCAAATGCCCTGGCAGGGGGGAAGCTGGGACATTGGCTGGGCTTTCCTTGGCAGGAGACACTGATCCCTGCTGCTCTTCTGAGCTGCAAATACTCATGGCTGTGGAAGGAGGGGATGAAGTGAGAGCCAATCTGGGAGTTGGCAAAATTCATATTGTGTCTTAAGTTACAAGTGCAAGTACAGGGCTCTTGGTGTAGAGGGGAGAGATTGAGGGGGTAGCCCTAAATTTTAGTGTCTTAATGCCTTTTTATGCCACCTTCAGTGGGAAAGTGGCTTAAGGAGGGTCTAGTGTGAATTAGGAAACTGTGATGATTAAAAATGGGGGTGAACAATACAAGGCAAGAATGGGGTAAATGAACAATATAGGAAAAATTAAGTTGGTACCCTGCATAAAACATAAAGAAGTCAGGGGTGATGTTTGCAGACTTGTAGTAGTGTTGCTGATGGCCAGAGGGACTTGAGAGCTTGAGTGCTGCTGTTGTTCTACTCTGTTTACTTCCTTTTGTAATTTCCCAAAGAGAGAGATTTCTTGAGCCCTGCCTGCATAACTCTGCACTCTCTAGTCAGTGCTCCTGTTTCCTGCACAACTTCATACCTTCTTACAAAAATGAGTCTAGGTAAAAAGGAAAACATATTTATCTGGCTATTTTCTATTTTAGCAAAGGCAGAATATCTGTTCCTTTCAAGTCTTCTGACTGAAAGCCATGCCGAGCTGATTTATGTAAGAAGTTGGATCTTCCACCATCTCTTTTTTTAATTCAGCTTTGAGCTCCAACTACAGAACACATGTGGTGGGAAGCAGACAATCCCATTACCCCGCTCCGCCTTCACTATATCTGCTGAAAACCGTTTTTTTTCTGGTAGGTATTGTAAAAATCAATATTCCAGTTGCTGGCAAGGAAGGAGCACTATGCAGGTTGATACTGAGGGATCTGCAGTCTGTTAGGTATGAGATTGCTTTCTCCTTGCACTGGTTACAATCTTGGTCTTACTGCTTACATGTTTTGGGTTTATATATGTAAGACAGATGCTTTTATGTTTTTATGGTAAGTTTCAAAGGAGCAGAATTGATCAAGGCTGCTATCCATGAATATTAAATGTTCAGTCCCATAAAAATTGATTGTATAAATAAACAGTGTTCCAGAAAGTGACAGTCATAATGCCTTATGTTGAATTTCATTAATTCTTTTACTTCTTTAATTTCTTCAGTAGCTTTTGAGGCATGGAAACTGATAACCTTCAGGCTACTCTGTATCTCAGAAACCTCTCTACCTCAGAATAGTGCAAGCAGTGACCAGTGAAGCTGAAAGGGAAGAACATAGTGATTAAAAACATAATAGAAATGTGTGGAAAATGGAAAGAATCTTGAGTTGAGAGGACACTGAGATTCAAGAATAAGAAATTTTAACATTCACAGGGCCCTGAGTTCCATCAGGGCAGCAATAATGATAGGCATGGTAATACTTACTTGAAAAATCTCCTTTTTTACCTATCCTCTCACTGATGCCGGCTCAGGTGTTGGGCTGGAGGACAGGGGTGGCTCTGGCTGTCAGCACTGTGGGTGGAAGGATGAATCGATATGCAAAGCATGTTTTTAACTGCTTGAAACCCAGGGACACACTGTACCTGACCACAGCCTATTTCAAGGTCTGTCAGCTTTGAGGAGTCAGCGAGCTGGCGGTGTCTCTTTCTGAATATACCCATGAAAATAATTGTGATTAATTTTAATTACTGCTGGCTGAGGGCATATCCTTAGCTGTGTGGATGGGTTTTATTACACTGTGTCAAAGAATTGTCTGAGGTAAAAAAGTCTTAAACTTCTTGCTGTTTGAAAGGTGTGCTGGGGAAAGGGTGTGTCTGCAGGAGGGTCTCTTCCTATCACTCACAGTCGCTTAGTGGTGGTGCAGCAGTTTCAGCAGCTGCCCATGGTGTGTGAGTTAGTGCAGAAAGCACTTGAAGCTGGGAGTGGGGAATGGCTGGAGGTGAAGATGACTGGTGGCTGTTACTGTTGCCTTACAGTCTCTCTTCCACATGTTGTGTTTCTCTAACCTGAGACAAACAAACAGGATGACTGCCTCAATCTGAAAGGACTATATTTCTGTTACAGCTTTAAAGCACGATTCTTCTGCCTCATTGTGGTGTCCTAGGCTCTGCCAGTGGTTAGAGCAGCTCTCCTCCAAAAGAATCATGTTGAAGTTGCTCAGTACACTTTCTGTAAAACCTAATTTGGGGGCACTGGTCTGTTTTCTCTGTTTCAGAGATGATCAGCTGCTGCTTTACTGAAATCTCTTTGGCTTTCCCATCGTTTGTGTGCTATTCCAGAGGCTATTGGAGAAGGAATAGGTTTGAACCTCCTCTCAGTGTATCAGCTAGTTTCCTCTCAGGCATTAAACCAAAGTGTCTTAATTCTGGTTTAGGAATGTTTACTATTTTATTATTTATGATTATTTGTTTATGAGGTTGCAGTATACACTTAGACACCCAAGAGACAAGAGGAGGTCTATCAGGTAAGCAGCTGGTCTCAAACTCTGAAATCTACAGCTGAAATCGTTTGCTCAGCTTTACTCCCAGCTTTCCCATTAGCTTGCTTTTTGGCATTGACCAAGTCATTTGACCTTTTTTTCTTACGTTTTTGCTTTTCTATTAAAAAACATACATCTGCTGGGAAGAACACCGAATTTGTTTGTTTAATCCTTTTCTTTTTATATTCTTGTACAACACTAACAGGAAAAAGTTTTGGTTGGGAATGTGTAGATGAGAATTGAAATTGCATGCAAAAATATCTTCCTGTCATTAAAAAAACCCAAAAGCATCCCTAATTTAGAAATGTCTGCTCGTGGAAATAGTTATTCTCAGCCACTGAAATTCAGTTTGGTACTGCTCGACTTTGAACTATGAGAGTGTGCAGATCAGCAGCACTGATTTATGTCCCTACAGAGTTTTAAGAAATATTCCTAATCCAAGAATGGTTTTTGGAAAGGTTTCCAAGGAAGGCTTACTGCTTCTGATTTGAGTGGAGCTCTGTAGACAGCTGAACTTCAAGCCCTGAGCTCTATACGTTCCTTAAAATGTTATAATTTTATTATATTTAAGTATTTATATAGACCTTATAAACTTGATATGACCTTGCTCTTTTAGGTGCAGGTGAGCAGTACATTTCCCTAGGAAACTGCACAGTGGTGTTGGGAGTGGAGCCCAGACCACCTGAACCTCACACCAGGGTTTGTACCCTTATAAATAATGCCACCTTTGGTGCCTGGCATGGAGGGTGTATGTGACTAAGCTGTCATTGCAGCATTCTGTGATGGTAGATTTTCCTTCTTAAACTAATCATGGTCATGTTCACAGCACCTAATGGAGTGCCAAAAATTAGCAGACTGGGCAGCAGCTGAGTCTTGTTCCAGCCTGTGGGAATGGTAGGAATATGTCAGCTTTAAAGGTTAGCAAGGTGGGCTTGTTTGGTCCTCTTCCTTTAGTTCTGTTTTCTGTTCAGAGCTAAGATACAGCGATTGTGGCAGTCTGCCATTGCATTGTCTGTGCAGTTTCCTTTTGCCAGGATAATCATCATCTGGACCCTCTTTTAATTAAATTAGCTCAAACAATGAACCATATGAAAACTGCGCTGGGACTTCGGTGCAACTGCTGCATTCTTTGTGGTAGGCTTGCACAGTGTTGTTTAGTTTGGAGACTGATGAGGAGGGGACTTGGCTGGGCTTGCAGATGTGGGGAGGCATTTCTTCATACTTGAATTTTCTTGGGCTGAAGTATTCAAATTGGCAATTTGAACAGGAGCAGGCTTTTTAATAGGCTACCTCTGCTTTTACCGTTTCTCAGAGGAAAGAGATCTTGTAAAAAAGTGCTTCCATGTGAAGATTTTTCCTGTATTTCTAGTTGTTAAATGAAGAAATTAAGTTGGTTGTTTCTATGTAATTGCCCAGATCATAACTCATCAGTGGGAAATCTGCTGTCAATTACCTACTTCTTTTTGGTAATCTCTAATTTTTCTTAGCTCATGTATGTTTTTGTTGCTTTTTTTTCATAGATCAGTTTACAGTTTTTTTCCTTTTCCCTTCACTTCTTATGGCACCCTTTACTTATTTCCTGCATTTTTGTCCTCCCTCCATTTTTATCTTTCTGTATAGTTAAAACAGATATCAAAATACATGCTTACAGAATATACAATAAAATAGGGAATAAATGGAAGAAGGAAAAATCATAATTTACTGTCTTTAAAGCATGCAATTCCATTTTGCCTTTCCCTAGTCATTCCTGATATAACACGACTTGTTGAATGACCTGTAATTTTGCAAACATCTTTAATTTTTCTAGTCTGCTGTGGACTAAGAATTAAATGAATAGTCTTTTCCATTCCAACATACATGGAAAAGGTGTACTGTGATCTTGTACACTTGTACAAGGTGTGTGTTTGTTCTTGCACAACCTAAGCAGCATTTAAGGTACCAGGAACCCCTTCCAAATCATCAAGAAATTTTCAGACAAAATTTTCCAGTTATCTGCCTGCCTATTTGTCAGGAAATGATGGAGAAGATATGGAAGGATCTTTCTCCGTGAGTGCATTATGCTGGAGCCTCAGCTGCTGAGGTTTGTTTCTGTCTGTGTGCATTTTGATGTGTAAAACAGAACACAGAGGCAACATGATTTATCCTCGCCGAAGGATTTTGCAAAAGGGTGGATTCCATTTTCTCTGTAACTCTGTTTTGATAACGACGTCAGTTACACTTCAGCCAGATATCAAAAAACAGCAATGTAATTTCAGCACAGAAAACAGAAGTCAGAGGATGACTCTTAATCATCCTTACACATCCAGAGCAAGGATAGAAGTGTTTTAAAGAAAGCATGTCAGCAAAGGATGGTGGTTTCCATCTGAAAACACTGTTGTATGTACCTCTCAGGTGACAGCTTGTTCTCTGTCATCATGACAGTTCCTCTTGATGCTACATAAGGGTGTCCAGGAGGTCATTCATGGAAAGGAGAATGTACAAGGGAGCTAGGGGACCCAGCTTAGCTGCAAACAGCACGCCTTTATTTAATGCTACATGCATGGCAGTACCATGGGTGTGTACTGGAGGTGTTGTTATATGGACATGGAGAGGACAGCTTGAGTCTGAAACATTTGGGGGTAGTGGTCAAGATTTTTTGAGGCTGCAGTGCCATTGTTTTCCAGCAGGCTGTGGGCTGTGTCTCACACAGCAGGTGCCCAGTGCTGAGTACCAAGGACAGCAGTGTCACTGTGCTGCCCTCACACCGGACCTCGACCACTTGAGTCTGCCGGTCCATCCTTCCCAGACCTGCCAGTCACCCTCCTGGGCTTCCTGAGCTGCCTCCAAAGTGGCACATGGATTAACAAATGACCATGTGGGCCTTGCAAACAGCCCTGAGTGACCCTCAGGAGATGATTACGATTTGCTCTTTTTTTCTTGAGGGCTGTTGGGATTAAGTGCCCTGCCCTACCACACAGGGCAGCTGCATCATTGCTTTTGTTTTACTGAATAAAGGCTGAGGATTTGGGTCTTTGTGAACATGCATCAGTGTCTGCTGCTGCTTTCTGCAGTGTCAGCACTGACTGTGGTGAGAAAAAGCTAGGAAAAAAATGAAACAACACCCTAAAAATCACAGAAGAAATAAAGAATCCATATTTCACTTTTAATAAGTCTCATGATTTTTTAACAGGCTGATTTCTGATTTTTTTTTTGTTGTCTTTTGCTACTTTGAACTACTCATCACTCGCCTCTTACTGAAACTGCTGGGTTCATATTAATACACTAGCTTCATATTAATAGGAAAATCATGCAGCTTTGGTACAGTTCCCTTCCAACCCTTTCTTCTGCTGTTTTCTTCTAATTAATGTGCAACAAAGTCCAGCTACATCAGGTAATTTGCCATTTGTCAGATCAGGTGAAGGTAGTTTGGTGCAAAAGGCACTTTAATGACATCTGGGTGAGCTTCTTTGCTAATTGGGTTTCAACATATGCATTATTGCCCACTTTAATTCAACAGAATAATTTAAATCTGATTCCTTCACTGTTATTTTACACTTATAATTTGTGACATTCAACCTTCTTTTCGAAGGAATAAATATTATTTAATTACCAGAGATTGACAGAACCACTGAGGTTGGCAGGCCCTCTTATCCAGTCCAACCTGAGGCTGCCCTCAGGGTCTGCATGGCCTCATGCTTGGTTCATGGAGTGGCTGAGAAAATCCAGAATTTGGTGGTCTTATTGGGAGAGTGCTATTTAATCTTAAAAAAACCAACATACCTTGCTTATTTAAAACGCTTAAAATTTTGGTTTACTTGCGTATCCTCCTTCAGCCTTAATGGAAATGGATGTGTGCTCCCCTGACCTAGGAAACCATTCAGTCACTGCCCTTTATGCCTGTAACTAGAATATCTTGATTTTCATAGAACTATGTATTTTCTTTCTCTTCTCAGATTCCCTTTTTTACCCAGAAGAGAATTAATTTTCTACCTGTGAGCACTGCTGCTGCAGCTAGTTGGAAAACAGGATGCTAAAGGCATTTTGTTGGTACTTACTGAGTATGTTGATGTTGCAGTCACAGAGGAAACTGCAGTGTCATGCAAATACACCCAGTCTAGCTTGGTATCTTCAAATACACCAAATCAGGTTGTTCAGAAGCTTGTAATACTCTACCCAGAGTCTGATGGGGTTTATAATAAGCTGGTGTACCCTGCTGCTGCTTCAGCTGATTTATGGTGCCTGTATTTACCTTGCAGCCCTGTGACCATGTCATAAAATTGCTGAGGTTGGAAAAGACCTCTGAGATCCCTGAGTCCAACTATTAACCCAGCACAGCCATGTTCACCACTGACCTATGTCTCTAAGTGACACATCTAGATGTTTATTGGATGCTTCCAGGGATGGTAATTCTATCACTTCCTGAACAGCCTGTTTCAATGCTTGACCACTCTTTCAGTGAAGAGTTTTCTCTTAATATCCAATCTAAACTTCTCCTAGTGCAACTTGAGACCTCTTGTCCTGTCACTTTTCCTTAACTCCTGCATGTCATACTTGTTTTATGTATTCCTTTTCCTAGGAAAATGCCCTTCTTTCTTAACATTTTACACTTCAAAAGCCCTTATTTCTGAGAATGTATTTTTTGGTCGGACAGGAGTGAGGTTAATCACTGACCTGGTTCACTTGGGGGCACAGCTGTTTCTGATATGGATCTCATCCACCTCCCTGCTGCAAGGGTCCCTGTGAAGAGAGTCTTTGAGGAGAGCATTGTCTTGTATTTTAATATGCCACGTCAAAATCACGTCTGCCTGTGGGGCGCATTGGGGAATGCATAACCCCCTTTTTGAATCATAACCACAGTAATGCAGTATTGTCATACAAAGGAAATTAGAAAAATAGGTAATTGGGCTGGAATTATTCAGGAATTAAACTCCAGAAGGATCCTGACTTGCACAGGTGGTACTTGGTTTCCTACCCAGTGCAAGAACATACTTCTAGCAGCCCAGTAGCCGTATGCCTGGGGAATGGTTTCTGTGTGTGTTTTTAAGGGAGTAGAAATAAAAAATGCCACAATATGAAATGTCAGTGATAAGAAGTTAATGTTTCTTAAAAACTGCAGAATGTGCAGGATTTGGCAACTTCACAGGACATGGCAGCGTTGGAGCAGCCTGGGCTTGCTTGATGTGATGGGATACACTCCTGACATGCCAGCCTGGGAGGGCTCGGAGCCCGTGTTCTAATTAACGTTGCTGTTGTACACAAATGTACAGAGCCACTTCTTTTTGTCTTCTGCAAAAATCCAAGCTTCTGTGCTGAGAATTGTTTTGACAGTTGGGTTTCCATTAGCAGTGGGGAGAAGAGTGAAGAGCTGCCGTCTAGACCTACTTGCAGAGCTATTATGGAGAGAAGAATAATCTTACAGGAGAAGTTCCTATTTCCAGGACCTATTTGTACATTCTGACTCCTCTCCGTGTAATAGGATTACACATTTCTTATCACAGCCACAAACTGGATGTGAGCCAGCCATAAACTGTGCACAGTGTAACAATATGATTGCAGGCGATCTTTTTTTTTTTTCCCCTCTCTCCTTTTTCTCTCCATTCCTTCTTATTCTGGGCTAACAGGGGGAAAAAAAAAATCATATTAGACAGTGTAGGATGAATCATAAAGCATCACTTAAAACATTCCTATAGCCCAATATATAGAAGCAAACCCACTTGACCAATGGAAACTAATTACAGACAAGAAGTGTGCCTGAGGAGGAAAAGATATTGATGTTTGAAGTGTTTCCTGAATGCATACATTTGAATCTGGGGAGAGAATTAAGGTTCTGGTGCTTTGAGGGAATCTTCATCTATTCATATGGTAAACGTGGGAGTGACACTTAAAGCTGAATGACTGTGGACTGGCACTCATTGCATTGCATTACTGTTTTCCTTAGCATGTGGGTTTGATTTACATAGTACTGTGGCAGTATTTGGTCTGTTTTTAAGTGTACTGGAATCTAATATATTGAACAGATAAAATTTGTTTGGCCTGAGGTGTCTTAAAACTAAATAAATTCTAAAAGGGGAAATCGAAGCATGTGGTGACTACCATTAAATAGTATTAAAAAAAAAAAAAAAAAAAGGGTGGAGGGAAGACGCCCACCCTCTTAAAAAAAAATAAAAAATCATAATATACATAATTAGAAGTGGAAGTCTTTTTACAGTTCCTACTGTTAAATGTTGCTGTAGCCATCTGCAGGGAAATGTGCATTCCTGGAGTCTGGCCAGACTTCAGCATTGTTCTGTGAGGAGAAGATGACCCAGATTGCCCTTCCCCACGTCTGTACCAAGCACATTCACTATAGCTATTTTGGGATTTTTAAACCTTGGTCTCGGAAAGTAGGATGAGTTGTAGCAGTCATTTCAAAGGTAAAGTTTCTGTTGAAGCTGGGCTGAACTATGGACAAGCGTGGCAATGTTAAATGATATTTGGGATCTGCTCTGCATCTTGAGGCTGCAGAATAGAAATGTTTGTTACTTGCTAACCTCCATTTCTGAAATATGTTCTTGGAAGAGATGAGAGTGTCATTGTTCTCTTGCTGTTTGGATTAGCTTGCAAGTTTGGGCAGAAGAAGAGCAGCTTTTAAATAGTTTTGTACCTTAGTCCTAGTTTTGGAAGGACACAGCTTTGAAGATATTTGCTGGCTTATGTCAGCTGTGAGGTCTTGTGTTTGTCCTGGATCCCTCTTTTAATGCATCTTTTCCTCCCTGAAGCAAATATGAACTTAAGAAAGGAGTGTGTAGGAGTGAGGATTCTGTGCTGGCAGGGATGCTGACCTGATGGCAGACGTTGGATGGGAGGAACCATAGGGCTTTCTCTCCCTTTACCCATACGAATTATGTTGAAATGGTTTGTGCCAGATATTTGCATTTGATGTCTTTCTGAAGAAAGTCTGCTCATTGAGTTGTTAGAAAAACAGCATTTTTAACTGGGTTTTGATGACCATTTGCAAGAGGCTCAAAACCTTTCAATCAGGGTAGAAATTCCTTGCTTAGTATATCATGAGAAAAGCATAATATTCAAGTTGGGTGGGAAAAACTCAAGTCAAAGCTTTGGTCACTAAAGGCACCAAGTGCTTCTCAAGCAAGCGTAGGTGGCATCTTGATTGGGGCAGCTGCTGTTGTGTTCTTGGCCCAAAGATTTTATTAACTTGGTTGCAGGAAAAAATTTGTCAAATTAAACTGTATTAGTCATGATTCTGATGAGGGGTTTTGGGAAGGGTGGGGAAGACGGCTAACACAACATGAACCAGTTCTCTCTGGGTGGAGCTTTTAGGATTTCCAAGTCCCCTTCTCTCACCCTGAACCTTAACTGTGTTGTGTCTTTTTGAGCTGTCTGAAGTAAATCTGGAAGTTGTTGAGGTTCTAGTCAAACATTCATAAGGCTTCTTTAAACATTAATACGCAAGTCTCCAACTACACGTGCTGTTGGATTCTGCATACTAACTGTGCTTATTTCAGTAATTGATTTGAAAGGTATAGATGTGAGGTGGATTGATACATTTAGTTTGTAAATTTTATGTAGAAACTGGCAAAAGTTATCTGCATTTATTTCAGTATTCAAGCACTGTTTCATTCATTTATTTTAAAAGCATGGAAAATAACAGTGTTTTTTTTAAAAAAAAACACAACCAAAATACTTTTAGCATGAAGCTTTATTGGGAATTTAATGTACAAGTTAGGAAATTAGAAGTTCCTGCAATAAATGTGACTCTCCTATTACAGGTATATTGCAACATAAATTCCCCAGCCTCTACAACAAAACTAATTTCTGAATATGTGCAAGATGGTTGATGTAGAGTGGTTAGAAGAATTACAGCCTTGTTTTTCCTAACTATTTCATTTAAATTCTTGACCTTAATGTTCTGTTAGTCTTCCATTTTCTTGCTAATCTGCTTTAGAAAAATAAACAAAGTACAGACTATAAGTATCTTGCAACTCAAAGTGGAGAGAGATTGCAGTAATTTTTTGTGGCTTCATCAGTGTTGAGTCCTTGACCACTGATTGATGCTAACATCCCCTGTCTTCATGGAAGTTGTCAATTTACCTATTGGATCTGCTCTCCCTGATACTGAGAAAACGGGACAGAAAACAGTTTTTCATTTGGACAGTGTGTAAAGCATTTTTGTGTCCCACGTGGGACACCTTTGGGGCTGCTGGGAATGAGGAGATGAGTAGGACAACACATCTGTGGGGTGCAGGATGGAACCATTGCACCTCTGATGAGTTAGGATCCATGGAGGGGACTACCCTGACCCACACAGCCTTTAAAGTTCTCTTTAGGTCTGTGTCCTCTTTGCAGATGCATCCCTGTCTTGCTGACTGATGTCCTGCTGGGATCATTGTTGTGATATTACACTCACAGTCATGATGTGTAGCATTTTCATGGTGCGGGATTTGCTCAGAGCAGGACATGCAGACTTCTGAGGGCTCTTCCCCAGCTTTCCAGAGCTACAGTCAGTCACACTTCTCTGAATTGCAGGAAATTTGATCCATCTTTGCCAGGCCCCTATCAACAGTTAACATTTACATCAGGGCATTGTACAATTTCCCACATCCATAAGAAACTGGCACGCAGAACTGATGAGGAATCACTTCTGAATGTGGGTCACCCTTTGTGTGGCATCAGGCTGTATGTGGTGCTGGCAGAGCTGAAAGGCAAGAACAAAGTTTCAGAAGTAGCCTCTACAAACTAGTTAGAGGCCCCTGGGAGATGGAAAACTAATTTTTAAAAACAAATCTCTGTCATATTTCACATGCAATGCAATACTAGTCCCTTTTTGAAATCTCTTGTGGCTAAACACTTCTATCATGTCCTTACCACCTGCTGCAAATCCAACAAGAAAACAAAAATAACCAAATCTTAAGTTGTAGCAGCTGAACCCATTTCAAATAGATCGTAAAAGCTATTGTTTACGATAAGTGTTATCTGATTGCTGGCAGAACCTGTGTTTATTGCTTTTTCCATTGTACAGAGAGATTTGTAAGTAGACAGAAGTCTATAATTATACTTAGTGGGACTGGAGAGCGTATAAAGGATAAAATGAAATTGCTTGGTTTTAATCTGAAGTAGCATCACATCAAATTTTCCCTTTTTTACATGTCTTGAAACAAATATTTTGCTTTGAATAACACTGGAGGACATTTAGGGACTACCAGGAACATACTCTGTGCAGACTATTTCCATGTACTTGATGTTTCAAAATGTTTTCAATGAAAGTCAAACACTGAGTGCTTATTTTGCTAGTGGTCATGGAGAAAAGCTATAAAGTGCAGTCTGACAAGTGTCAATGACTATCCAGAGTGAATCTTTCATTTCAGAACAGTAATTGGGTCTTTTTCACTCTCTGATTAAAAAAAAACAATCAACAAGCCAAGTGCAAATGGATAGTACAGTTCATTTTTTTTTCCCATGTTCTAGCAGTCCACTTTAGAGCTCATTCTTATTTTTTTTATTTCCCACATGAGAAATGAAGAACAGAAAAGCCCAAATTCTGTATGAAATCCCAAGGTGCAGCTGTAAAGTCTCAGCTCAGATATATTCAGCTGTACATTTTTGTGTGTGCTTGGCTTTGTGTTTTTATTATTTATTTACAGTTTATAATATATTAACTTTTTTGTGGGGATATGTCATGGTGTGACTTTACCTTTAAGATAGCTTTGGGAGCTGGGTGGAAGTTGAAGCTTCGAGAGGCTGATGGGAGTCTTTTCTTGAGAACAATTATCGGTCATTTCTAAGAATTGACAGCAGTTTTAACCAGTGAAAAGTGGGATCAACCTGTTTACACCACCTTAAGACCTAAGCCTGGGAATTTCTTTGTCTCCTTGTTCCCTGGCTGTGAAAGGTAACAGAGCTTTAGTTGGTTTCCCGTTCCCTGCCCAGGCCATGCGGCCCGGGCGGGGGCTGGGCTGGGCCCAGCGGCTCCCGGCCGGGAGATGGGGCCTGCGGGGCTTGTCCCGGGCTCTGGCCGGGCCAGGCCGGTCCCTGGCTCGGCTGCAGTTTTTGCTGGGACTGAATTCACCGCAGACTGCCGAGTAAAGAAGGAAAAAAAAGCTCTTGACCTGCGGCGGGCTGAGACAGCGACCACACTCTCCAGAGCAGCCATGAAGAATCTTCCATCGCAGACAGCTCCAGCTCCTGCTCCGGCAGAGATCACAGAACCATCTACAAAAGCCTGGGCAAGATTTTAACCTTTTCATTACCCAGATGAGACCTGCAGATTAATCCTTTTTTTCCAGAGAAAGAAAAAGAGGGCAACCAACATGTTAAGAGACTTTATAAACTATTAGAGACAAAGAAAAGAATTAAGCTTCAGAAGAGGTAGAGAATAAGGAGATGCTTTAATTAAACTGAAATATTTTTCTGTTAAAGTTATGGAGATGGACAAGAGTGTCTTAAAAAAACTCCTTTAATTCATGACAGTATATTGGGAGGAATAGAGTGTTCAAAGTGTGGATTTTGAGCAAAAGGTGGAGTAATTGTGATACAGTGAGGTGCTGGAACAGAGTGAGAAGAAGTAATAGTTGAAGATTTGAGGCCTTGAGGGCAATGAGAAAACTTCTGTTTCCAGGGAAGCTCACAGAGACAGATGAAGAGAACTTTTGCCTTTGAATAACTCATCCTTAAAAATGACATCCCTAGACTCATTGGCCCATACACACCTCAGAGTGATGTGAAATGGGGAGGAGTGAACTGATGACAGGATTTCTGGGCAGCTGGTGTCAGAGAAATAGAAAGCTATAACAGAAATAGTTTTCTTGTGAGAAACTCCATAGATTAGCAGAAGACTTCTGTTTCTCTACAGAGAGTGATGAAAAGATTCTAGCAAAAATTGAGGACTGTTTAAACACCAAAGTTCCAAAGTTTTTTGTCTCTGTATTGTCATGTGAACATGGAAATGGTTGGGTAGTGGGGGATAAAGGAGTTTTCTGGAAGTTTATTCTGGTGTTCTTATTCTTGTAGTTTTTTTTAATAAACTTTCTTTATTCCTTTTAAGTTTTAAGCCTGTTTGGCTCTTGTTGTTCTAATCCATATCTCACAACACGAAATAAGTAAGTTTTCTAGTAATTTTTTAGTTACTGCTTTAAAACCATGACAGGATAGAAAAATACGGATATAATATTTACATATTTTTATTTTCTGCAATAGTGTCACACTTCATGCCAACAGAGTCAACAGCCCAGTCCTGACAGTCACAGCAGTCAAAAACAGAGAAGTGTGATCCACCATGGGCAGGGTTTAATTTAATATTAGGTGAGCCTTACTGCTGTCCTGCTCTCATTTTTGTACTGGTGGTGCTGGCCAAGGCTGGTGGCTGTGACATTTCTGCCAACTGCCTCAATCATAGAATCATGGAATGGTTTGGATTGAAAGGAGCCTTAAAGATCCTGCCATGCCAGGGACATGTTTCACTGGAAGTCATCCATGTTCATACCATCCAGACACAATGAACTGAATCCTTAAGAATTTGAGATACTGACTCAGTGAGATATGCCCAGTGTCGTCCAGGAGAGATGGTTTTAGTTAGGGGTAAATCCTGCATGATAGAATCCCTCTAAGATGAGGAATGAGGTTACTCACCAAAAGAGGGGGTTGATCTGTGGTTTTTGTCTGTTAAAGCTGTGTCTGTACTGGGAAGGTCAGGATAACAGGCTAGGCTTGATTAGGTAGGATCTAACCTTGGTGGTGGTGTGTGCTGGACAGCCATGAGAGCAGGACCTTTACCCTCTGCAGAAGCAGGGGAAGGAAGGGGAGGGTCACATCTGAAAAGACCATTTTGGGAGCACACTGAAAACACTTCTCTGCTTTTAAATCAAAAGCAATGAACAGCAGGCCCAGTGAAAGAGAATTCTGCTCCTCAGAGTTTCATGACCCAAATTCCTTTGAACTCAGAATACTTCGTATATTACAAGTCTGGACCATTGTGATAGCTTGTCCTCAAATGAGAGATTTTTGTGGAACTTAATCTAAATGTTCTGTCTTATAGAACGTGCCTGCAGGACCATACTTGGTGCAATCTGAATGTCAGATCTTTGAAATCCATTCCTCCAGTATTTGCCCCTTTGACTCACACATGCCTGATAGTAACACAAATTATATTGAATCATGATGCTGGGTCAAGAAAAATGTACCAGCATGTCCAAGAGCAAGAGGAGCAGGTTGGTTTGGACTCTTACCAAGCTTGACTAGCCTACTTACGTCTTTTGAAATTGCAGCTAAAGCTAATGGTCTAGGTTGGAGGCATAGAACAGTGACGTTATCTGCTCAGCTGGGTGGAATTCATATTTCACAGATGCTTGTGCATGTTCTGGTGCCATAAAAATGAAATGGTACTTGGTTGAGAGGATTTTTAAAATGTCAGACTCTTTGGGTTGTGACAGGTATGCCAAGAAATGTAAGGTCACGAGCCATCATATAGAGTAAGTTCTGTGCAAGGTCAGGCAGCAGCTGTCTTGCACATGCAGTCCATAGATGCCTGCAGATGTCCACTCTGTCCCTTCTTCCATGCTACTAAGTTTATCCCAATAATTTGGAAGAACATAGACTTAAAACCAAAATACACCATTACGCTCTGCAAAGAGGAGGAGCCCTCATGGGCATGCCAGGCCTTGAGGTCTCTGAACGGCCAGAAAATTCCATGGTGGACCCTGGGCTGGACCCTGCTGTACACTGTCCTCTAGAGAACTGAAGAGCAGGGTGCTGCCTCAGCTCTTCTCTATTTTCAGTATTAAGGACAGATTTTTCCTTCACCTTTCAGTTTAAAATAGAATTACTGCATGATTTCATTCTTCCTTCTGCTTTGAAAGGCTAGATTAGAAAAGTAATTTTAAAATGTCTTTGTTGTATTGGCCAAAAAAATCTACTGTTTGTTTCAGTATGGTCTTTTACATCTGTGTTCCTGCCTCTGATCTGTGTATGAGACCTGCCAGGGTGAAATTCAGATGGGGTTTAGAGTGTCTCACCCTGGTGGCATGGTCAACTCTGACAGTTTTCTTTGTCAACCTGTAGCAGTGGTTTCACATACTGAAGATGGGTAGTAAATGTCTGAAAAGCAAATACAGTTGTAAAACTCAGTGACAGAGACATTAATTTCCTCTCTCTGAAAACGCACCATTTTCAAAGATAAGAGAACACATCCATAGAAAACAAAACCTTCTCCTTCACTGTGTTTCTGCTGGGAGCATCCTTGGAAACACTGGCCATTTGTGGTATATTTTGGAAACCAGAAGACTTTTTATGGAAATTGTTGTCAGTAACTGCAGGAAGCTTTTCTGTGTTGCACAGTCCAGTTTGTTTAGACAGGGTGGTGCCTCTCCACTGAGACTGCTGTCAAACCAGTGGGTGACATGTGGGCAGCACTTGGGAGCTGGTCAGCAGTCACTGGAGGCTGCTAGTTTAATATCTAGGGAGCAGTAAAATTGTACAAGTGTGGGATCCTTAGATAGGCTGCTTGACTAAACCTTGAATAAGACTGTTCTTTCCAAGTATTTCTGTTACATCTGTATCCTACAGCCACAACTGTCTTGAGGATGAAAACAAGAAAGGTTCAACAAATACATGCTGTATATGTAAAAGATACATGTTTGCTATTGAAAAAAACCACACTATTATCCTTTTACTGCTGGGACAGTTGAAGTTTAGAAAAGGTGGACATGTAGAAGTTGCTGCTGAACTGGTGCCACTGGTTTAGGTGTCATACCTGAACTCTCCTTGCCCAACACACTGGAGAGATTTAGGCTTCTTGCCTTGAGTATCAGGCTGCCTTCTGCTGGTTTCTAGAAAACTATAGCATCAAATGTGGCATTAAATCCATTTCCCCCAACATATCAAAGCTTCAGGCATTCACATCCTTCTACTCCTAACCTTATTCTTTGGAACCTTCCCAAAGACAGGTTCTTTACTCCTCTGACCAAAAATCCAAACTGGCACATGATGTTCTTTTTCCTTGTTACAAAACCAGTGCCAACTGTTGAGGTGCAAAAGCTGACAGATGCTTTGGTGGGTAAGAGCAGTCAGTTCACTGGTAGAGATGCTCAGAAATTAAACTCAGATGCAGCTGTGGCGTTTGGGAGTTCACAAAACTTTAGTTAAGTGGCTCCTGTCTGGGTTGTAATAATATTGCAGCTGTAGGCTTGAGAGGCTCCTTCCTTATTCTTTGGAGCACTAAAGAAAACTGACAGGTCAAGGACAACTCCATGGAAAATGCAGGATGACTTCGGTTCCTGTGCTGATGTACCAGAGCACGTGGAGAGAAGCTCTGCATGTGGCAGAGCTCCCCAGGGTTCAGGCAAGGCAAAGGTCCCCTGAGCCCCAGCAGCACTCCTGGCTACACCCTGCACCACACTCCCAGGGCGCTCCAGCAGCCCTTTGGATGTTTTTCGTGATCTGCAGCAGTGTTTTCCCTTGGCCTGTATGTTTTCCCTTTTGTACAGGGCTCTGCTTCCTTGCCCGAGGAACTGTTTCAGACATCTATTTCCCTCATCCTTTCTGAGCCTTTTCTAAGCTTCCTTCCCTTCGCAAGTCTTTGATATATTCCCTTCCCTTCCTGATCTGAAGACTGGTAAGCACAGCAGGTGAGGAGTGTTAGTGCTGCATCTGCTGCTAATTGGGCTCACAGGCTCATTCAGAGAGCGCTGGCAAGTGATGTACTGAGTTAATCAGGAGCTGGGTTTGTAGAATGTTCATATTATGTAGGGTAAGTAGAGATTTGCATGTCAGCTTTTAAAATGGAAGCTTACCAAAATGAGTCTGGCTGCTGCTTTCTGTTGTTGGTCTCCCCATTGGCCCCCATTTACCTGGGGTGTCTCAACACCTTGACTCTATTTATCCCCTCCAACAGCCTGGGAACGTGAGGGGTGTTGCCATCCCCACCTAGGTGATGTCTGGGAGTCCAGGGTTTAAGGAAGAAGCTAAACAGTGCATTGCATCTAGTGCTGGTTCCAGCAAATTCCTGACTGTTTTCTTCCATGAGACAGCAGCAGGTAAAGTGTTGACATAATCTTTCCTTCTGCTGCCCCTGTTAGGAGGGCAGCCATCCCTGCCAAGAGGGCTGGAGAGGCAGCTGCGGGGAGAGAGCCACATTCATCGCAAACACCACTGGCTGATGCTGTCCAAGTGCATCTGCCATTGCTGAGGAGGTCCTTTCCCCAGCCTTGGACAGCACCTTGCCTTTGCAGCCTTCCTCCTGCTTATTCCAGCCCTTGTGCCGTCATGGATGGGCTTCCCCAGCTTCACCTCTTCTGCTCCTGCAGCTAATTGATTGTGGATCCTTTAATCAGTCCAATGCAAAATTACCCTTCTGCCTGTAAAAGACAACCAAAACTTGCTTTTAACATTATCCCGTTCAGTAATTTGTTTTACAGGATAGTGCCTGTGGGCTCCTGGGGCAGTGCAAGTGTGGAGGCAGCAAATGGCAGGCGGGGGAAGGCAAGAACTTCTTAGGCTGACTTTGCCTTTGAAGCCCAGGTATCCGCTAACTACAGCTTCAGTGTTTTTGCCTAAGGTCATGCAAGAACGCTTGGCAGAGCAAAGAACTGAAGTGAGTCTCCCCAGATCCAGGTTACCACTCTAACCCCAGGACTGTTTTTCTTTCAGCCCTTGAAAATGGTCTGAACCTCCCATGAGATGTTTTGTGAGAGCTTTTTAGGCAAAGATTTTGCTCTTAAAAAGCAAGACTGTTTTGCTTTGTAAGGGGAAGTTCTTGTTCCTGTTTCCTTTTTGATGTAGTCCTTCTGTTCTTGGCTTGCTAACTTGATGATACCACTCCTCATGCATTAGGCAAAAGCTGTTTTCCCTGTGTTCAAAGAGCCAGGAGGAGCAGCTGCTATCATGCCTCTAATCTCTAGTTCTTCCCCCACTCCTGTGCCATGCCAGTGGGAGTTAGGACCAAGGAGCTGTGTGGAGAACACAGATCCAGAAGTGAATCTGCTGTGTCATCCCTGAGGCCAAGAAATTGTTTGTTCATGAAGGATCCAAAATTTGTGCAGCGTGTCCAGGAATGACCAATGGCTGGCTGTGGAGCACACCCAGGCTCTTTGTCAGAGCCACCTGCGGCAGAGGAGGTGGAAGCCCTCACCACCTGGTGCCTTCCCTGTGACACAATATGGGAAATGAGATCTTAGTGCTTTCCACCTGCTGCCACAGGATGCCCATATTGGAGCTGTGGGTACATCATCTTCTGGCTTGCCTTCATGCTCTGGAAAAACTGTATGAGCAATTAATTTCACTTCCTTACAGGCAGCTTCCTTCAGTCAGGTACTCCAACCTCCCCTTCTTCCAGAGGACCATCATCCACTTGGGTCCTTGGTGCTTAACTGCACTGATTTGATGTGTTTAGAAACAAATTAAACTTGCTCCTTTTCCTTTCTGTTCTTTACTGATGATGATATCTCATTCTTTTAAAAAATAGAGTAATTGCTTCAGCACTACCCACAGCTCAGTTGTGCAGGTGCCTGACTAAATTATCCCATGCATGCATCTAGTGTTCACTCCGGCAGCTTTCCGTAATTGACAATTAATTTGTGAATCTTTTTCCGTGCTGTTCTTTCACCTTGAGTACTGGGCGTACTGGATCTCTGCCACCTCATATTTCTTGGATAAAGTCACTGCGGCTTTTTGTCTTACAATGTCTGACTCTGAGCCAGTGCAACTTGTTGAAAAAAAAAATCCCTGCAAAATATAGTGTGTGTTGGAAGATGCATTTAAAAAGGTGGAGGAGTTGCTGGAGAACAGTCACTAAAACAAAGTTAAAAATCCTGATCTGTCCAGAGAAATTTCAGGAGAAGGTATTTACCAAGTAACATGATTAGGCAATGCCTTTGTCACCATTGCATTTTTCATTCTTAGGTTGTGTGAAGAAGGCATGATATAAATCATCTTCTGGGATGCCTTATGTCCATCCCATTCAGATGTATAAAATTCCAATGTGTGGTGCTTTGATTTCTAACCTTTAAAAGTTATGAGCTATGACAGAGAAAATTATAAACTCCCATTTGTTTTGTGTGCTTGTGTGGGGAAATTTTGTACCAGTCCAAGCACCATGAAGCCTACAGTGCCTTAAACTGATTTATGAAGCCTTTTCCTTGATTTGCTTGCAGCTGGTATGTGTAAAGTCAAATTCAGTTACCACACCTGCAGTAAATCAGCAATATATAAATGTTTTCTAACTTGGGAAAAAATCCATTAGTGGTTGAATTAAATCTTTAAAGGACTCTTATTTCCTGAGTGTTAGTCTACTATAACTTTTATGTGTGATTTTAACACATTCTGAAGTGTTAGGCAAACTACAAAGAGCCATGAGTATGTAGGTTGTTAATATATTTTAAGAATGGTTTGCTTCTAATGAAAAGGGTTCTGTCATGTAAATGTTGGTGTATCAGCTCTAATGAGGGGCTTACAAAGCAATCGGAAGTTGGTGATTTGGTAGGTTTTATTGTTTTCTTCACCTAAGAGACTATCTCTGCCTTTGTAATAATGTTTAGTTTTTATTAGGGACAAGCTAAAAGCCTTAGAGAATGACCAGAGAAATGACAATAGAGCATTTACTAATAACCTTCTTCCTTTTCCATCTTCTGCATGTCCTTCTTCCCTCTGCAGTCACTGGGACCTGAACAGGGATCTACAACCTCCTGTTTGTTCCCTGTGGCAAAGGCTGAGGATGCCCTGGGCTGAATTCCCGATGGCCTGAGTGTGTGCTGCCTCAGCAGGAGGAGCCCCCATGGTGAAGGGGGTGGTAGATCAGCCCAGGCACACGGTGCCCCATCGGATCTGCCATCAAATGGGATGCTCACTTGGGCATTTCCACCGTGTTCAAATGAGCCAGAGCTTAAACGGTTCAAGCTCAGCAAGGCTTGGATGACTAACTCATGTAATTCTGCTGGCATGCTGGTGGCCATATGGATACTGCTTGCATGGACCACTGGGCAGCGGCAAAATTGGAGGCCTGTCCTACAATTTGCTCTTTTTTCCTACTGTCATTTCCTCTCTCCTTCCTTCCTTTTCCTCTTTCCTTGCCTTTGCACCTCCCAGAGTATATTTCAGCCAACACAGCTGAGCAGGTACAGAGAAGTAAACAAGTTGCATCACTACACTAAATTGCTTTCTCTCCCCTTTCCTTCTTAAAAGCACAGAAGGGAATAGAAAAGGAAGATTAGTTGTGTCGGAGTTCCATCCTGGAGCTGTTCCCGTGCCATGGATTGCTCAGAGCTGAGCATGTATGCTTTGTCTGGGATAAATAACACTGAAACTCTGTCTCAATTTTCTCTGCAGTTTCTCCCTCTTGCATTCATTTTAAAATTTCATTCCTCACTCTCATTATTGCCAGGCCTGCTGTTGTGTGCCCAGGGGAGCCAGGTAAAACATTTTTATTTACTTTTGGTTTGGTCTGGTTCCACTTTCAGCTTCCTCTCTCCAAATTTTTTTGTGGGTTTTTTGTTTTCCAGTGACTTCGGGAGGAATGGGGGCAGCAAGGAAGGAGTGACATTTATACCATGTGTGAGACGCCTTCAGATGTAAATCCATCTCTGGCAGTGTTAGGCTGCTGGCTAATTCTTTCCCTATAAAGTCATCCCAGTCTGGGCTTACTGTCTCCACCAATGGTTGTAGTCTTAATCTCAAAAACATTTACATGGAATGAAGGGCACCAGGAGCTGAGGAAATTTGGCAGTTCTGGATTGGATTGCTTAGATTATTATTGGATAATGGATTATTTGGCAGTTTAGAGGTACCAGTCAAGTACCCCGATTTTGCAGTGAAAGCCTCAGCAGCAGCAGTGGTTTAAAGACTTCACCCTTTTTCTATGTATTTATCCTCCTTGCAGCCTTTTCAAGCTGTCTGTTCAGTGGTGCTGATGCTGTAGTTTGAGACATGCTGTGAACCAGATTATCAACTGGTCTGGGCTAAAAATAATCCTTCAGCATAGGGAGGAGGGGAGGGGTGCTGGGTTTCTTTTTGCTTCTTGCATCAGTTCAGCACTTTGCAGGATGACCCGCAAACCTGCGTGGTTCCCACAGCTCAAACCAAGGGATGACACAGTGGTGTGCAAGGATAGGAACAAGACAGTAGAGAGTTGGGGAGATGTGGAACTCCAGAAAATAGCTTTCCCCCAGGAATTTTGACTTTCCAGCTGGGTCTTGATGCACCTTGCTGTAAAAGTTTTCAGATGTTCTCACCATGCCTCTCTATGACAATTCGTGTGCTTGCAGCAGCTGCTCCTTTGGTATCTCAGTGCTGTCGCTCTGTTGTTGGTAGGTTATTTCAAATCCACCTTTCCCAGCAGTTCCTATGGGTACTGGGGGAGAGACACATATCCCGTTTGGCTACTGTTGATCTGAGAACAGTAACCTTTGCAGAAGGCCAGAGCAATAATGTTTTAAACCACAGACACTAAATCTGCAAGAGCATATCTGTCAGAGCACTCTGATATCAAAGGTAACACCCTTCTGCAGGATTACAAAAGGGACATTAACTGATACAGAATTTACACAGGGACTTCCAAATCAGTGGAATAAAACTGCTTCTGGGGTGAGGATGATGAGTATTTTCTTACCTCTGTGACAGATAAGTGAGGATGAGGAGGGGTTTGCAGAAGAGGCTCGGAGATGCTCTCTGCCTGTTTGTAGTGGAGGAACCATAGACAAACCCATGTGGGTTAGCAGACCACTAGACTGTCTAAAAGCTCTTAAGGGACAAAGTTCAATCAGCTTCTATTCCAAAGAGCATTATCAGTGTGTTGCACTAATCCCATGTAAAGGTACTCTAGCCTGACATAGGTACCGTGAAGTAGATTTTGGTGGCATGGATTGGCTGTGCTGGTTTAGCAAAGACGTTAAGATGTTGTCAAAGTTGATAGTCTTAAAGACTCTTAAATTACTCTTCTCTTCTGATTGATGGCAACGAGGCTTTGCTCCAAGCAGGTTTCAGTAGTTAACATGCCATCAACTCTGTGATATTAAAATCATTGGCTAGTTATTTTTGATTCTCCTGACTTTTTAATTTGGTTTGGTTATAGAACTTATTTTATTACTTTGAGGTGTTACTTTTTTGTCCTAACTGTGACCATTGTGCCTTGAAGTTGGAAGTGTTCTGCTTGGTCAGCTGAGTATTTGTGTCCCTGTGTGCACTGTGCCATACTTGGGTCTAGGTGACAGAACAGCCTGCACTCCCATAGTACCTGTGTCAGATTTCTGCTCTTCCAGCTTCTGCAGTATTGTTTTGTTTTTAATTTTAAAGCACATGGTAGAGGCAGGAGGGAGTAATCTTAAAATATTCACAGATACTCACATGCACAGACAGGTTGTAGCAGAGATTTCCTAATCTTTCCATTTTCAAGGAAAGAGATAGAAAAAAACCCTTCAGGTCATTCAAGGCTTTGCTCAGAAAACGGCGATTTTATTGAGGCTGGAGACATCCTGCTGTTAGGGCTGCTGGGAAGAAGAGGGCCCAAGGTTCCTATTCATGCACAATAGTCCTATTTTCCCCCATTTCTTTCTTTTATATTCCCTATGCCTTTATATTGCATTACCATGCTCTTGCCCCCCCCGCCCCTCCCGGCTGAGCGTGCCTCTCCATCGCTGCACATTGTGTTGCTTTTCCCCTGCTGTGCCACTCTCTTGTGTGCAATGGCAGCAGCAAAGTAAAACTGACTGAAATGCTGATCTCTGAAGCCCTGGCACACAGTGCTTTAGAGATTAGGATTTTAGTGCATTATACTCAGCTGCTAGCAGAGCAGAGCACTGTGACAGGGAAACACAGCGCCAGAGCCAGGGGATCTGGCTTGAAGCTGAAGACTTGGTCCCTCCAGGCAAAGCTCTTCACACGTCTCCTCCTGCAAAGCATCTTGGTGAGCATATGCATGGATGGACTTGAGTTTATGCAGAAGATGAAGAGGGATATCCAAAGGCAAGTTGAGAGCTTTTTCATCTAACTCATATCTATTATTAAGAAATTAAAAAAAAAAATCAAAAATCTTACTAGTGAAACAGACAAGTTTTCATGGCAAGATTTTTCTCGTTGTATCTACATCTTCATTCTTCCTTCTCCTTTGCTGGATTTAGCTTTTTAGTTTTTCTAGAAGCTAAGGAAGACAGGTATTTTTCCTCTTGTTCCCACAGACTTGCAAGCTCATATTGCTGCGGTAGCAATTTGCTCTAGGTCCAGATCCCCAAGGTTCTTGGACAATACAGGTATTTGGGGCAGTGCAGTGTTGTAGGAGGACTGACAGCAGGCTTGCTGCTTGTCCAGCTTCCAAGGAGCCTGGCTGGGTTTTGCTGGGCATTTGCCAATTGCCCCTGAGCTGATTGGTGTGAGTACCCATGGCCAGTCCTGCAAGGTGGACCATGGGATCTTATTACACTTCAAAGAAGGCCATTCTAATTACTGCCCTCAGCTAGTGCCTGCTCCTCATTGCTTTTGAAAGAATCATTACTTAATGACATAAAGTCATTTTAAAAACTTGGTAACCTCTAATACCTTTATCAAATATAAGATAATCACACATTTTTGGGTGTATAGTTTTTCCACTGGCTTAAGGCCACTTAGTTATATAAATATTAACACTTGCTGCTGCTAGGTTTAAATCCTATTTAAAAGTGCATCTATTCTGTATTCAGAAAGGGAAGAAATTATATCAGGTACCAGAAGAAATTCTTTCTTCTGGAACAGTGAAATGTTTCTCCAGCATAAGCTGAGGTTTGTGGTGCCTGCAGATGCTGGTAAGCATCTGTCTCTCTGCTCTTGCTCTGTTCAGGAGCTCTTAACTGCTGCTTGCTTCAGCATCCCATTTCTCCTCCTCAGCACCATGCTTGGTTTCTCTATTAATTTCTTTGTCCTTTGGCACCACTTCGCCTCACGGCTTCTGATGATTTTTGTAGGCCATTTTTAGCCTGCTTTTTTACTGGTTTTATGCTTTGACCTTGACCTGACCTTCAAACTGTAATGAATTTTCTCATCTTTGAAACCGGCATCTTCTTCCACCTTGATGCTTTAGCACATTCTCTTTTCTGATCTCCTAATCTCATCCATAATGTAGGTTTCCTTCCTGCATATTCTGTGACTTTAACAATCCAAGGCTCTTTTTCTGCTTTTTGCTTATTATAACTTCCCTTCACAGCCATTCTTAAGTGGGATTTTCCTGGTTTTCCTCCCCCTGTTGCTGTGAAGCCATGAGGCACAAACTACAGGTCCCCCACTGGTTTCCTGCATTTCATGTTCTTGATAGCCACTTTTAACAACAACTTTACTTTCTCATCAAATGTAGCCCTATACTTTCAGTGATTTCCAGTAACTTCTCTCAAATGCTTGGTCTGACAGTTTCATAGGGTATTCTACCCAGCTGTAGTTCATGATTTGCTCTCTACCACATTTTCCCAACTTTGGTTTTTTACCTTTTCTTTCACTTTTCCTGATTTTGCTACCTTCCACTTACTGTCCTCTTACAACCTGTCTTCCTTTTTTTTTGTGTTTTCCATATAAAAGCAGAGTCTGGTAGCTTTGAAGCATCCCACAAGTGGCCATTTGTATTTCTGTTGTCTCTTTTTCCTTGTAAACATGAGAAGTCAGCACTCGCCCTGCTGGGGTTAGGCACAGTGGGAAATAAAAAATGAGAGTCCTTGAGCTGAAGTCCTTCTTAGTGTGATTTGAAGCACACACCTGGCTCCTGTGCAGGCAGGCTGGGAGCTGCATATGCATGAGCCATCCCATACCCCATCACTGTGGCTACAGACATCCCCTCTCTAATCATTTGGAAACACTGAGCCTGCAAGCCCACGCACGAGCCGTAGTGGCTGCCTCTGGTCTGCTCTTGGTCCCCTCTAGTCACCCTGGATTCTGGCTCTGAAGAGCGTCCCCTGTTTTATCTTCTCTCTTTGAGAAGGTGCTGAAAAAGCAGCCCTAGAAAGGGAAGCGAGGCAAGGGAGAGGAAAATATCAGAGCCAGGAAAGTGGCAGAAAGGTCAACAAAAGTAGGGATGAATTACAGCCTTTCAGCTTAGCCAGGAACAGCACAAGGGAGACTGTGATAGGTGTTTCTCTAGGGGGGGAAATGCAGGTCAGAGAGCTTCCAGCTACATACTATACCTTCTAAATAAATAAACCAATAAATAAGTAATGTGCATATGGCAGAATTTTGAATAAAATAGAAAATACCTGAATTTTTCCCCAAATGGAAGTGTTGTTCAAGTTACAGGACATTGCTTTTCACCAGAAGCTGTGGGTTCCAGGCAAACAGTTCCACTGTCAAGGCTGGTCTGACTGACGGTCCCTGCTGCCAGCAGACACGTGACTTAAAGGGACTGTGAGCTGTCCTGGGCACTATTTTACTGAATTTAGTAGCATTTCCTAGCTCTTTCATACAGTGCCTGTCATGGAAGTGGCTTGACACTTGTGTTCACCATCCCTCATGTGCCATGTTTTCCATGGAAAAGAGCAAGGACCCTGATGGTGGGTGCCCACTGGGGAGCCACAGTGACACCAGTATTTTCCCACAGTCCCGAGGCAGCTGTATCTCATGGGTGCAACCATGTGTGTGTGTGGAAATGTGTGTGGAAATGTGTGTGGAAAGCACAAAAATGGGGACTTGCATTGGAATTTTGCTTCTTTGAGTAAAAGATAAGAAAAGTCTTTGAATTCAGACTATTTTACATTTGATTACCCTCATCAGAGATATTCATATTTTCTATCCCATCTATTATGCCTATCAGACCCATGAGACTGTGTCAGGTCCAGGCCAGTACCATTGCTATGAGGAAAGTGCTCCTGGACAGGCTGGATGGAGCTTTGAAAATCTTGATCTAGTGGAAAGTGTGCAGCAAATCTGGGTCTTCAGCAGGTCTGTTTGATGAAAAAATTGTACTGTTCTCTTAAAAATATGTCTGTACATTTTCTGTAAGCAGCCTATTGCCCTACATTTAGAGCTGCTGTGTGTCCAGTGCTGGTCACTGACCCACGGCTTCTTTTTGAACAGGGAAAAGGAAGAAAGGAAGGACTGAGAATCCTATTCATTTCTTTAATTGATGCTTTCAAAAAGTAGCTCGTACAATATTTGGCCAGGTAATGATTTCTCAGCACTAGCTCTGTTTCAGTACTCATGCCTGGCTACCCAAGAATGGGTTTTTCGTTTGTTCTTTTTCCTTTGGTCTCTTAATTTAAATGATGCTTTGGGAAGTCACTGCTCTGGGTATGGTGCAGAGCTGGTGCTTGGTCTGTGCTGGTTGCTACAAGCCAAGAAGCTGGTGTGGTGTCTGACCTCAGGCCAGCTCAGGAGCAGCTCAGTAGTCCCAGACACAGTGTGTTCCAGTGGCCTGAAATCCTGGGAGCTGGGGACTAATCTGCTGCGAGACGCTGATTCTCCCTGTGCTGTCAGGTCCTCCGCCTGCTCTGCACTGGGGACCTGTGGCCATATGGCCGCAGCACAGCTGTGCAGCCTTGAAGCTCCCTGCTGCTTGTCTGTGCCCCGAGCCTGCTTTTACAGGGCTCTTGCTGCACAGGAATGAGGGGAAAGCCCAGCATTTTCTTGGTGCAAGCCAAGGTTTCCATCCTCGACAAAGAGGAGGCTGTCAGTGCAGAGGCTTTGTGCTGCACAGGAGGGGTGGGTGCCATGGGGCAGAGCCTGTGCTCTGGGGTGGAACAGCCCATTGCTGTTCCCACAGTCACTTCACCTCGTGGTGCAAGGCAGGATTGCTGTGCCACAGCCACAGGGAGCCCAGGAGAGCTGCTCTTTTTCCCTACCTGCTCTCATTGCCAGATTTACACAAGAGACAAGTTAAAGGCATGGCCTGAACTGTGCAGACCCAACAGTGCCCCTGCACTGCCCCAGCTGTGCAAAGCCAGTCTGTCTGTGCCCACTTGCTTGGGCAGAGTGGTGGCAGATTTCTGGGCAGGCAAACCTTGCTTTCCTGTCTCTAGGTATTAGCTCTGGGAAGGGCAGGATAAAAACAAGAAAAGGAAAATAAAGCCAAGTTCCAGTGGTGACTTTCATGAGAGGATGGTGCCAGACTCTTCCAGAAGCTGGTGTGTACAGAAGTAAGATAGAACATCTTGCTCTTCTCACTGGTGGGCAGCAGTGCAGAGAGGTGGGAGCTGCTGGTGATTTGTAGCACTGTGCTGTTGTGCCACTTCCTTGTGAGATTTTGCTGGTGCCAGGCTTTCTGTTTATGCTCTGCCTTCTGCCAAACCACATGTGTGGTTAACCCCAGCTGGCAGCCTGTGGGATGGGATGGGCATGATAGGGCTTGTTCTAGGTGTCCCAGTAAACCTTTCCAGTGTTCTCTAAGACTTCACAGCTTAAAACTCCAAACCTGACCTTTACTTTCATACTGCTTATTCACATACACTGAAACATATCTTTTTTCTTTTTTTTTTCATGTAGAGGAGAAGTATCCATTTGTCCTGCCATGAGCTGCTGCTTCCAGGGCAAAATCTGTGATGGACAGGCAAGATCCACAACCTTGCCTGGGTTTCTGAATCAGATTTCCCTGAGCTAAGGAAGGATCTGAATGGTGGTCAGACCCACTCCAGAGTCTGCTTCTCATGGATGTGGTGACACAGCCACACAAAAGAGCCTTGCTTTTTAATAGCCAGTTCAGGCTCTCTAAATAGCTATTTTTATTTACTTTTAGTTTTACTTGTGTCATACACACACACAAATGCCAAAAAACACCAGCTCTACCAAGAAAATGACACTGGAGTGAGGTTCTTCAGTGGTTATTTTTCTCCTGCTGCTCAAAACAACTGCTTTAAGCTTCAGATCATTTTTAGAAACCTACAGAGCATCATCATCCTATATTTGCAGAGTAAGGCATCCTATATTTGTTAAACCACCATCTTCACATGCTTTAGCTATGATGGCTGTGGTGGCAGCACTGGTCGCACTATTTGCTTACTCACGTATTTGTGCTTCAGATGTGCAGGGCTTTTATTCATTGTTGAGAGGCTGAGCTCTTCCAGAAGGGGCTTGCACTGTGGCTGGGGCCTTACTGCAACTGACTGTGGTGGATAATGAGCACAAACCTATTAAATAGTGAAACATGAGATTCCCTATCAGATAACGTGGTGCTGCTAATTCGGGAGTGAGAGAGACGGTGAGGTCATGAGGAGATACCAGTGAGTAAGCAGGGAGGGAACAGTCAGCAGCACTAGGGGTTTAATTCTTATACAAAAAAAATACAGGCAGAAACACATATATTTTTGTGGTTGCTTTGAATTAAAAAGTACTCAACAAAACCCAAAGAAACCAATTGCATGGCAGAAAACTCGACCAGAAAGGCTTTAAATATAGAGGGAGTTAAATCCAGGTGGTATAGATGGACTCAGATATGGTCTTAATGGCATTTTCCCTTTGTAATTCCTGAGAGTTATTTTTGTAATTTTTTTTTTTTTTATTTCTCTGCAAAGATTATATTACATTGGCATTGATTCACTGTATTTATTTGTCAGCTGTAAAAATGAATGAAATTCTAGATGTACAGTTTCAACCACTTGCTGTTGTTTACTAGTGAGACTACCAGTGACCCTTGCCATCTATAAATACTTAACTGTGAATTAAAAGCAGGGGACTATCCAGTAGTTTTTCTCTTCTTCATCTTTCTGAGATACTATCTTGCTTTACTTCCCTCTCCCCCTCCCCCCCCCATTATTTTCAGTCTCATCTCTACCGCTTCAAGAAAAGCCAAACATTAAAAGGAAGATTTAATTTCTAGTGAACAGTAGACTCGGCCATTTGTTAAAAGGCTCATCAAGTTGTTAGACTGTGTGAAGATTTTTCTCTGGTCTGTATGATGCTGACTTTCAGTAATGGCATTTTAAAGTGAAAACTGAGATTTAAAATATCTGAACATTATTATTAGCTCTCCTGAGCTCGTAATTCTTATTAAGGAGAAAGTTGTTTGGTTTCATTGATTAGTTACAATTGTAACTTCCAAATAGCTTTAGGCAATATTACAGCAGGACTGCTGTTTCTAATCTCCTTTTTCAGAGTGGATTTTTCTTTTCCCTCCTTTTGCAAGTTGGACATGGACCAGCAGGTTTTTATTTTATCACAAGACATTAAAAACCCCATTGTTTTTGCTCAAGCCTGGCTCAGCCTTATGAGCCACTAGGAAAGATTTTGTTCCTCTGTAGTCTCACCAAGTAAAATTCACCTGCTCCCTCCGTGTCGTGAGCATCTCAGTCAACAAGACTATTACTTGCCCTTTGATAAAAGCTTGGACAACATCGCCATCCTCACATCAGAGTTTCTCAAGGCCTTATTAGCTGTTGTTATAGATTTTGGGCTAGTTGGATGTTCAGCTTTCCCACCTGCTGTGAGGGTATGGAGCTCATCTCTAACGCTGACAGGAAGAGGCTATAAATCTGACTTTGATGCTGCAGAGCAGGGCAATACTTAGCTGTCTGTGCTGGTTTGGGCTGGGATAGAGTTAATATTCTTCAGAATAGCTGGCATGGGGCCATGTTACATTTGTGCTGAAAACGGTGCTGATAACACAGGGATGTTTTCATTATTGCAGGGCAGGGCTTCCACAGAGTCCGAGCCATTTCTGTGCCTCACCCCTCCAGCGAGGAGGCTGGGGGTGGGCAAGGGGCTGGGACGGGACACAGCTGGGACAGCTGATCCCAGCTGACCCCAGGGATACCCCAGCCCATGGTGTGCCGTGCTCAGCAGATAAAGCTGGGGGGAAGAAGAAGGAAGGGGCATGTTCCGAGTGATGGGATTTGTCTTGCCGAGTCACTGTGACACGTGAAGGGGCCCTGGCACTCCTGGGGATGGCTGAACATGGTCAGTGGGAAGGGGTTAATTAATTCCTTCTACTTTGCTTGTGTGCATGGGTTTTGTTTTCCCTGTTAAACTGTCTTTATCTCAGCGTCTGAGTTTTCTCACTTTTACCCTTCTGATCTCTCCCCCACCCCACTGGGGGAGTGGCTGTGTAGGGCTGAGCTGTCTGCTGGTGTTAACCAGGCTGCTGTCTTCACACCTCTAGAAGTCAGTGCTGATGCTGCTGACAGCACCGGGCTGACTAAAATCTGTGACAAAAGGACAATTTAGTGCCATTCATAAAAAAAACCCAGAGAGCCAGGTGGAGGTGGTTGCTCTCTGTGGGTCGGTGATGGGATGTGAAGGGAGATCTCAGCTCTTGAAGAGCACTGAGCACCAGGCAGCCTCTGTCAATCTCTGCCTGTAAAGCTGTTCTAGTTTCCATACGGTGTTTCTGCATTTATAGAGTTGGAGCGAATGAGAGCCTTCTCAGCCTCAGGATCATGGCCGCTGATGTTGCTGCTGGATGTCCCCCCACCTTTACACAGAGCAGAGATGCTTCCAAAGCAGAAATCTGGAAAGGGGGGAGTTTTACAGGAGCATCTCTGTTTTTACTAAAATTGAGCCAAACCAAACATTTTCTTATTAAAAAAAACAACATTGTTTTGCTTTATACTTCATGTTTTATTTTGGTTAGCCACCAATTTTGTCTCTAAACCCTGTTATTCATGCAGTCCCAACTACTACAGGATTCGAAGTTTATTAACTCCTAAGGAGAGGCAGTGCAAAATTTGTACTGGATCAAAATGACGTGCAGCAGAATACCGGGAATATGTAAACCAAAGAAGCCATCAGGTTTGGGGTTCAGCTGCTTTTTGATCCCAGGCAATGGGGATTTTTCTTCAGCAAAATACACGACTTGTTTTCTGGTCAACTGTTGCTACAGTCTTTTCTTCAAATCTTCCTATGGGGAAATATTTCCAGCTACAGCTTTTCTCTTTCACTGATGAGAACATCTTTTGTTATCTAGAAATAGTGATTTTTATGACAGGGTAGCTGAAGTCATTTGAGGACTTCACTTTGCAGTCTGCTCTCATTGAGCAACCACACAACTTGATGAAATAGTGGAATTTGGAGAAACAATTTCCAACTTTCCTCATTAATTTTCTACATTAAAAAGTAAAAAAAAAACCCTCCTGCCTAACTTCTCCTGATGAGAAATTCTCCCCAATTCTACCACTTGTGTCCTGAGTACAATGAAAGGCATTCTGTTTCCCCGATGATCTTTGCAGTATCGTCAACAAGGACAAAGAGATGTGGATGTTCAGAAGATTTTGTAGAGAAGCCTATTACTGTTTGGTAGTGTTTTAAACCAGGAAATTAATTCTAAGCTGTTTTGCCTAAGTGGCTGAGTTTTGTCATTTTACCTGGAATTTAAAAAAAATCAACGTTTATTGAATGGAAAGAAGATAATTATATAGTAAAATTGTTGCTATTCTCTTTCTTTAAAGACAAAGAAACATCCATCAGAACAGATGTGAATATGCAGATCTGTAGTAGTTTAGAATAATTGCTGTACCCATATAAGCCAGTAGGTTTTTTTCCTCTGTAATTTCATTGTAGTTTTTCTTGTGCATTTCTAGGTTGGCCGTGCTTTTTCATTAGTGCTTTCACAGGCTAGTCCGTGTATTCTGAGCTCGAGTAATCCTTTTTTTGGAAGTAGTGTGCTTTTAATTCCCCATGTTGTTATCGCAGCAGGGAGGAAGGGGAAATGTGTGATGATGGAAAAATTTTAACGTTTATGTATGCCACACATGAAGTTAGGGATCCCATGAGAATTGTTTGTGTTCTTGTATATGTGTGGATGAACATCTGTGGAATGACAGCTTAACAACTTCCTTCTGACATTATAAAGGAGCCATAATGGTACTATTTACTTTTTTTGTTTTAAGTTTTTTTTTTTGGTTTTTTTTGTTAACACTTCTAGTTCCATGCTGATTTCAGGCCGTGTTCACTCTATAATCAATTTAAAAGTTACATTGTTTTGGAGTCAATTAGACCTCAAATTTGGAATTAATGTCAGAATAGTAAGCCTTGAATGTGCAGGTAACAAGGGTCTAAATCTGGGCTCCTTCTCTGTTACTTCCTATACTAACTTGCTCAGATGACATGGTCTTTTTCCTTCCCCTTTCTCTCTCAATGGCCTGAGAACCATTCTGCTGGTAGTCAAATTGTCAGTTTTACCTCAACAACATGAAGATGCAGAGGTGAATATACCTCACTGCTTTGTGTCTCAGATTAGACACAATTTTAAGAAAGCAGAGAGATGGTGGAAGTTTTCCATGAAGTTTTCAGGCTGTGAGGGTTGGGAATGCCAGGCCTGGAAGGGCTCTCAGCTCACTATTTCCCAGTTGCTGCTGGTGGATCTCCTTCCTGGAACAAATCATTGAAACTTCAGTTTACACCCTGGCATGGTCTATGTCTTTATGTCAGCTATTTTTGCACCTTGTGAATGTTATCTGTGCAAAAATGTATGTAAATGTATCCTGAATAAAGTTAAAACTGAAATGGGAAATCAAATTTGAAAGCATCATTTTATCAAGTTTCTACATTAACTTCCCAATAGGAATAATAAAGACTAAAAGGAAAAAAACAACCCCAAAATCCAAGTAACAACAAAATGCCTCTCAATCTATTTTTGAGGGCCTGATCCAAATCCCAAAGCACAAACCTAATCAACATCCTAATGATTAGAAAGTCTAATGTACTTTCCTGGTAATCTCTGCCTCAAACCCTTAATTTCTGTCTGAGCTATAGCAGATCTTTTAGGACATTAACTTGTCTGGTTTACAAATTCTGAGCGATTAAAAGTCCACACCATCCTTATGTTGTTTTTTTTTCCCAGTGATTAATTACTACATGAAACCAACTGGTATTTAATATGTATTAACTATTTCTGTTGTGGCTTTAATTTTGTGGGTTTTTTCCCGTGAATCTTCTGACGGATTAGAGACCTGTGTTTAGAGATGCTTGTTAACCTTCTTCTTCATAACATTGTGTTTCTTGAGCTTGTCCTTTATAAGCCAAGTTTTCTGAGCATTTGCAGCTTTTATTTAGTGAATACATTTTTGATTTAATTTCTCTGTTTTATAGCAGAGACAGGAGTACTGGCTTTACTTATTCTTTATATTTTTCCTAAATACTAAAGGATTTACTCAACTGCATAACCGCGACATTGCATAGAAATCTAATGCTCAGTTGGTAATTTATGATAACCCCTTCTTAGCAATGGAGTATTGATTTCCCCAGTCTCTTCTAAAGGAAGAAGGGGTGGCTTGAATATTAGAATTCTCCTACCATGATAGCTCTGTTTAATATTGATTATCATAACCATATAAACTCTTGAGATCTGGTTGATAGAAAGTTGCTAGAAACTTTGAAAAACACATAATAGCTTCCAAGTAAATAGTAGAATACCCAGAACTGATATTTCTGACATCAGGCAATTCAGCTCCTGCGTGCGAGAAATATGTGTTTATGCTAAAAATCCTGCCATAATTTTCTGCTTGGGGAATTGAGACTTGCTAAAAAAGTTTAATATGCAAAGCTGAAAATCTACATTTTAAAGTCCTTTTTATGCAAAGACACAAAAAAATTAGCAATTTTTAATAAGCAAATGTATAACTTAGAGAAAAAATGTGCACCAGCAGTATGAATTGTATAGGTAGCAGTCATTTGGCTCAGGAGCGTGGTGTGGCAGGCATCGGGCTGCCACGGAGGAGCAGCACAGCATTCCCTGGAGCAGCACCCAGCCACCCAGTGGGGCTGTGCAGGGTGGGCACTGCAGGAACTCCACCTTTAGTTCAACCTCTGTGAGGGATGCAAGTGGGCAGAAGGCTACAATCAGAAGACAAATTTGGCCAGGAAATGCATGGCAGTGCTGCTGCCCCTAGGATAATGACCACCATCCTCACCGTGGGGTTCACAATCTCTGCTTGACAGCTTGTCTGAAGAGGAGTTGCAAAACCCAGTCCAGCAGCAAGCACTCAACAGAAGCCACCTGAGATAAATGACATCAATATAACAGCATTTATTTTTCCTCAGCAAATGGCATTACTGTCCTCTCTGCTATATAAAGGTTTTCTGATATTCATTATAAAAGTTGTATGTAATGTGCTTTAACTCACTCTAGTTTCAAAATTGGAATGCATGGAAACAGGCAACCTGAGGAGTGCTCCTGAGCCTCCAAGTCCTGGCTAACAGAAAGATCCATCTCATGAACTTTCTGTGCTCCCTTGTGAAACTCTTCAGCTTAAAACTGCTTTTGGAAGCTATTCCCCTCTCCTCCTGTCTTGTGGTTAGAAGTTCTCTGGTTTCTAACCTAATTTTATTTAGAGGAGGTTTATAACATGATCTCACAATGTTATTTTTTCAGTATCTGTTGTAGAGTACAGTCAGGGCCCTCAATTCTAGATTATTTTCATCAGCCATGAAAGAAAATACCAGGTTATGTCTGAGAGTCCTTACCAGATTTACACCTGCAATGAATGTTTAAAATACAGTCTGGAACACCCAGTACTCAGTTTGTAATGAAAAACTTGAGTTTTTGTTGGAGTAGAAGCTACTGCAATTACCAGTAACGGTTTTGCTATCCTAGCCTGCTTTTTCTGACTCCTCTCATCTCTGAAGACCAGCAGCACTCAGAAGCCATGTATAATTCTGCTCTTTAAGGCTGCATGTTTCCTTGCTGCAGTTTTGAGTTTTGAGATGTGACTTTGTGACTCCGATTATAGCATTTCCCACTGAGATTTATTGTGAGGCTTTACCCAAACATCTTACTAAAAAACAAACCCAGCTTTCTATTACAAGGAATTTTTTCTGGTCTTCAAGTGAAAGGAACTTTAGCCAATCTCATCTTGCTACAGCACAGACCTATTATATATAATAATATGTATTCATTTGACCCTGCAACTCCATTAAAAAAACCTCATTTTAATCCTGAAAATATGTACATCACAATATCAAGAATATGGAATCAGTAGTCATCTTTTCTGTGCTTAACATCCCTCATTAAAGGTTGTGTTCAGTGGTGAAATTTGGTGTTTCACTTTACCCCCCAGGAATTTGGGGTTTTTTTCTGCAGAAGTTTAGTATTCAGTGGCGCAAGGAGGTTATTTAAGAATACTCCTGGTTTCAGCTGATTTCCTTAGCAAATAATTTTGTGTGCTTCACTTTGCTCTAGCAATTTCCATAGCCGCTTGGATAAAATACTAAAAAGGATCACATAAGCTTTACTCCTCCCTGTAACATTTAGCCTTTCTCTTTCATTATAACAAAATATTGCATTTTACATGCCAAGTCTTAAAACCTTCCTTCTAAAAATGGTAACTGTATTTAATAGCTAATTACTCTAATGATCCTACAGAAGTGCTCGAGACCTGTTTTAGTAGTGGTGTCAATTACAACCATCTGCATGATGAATAAAGGAACCGTGGCCCAGCTGTAGAGTTGAAACATGTTGGCATTTTCCTACGGGCAGCCATATGGTACTTAACGAAAGCGAATTGTTCACACTGCAAACAGCTCTGCTCCTGATGAATGATAACGTTTTGTTCTGGAAAATGGTTGCACAAACACCGGGAATATTTTTAAATGCTGGAAGTGTGTCTGTAAGTGACAGGCTATAAATGGGAAGGTCTTTGGAAGGAGGAGAGAGGGTTGAGAAAGGAATTGTTTTGATTGCCTAGGGGTGTTCTAGCACAGCCTTCCTGTCTCTAATGGCAGTATCTTTTTTGTGCATACATAGCCCTGAATCTGTAAATTTTATTTATTTTGGTAAGGAAGCAGATAATTAGAAATGTAACTCTCATTTGCCATCAGCATGCCCAAGCTTGAAGCTGGTGTGAGCTTTAAAATAGTGAAGCTGAAGCTGTGAAGAATTAATAACTTTTTGCCTCACATATGTGCAGACATTTTCTTACACTCAGAAGAGGAGGCTCAGAGTTGTCACCACAGTAAGTATGTGAGCACACAAGCTGGAAATAGGTCTTGGCTTCTCAGCACTTGGTGTTAGTCAGGGTAAAAAGGGCAGATAACAAATCAGCTGTAGAAAATATTTTGTTAGGAACAGAAGTAGTGGTTTTTTTCCCCCACAAACGTGACTGTCAGAGAATGGCTCAATGACTTCATTGTGAGATTGATGGCTCTTTAACCCCCAAATCATTAGCCCAAGATCTGAGCTGAATCAACAATAGATTGTTCCCATTTTATGGCTGATAGGTAACCATTTGTGTAATGTGTTTGGTCTCAGTTCAGTATCTGTCTCAGAGACCTAACAGCTGCTAATGACCAGGATTGATCATTTTAATAATCTCGGAAATTGATTTTTCCCATGTGGCTTACTGCTTCTGTACATGATATGTAATCAGGAATCTTGCATCATCTGAATTCCTGTTTGATTAGTAAATGCTTAATCTGGGGATTTTTGTTTTGTCCTCTGTGATGTAGCTGTAGGTGGAGGTTGATGGCTGCTCCTGAGGTTTCATGCCCAGATCTCACAGAGGTGATACAGTACTCCTCACAGTGAGGTACCCTCTGCATTTTGCCAAGAGATGACTGATCTTCAGTGCCAGCACTCAGTATGTTTGCAGGCATCAGGGCTGCTTAAAACCTCTCGATAGGTCTTGCTGCAGTTTTGCAGGAACAACACTGTAAAAAGCCTCACAAAGGAGTGCCAAGCAGGTTCTCATTACATGCACCCAGAGCTATTTGCAAATGCGCAGCAGCAGCACAGGGGCTACAGCTCTGAAGCCCTGTGCTTTTGGTCTGGGAGCATCTGTCACTTGAGCTCAAAGCAAATCTTCCTTAGCTCTCCACAGCACAGGGTGGATCACACTGCTGAGAAACCCCCGGTAATGAAACCGTCGTCTGCTAAAGCCTCCTAACACCAAGTGTAAGAGTGAGCACAAGGACAGGAAATTCCTCCAGAATCAGCTCAGATAGTTTTTTCTTGCAGCCGTCTTGTAAGACTGTGTTTTTATCTCACCCTTCTTCACAATATGTGGTTTTATGTTACAGGTTTATCTGCAAGCAGGCAAGGAACCCAGACATGGTGGGGTGCAAGCCCACCCTGACACCCATGAAACACACGGGGCTGTGATCTAAAAAGCATTAAGCCTCCAATTGCAGCACATTGTGCCTCATATCCTTCTGCTGTTTGATCTGTTACAGCAGCGCTGTCTAATGCAATAAATCTTCCTCACTTTTAATTAATAGTTGTTCATCTGTACTGCAATAATTTCAAGTAATATTTACATTAAAAAAGAAAGCACAGGGTGGGGAAGGGAGCGGGGGTAGGGAAAAATATCTCCAGGGAGAAGCATAGTAAAAAAAAGCCTCTTCATCCAATTGAGAAGTAAATATTATAGTTTGGGAGCAGTACATTGAGTGTGTGTTTTACAGAGGAAGGCATAGCACTTTCATAAGAAGCCAGCATTCATGAATCAAACTCAAATGTCTCAAAGCTCTGCAGTGTTATTTAACATGTAATTCTTTAGTGCATTTCCTCAAGGGCAGGTTCAAAGGTTCCTGCAGCTCCTGTGTTGCAGTTTGCAGCCTGCCCACCTTCCTCTTCTGCCCTCTGACCCCTCCTATGGAACCTCTGTTTTTTTACACAACCTTATAATCCACTCCATCAGAGACATTCATTTGACTTAAAAAGCAGAAAAAAAAAAAAAAAAAAGAAATGTGGACCTGTGGTATCTAAATGTAGAGATTTGTACAAACTTGAAGGCAAGGTCATGAATCTTACAACTAATACTTACCCAGCATGTAGCTCTCTAATCGTGTTACAGGTTTCCATGATGTTGGGTCCTGAAGGGAATGAGTGAAAAAGTTACAAGGCACAGATACTGGCAGTGTGGACTGCAGGGCCTGCTGGTAGCCCGTGGTGCTTGCTCAAAAGGCAATCTGCAGAAAGCTGATTAAAGGGGGAATAGAGTGGTGATAATCGTGTTCAGGCAGAATGTGTCAGAGGACCCAGCTCAGGATGCTTAAAACAAGTCTCAATATTTTGTGTATTTGTTGCTTTTGTTCACTCTTACGGATTCCTGTGACTTCATGCTAAAAATGCATTGGTAGGAGCTGGGAATTTTGGTTTGTAGCCAAGTGGTCATGGAACTTGAAAATGTTAGCCTGTAAATAGTATAAGAATAAAAGCATTTAAAGTAAATAAATGGGTAGTTTCTGAATCTGAATGCTTGTGTCCAACTCAAGGACAGTTGGCCCAATTCAGTTGGCCCAACAAAGGCCTCCAGTGTCATTTCAGATGTTTCAGGGTCTCCTGTGGTGTCTCCAGCTTGCCATGCTATATCAGTATGGGTTTCCTCTAGGTTTGTTGTCATATTTGCTTTGCTGGCTCTGTGAAGATATCTCATGAACCCTGGAGGGTCACAAATGGTGCTAATTGCCTGTGTTTAAGCAATGGGAGCAGCCCTTCCTGTTGGAGAGCTGTGCGGCTGATCTGAGCTGGTCTTACATTCTCAGCATGAAGGAAGTCTTCGAATTTCAGATCCAGATTACTGGCAAATTTGAGAAATTCCGTTTGAACCTAGAAGAAACCTTTTGCTATGAGAGTCAAATGCTGGAACAGGTTACCCAGAATGATTCTTGAGTCTCTGTCCTTGGAGATGGCCAGAGCCTGACTGGACATGGCCCTTGGACACCTGCTGTACATGACCTGGCTCTGTGTGGCACAGGAGGGCTAAACTATCTCCAGAGGTTCCTCCCAGCCTCTGCAGTTCTGTGTTGTATGTGGCTCTGTGACTCTTAAGGCTTAGTCAAATAAAGGATTTGGAATTTAACAGCTACTGCCATGTATCAAAGGTCGTTCCAGTGATGTGGCAGCATTTCAAGCTTTTCTATGCCCAGACTTAGAGAGTTTAGTTCTCGCAAAAGATGCCGTGATCTTTGGTATAATTCTCTCACAGCATCTGCTGAACACATCAGGAATTGCAGTGATCCACCTCTTTTTCACAAATAGTTTTAAGCCGTGAATGGAGAAACTCCACCTTTCTCGCTCCATAGCAATGCCATCCAACAAAGCCTGCCTTCCTTTAGCAGGGGAGGCAGACAGACAAATGTCTATGCTGGAGTACTGAAACAGCCATGTTCAGTATTTTGGCCCTCAAGTTTGGTTTTAATCACTGAAAGCCCCTCTTCCCACTCACAGTTTAAAAACAAATTTTTAGCAAAATGGAAAAATTGAGCCAATGGAAGGTATTTTCTTTGGACTTAGCAGTTTTTCCACATACTAAAGAAATGCCTTCTCTGATCAAGCAAGAGCTCTTCTCCAGTTTCCTTTAGGAAAATATTTACAATTGTTGTTTCAGTTTAGAAACTTCTTCCATATTATAGCACTTCAGCTACATTAAATATTTAAAAAAATAATGACTGTAGAGCTGTGCCATTGGATGAAAGACAGAAACTGAAACCACTTATGAATAGAATTGGAGCAGAGCAGTGTACTTTCCAAGCAGAAATGAAACATCTAATCAGTACTTACCCTAGAATCATACTTAATTCTAATACGTGTGTACATACCCCAGAGTATTTTAAAGATAAGAACTCAATATTATATTTATTTAGTAAATTTGAGTTTGTTTTGAATGCCACAGTGCAGTACTAAGACAAACAAGCTTCCATTCACTTGTGAATTTCTGCTCCACTTTTTTTTTTTTCATTTTTGACTTTATTTTGAAGACAGGAACAGTGTACAGTCTGCTTAGATGAGAGGCCTACAACACTTATACTAGGGAGCTGCTGTGGTCCCCAAGCTCTCCAGCTCCTCTCTCTTGGTTTCCTTTTTTTGGCAGATCCCAGCACACTCTGGAAACTCTGTAGATGAGTCTCACAGCAGACACCCAGTGACTCCTAAGGTGGGATAAGACAGGACTCAAGGAAATGCCATGACACTGAGTCAGGGAGGTTTAGGTTGGCTATCAGGAAAAAGATTTTCACCCAGGAGGTGTTTGGGCACGGAACAGGTTCCTCAGAGCTGTGGCCACAGCACCAAGCCTGACAGAATTCAAGAAGCATTTGAAAAATACTCTGGGACACAGGGTGTGACTCTTGGGGTGTCCTGTGCAGGCTAGGAGTTGAACCCTGTAGTCCTTGTGGGTCCCTTCCATCTCAGCATATTCTATGACTCTTTGATTAAAGGTGTTTCATGCTGGGGGAGCAGCACAAAGTAATATTTAGTTGAGCAGCAGAGATCACTGTAGTCAGACAGCTGCTGATGGAATTGAAGCAGCCGAAACTCTGGACTGCCAGACTGGATGCTGTGTCCAGAGAAAGTTACAACGTTGTGCAAGAGGGTTGGAGGAAGGTGTCTCTTGTTTGACATTGTTTTTATTAGTAGTTTGCTATATTTTCTTTACTTAATCCCACATAAAATCCCCCAAGCCATGGTCATGGGTTCCTTATATTAGATGGTGTGTGCATGTGGAGTAAAGCCAGCATTCAAGCTCCCTCCAAGTATCCTGTGTGTAAAGTGTAACGCAGGAGAGGTGTGCTGGGCATGGCTAAGGGTGGCATGTGAGCTAAAGCACAGCAAAGCAATTATTCCAAGGGATAAGCAAGAGCTAGAGCACCCCATGTCAAATGATCACATCTTCTGAGTGTGGCACCAAGTATTTTGAACGGAGAGAGCAGTTTTGGCTTGCTGTGCCTTGGAACTGTTCCGTGAATGTTGCAGGAGTATGGGCTGCAGAGGAGTGGCATTGCAGCACTGTGGTGAGGTGGTGAGGGCTGACATGGCTGATCAAAGGTGGGAGTCAGCATGCCAGGGCATGGAGGGGATAACAGTCCGAAAGGGCATGGAGAGCCCAGACGCACACGCTGATACAGTGCAGAATGGGGAGGGCGAGCAGTCTGGGAAAATAATCCCTGTAGCAGCCCTTTGAAGAGATCACCAGGCTGCTGCCTTGCAGCTCTTGACCTTGATAAGGTGTGAGATTTCCAGTGAGACAACCCCAGTGACATAGCTGGAGCTGGGGGAAGGAGACTTTGGGAAATGTTGTGACTTTCGTAAATGAGCCAAGCCGCATGCACTTTCATCCTGGGAAACATTAAAAAACTATTTAAAAATTGATGTGCATACATTAGACCTGTTCCCCAGCCTTTTTCCCCTACCTTGGGTTTCACAAGTCCTAACTGAGAAATCAGTATGAGATTACATTTAAGAGAAGGAACTGAAAACCACTTCAGCAGATCAGAAATAGCAATATCACTTTCACAGCATTCGGACAAAATACACATAAATGACACAGCGTAGTGGTAGCATGAGCCTTGTTTTTAATGCACTTAGGGAAGGAACCTTGAGATACACTGGTATGATACAGAGAGAGTAGACTTGTTAAAGCCAAAGCTCTGTTCAGATTGCACAAACCAAATTTGACCCTATTCTTTCACAACCTCACATAGCTTTTACTAGGAAGAAAATATACTAACAGAGTAAACACTGCCAAAAATTACTAGAATTTGTCTTCAGATTTCAAAGAAAAATAAACAGATTGAGTTTTATAGTCCAGTTGTCTGGTAAAACCTGGAAGGACGATAAAGTGGGATATGCATTGAATTTTACTTCTTAATTTGCTTTATTATTTAGCTTTCAGTCTCATATAAATGTCAGCCAGAGTAGCCATCCTAACGTCTGTGTACTCCTGATGTATGTTGTAATATATGGGAACATTCCAGATACAAGGTAAAATGCCTATGAAAAGGCATGTAAGAATAGTTTGACGGATGGTTTAATTTTCATTTAAAGCAGGTATTTTTAGTGTCTCTCCATGGCAGAAGCAGATAGCTAACTCATACTAGAAACATTAAATGGATGCCTGTTGTAAATGCAAATTACTTCAAGGAAAGAGCTTTTTAAAAGGTAAATTTTTCATTTTTAATTAGTTATAAAACTAAAAGCTGATATGCAAGTATTGTCACCAGAGTAATTAAACTGGACTTCAAAAAATGAGTTTAATTATAGTTGTGCAAGTTGTGTACGGATGGCCTTAATTTCAGAATAAATATAGCCTGTATTGAGATAGTAAAAATCTACTTTCCAAACAAAAAAAATTGTGACAAATTTGGTTTTGGAATTTAAATGCTCACATACAGTTATATGGCATTAATAAGGATGGGAGGTTGTTTTTTTTTCAATTTTGTATTTTTTTTTTTTTTTTAATACTGGTTCTACTGTACTAACTGAAAAACCTGTTTCAGGCATTTGCAGTTTTATTCCCTTAGGTAAAATGTTACAAGCACAGAGAAAAACTCTCAAACTTCCTTGCCATTTTTTCTCAGATTGTCACAAGTAAAAAAGGGAAAAGCAAAGGCTAGACTTTATTAAAAATTAAGAAGAAAAGAAACAAAAAAGACTTGAATGTATTGCATATCTTGCTTTGATGAAGTCCCAGACTCTTTCCTGGTGAAATTAAAGCAGATGCTATAAAATGCCTGGTACCTCTGCACTTGCCCTGGTCTCTGTGTTTTCCAGACCCCACGGGCACTTTCCGCATAGCCTCTCTTTTTGGAAGGTTTCTGCCTGTTGGTGATAATATCAAGGAGAACTTCATAACACCTGAACACAGTTGTTTTGATTTTTTAATTTTTTTTTCCTCCCTGAGGGTCTTGAGCAGCCTTTGCTTACCACAAATCTCCTGAAATCTCTGAAAATGAAGTTTTGTACTTCTGTATCCTAGTTTCTGGCTGTGTTTGCCCATATCCATCCAAACATGCCTGTGACAGAGTGATCAGGGAAGTAAAGTTAAAACTCTGGTTTAAACGCCATTTGCATTAGTTCCCCCTGCTTTGGGTTTTGTTTGGTTTTTAATATCTTAAAATGATCTTAAAAGCCCATTAGCTGGACTGACAGTTGCAGACAACTGAGGTGGGAGGGGAGGATGGTTTCTTTTCAGCTCCTCCTTGGGCCAAGCTTCTAGGAAGGTATTCAACAAATATTTTGGAAAGTTTCCTTTTTTTGGCCCCTCAAAAATCTCCAAATGGAGCTGTAGTTCTGCAGAACAGGAGTTAAAGCAGTGAGCTCTTCATGTCTCTTATGTCTCCCTTGGGTTGTGAGATATTTAACATGTAAGTACTGACCAGTTGGATGGCAGATAAAATGGTGTGAAAGTAAAAATAGTTCCTCAGACAGTGACGTGACACACAGGATGATGTCCAAAGAATACAGAGAACAACCAAATTATTTGTGTCAAAGGGAAGTTTCTATTTAAGCTGCAGGGAGCTGCCAGTGCCACCCTTGCTGCTGCCAGGATATAGAGGAGAAATGACTGTAGTTAAGGTTGGTCCTTAGTGCTTGTCTCCTCCCAACCATTCCCTAACTTGACCTTCAATCAAGAGTGGACAAAAAAGAGAAGTATTAACTCTGCAGTATGGAGAAAGAAGCTGAGAAAGAGTTGAAGGTCCTGGCTTTCAATGTGTCTTTCTAATTATTGTTGTCCAGCTGAAGGAGTCAAAAGGGGAATCTCTACAGAAGTGCAGGGTCACTGAAGCCGTTGTAGGAACAACAAGGAGCTGCAAGTTTTAAGTATGTCCTCAAGCCTGGCCCAGCAAATCATCTCCTGCCATCAGTCTTTTTGGAGAAAAAAATCCACATATATTTATAAATCTTTCAGCAGTATTTTAACACTTTTATTCTCAGTGCTTTTAGTATATACTGCTTAAAATGGGCATGTGTGCAGCCGCATTATCCGCCGCCTGAATGACAAATGGTTTATCAAGCCCTGACAGAGCACCCGCTTCATGCTGAACGGAGCAAGGCAGCGGCAAGGACTCTGGCTTCAGAGAGATTAACTTCCAGATAGGAAAATAATAATAAACAACAGCCCATAAGCAAAGGGCTAGAAAAGAGGAATCGAGACCATAAAGCAGAATCACAATGATCCGAACGGACAAAGGAAAGCGGATTTGTATATCTGAGCTTGAAATATGATAAATGAGTGGCAGATTAACGTTGCTAGGCTCCATGATTGCAGCAAGATCTGAGAGAGGGAGACGTGGGAAGGGTGCTGTAGGGGAGCAGCAGATCTGACAGCAGCCAGCGAGCAGGGAAAGAGGGGGAGACTTGGGTGGGGTGAAGAGCGTGGGTCCCCGAAGGTGAGACTGGGGAGCTGCAACCTCGTGGAGGGTTTTGCAGGAGAGGGTGGCATGGTCTGAGCTCTGACATACCTGGCATATATGTCAGGGGTTTAAGGCTGGAAGAAAGGTGGTGAGAACATCCAGTTTAATAATTTCAGCACTATAGTTCAGAGCCTAAACTGTGAAAACCCCCAGGATCTTAAAAAGGAGCATTAAAAGGCTATCTGAGAGTTCATACTTTCATGGTCAGATATTGGCATTCACATCTTTTTTAATGACTCTTGATTAAATTTTTCTCCCTCATGGTGGAAAATTCTTTTGAATGATTTGAGTCTTGTGACGTAAGAACTTGTTTGGACCTGGACATCTGTGTTACCTTGGGTCGTTACATAACTGATTGAAAGGTACTGTTCACCCAGTTACTTTGAAGAATGGCTCCCAGACTGCTCCCTTGTTTTTAGGGTCCTTTATTGGTTGGGGGGATTTGTAATTTGGGTGTAGCAGGCACTGAGCATTGGTGGTAATTCCCATGGTTATATGTGACTGCGAGTGCAATCTCTACCCTGTGCTCCTCATAGGGATACTGAGTATCTCGTGCTGTGGCATGAGAGAAACTCAGTTGACAGAGAACCAGTGAATTGATGAAAGTTTTGATAGCAATATCACATATCACCTGTAAACCTTCATAAATCACCCTATTACATGCTATTACAACCTAACAAATCACCCTGTTGCAGCAAAGATTTTGATGTTAGTCCGTTGTACCAGTGCATTAATTAGAAGTAGTTATTTTCCAGTTAGCTGGAAATACAGCTGGTAGATTCTGAGAGCTGAAGAAGCACCATGGCCCAGTGGCTGGACTTGAATCTTGTACCTCTTGTGGCACTCTGTTCATGATGTAGTTTGGGACTTGAGTAGGTCACTCACTCTCTGCCTCAATTTCTCCATCTTGTCCAGCTCTACCATGCTTTTATGATATATTCATTCCATGCTCTAGAGCTGAACACTTTGCATCCTTACTATATTTGGAAGAAGAATGAAATGCTAGTGGAGTGACTGTATTTATTTTCAAAGAATTTGATAAAGAACTACAATTCAGATACTTTGAAGTGAACGTGCCCTGGTTTTTTGCACCTCTGCTATGAGATGGCATCACTCTTGGAGAAATGTTTGGATAATAAAATACTGTGAAATGACACTATTGCCAAATGAGATTGTGATGAATGGAGCCTTGTAGTATTAAATCTATGGGTACTTTACATTGCAATGACAATAATAGTTTGCAGTGTTGTAATAAGTTGCACTTCTTCTTTTAAAAAATAAATCTAGTTAGACCTTAATGCATCTTGGAAAACATACCCTCCACTCAAATCATATATACATCTCTTGGAATAAAATTGCTTTAAACATATGTAAATGTACATTGTATGGCATATCATAGGCAGTTGTGAAATAAATGATGTTTATCAGTGGGTCTTATGTAAAAAGACTACAAATACATGTTCCTTTTTGTAGTTCAGATTTGACACAATCATTGCCATAAGTCTCCTGCTTTAAATAAACAAGATTACATTGCAGTTGATACTTAAAACTCTTTTATTAGAAAAACCCAGGTACAAAACCCTGCAGTGTGGGGCTGGGGGTTATATAAAGTGTTCCAGAGATGTTATTCTCCTTTCCCTAATTACAGATAAGGGGTGCCATGCTTACAGCTCAGCTTCACAGGCGCTTGAAGGATTTTATGATTCTGCAGCTGCCAGTGCAGTTTGTTGAAAATCTTTCATTTTCATAACAGGAGCTGGGATGAGACTGTATTCCTAAACCGGCAGGATAAAAGTACTTTGACTTAATAGGTGCCATCCGTGTTAAAAGGATGATTTTGAAGATTATTAGCTGGCATGACTAAGATTTATGATGCAATCTGCTTTTTTCTCTTCCTTAGTACAGATAAGGGGGGTTATTATTGTTAGTAGAAATACCTATTAAAATAAACCCCATGAAGCAGTTTCAAGGATTTGATAAAAATGAATATAAAGTTGAAGCTCCCAGCTTATCTTCAACTCAAGTGATTTTCATGGGGTTATAACTCTTCTGGCATGGGATGAGGGAGCAGGAGTGTGATTTTTATCCTCACTCTACAGTAGAAGGGAAAACCAGATTTTGTATTCCATTCATTAGCACATTACTGCTCATTACTACTCAGGTTTGCTTCTGCAAGGGAGAGTTAACAGAGATTGAAGGTAGGTGGGAGTGAGTTGGGAATTTGCATGAATAGCTCGTTTTCAGGATGCAGTCAGCAGTGTTTAAATGCCAGGTTCTACAAGTAGTTTTAGGGAGAATCTTTCCTGCCAAATTCATGCTCAGAAAAGCTGGAAAAGCCTATATGGGTGGGAGAAGCTTTAAAATACTCCCCACATGATGCTTTTTGCTGTCAAACATCTGGGTTTCAGGCTTCCAGTCCTGCCTGCTGAGTCATCTCATCCCTCTCTCCTACTTGTTGCTATCCTCTTACATCTAAACACTGCCAGGGCTTGATCTGTTGGTCCTGAGGAGTCGTCAGCAGCATCAGCTGGGGGTTTTGGCAACACAGTGTGTTTGTATGTCTGTATGTGTGTCCATCCCAGGCAGAATGGGAGGGAAACGATACTGAATTTGCACAAGGAACAGTAAGATGGGGTAATGATTCTTTCCTTGATTTCCCAGCTTTTACATTTTTTTTCAAGCTTCTTATTCTAGGTTTCAAAGGCAAATAAGCCAGTTTTCCTTCTTTTGCAGTTATTTTTTGGGGCATGTTCATTTTGCTGTTCCTGGATTATTCACTTACAGCCTTGTATTCCGAAGTGATCTTCTGTACAGCATCTAGTGAAACCAAATTACTACTTTAACTAAAAGCTGAAATTTTTAGGTTTCCTTTTTTTTTGATTAAAGTATCAGTGTGAGTGACTTAGAAAACATCATTGCTGAATATTAAAGGAACTGTAATTTTAGAAATCTTTTTCTTCAATTAATGCCTAATTTTCTTTTTAAAATTAAACCTTTTACATTTATGGGCCTTTCTGAGGATTTAGGGGATATTTGTAAAGTGCTGAGGGTTTTTTGTAAATACACATACCATTTGTGCCATCCAGATTTTAAATGCTGTTGACTTAGACAATTAAATTAGTTCTGTAGCTTACCTTCTGTGCTGAGTAAGATATGTTTGCAGGTTGTACAGCTGAGCATGATCTTCTGTCCCCAACAATGCTGGGGAATGCTGCATCTGGAAAAATATTATTTTGGCTTTTTGCTTCTTGTAGCCTGTAAACTTAACCTGCAGTCTAGTGGCATTGATTTGACCAATATTGTTTTTGCTTGGCAACATGTTTTTTCTTTTTCAGTGGATTTTGTTTCTGTTTCTTGGTGTTCTGCATACTGCTGTTTGGGATTTGCAAAAGCAAAGCAGTTATGTTCCCAAGGAACAAAAGATTTTACATTGGTAGAAGAGCTTGGGGATCATTCCTCAGCATTCAGATGCTGACTGAGAAAGGAGAGATTGTTACTGAAATCAAGTTTGAGTTTTCCATCAGTCCCATAGCAGAGCGCACTGAGCCCTCCATGAGCAGGTTTTCCAAGGCAGGGATTCCTGTCTTGGCAGAGCTCTGGGATCTTGTTAAAAGCATCAAGACCTGGCTCTGTCTGTTTTCTCAAAAGCCTTTTTGTGTCTTAGCCAGGTGGTGAGATGTTCTGGATTAAGCTTCCAGCTGTTTGGTTGACAGTTTCAGTGCCAGGTATGATCCAGTGATTTCTTGGAAGTTGGTGCAGTTTCCTCTCAGTATTTCAGGCAGGGAGGTGTATGTGGCATCACTCAAACAGGTCACTTCAAGCAGCTCTGTGCCAAGACTTTCATTCTCACTTCCTTCATATTTATTAAAAAATGACTAGAAAGAAGTTCAGAACTTTTGTATCTGAGATATGCTACATCTATTATGGTTGTCAGACAACTAAGAAAAAAGTCACTGGCTAATGAGTCTTAATTGTAACAAAACATCAAATCATTGTCACTTCTGCTGCAGTAAATGGCATTCATTAAATTAATCCACTCCATTACAGAAGTATTTTGCAGAGAATAGCATGACCCAACTGCTTCTGTTACAGTAATAAGCTGAACATATCACTGTGGCACTATTAGGTGTATTAGAAAGCAGTTTGAAGCATGGCTGCATGACCTGAAGCAACATCAGCAGGTCTCAGGTAGCATGTTTGAAAAAATAAGCTGCCTTAATTAGAGACAGGACCAAAGCAGAGCCTAGATGTGAACATTCCTGTAGCTTAGCATGGCAGGAAATCAAAAGCTGGATCAAGAACCTCTTTGGCTTCATTTGTAGAGCAGCACAAGCCAAAACAAAACTTAGACCTTGAACTGGAAACAGGGAATTTAGAAATCTGAATATTGCTTCTTTTTTCTTCACTCTTCTGATCCCATTTTGACTTTGGAGCTAAACTCACCGTGCTGTCTCTCCCCTTTTCACCCAGTATCAGAAAACAGAGGACTGCATCGTGCCTCAACGTTGCTTTTACAATGCTGCCATCAAAAATTTCTGGCAGGAGTTGCTTTGACTTTTAGCTGCATTCAATTTCATACCATATGTGTACATACACCCAAGGATGATACAGCTCCTTTGTAGCTGGGGAATGGCCTGCTTTATTAAACATGCCCCTTGCCAACGGGGAAAATGAGCAGCCACAGTAAACACAGATGCAGGGAAGGAGGAACAGTCCGAGCCGTGTCGCAGCGCATTGTACCTGAGGAAAAGCGTCAGCCCCTAATTGGCGCTGAGCGCAGCCCACCTACTTAGCGAGAGAGGCTGCCAAGAGCAAATTACCCCAGTGCTCTGTGTGCCGTGCTGCCTTCCCATTGAATTCACTCAAATGGAAGGCTTTTGCCTTCATTTTCAAAACTCTCCATGTGTTGGCAAAATGCTGTCTTGGGGAGAGGATCTCTGTCTAGAATAAAAACCTCCTGAGGATGCGTTCCCTACTTCGCCTCCTCTAAGGGTGGTGCCACTCCAATTCTTCTCGAAATTTGAAGATGACTGTGGGGGAGGAAGGGGGGTGTATTTGTTTTGGGAAGAGGGGATTTTTTTTTAATTTTTTTTTTATTTTTTTTCTGGAAAAACACATTTTGGCCAAGGAAGAATGAACAAAATGACAGTCTGTCTTGGAGCTCTTAAGCTACTAAGCACAACATTCAGTGCTTATATGTTGTCACATTGCCAGCAGCGGGTATGCAGAGGCAGTGCAGAAGAGAATAAATTAATGTATGCTATCCTTAAAACCATTCTATTGAGAGTCAGTGCTTTGTTTTTACTTACAAAACCATAATCTCTTGTTTTGGCCCTTCTTTTTCACCCAGGCACTGAGATGTGGCAGGGATGCTCCTGGAACAAACTGCACTGTGGGATTAACTCCATGAATTCCATCACAAATAGAAATGGTTGGTCGATTGGCAGGTTTTCCTGCTGGTTGCTTACATTTTCCCTTCTAAGCTAATAAAATTAATTGTCCAAAACTAAAGTCCCCTGTGAGGGGTTAGCTGTAGACAGCTGAATTGGAACAGAATGGGGTTGCTGGTTCTCTTAAAGGTTTGTGCTCAATACCTTATTTAGGAGGGAGCTTCTTTTCCCCTAGTTTTTGGATGAAACTATGTTTAGAAACTTAATAATAAGCTTGTCACTTCCATTTCATCACCACTACATTCCCACCTGCTTCTACACCTCAGTTTCCTCCTTTCTACATCTGAGAATAGGATAGGAGTCCTTTGTTTCTTTTTAATGGTGTCAGCTTGCCAAATTCTTGGTACATGGGGTCACTCTTGCTTACCTAATGATTTCATTTAGGGATTTTAAGTTGGATAAAACAAGGTCAAAAAGGTATGAGTACACAAGTGAAGAAAGTTTTGCAGACCACCTATTTGAGTCAATCTTGTTTGAGGACTGGGGAAGGTTTTGGAGGAATTTTTCCTTGGATGTGAAGCAAGGAGGGAAAGAACCTGGATGTGGTAGAAGGGAAGGTGGTAGAAATGGGAGATGTGGTGAGAATAAAGGAGAAAAGTTGATTGAAATATAAATTAACACTGTGGGAGAAAACTGGGAAAGGCATCAGGGGGCTGCAGAGTCCTGGGTTTAAGCTGCATCTGAAGGTGGGGTGTTGTTGCTCCTTCACCCTCCCAACTCTCCTCCAGTCTAACTTGGGATCTCCTTCACTGAGCTTTCCTCGAGCCTTTCCTGTCACTGTGAGGACCCTCTGCTGCCAGGGCAGAGAGCCCTGAGCTACCCCCAAGTCATCGCATTGGAAGGGTGGAGGGATGGGCACAGTACCTTTTAGAGGACTTGTATGGCCAGCAGGTGGTATGATAGTCAAATTTTCTTGGCTGCTTCAGAGAGATGGTAGTTCAAGATTTAAAAAAGGCAGTAAGGGAAAACTGTGTTTTGTACATTCCTGGAAAGGATTTTAATCCAGTGGTATATGGTATTTCCCTAGTTATGACAACAGCATAGTTGTTTTTCTCATTTAAAAAAAATAAAACAAAAACACAGTGACTTCATGAATAAGGTTTGGCTTTCCCTCCACAAGGAATTCAGTCTTGGCCATTTTCCTAAGTGTATTAAAATGCACAAGAAAATTGTTGTTTCTTTTTTCTTCCATATGTGCATTACTGCCACAATTTGACTTTGTGCAGACTTTACTGTAACCTGTACTTTAGTTGGTCAATGTAATTTATAACAGAAAACTACATATTATAATGCCAGAGCTTTCGTAATATGTGTGTGTTGCCTCCACTCTGCTCTTTCGTGGCAGTGCTACAAAATATTTTACCAGAATAAGTGTAAATCCTATAATCTTCAAAATTAAATGGGGGAAAAAGAACAAAACCAAACCAGCCTCCATTGGAGTGGGAAGGCAGAAGCCTGTACGTCGTACAGTAACTGAGCACAGGGTTGCCTGAGGAAGGTAATGGCAGGCTTGCTGAATTGCAGAAACACCAGTGCCCTCTCTTATGAGCTTTGCCTGAGATGTGGGTGTTGGCTAAGTATGCCCAAAAGCTCTGTTAGAACAGTGGTGGGGACGTGGTGTTCATTTGGAGCATCCTTGGTTGTTTTTCTTATCTCCCTCCAGCGAACTCCAGTGCTCTGTAGAGCTGAGCCTGGAGTCATATAGGACATCTGAAAGAGCAGAGGATTTTACCTATTCCTTGTCTTGGGCCTGGAGTTAAAAACCAGCAGTACCACCTGAAAGAGAGCTTTAGCCCCACTGCTGAGTATGGCCATGCTGGGCTCATTGGCATCCAGTTTCTGGCATGAAAACTCTGAGCCCAGCAAAATTCTGTAATGCCTTGTGCTTCAGTTATATAGGGAGCCAAAGCTGGAAACCAGATCCCTCGGCAGGATGAGTCACGCTGTATTGCCTCCCCTTGGTGCTCAACTCAAAGCATCCCTGTGTTTTGGAGGGGCTCATGACATGACACCACAGGATTTGGGCAGTGGTACCTCATTTGGGAATTTCCAGCATTCCTGCAGTGATAAATGGCCAAATGATGTTCCCTTTGGTTTATACAACAGCAGGACGTTGGGCACCTAAATGGCTTTATTAGCAATAATGTGGCTTCCTGCAGACTCTGAGGTACATAAGCCTGGAGGGATTTTGCACATGTTTAAATTGGATAAAATGTCTGACCTCTGCTCTCCCTACTTGAATGCATCTTCTAGTTTTGGTCCATATACTTTCTATCCTCAGCTCACCGGCTGAAGAGGAGGGATAATAATGTTCTTGACCTCAGATGATTTTGTCATGGTCAAACAGGTATCAATGGTATTTGGATCTGGTGGCACTGGAACAATGTAAACAGTGAGACAGAACCCAATGGCACAGAGGAGGCAATTGTGCAATGTGCAGATTTATTTTTTGTTTATGTTTGCCTCCTACCATTACCATGTTTCTTTAAAATTCTGTGTTTTGTGTACTGTTGATCTTGCACACATGCTGCCTGCATTTTGCAAGAGAATTAAACAGATGCAGTGTAAAGCCAGGAGCACGTCCCCCATGTGAGTGGTACTGCATACTCCCGTGCTGTTTGCCACGTGTGGTAGCAAAGGATGCTCTGGCACTCCCTGTCACAGTATCTGAAGCTGGATTTGGTTTTCCATTCAGCCAAGAGATGATGTTTCCAAAAAAGAAACTTATACAAAATGGGGAGTCTCTGGGAGATAATTACGTGGTTGTATAAATAATGAGTGAGATATTATCTGCTAGCTCTATAGTCACATCCATGGAGAGAAGAGATGAGCTTTCTTCGAGGGCAGTAGAGTTCTCTCAGCTCAATTAAATGGACGTATAGTACCAGCCTGACACTGAACATTTGTTCCCATAGGAGCCTGTTAAAGGGAAATACAGTTAGTGTTGCATACAGCCTGTGTTTAGACCTCCTGCTTAGATTATGAAAAATGTTAAAGCTAAAAAAAAACCCCTCATTATTTGAGTTCCAAAAGCTGCCTGGCTCCTGCATGCTCCCTGCAGCAGGGCACACCTTTCGCACTGCCCGATTAGCTCCGTGTTATCTAGTTGCAAATGCCTGGCTTCACTGTTCCTGTACTGTATTTTAAAAGGCTTTTGCTGTATGCAATTGAATGTACTGTAATCTTCTTATCAAATACCAAAGCTCTTTAGTGATGCCATTTTGAAATGTATTTCGGTTTTTAAATTGCAAATTCTTCCCTGGCTGGAAGGTCTCTGTTTTTGGTTTAGGCAGTGGTTGAGAATATGCATGTGTGTGTGTGTGTGTGTGTGTGTGTGTGTGTGTGTGTGTGTGTGTGTGTGTGTGTGTTTGGCTATATATAAATGCCTGAAAACATGCTGGCCCATTTCCTGATAATGTCCAGTTGAGGGTTTCCCTCTAAAACACTGGCAAGAGAAGACAAGGGTTACAAAACTGGTAGCTGCCCTTGTGGCTCATTTTGGGGTGCTTTTCCTATGGATTTTCTTTTGTTGTTGTATTTAGAACCTCTAAAGAGCTAAGTTATCTCTGAACAAGAGCAAGGATTTTCATTATTATTTATATTATTTTAAGTGAAAGAACAAGGCTGATCTAGTTTTGAGTACAGAACTGAAAATCGGAGCTGATATATTCTGGTCTCACATCTGTCAGTAACTTGTGATGTGACTTGAAACAAAATCACTTAACCTATGAGTCTCTTTCCCTACCTGTAAAATGGGGTTGAGAGTAAGAGGGATGCCATGAGCATTAAATATTTAATGTTTGTAAAGCGCTTTGAAGACAGAGAGTGCCACATAAATGCTTATCATTGTCTTAAAATACAAGGAACTGGGTAACCTTGTGTGGGAAAAATTTGATGAAAACTGCAACGTGACGAATTAAGACCAAAGCAGGAGAAGAAAGGACATCTTGCAAAATTGAGTATTAAGAATTTTGAACAAAATGCACTGGAGAGTCTGTCTCTAAAGAATTAGCAGAGGCAGTCTTCAGGAACATTGAGAATACCTTCAGAACATCATAGGATTCAGTAAACAAAGTTGGACTTTCCTGCTAATAAAGAAGAAAAGAAAGAAAAGTTCTAAACAAATGGCTCCATTTAGCCTGGCCACAGTAATCAAGCATGTAATGGGGCCATTATGTGAATGCTGGGAAATAAGACATCTAGTTACAGACAGGCATTATTTCAAAGTGTATGTCTAATCCATCCTCAGTGGATGTGATTACTTACCTAGAAGATCAAGGAAATGGTATGGATACGTACTTTATTCAGGGAAGCAATTGGTAGAGCACTCCATCTGTGAAGATCATTCCAAGCAGCTCATTCACTTAGGTCAGCTTAGAAATTGTTTACAAGTGGATAGGCAAGAAGATAATAGAATACATGGAATAAAAAGAATGAGGGAAACTGGGAATGCACATGTCTTCAAAGCATGAAATTAAGCCAAAGCCAGCCTTTGAAATTATGTAGAAGGTCTTCTCCATGGTGTCTTTCATAAATACACTAATACATTGCAGATACAGAAATATTCAGTTCTTTCTGTCCCTCCTCTCTACTAATACAGAGGATGAATGTGTGAACTGCTTTGGGAGAGTCTGGAAGAAAAGTTAAAAATTGTCAGGGCTGCAGTTCCTCCAGATTAACCAGTTCTAGGATGGATTCTCCTCCGCAGGCTGCAGCTCCTGCCTGAATGCTGCTTCAGCATGGGTGTCTCTCCATAAGGAGAAGTCTTCCATGGGCTGCATTGTGGATGTCTGGGGGGAAAAAAACAATGCTGGGGATGGACTTCTTGCAAGGGCATAGTAATAGGACAAGGATAATGACTTTAAAAGAGAGTAGGTTTAGACTGGATATTAGGAACAGATTCTTTACTGTGACGGTGGTGAGGCACTGGCACAGGTTGCCCAGAGAAGCTGTGGATGGTCCATCCCTGCAAGTGGCCAGGTTGGATGGGGCTTGCAGCAACCTGGTTTAGTGGGAGGTGTCCCTGCCCATGGCAGAAGGTGTTGGAAATAGAGGATCTTTGAGGTCACTTCCAGCCTGAAGCATTTTATGATTCTGTGATCGGCTTCCATCATGGTCCTCTCCATGGGCAGCAGGGTCACCCCTGCTCCAGTACCGGGAACACCTTCTCCCCCTCCTTCCTCTTCGACCTTGGTGTCAGCAGGGCTGTTTCTTACACTTCTTTTCCTTATTCCTCATTGCCTGTGCAGTGTTCCTGCCCTTTCCTAGGAATGTTTCACAGAGGCCCCACCAGTTTGGCTGCAGGGCTCTGTGGTTCCCTGCAGTGGGGACACGGAACTGGCTGTGGGCAGCACTGGGCCACCCCTGCCTCCCCATTTGGCACCATCCCTGCCGCCTCCCAGCTCAGTGGAACTGCTAGGAAGAAAGGTGTTGACAGGTACATGAGTTCAGTGATCAATAATTTTACATTTATTCCTCTTGTTTTGAGAGGGAACTGTTGTGGTGCTTACGGGCAAGCTTAGGCATGTTTTATAATTTTATGTACGACACTCCTGGTCCCTGCTTGTGCCCGGCAGGCAGGCTGCTGGATGAGCCAGGAGAGCTGTGCTGTTCAGAGTCAGAGCAGAGCGATTGTAACAGCCTCCTGTGCTTTTTGGCCTAAAAATCTATAAATTCGTAAGACTAACAGGAGTGGTGTGGTGACTCATCCGTGCAGCAATCAAGGTGTCACAGCAAATCAAAAGTTTCCATCTCTTCTTTGAGACGGGGATTCGGAGAAAATGCTGACGGTAATTAAAAGAATTGCTCATCCCTGGCTGTGAAACTGCGGTGTGCCTTATGAGATATGCGTCTTATCTCCAAACTATTTATGGCTCTGTCTTGGGTAGTACGTGCTGGCACCCAGAGCTGTGGAGCAGGACGTGGCTTCCCAAAACGGGGTGTGCTGCTGGCGCCTCATGCCGCATGGGGCTGGATTTGGCATTTGATGCTTTTCCCTGGCGTTCAGAGCTCTGACTTTGTTCTCTCAAGTGCCATCATCTGTTCGGATTATTTACTGGGAGCGCAGTACCTGTGCCTGATCTTCCCGTGCCTGCTTCTGTTGATGCCTAGGAATTGCTTGGATGATGGTAATTCAGTCTCAGCCTTTGACCACTGTTCATGCCTTCACAGAGAGCCTGAATTTTAAGCCAGATTGATCAGTTAAGCTGCAACAGCATGATTGGATGAATGCTGCTCGTAAAAGTTGTAAGGTTTTGCACGTGAGGGATAAATGCTCATAATGGTGTCTCTAATATTTTCATTTATGTCTACTTGTTACGTTTTAGATCTCTGAAAACAAACTCCGTAGTAAGTTTTGTAGCAGTTGTAAAATAATTTGCTTCAATGGCTCACTGTTAGATGTCACAACATACTTTTGGTTATCCTTCTCATGTTTATGGGAAAATGGCAACGTGAAGAAAGATTAATCAATCAGGAAAATGATCTGCTATTTCCCTTCTCTTTTCATCTATTCCATAAACCTGATGGGCTGTGAGGCAGTGTCTCTAAGCAGTGCATATAATGTATGCAGTTACTGCATGCTCAGCAGCCATATGCAAACATTGCAGAGTAGAAACACAAGGTTTATCTAAAAATAAACAAAAAGGAAACAGAAATCTGTACTTCAGATTCTACACACAAGCTGTTCAAACAGTAAGATCTTAATAGTAGATTTAAAAGTGTCAACAGCAATGGCCTTGTGTTTTTGCATGGTTAAAACTTGTCAGTAAATGCATTCTTTTGAGTGTTAATAACACTAAAAGGCTTACAACAGACTGTCCTTGGTGTACTGCAAAACAAAAAAACCTCACAGGAACAACAAGTATCTGTTGACCTGGGGTCAGCAGGAGAATCGCAGGTCACTCTTGTAGGCTGAGCAGCTTCTTGAGGAAGGAGCAAAATCCATGAAATCATTGCACTGCTTAACCATGCAAGTGGAAGGTCAGAAGGGAACAGACCTCTTCAGATTATATTTAGTAACTATGAAGATTATGCTTCTAGTAGTCATTTTGCACTGCACAGTATTTCCCCCCCTGCCTCTCTGCGCCTCCTCAGAAAAATTTCGTCTGATCCAATCCGAAAGTAATCACATAGTCATCAGCAATTTCTCAGCAGACCAGACAAAATTATTTGAAAAGCAAAAAACAAATTATTTTGCTCTACATATGTTTATGGACAGATGAGCCAGGCCAGATCCATTCAGGAAGATGCAGGGAAGGGACGGTAGCAAGTAAATATGCAATCTTCCAAGTATTAAACTGTCCCCTGATATGCTACTGTAAATTGAAGTGAGTACTGTTGCTGTTAAGGTTGGCTTTACACATATTTTTTGCTGGTGTTGACATCTACTGGATAAATTTGCTACTGACAGGAGGAATATGCTCTGTTCCAGAGAACTGGAGAGTACTGTCCCCTTCTCTCAGGAAGCTTGCATTGCACAACCCTGTCTTGAACGGTCATATGTCCTCACCACTGCCTTTTTTGTTGTTTTCTTTTTGTTGTCTTCTGTTCCCAAAATTGTCCTGTGAGCAAAAATTCAATTTAAAGATAGTAAATGGCAAACACATTTGGGCAACAGACTGATGGAACAGCTGCTGTCTTTCTCCCATAGACCTGGATTTTTCTGTTCTGCCTAAGGCAGTAAAGGGAAATTAGTTTATTAGTTTCACGTTGGTCACTGGTGAATATCATCCTCCCTCACAAAAATAACACTTTAATTCTGCTTGATTTGAAATAATTGACCGATCAGGAATGAGGCATGTGAAGGGAGCTACCAAGACGGAATTACACCATTGGGCTGGAAGATCAATTGTTGGGGAGGAGAGCTGAGACACTGCAGCCTTATATTATACCTGCCTGTTTATTACACTTGGCCTGAGGGGAAGGCAATGCACCATTCTGATCTGTTGCCTCAGAGAAGTACGGATGTAAAATGAATGCAAAATCAGGGAAAAGCAAGTTTGGGTTTTATGTTAATACATTTTATATTGATATTGAGGACATTTCAGTAAACGGAGCTTCTAGTTTATAGAAGAGCATATGTGTTTTTCCTTTTCTCTATGCCAATATACTTCCCTAAATGTGGTTTAATTTTTATTTTTTTTAGCTTCTCAATAATACTTGTGGTGATTGACTGGTAGCAGTAGCACAAATATTTAGTAAAATTAGTCCCACTGGAAGATTACTCAGATGCTAGAGCTCTTCTTACTCCTCCTTCCTGTGTTCTTTCTGCCTGTTTTAATGATTTCATTTTAAGAAAAACGACCTGAGGCACAGCAGAGAGAGAGAAAAAATAAAAGTCACAAGAAAAAACAATAGATAGACTTATGCTTTGGCAAATCCTGGAACAGAAGCAAGTCCAGATGTTTCCTATACAGGCATTTGGCATGTATATAACAGCCTCACTACAAGACTGCATATAGAGTTTTTGACAGCTTTGGTGGAATGAAAATGAATAATTGCTATTCAGAATAAAATGCAAAACATTTTGGCCAGTGCCTGAAAATCTAGTAGTTTTCAACTGCAATTTTTAACTAGATTCTTGGTATTCTTAAATGCATATTTAAGTAGGTGCTTGGCAAATATGATTTGATTTCTCTGTAGAATTGAAAGGTTCTACATCACCAAACATTTCTTGAGAGGGATATGGTGAGTAGTTCATGATCTGTTTATTATTTGATCCTGTTACTTCTAAAGCAGCTAATTAAAAGCTGCAGACCTCTGGCCTAGAAAAGGTGGGCTGCTGATTTCCTGCATTCAGCAAACAACCTTCATTCAACAGCTGAAAAGATAAAAAATGAGCCACTTGGGCTAATTTTAAGTGAGAAGCAAGAAAGAATGGTAGAAGAAATGGTAACAGGAATAGCTTTTACGAGGCAGAAGAGCAAGCAGAAATGCAGTTAACTTTGATACTGGATGTGGTATTAATTCATTAGGATGGTGGCACTGTCTCTCTGGTTCTTGACGCATCGCCTTTCAAAACAAAACAAAAATAGCAAGTGGATGTAAGTGATACTTACTCTATTGAACAAGCTGAAAATAAAGTCAATCCATTTTATGAAACGTGGTTAGGCCACAGGAGGTGATGAGCTGTGACTGCAGATGGACAGATAACATGGGCTCTGGCCAACTCCAGTGAGAAGGGAATGTTTGGATCCGAGAGCCCCAGATGTCTGTGGCTGAGTGACCCGGTATTTCCAGCCACATAAAGGGGTGCCTGGTACTGATGGACTGGTACTAATGGTACCAGGACCATGAAACAAAAAGAGGGAAGTACGAAACTACACAGAGAAACTCCTCTCCAGACTCTTCATGGTCTCTAAAAGTACAGCAAGAATACAGTTGTTTCCGTAAGTGAGGAGCAAGCTTGTGAGGCTTTGTGAGTGCAGGCTAGTGGCAGTCACACATTTAGGGCACCAGAAATGGGAAAAACTATAGTCATTCCCCATGGGTCAGAGATGTTACGTATTCTCTGGGAATTCACTTACTCACTTACTTACTGGGGGATTGGAATAACTGCACCTTCATACCTCAGTGTGTCACAAATCGTGTTAAACCTTTGAAGATCTTTGGATGCCTGTTGCTGTGGACTGTGCTAGTCTCATGTTCAGTAAATTTAAAAGACATGTAGATGTGGCACTTAGGGATTAGCGGTGGACTTCGCACTGCTTAATGGTTGGACTTGGTGATCTTAAAAGTCTCTTGCAACCAAAATGTCTCTGATAGTATGATTTAATGTTTCTTTTCTTTTTTCTTTTTTTTTTTTTCTTTCCTGGTGCAATTTGCATGGAATAAGCTCTTTTTATATACCAGATGGTTAGGGACTGTTTTGTACGTAAGTGTACATGTGCTCTTGATTTGGGGGAGTAATACATGTCTCCTTTTAACAAAATGTGTGTCAAAAAAATTCTGTGTGGTCAGAGGACATGAGGCCTGGAAGAGAAAATTTACTACTTCACTTGGTGCTGGCTGAAGCTTTTTAAATGTGAACAGTGATGGGGTGGGATGACCCAAAAATATCCTCTGAGAGGGAAATTTGAAGTATGTTTTCTTTATTACAGCGTTTAGCAGCACTATAAGTGATCCAGAGATCTTGTGCTGCATTTAACCCTTAGCATAGCAGAGAGAGTTCTCCTGTAATAGTTTTGACTGATTGATCAGTCTTTCTCAGGGCATGGAAAATTGAGAATAGCAGTAAATAAAAGGAAATTTCTCCTGCCTTGTTCAAAATGTAATTTGAAGACCTAGTCCCCTTCTCCTCCCACCCCTGCCTCACCCGCCTAAGAAACCATCCCCAAAAGAGCCAAAATCCTGCTAATTAAATTTTGTGAGATTTATTTTGTGACATTTGGCAACACTGACAGTAGCTGATTCTATATTTCTGCTTTATTAACTATGAAGTCTTAGGCAAGATAGGTATGTCGGGTGCTGGCAGCCACTTAACGCATTTTGAGAAGATGGCCCATTTCCCCAGAAGAAATCCAGTCGTGTCCCCGTCTCCCCTCCCCACCTGTCCCCGGCAGGCACCCCTGGACCCTGGCCACCAGTTGTCATCCTGCCAGCCCCTGTGCCGAGGTGTTGGCCACCAGCTCTGCCATGCAAGCTTCCTACACAAACCCTCCACGAACTGGCCTTTAACACAGCAGCTCTTGGCATTTGGTTTTCTTTCGTTTGCCTTTCATGCTAATGAGATAATTTAATTAGGGAAGTCAATGTTTTGGGCAGTGTTTTGCAAGCAGGAGTGTTACAGAGGGACGTTATGTTTTTCTCTATCTGTTTTTAACGAGGCTGGGTTCCAGACACTGCCAGCTACCCTGGAGCCTGCAGAGACACCTGAGGAAGTTATTATGCCTTTGTGTAAAGTTCTGGTGGATTTTCATTTACAAAACTGCTGCGTAAAAGTCCAGTCTTGTTGCTTTAGAAGGTCCTTGGAAAGACCAAGAATCTGGAGCAGGTGGCACCGAGTATTGATTTTTGGGGCTGGAGGATGGTGAGGGTTGAATTTTGTGCTGAGTTTTTTTGTAAGGTTGTGGGAATGGTTTGCAGCAAAGCCATGGGGGAAAACCAGATCAACTGAGAGATCTTTCCAACAGAAGCCTGAAGAGAGAGAAATAGATTTAGTAGTTTTCTCCTCAAGTTAGCAATTTTATCCAAATACATATCCCAAACCAATATATTTTGACATTTTCTATCGGTTTATATTTGATGATGAGTACATCTAAGGATGTGGATGGAGGCCTTTTAGAATAGTCCAAGAAACTTGTACGGTCAGGAGCATCTGCAGAAGGAAACCCCTGCACCTGGTGTAACCTTCATGAATTTGTGATTTGGCAAGCACAGGATTCAAGATGGGACTCGTCTTCACCTTCTGTTCCAGCAGTGTGAGCACTGGGACCCCTCTGAATCTTTGTGAACTTTCCTCATCTTGCCAGTGTTCATGATCTGTGAATTGAAGGATGTGTTACCTGCTCTGCTCAGATTGTAAAAAAATCAGTATCTGAAAAGCAAATTACTATATATAGGAAATTATCAGAAGATAAATTTCCTAGAAGCTTAGTAATAAAACATGCACTTAGAGATTAGAGATCTTTTAGTAACCCCTTATTTAGGAGGGTTATATTCTGTCAGCTGTGAAGGAAGGAAACTGTAAGGTATGGTTTCACTTGCATTGTGACTGGGTTTTTCTTCTTTATTTGGATAGTCTAGTTTATCTTTTTACTTACTTAGAGGGAAGATTTCCATATGCATCTGAAGTACTCAGAAATAAAAAGTGCACAAACTTTTCTACAATATTTTGAGATAGCAAAGCAAAGATCTCATTTTTGCTTCTTGCATAGTGTGTTTTCTGCTGAGAGGACACCAATATGTTCATGCTCAGATTTTTTTTTTAATATGTCCCAAAGCATCGCCTCCTCCAGCATATATTTGGAAAATTAAATCCTATATAATCTCTTTAATCTACTGCTCCTTTATCACTTACAGGGTTAGGATTTGGGCTTTTTTTTATTATTCTTTTTTTTTTTTTCTTTAAGATCTGATTGTAGCAAAGCAGCTCAAGTGTCTCTGCCTTGTCTTGGATTTTACAAGAGCTTTACAACTGTTTATAAGACTAAATCAGGGGTTTACAGAAGTAGACCTTACTTGATAATAAAGTTGTTTCCTTGCCTCTCAAATATTTCTGGATCTTATCTTTCTACACAGCTGCTTGTAGTTCAGCTTTACAGAATCTCTTGATTGCATTCCTTCTGCATTTGTCTAACGAAGAGTTCTTTCACTGAAGTCACCCAAACAGGAAAAAAAAAAAGTAAAAATTGTGAAAATGGATTAGTCAGATCCATGTAGGCTTGCAATAGTGATTCTATATGTGTCTAAGAAAGTCTTTGTTGGTTATAAAACATGTTGAGCTCAAATAAAACATTTTGCTTGACACATTGCTGAAGAGTTGCTCCTGAAGCTGCCAGGACTGCTAAACTAGTACCTTGTTTTATTTTGATTTTCTTAAAGACGTGTACATGTATGACCTGACAATTGAGTTATATCCAGAATTTATGATAATACTAATGTATTTTGATGTGATTTTGGTGCCATATGCATAAATTATGTCTTCAGCCCTGTGCCTGGGGAGAGGTTGTTGTGTCGGTAGGCTCTGATAAAACCGCATGCCGTAACATTTCCCCTGCAGCATATATGTGAAATCACTCAAGCTTAGGTACTGAGACATCTTCCTTTTTATCAGTTACAATTCTTCATGCTAGATATGATTCCAGCAAATCTCTCTCCTTCCTCTTCTTTTTTTTTTTTTTTTTTTTGTGTGGCTCTCATAAAATACTTAGGCATTACATGCACTTAACTGCTTTTTAAGCTCTCTAATGGGCTATTTTACCTGTACTTCCATTTATCCTGTCTGAAAACATGTAAGATTATTTAGCTGCGTATTTTAAAGTTTTAGGTTCTCTGGTTCTCCTTTTCTGCCATTTCCCTAATGACCATGTATCTACTTCCGTCACTGTCTCCCAGTGTCTCTCGCCTATCATGTTACTGTAATGTTATTATTTAAAAGGTAAATTTAGAAACAAATGCTTACCCAGGAAAAATTTAAATTAAAAAGCTTGACCTTTATTTTTGAAGTCACTTAATGAAGTTGACTAATAGTCTAAGAAATCTGATTCTCTAGCTTCAGACTGGCTGAAAGCCTGTTTTTCCTTATATTTATATCTGTGGGGACAGGCGCTTTAAGGAGACCTTGACTAGATCAGTGTGGAAAGCGGGGAAAAAGCTGCTCCAAGGCTCGAGCCCGGACTGTCATTTAGAGGAACATGAATAGGAAGCATTTTTTCTGCAGAGCAGTGAGTGTTTTGGGCTTGGGGGAAGAGGGGCTGTGTTTAAATGTATCGAGCATAAAATGAAATGTTAACCACTTGAGTTTAATAAATCTGCAGCAATGATCTATTTGAACCTGGTAAGAGCCCTGAGGACAGCACGCTGCTATCTCACACGCCGCTGGCCTTTTCCTTTCTTTTGTGAGTGTGTGTGTGTGTGTGTGTGTGTGTGTAAGCTGTGGAAACAAGGAACAAATGAGCTTGCATAAGAGATGTGGTGAAAAATGAGTACCAGGAGGAAGGTGGTTTTGTGCTAAGAAGTAGGAGGATTTCCAAATAGCCAGTGTTCAGGGTACATTTGGAGGCTGGATGTTGTCGTCTGTGTAAGTGCCCTACATTTGACTCCCAAAGACGCTCACATTTTGCCAGAAAACTTTCTCAAATACTATTGTTGAGCAAGCTGTTAGTATGTCTAAAATTCCTGGTTGTAGAAAAAGTCATGTTCTCTAGCAGGGGTACACTCACATTTATTTTGCCTTGAGAGGGGTAGACTTAAAGTAACTTCTTATGGTCTCTCTCACCCGCTGCATTGCATGTTTTGGCCTTGTAGGGTTGGGAGAGATCCTGTCCCATTCCTCAGAAGGTTTTTGGTATTGTTTCATCAGTCTGTTAGCCTCTCCTGGTCTACCCTCCCAGACTCATCTTTCTCTGAAAGTAAATGATGGGGGAAGGGGTCAAGTGCATGTATAATCCTCATTTCTGGCTTCTGCATAACGCTTGTCTGAAACAAAGTGGTCTATGTTCTGGCATTCTTTTTGCAGCACATGCACAGTGCAGTCTTGGGGACTTTTTGCCTTGCCATATCACTAAATCTTATTTCAGATTTGTCATGGGATTTGTATCGATGCAAACCTCTGATTGCTCGATCTCTCTTCTTTAGCTTATAGCCCTTTCCACAGCCCTCCCTTAATACCAATTTGATCTCCTTTTTTGCTTTGAATTTATCAGTTCATTCAGGAACTACTGTGGGCTAGTCTTTCTGCTTTCCTCTCTCTTTAGTGGGGTGGGGGACTTTTTCCTGTGTGAGAGAGTTTTTGTGCCTTTTGGCTGCACAATAAAATCCTTCAGTTCTATGTGACAAACGGGAACGCGTTTCCTTCCTAGCAGCGATTAAAGAACCCAGCTACTCCGGTGATGACGTCTTGAGTGGAGGGTGAGGGAAGGCTTGTCCCACTGACCTCACCACCTTCAGCAGACAGCATGTCAGCTGAATTGGGTGTACAGAGGCACTTTCAGCAGTGACAGCGTGCAGTATGCCTCCTCATGGACTAGCAGTCTGAGGTGCACAAATCATATGTTCATTCTCTTGCTGGCTGTGTCTGCATCATGGGTTTATGGCTCTGATGTAGGGTAAATGTACCTGAGAGAACTCAAAGCTTATCGGCTCTAGTACTGGCTCCTACACATGGTAGTGTGCTAGCTGAAACGTTCAACCCCACAACTGAGATTGATAGATCTGTAATTAGCCAAGGCTTAGCTGGGGCAGTGTCTAAAAAACAGGGTAAAAATCTAAAAGACAGGGTAAAAATCTTTCTCTTGCCCAGTACTGTTTAGAGAGATCTAAATCTAGGTAAGAGAAAATGCCTGTGCATGAATATTGAGGAAAACTTCCCTTAAAAAGGTAAAAGCACATGAATTAATTGTTGCTATTGATGTTGCTGTTTGTAAGTATTAGGCATTGATGTTTCTCTTTGTCTCCCCAACAGAAAAGTGTTTTTTTGTTGTAGTTTGTTTTGTTTATTCTTAAGGAAAATAAAATAAATCTCACCATATCTGGAAAATTGTAGCCTAGTCAGATACTGTGGAACTGGTATTGATAGGGTTAGGGTAGTGACTGGACTTGATGATCTTAGAGATCTTTTTTAACCTTAAGGATTTTGTGATCTCTGTCTGCAGTGACTGCTGCCCTCCCTGCTGTTTGAGTGAAGTTTCCACTGGCCTCCACTCCATCTCTGTTTCTCGAGATGGTTTATGCTGCCCTGTGTCAAGTTTTTTGCAGAGGAACGTGATGATTACACTTGACTCAGGACACACTGTTGGAGAAGTTTTTCTTATGAGTACAGAATATTTTTAAAGCATTATTATTTTGATTATGATCCTCAACAACAATAGTCTAGACAAGGCATAAACTCTGGATCTAAAAATACATTTAAAAATTAGCTAGTCTGTTCACAACCCATTTCTTACCTCACCCAGCAGCTATTTATGAAAACATTTTCTATTCTTTCTAATTTTAAATAGCAAGCACTAGCAGTTGAATACTCATTTATTACATAGTTATCCCCTCTGGTTTTTCTGCATCTTGTTTCTGTCAAGTGTCTTTGTACCCAGCCAAAAAGGACATGTTGAAACAAGTAGTGTATATTTAATGCAGTGTATTGGGAAAAAAAAAAAAAAAGACTGTTTAGCCCCAGCTTTTATTTTTTTCATTGGAAAAACCATGAATTACTGTAGCTGGACTGAGAAGTGAATGTGCTCATGAAGAGGGTGTTGGGTTTTAAGTAAACTTCTTAATGCATGGCTTAGTCACAGTCTTTTTTCCTGCTTGTTATTGACGTACTTGCCTGTCAGTCTCATCTGATAGTAGAATTGCTGGGGGCAGGGTGCCTGGGATCATGTGGCAAAAACTGCTTGCTGTTGACTGGAGTGCATGTGTGCCGCTGCTCTCCGCTGAATTAAATGTCAGATGTGCTCAGGAGTGTGGGTGGGTGGGGGAGATGTGGTTTGGTTCTCCCTGGTTGCCTTGTCAAGGAGTACACTAATACAGCTAATGCAGATCCTCGAGCTCGAGAGGAGAAGGGCATTCAATTGACAGCCACCATCCAAACATGCACAAAAGATAGCTTCATACAGCAGTGGAGGCTGTTGGGATTAAAAAGAAACTTTTTCAAAGGCAAGGAATAATAAAGGATATTTTGAAATTGCAGCTTGCAGTTTGCAGTCTCCTTTTTTGCCTGACTTAGCAAAATGGTTATAAAACAAGTGAAAGCGGGGCTATACCTGTGAAATTTCTAGCCTTTAAAGACACTGTGTTTAGGTACTGAATTTATTCTGAAGTAGTTATCACTAGAGAAATTTTTGCTTTCTTCACCTTTACTGAAAGTTTCTGTTTCCACTACAGTAGCTTTCGCAGCACTGGTGTTTCTGGGTTTTCCTGTGGTCCTTGTACAGCTGAGCTCACATGGTCCTCTAGAAAATACAGAATTAACTTTCTGAATGAAAGTATCAGATGACCACAAAAATATAAGACAGATGAGTCTAAGTAAATACCAGAACCATCAGCCCAATTCATCAATTCATCAAGTCAAACGTTGCATCACATTCTACTAGAGAAAAAAATAGTTGGGTTAAGAGGAATGTTAATTTTGTGGTCAATGCCAACAACACCACGATTTGGTCCCCAGTGTAGGCTCTTGCTGGAGGTGCTCATTCCTGGAGAGGGACAATGTAACCATCAAAAATGCAGCTTCTTGGGAGATTTGGTTTGGCCTTTTGTTGAACATAATGATTGTGGTAGGGAATTTGGCAGCGTCTTATAATACACTTTCATATTATTGTATTTTTAACTAAGGAAAAGTATTCTTTGTCTCAGCTAGTACCTCTCTATTGAACCAGGTGAACCTTTCATCCTTTAGGCATAATTACTGGTTTTTTGTTTGCCTTTTTAATTTCTACCAGGTGAATAATTAACATTGTCAATAGGCACACTGTTTTATAACACTTCTAAGTTTTTTTCTCTCTCTTAAGAAGTTTATTATCTTCAAGTTTCTGGGTGAGTTTAGTTCTGGCTCCCTCCACTATCCTTATAAACAGATATTCTTACCCCATCCAATTTTGTATCTATGAATTTGTAAAACAACATTCTTTCCACTGACCTGATGTCATTATTACAAAGAACTTAGTGGATTGTGTGATGCAAATAAAATAAATCAGGTGCTGCAATGACCTAGATACTCATTATTTATAGGATCAAATACATTTAGAATTTATTCATACTGTTTCTTCTATTGCAAATGCTGTAAACTTTCACTTGCTCAGAACTCTGATGGGAAAATAGCATTATTGCCACCATTCTGCACATTAGGAAACGTTGCCAGGAAGACTTCAGTAACTGCTTTAGGCTATGTAACATATAATTATCAGAACTAAGATTCGATGTTGGGAGTCTCGATTCCCAACATTGTGTTAAGACATCCCTCACCTGGCAGGTACAATCTGTGGATAACAAAGACTGAGTGGTGATAAGGACAGGGTGATCACACAGAACAACTTGGCCACTGATCACCTATGTGTATTAAGTGTTTTAGGTCTAGCCAGAAGTACAGGAGGAGGCAGAACATGTTGGCCTGGCTGGGAGAGCATCCTCACTGTGGGAAGGAGTCACAGAATGAAATATTCCTGTAGGAACTTCCAGTGAGGAAGTCTAGCAAAAAGGGAGCTGTGTGAAGCAGTATTTGGCTTTGAAAATGGAGAAGTAATGGGTAGATTTGGCAGGTAGATTTTTATTCTTCTCTTTGATCTTAATGCCTTGAGAGGCTACCTAGAACAGAGGCTAGACAGCGTTAAAGGAATAAAGTAGGTATTTATTAGAAAGGCCTTCAAAGGATATACCTTGGGCAGTACAAGAGCCCAGCTGAGGCTACGCCCAGGATGGATGACAGGTCATGAGTTTTCAGACTTCTATAATTTTTGAACCATTTACATATTGGGATTAATTGTCAGATTACAGCTTCAGGTTATGAAGTCCCAACCTCCCAGATTTCTCTCCTCAATTTGCTGTTGTTTATATTTTTGGGGCCTGAAGCTGTAATGTTCTCAGGCTGGAAAAGGATTGTTTTGTCTAACTAAATAGTGAAGAGAGCTTGCTAACACTTTATATGAAGTTCAGAGTTATATACTAATGCAGTACAGAATCTGGAAAATATGAAAGCTAAAACTTAAGGCGTTAATCTTTACCATCAATATTTGGTCATGTGTCAGGTACAAGAAAGAGGCTACAGAAAGGATCTGAAGGCTTCTGAGAAAACTGCAAGATGGAGCTGTTGGGAATGTTTTCCTGTTGTCAGAACATTGAATTATGACTTTCTTCTAACTTGGCTTTTCACAATTTGTGTGCTTTTGCTTGCTACGTTGCTGTAGAGTTTGGACAGATGGTGTTTCTTCAGGTCTGTGGGACTGGGCTCTCCACTGTGTCCTTGTACTTGTCTAAACTCTATCACTTGTGTTCTAGTTTAATATTCACTGTGACACTCTCTTCCTCTCAATGCTCAGCTGGCAAAAGAGAAGAAAGAGTGTTCTCCTAAGGCAGAGAAGGCATGACAGGGTCTTGCGCTGGTGGTTACAGTCACTGTGCTGGGCCCTCATCCCTAACTCCTCTTTGTTGTTAATCCTCCAGGCAGGCTCTCGAGTTCCCTCTGAGACACACCTGCCCTCCACCGAGATGTCACGGCACCACAGCCGGTTTGAAAGAGATTACCGTGCTGGGTGGGATCGTCGGGACTGGAGCTCCAACGGGAACCACGTGGGCAGCACCAACTGCAGCAGCGCCAGCACCACCAGCAGCTCCCGCCCCGGGCTGCTGCCCCTGCCCATCGTCCCCTCGCGCCTCCCCACCCCGGCCACCGCCGCCTGCACCACCGGCAACAGCGATGTCATCACCAGCCTGGTGGCCAACTCCTCCCCAGCTTCCAGTACCAAAGTAAGAATTCAGCCTTTTTTTATTTTTTTTTTCTTTATTTTGGTTTTTTTTTGTTTTTTTTTTTAAAACCGGGTTGACATGTTGAAGGGATGCTAGAGATGGAGCGTCATCTCTCCCTTTGTAAGGCTTGCATTCATGGGATAGCCAAGAGTAGGAAAATGAATTTATACGGGCAGTCTGTGTCTTTTTAATTCTGTTCTGTGTTGTGCATACACCAGACTAGGTCTTTTTTGCTCCAGGACTGTCCCCATGCTTCTGAGAGGCCCAGGCAGAGAGCAAGCGTTTCTTTCCATTCACCACTGCCTTTGTTTGGGCTTTCTGTGGCTTTCCATGGAACTTACTGCTCCCACATTTCTTTTGGAAATGCTCTTCTTGTCTGTTGACCAAGGCAGAGCTGTGTTTGACAGCAAGTGGATGTGTTTCTCATCCTGAGGGAGTGGAAAGTAACTGAAGGTCATAATTTTGGTTGAATGGTGTTTTTCTTTCTGTTTAGTTGATAGTTTCCTATAAGATTCTCAAAGTTGCATTCTTAGAGCAGGTTGGAGTGAAACTGTGGAGCTGCTATAACCAGACTCACTTATTTCTGCAAAAATGCACACTAAGGAGTGAGAGAATTCCAAAGAATGGAAGTCACTAGTAAACTGTTGGGCTTTTTTGTTTCAATATGTTATTGGAGGAAAGAGAGTGTGTTCCTTTTTTAGAAAAAAATTAAAATTTAGCTCTAGTAGAACTGCAAAGTACATTTGATATTCTTGGGGAAAGTTTGGATTTCTTTTTGCATGCAGATTCAGGTAGAGCAGCTGGGAACAGAAAAACCTGGCAAATGGTAAAGGTGACCACAGCGCTGGCAAAGTGAGACAGAAGCGCTGCTGGGTTTCTTTTTATGATATTTAACATTTTCTTTCAACTTGGTTTCATTTTAATAACTGAATGTGCCAAATACAGCAGATGTAGACAGAGGGAAAGGAGACAATGAAGTTATTTAAAGTAAGCCAAGAGCAAGCTGAAAATTTTCTGCAGTACCATTATTATATTGATTTTTTTCACACTATAGAAAAACAAGGTCAATGCTACAGAAGGAAACATTAGCCCAAAGTGTGGTTACAAAAATTTGCCATGGCATCTTAAAATTATTTTCATTTGGAAGAAGCCATTCAGATTCTGATCAAAACATTTTTAGTGTTCTCCAGATGCTATCCACTGATAGATGCATTTCAGTCATGCTTTGTCTGGAGATGATTGAAGCAATTTTGGAGCCAAAGCAGTGGTTTCATTTATCATGACCTTTGTTCCTGGGTCTACTTAGAGTCCAACAATTGTCTGGAGCAGATCAGCCCTTTTCCCAGATGTTCAAAACCATTTTGAAGCTTATCAGTGCTAGTAAACCATGTGTTTATTGGGGGAGAGGAGGCAGGAACAGCAAGTTAAGTGCCTTTTGATCATATGCTAGATGTGAACTGTCTTCTAAATTACCTTATTAGACAATTTTCTGATGACTTTCATTAGTAAGAATGTTTTGGCATGAATAGATCAAAAGCAATGAATAGACAAGAATGGAGGTAACAGGAGACTTTTTATTCTGCGAACTCTTAATCAGCTGTGTAATCTCCCATAAAATAAATGTGTAAAAGCACACAGAGTTTTTGCCCCAACTTCTTCTGCTGTGAATCAACTCAGCAGCTCTAACTAAAAATTCAAACTTGCATGTATTAATAACTCTGAAGAGGAGAGAGAAGTTGAGTAAACAGAGATGTAAGGGTATGGTGCTTAGTAAGCTTCCAACTAATAATGTGAAATGGTGTCACAAAAAAAACATCAGGTGCTGGTACACACTCCTATTCACCCTGCCTGTCTGTGTCTCTGCTTCATAAAAGCAGACTTAGACTTGTGGTCAGCAGTGTAACCAGCCAAGGCTTTTCCCTGGTAGGATCCAGCTAATGGCTAGGCATAAAAAATTGAGTCCATGTATATATTGAAGAGATCACAAGTTAGAAAAACAAATGGTCGCTTGGTTTCTTTTAAAAATAAAAAACATAGAAATTAAAATATATAACAATGCTTTAAAAATAAACCAAGCATGTGCTAAGTTGCTTTGAGCTGTGGAGAGATCACAGCCTGCCAACCTTTTGCAGCCATTTTTGTCAGCATGTTTATGGGGTACCAGCTCGTGGGGTGTAGGTGACATCTAGCAGCTGGATTTATTAGTTCTGTTTTGAGAGTGAGATATTTGATCACTGAGTGTCCTTCTGCAGGCTGAACCTCCCCCAACATTTTGGCAAGTCATTAAACTCAGTGGCAAGGGTGTCCCCCACACAAGAGGTGACACAGTGGATAAGGTGTCATGAAGCAAGAAGATTGATAACCTGGTTCTCCTTGTCTTATTGTCCAAGGAGATAAGTACAGCCGCCAGTGCTACCCCAGGCTGAGGTCAGAGGGGACTCTTTCTCCTGTCCAGTTACAGTTTTGACTTTAGCATATCTTCCAGAGCTGGTCTGGCAATCTCGAACCGTAGAGAGCTACCATCTATAGCCCTTCAGACTTACTAGTTATACTCCCAGTTAAAAGTTTGCTTCTTTTTTCTTTTTTTTTTTTTTTTGTAAATCATGGAGTCTGTCCTCAGTCCTTTGGTTCTTGATTCCTTAAGTTTCCTGCTATTGCCCAGTTTCGGTAGCCTCCAAATAACTCCGCATCTTTTGCATCCCCTCTGTTCTTCCTTTGCCGTTGCAAATATGGGTTCTGCAACTTAAACTTAGATACCCAAACCATATGCATCCTTTCAGCATCAGATTCACTGTTCCCTTGCATGAGGATAAAACCGTTCCCTCCCTTTGTTTCCATGTCTGTATAGCCAATAATTGCTCCAGACTTTTTTGCCAAAGCGCTAAATCAATAGTTATTAAAAATACATATACATGTCATTGTCCTCAATTATGAGTTACGAAACAGCCATAGTATTGTCAAAGACTGAAGTGAAGTCTGTTTGACAAGATCTGTCTTCTGGCTACCTGTATTGGCAGATACTGGTCATATTCCCATCCTTCAGCTGAAGGTTAACTGAATCCTAAAGTGACAAATTCAAAATGGAGGAAAAAAGTTCTTTTCTCTCTGATATGTAACTGGACTGTATGATTTGCTGCGTGATGGAATTGTTCAGGGAATTTAAAGATAAATTGTTTTAAGGAACACTAGTCTACCTAATCTGGCTGAACCACGGTCTTTAAAATTATGTAAATGTAAGATTAAAGACTTTGCCATGACTTACGTGATATGAATTGAAAATGCATTGGAAAGGAGAGAAAAAACTGAAACCATCTTCAGGGGGAAGCTTAGGATATGTAAGACTAGCTGTGAGGGGGTTGGGTTTGGTCTATGTTTTCATGCTTCTGGAAGAGCTTTTAACTACTTTCTATGGAGGACTTTTATTACTAATTATTAATGTGTAGGAGAACTTTAGAACTAATTATGCTTTGCAGACCTTTGAAATTTATTCTCAAAGCGTACCTGTAACCTTCTTACCACAGATGCTTTCGTACAAATCACACTTGGTGGATCTGCCACCTTTAAGTGGTTATGGATGTTTGGTCTGAGTTATTTAAACAGAAAAGCTGTTTTATCCCAAGCTTTATTTTTTTGCTGAACAAAATGACAATGAGACTTTGTACTGCTATAACCCATTTCATTGGAGGCTGCCAGAAAATATCAGATAAACTATTTAAACCTCATCAACCTCTAAGAAATAGTTTGATGCTGCACACCCAGTATATTGACAGGGAAAGTGAGGCACTCGGAAACAGTGATTTTTGGGTTTTCTACTCATTTTCTGCTACTATGAGCAATGTTTCAACTCTTTTACTCAATTTGTTTTTTCTAGCCTGATTCTGTACCCATTTGGCCACAGTTGGGCCACAGACTGGCACCCGGAGGCAGCACAGTTCAGAGACATGAGTCCTTTGCTGGAGATACTTCCTCAATCCCTATACCAGTAGTCCATAGGAAAGTGGAAATCTTGCCAATAAACTCTGTGTTTGGATCAGTTTGTCAGACTCTGAGCTCAGCCATATGTGATGATTGAGCTCAGGGCTGGTTCTCTACAATGGTGGGTTTTTTTCTGCAGTGAGGTTATTTATTGGTCAAAGGAAACTATCCAAGAAATCCTTATAAGACTACAGCACTGCGTAAGATATTGGCAACAAAACAGTCTGAAATTCATTTAAGGATGCTGCACAGCATTCCAGCTATGTTTTCTGTTCATCTCAGCAGCACCTTCATTCTTTGTTGCTTTTCCGAATTACTTTGCGAGTTACTTGTACAATTTTCTCCATCACAGCTTCAATTTAGAAGTGTTGTCATGGGCTGTAATTTGAAATTTTATTACCAAGAGATTTTTTGGTTATAGAACATTTACTTTTATTATCTCTATATTATTTTTAAATGCCTGAAAAGATTGATACATCAACAGAATCTGTGCACCACCAGGCGAGATCTAATTTTTTTTTAACCTTAATTTTAAAAACCCTTTGTTTGGAACATAAATTGATTCTTCAGCCCCCCAACACTTAATGATTTGTTATTCTCAAGGTTAAACCTATGATAAATTTTATAAAAACACCAGTCTTTAGTTTTTGTAAGATTTTCTCTAGTTGAGCTCAGGGATAGCTGTGCAGTTTTAAGTCTTTAAATAGTGTAACTGAGGCGTGATTGTGGCCTCCTGTTCTCACAGTACTCCTTTAGCATTTAAGACTTGTGTGTTTTTGCTACCAGAGTTTATCCCACTGTGGTTAGCCACGGTTATTGATGTGGGAGGGAAGACAGTGATGATCAAATGTTTGTTAACCTCTCTGGAAAGTCAGGCAAGGATTGCAGGCGAAGTAGCCACTGCTGACTTTATGCATCACTGCAACTAAATAGCATTAAAAAGCAAGTGGGGAGGGAAGAAAATTCTTACAGTGAAGGAAAAACAAGTCAGTGTGGCTGAGGAATGCACTGTAAAAAGGAATAAAGGGAAACAGCACAGAAGTAAAATGTTATATTTTTCTTTCCTTCATGTGCCAAAAAAATGTAGTTCCCTGAACAGCAGCCTGTCAGATGCTGATGATTTGCTGCAGGTTGCAGGATTTGTGTTGTCTGTTCTCCTTCACTCGCTTAGGAGGTGGTGATTTGCGAAGTTGGTGTACGGCTTCCACAAATATTTAAAATATTGATTAAGCAGAGGAAGAATAAACACGAATTGTTTTTCAAGTTACGCCTTATGTTGTACATGACTAATTACATACAACAATTTGCTCTGCTACGGTAACTGAAATTTATGTACTCTTTTTATTATAAAACATAAGATGCTTGCATAAAGAGAGAGATTATAAATATTGGAATACAACAGTTGCTAGAAAACAGTCAAAATATGCGGTGATGAAATATATGGGATATGCTCTTCCAGCTTCTCTGTGACAGTGTTCTTCCACTCCCCTAGGGTTTGTACTGAGAGCTGGCATATTTTTGTCACCATTTCAAACAGTATCCTGGTGATTATTCGATCTGGACATGACATAGCAGTCTGGCCCAAGTGCAGTCCAGTGGCAAAAGCCGTGTTAAAGATCCTCCTTTTCTTTCGGCAAATTACTGTGATGGTACACAAGGCTTCAGTTGCTGGATTTCAAATTGCAACAGTGATTTTTTTTCTTCCAGAAATACATTTTTACCTCTGGATACATTTTTACCCCTGGATACATTTTTAAAATAGAGTCATATCTAGTTTCATTGGTAAATGAGATGCAAGCCTGTTCCCACCTAAGCAGAGACTTCTGATGCACATGAAGCTCTGATTATGGCAGACGATGACATAAATGCTTAGGAAATCAGAGCAATGCCCGGAGTACATAACATTGATGGTTTGTAACAGAACAAAAGGGCAGGTTTACCCTGGCACCCAAATCACATTCTCCTGGTTCTTTAGGCTTGAAAATTCACTAAGCTTTGCAAAATTTACATTTTGGGCTGACACACAATTTAACTGGATTGCAGCTTCCAGGCTGAGCCTTTTGTGAGTAGTCTGCAAGCAAGGATAGACAGAGTGAATTACGTTGGCCATGGTGTGCCATCTCACCAGACCAGCTAGGCTGAAACCAGCAGGGTGCAACAAAAAAATACCATTTTAGTATCATATTTGTATCCTCAAATCGGAGAGTTACTTTAAGAGTTGCATTTGAGGAATTGAGCTTGTATAAGGCATGAGAGGAGGAAACAAATAGATTTGTTCATTGACTCTCAGGACACATTTTTCTTTCCTCTAAATACAAATTGACAAAAAATGGCTGAGTATTGAACAGAGCAATGACTTCTGCTGAAGTAATCGCATTATGCTACTACAAAAAAGTTACAACTCCTGGGAAATACTCGTACTACCAGGGCAGCAGAGAGCAAAGAGAGATTGGTGATGCTTTCCAAAACTGATGTGATGAAGGCATTGAAGCAGAGGAACCAATTCTTCCCTTTGAAGGAGGTGGAGATGTCTTAGGTGTTTTCCAGACTCCTCTCTAAAAGGCTCTTCCTAATGATCTGTGTCCCTAGGGAGGGCTTAGGCTGTGCTGATGATCTGCCACTTCCTCTTACCATCTCATTTCAGTATTTTTTTCTCAGATGCATCTGTACATATTTTTAATAGTGTAGAAATTGGAACTTAAAAAATGTGAGTTTAATTTGTCAACTTTTGCAGATACTTTATTGGACCAAAATCGGTTGGAAAGCCCTGGCATGCTCATTAATCTGTAAAGTAATAAAAAGCTGCTTGGATTTTTTTTGCTTGCAGTGTGTTTATCATCTGTTGAAAGAGCTAAGAGGTCTGGCCAGTTTCTAGGCCCAGTTCCATTTGAAGATGAAAGGCAGCATTTTTGAAGCACTAATTGACATCGCCAAATACTTACAAGGTCACAAACATGACAGCTTTGGATAAAGAAAAAGGAGTATTTCTGGGCTTTGGCACTTTGAATAAAAAAATCTCTTGACTTCCAAAAGGAATAAATATCAATCATAAAACCTAAATAAAATTTGTGTTGGCCAGGATTTAAGTGCTTGATTCTTTGAAATTATTTAGAGTTATTTTTATTTTCTTATTTCTTTCTCAGCATTACATCATTTTCACATTTATTAGTTGCAGATTATCCATCCAAATAAAGCAAAATATATACTTCTGTCATTCAGGAGTCATGGGTGTTTCATTATAAAATTTGTCCCAGGCTCCTGTCAGGCTAAAAAAGCCTGGGAGCTGCCTTGCCTATGATTTGATGTGGGTTACTAGAGGGTTTATTTCTAAGGAGCAGTACTTCTGAAGGAGGGCAGGTTCTCTGAGTCATAGGTGCATATAATCCTGTGGTTGGTTGCTGTCATTTAGGAACATAATGCCATTGTCACCATCAAACACAGCCACTAAAATAATTTTACAAGGGATCACTTGGTGGTTTTCTATTATTTTTGCTGTCAATGCTTAATAGATAGGGCCTAGAAATTATTTTCAAGAATGCTGATCCTTTCTCAGCAAGGTAATTTCTGATTTTGGTGTTGCATGAAGAGGGTAATGTCAGAGAAATCATTGAGGGAAGGGATGGCTTGATTGTGGTATGAAGGAACCTGATGCAAACAGTTTGTTAGAGAGCTGCTGTACTGCTTGGGTGGGATGTCTGCATACTGTAATTTTTATTATAACAGGAAAACAATGGTAATTTCTAAAAAACAGTTTTAATGCTGTCTTAGTTTAGGGCAAATTAGGAAGGAAAACTCTAAATGGGGATTTCCCCAGGGAAATGCCCCTCCCCACCAACTGGTCCGGGGAAAAAAAAAAAAAAAAAAAAAAAAAAATTCATTGGAGAGAAGTGGAAAAAGCTGTTTATTTAATAGAAATTGAGTAATATTAAATAATAAAACCTCTTGCTGTTCGATGGGATGGCAAATCTAGGAAGAAAAAGTCCTTTTCATGTGGTGTAGCTCGGCTTGCTCAGGTTCTTATCAGTCCCTCCGGCGCTGGAAAGTGCCGAGGCCCAGGCCCCGGTGGGCCACAGGCGTGAGCTCCCGGGGTTTGGCTGGGTGTTCAGTCCAGAGCAGGCTTGCACAGATCCAAGAAAATTGGGAAAAAAAACCAAAAAAACAAAGGTCCAGGGAACTCCTCTGCCTCAGCTAGCTAGAACTAACTAAAAACCAGAGAGAAGCTCTGTCCCGCTGTCTGTCCGTGCTGCAGACACCACAGTCCAGGAGCGGGATGTGTGGGAGTGATGTTTTTCCTTAACACAAACTGCGCGCTTCTTCTTCCCCCTCTCTTGCTCTCAAAGCCAGTCTTAAAGGTGCAGAACTTAATATATAACATAAACCAGACGATTGGGGATACCAGTATCATAAAGTCACCCCAGGACAAATGCATAGCAGAAGGGAAATGCATTATATGACAAATGTAATATTTTCTTGATGGCATCGGTTTCCTCAACTTGCAACACAAATTAACCAAATAAATAAGAAAGAAAGAAAAAGAAGGGAGGAAAGCTTAACTTCTTACGATTTCCATGGGCCTTTGAGTTCCTGCTTAATACAACACTTGTCTCTGAAAGTGATAGACAAAAAAAAAAAATTATCCCTGAGAGTGATAAACAGGACATTTATCTCTGCACTCTGGCTCTTTGAACTGGGAATGCTGCACCTTCAAACACTGGACACAGGCTCTGGACATGGTGGGAAGCTCTTATCAGCCAGGGCTGACACCCAGATTGACCTTAAAGCATCACCACTGCCCTGTCTACAGTCCTGAAAATCCTCTTGAAAAAATGCCCAGGCCTTGAAGAGGAGCATGAGGATCTCGTGTGTCTGTGGCCTGAAGTGTGGGCAGGCTGGGCTGCTGTGAGTGAGGGAGTGCAGTGCCAGGAGTCCTGTCACAGCAGTGATGCTCCATCCCATCCCCACAGGGCTCATGAGGTGCAGACATCTCCTGCAGAAATGGAAATACATCGACTCACTTCCTTGGGAGTGGGCAAAACAGAGGTTCATTGTCAATGCCTGTGAGAGCGCCGTAAAGGAGACCATGGAAGGAATTCCTCACAGAGTTTTTCCTGGCTCTAGTTTCACTCTGTAGAAGCAGCTCTCATGAAGATTTATAATTTCACATTACTTTTAAAAGAAGCTTGTGTGAAGGGATAAGCAAGTTATTTTGTTGGGCTTTCTCTCTGATTTTGAGGCATTACTGAATGTTCCAAGTGATGGTTAGCCGCTGTAACACTCTGTTCTTGGATGAAGAGGGTACTTTTAAGGAAACAAAATGCACGTTTACTTTGGTTTGGAGAAACCAGCTGTCCCAAATTCTCCTGAAAGTTGGTCTGCCTCTGCTGGTTTTGGTTGTTCTCTGCTCCTGTCATGCTGAAACATATGTGGTTGTTACCCACTACAATTTAGCATGACCAAACTGGTTCACTTTGGAAAACAAAGCTTATAGAAGTTCTGCAGAAAAATAAATCCCGTCTATGAACTTGTGTTCGTGTGTAAAATGGTATGCACCCACTGTATAAATAATTAATAATAACTAGTAATAAATTCTTCATATCATAGCATTATTTCTTATTGTTTATGATCCCAGTTTTTTTATGGTAATCCTGAAACAAAGCACTGAGAAGTATATGAATAATATTTTTTACTACTAAGTTGTTGCATAAACATGTCCAGAAGAAGCAGCTTTCTTGGCTGTGTAATTTGAATGTTTAAGATTATATACTGCTTATATTATAATATTATATATAATTAAAGTTATCCTTTAATTCCAAAGTGTTATACGAAGCCCATACGAAAACCACTGAAGTAGCACATCAAGTGAAACATTTTTCAGCTGGAAAGTGAAATACAAGAATCACTGAGGTTGGAAGGGGCCTCTGCAGGTTGTCTGGTCCAGCCCCCTTGGCCCAGCTGCTCACGACTATGTTCAGAGGACCTTGAGTATCTCCAAGGAAGGAGACTCCAGTGTTCTGTGGGCCACCTGTGTCAGTACCCTGTCATCCTCTTAGTAAAACAGTGCTTCTTGCTGTTCATAAAATCACAGGAACATTTTGGTTGGGAAAGATGTTTTAGATCATTTAATGCAACCAGTAGCCAAACACTGCCCAGGCACCACTAAACCATGTCCCCAGGTGCCACATGTACTCATATTTTAACACCTTTAGGGGTGGTGACTCAACCACTTCTCTGGGCAGGCTGTTCTCAATGCTTGATAATCTTTCCAGTTTAGAAATGTTTCCCAATGTCCTATCTAAAACTCCCCTGCTGTAGCTTTCCTCTTGTTCTGTTCCTTGTTACGTGGGAGAAGACACTGATCCCCACCTTGCTACCAACTACCAGCTCCTCCTGTTTGTTGCACATTAGTGCAGATGCAGGGTGCAAAACTAAGCAAAGTCCCAATACAGCTGCAGAATCTCTGTAGGAAACCCTGCAAACTCAGCTGCACATGACCAGGAATAACCTGACCTAACATCAAAATGTGCTTTGTTTTGAGCAGGAGAGAGCCAAATGATGTGCAGAAGTCCCTTCCAACCAAAAGCATTCTGTAATATCCTGACAAAATCCTAGAATTGAATCAACTCTTCAGTATATTTCCCAAGGCTGAGGTTTTGACAGTTTGCTTTAAAACAATACCCAGAATCCTCATCAGCCAATAAATACCAGAACTTTGGATTTATTTTAGGTCTTCTGAGCCTAACTCCTATCTTGGCATAGTCATCACAGTTTTGCTTTTGAACAGCTTGTTTCCTTTAGAATTTTTGCTTCATGCTGGGATGGAGTAAAACTGAATAATTTATCTTCCTTTTCCTCAAAAGCTGAGCAATAGTTATACCCCACATGGATTTGAGACATTATTATCTTTCTAAGCTTCCATTAATTATCTTTATCATCCCTGCTTTTAAAGGTCTAGCATTTATCTTTGCAAGGTTCTTCAAGCTGGATTATAGAGGAAAATTTGAGTGTATTAATTCCATTCTTGCTTATGAAGTTGTAAACTCCATTTCATAAACATTTTTTTCTACTGCTCGCAATAATCGTATTTATAGTTTTCCTGTGACCAAAGTGTCTGACGTGTAGAATTGATGCCTTTTAGGGTCATCATGCATGTGAATAATTATCTCAGATGCACTGCTTTGATTAAAACAGCCCTGTACAGGTTTTGAAGATATGAATCACATATGCTTTGTTTGCAAAGCTGCCATTCACCTTGTTTTCTCAGCCTGCTTAGAAATACAAACTGCTGTACAATAAAGTTTAGCTCAGGAGCAGTGCAGGATAATGTTGTTTCAAGTTTTCTTACATGTCATTTCAGCTATGATTTGTACAGCTGTTACAAATTTTATGATAAATCCATCTTCATAGAATCATAGAATGGTTTGGGTCAGAAGGGACCCTTACGTTCCAACCCCCCTGCCATGGGTAGGAACACCTCCCAGTAGAAGATGTTCCTCTGAGCTCCATCCAACCTGACCTTGAACATTTCCAGGGGTGGGGCAGCCATGGCTTCCCTGGGCAACCTGGTCCAGTGCCTCACCACCCTTACAGTAATGAATTTCCTCCTAATCCCTAATCTAAACCTACTCTTTATAAGTTTGAAGCCAATCCCCCTTGTCCTGTCCTGGCATGCTTTTGTAAAATAGTCTCCCTCCATCTTTCTTGTCAGCTCTCTTCAGGTACTGGAAGGCTACAATTAAGTAATACCACAGCCTTTTCTTCCCCAGGCTGAGCAATCACACTTCTCTTAGTGCTCATTTCCATTTTCATGTTAGGTAGATAATGCCCAAGTTTTTCTGTGAGTTGCCGGTGGTTGCTTTGCAAAGGGACAGGACAGTCCAAGTCTGGTGTCAATATTCTCTAGAGACTGGGGGATGCTCTTGGATGCAGTACACCAAGTGGGCTGACAGAGGACCCTCCTAAAATAACCAGAAGTCAAAGAGTAGAGAAAGACACCTCCAAATTTACCCAGACAAGACCCCAATTTACCATTTTACTTTGTGTTCCTCTTGAGTTCCCTGTGAACTATGTTATTCTTCAGGTTGTGCTAAGAGGTTGTCCTGTAAAGTAGCACAGTGGAGTCTTCTCAGGAGTGGAAATGGAAAGAGAAAAGACAATGCACACAAAAATCAGCAAAGGAATTTCTGGTTATAAAGAAAGAAAAAATGGCTTACACTGAGTGTAGCCAAATGCTGGCACAGGTGCACAGAGTTGTTGCTGCATACCCTGGAGCTACCCAAAATTCAAGTCGTCAAAGCCCCAAGCAATTCAGTGTTGTCACTGCCCTGTCTGAGAAGGCATTATACTTGGTCACTTTCCAGAGCCCCTTCCCATGAAACCAGGCTGGTTATTTTCTGGTGGTGAAAGCCTGCAAAGAGCTGTGGAGTCTTGGAGAAAAGTCAGTCTAGACTCTCCTAAAAGGTTTCCTTGAGAGAACAGAGAGGTGGCACCTGCCACACGGAGGTGGTTATGGAAGTCACCTTGACCATGGCTCTAAGTGTGCAAAAGATGTCTTGCTTACCTCACCTTCTGAGCTGTTGGTAAGGGAGTAAATTTGCTCTGCAGCAAAGACCTTTTGTATTATTCTTTTGTTATGGATCAAAGAAAGTGGTTCAAAACCAGAGAGAGGTAAGGCAGTCACAGCAGTTGTTGAGCAGTGTGCTTTTTGCATCCAGCTCTTTGAACTAGGACACAAAGCAAAGCTTAGGCAATGCAGCAAAGTTTGTGGACCAATTAATTTCATTCATTTATCTTTTCACCTTTCTACTTCAGTCTCAACATCTTTCTCCTCCTGTCCCATTTTCAGTCAGACACTTGATTTAAACTCTTTAGACACTTCCCACAGCATTCCCAACTATACTGGAAGCACCATCACTTGTTGGCAACTGCCACTGAATTATGGTAAGAAATTAAACACCCTGGGCGCTTATCACAACTATTTTGACCCTCTGTTGTTTTGGCAAATGGAAAGCCTCGGTGGAAACAAGGCTGTCTGGAAAATGAAGGGAAAAAAAACCCAAAAAAACCCTAAGAATAAGGAAGGGAATCATGACACTGCTTAAAGATATAAATTTGGTTGGGTACTCTTTTTTTGTCTGTGTTCCAGCCAGCTCTGCTCACAGTACAACTGTGTTTGGCGAGGTCTCCCCGAGCAGATCAAGCAGTGCCAGGGCACAAGCCCAAGAGCTGGAACTTGACCATCTATACCATTAAATTGTTAGCACAGGCTCTGCCTTGCGCTCAGCCTGGACCAGCTAGTGCTGTCATAAACAATTCCCAGGCATGGCCTAGGGATTAGAAAGAGCCAGCAGCCATTCCCAACTGGCAGTTTGGATATAGCCACCTTGTTTTGGAGGGTAAAAGTGTATAATCCTGTGAACGTGGCCAGGCCGTATAATTTGGCCTTAGAGCTGTGTAACAGGTCCTGGCTCTGTTTTGTTTTCTTGTTATTGGGACGATTTTGTGTTTGAGGCAAGTGTAATTGGTTTCACTTGACTCCACAGTTTCATACTTGACTGTGTTGTATCTGAACAATAAGGAGCACAAGCACATCTCCACTTTGTCTCTGCTTTAGGCCAGTGTACCTGTGCACTGAGATGGTGTGGTCTGACCCTATTGAAAATTGTCACAGCAACTTGAATAGTTTGTGAACTCACTTTTCCATTAAAAATAGAAATGCATAGTCTAAGGGAATCTAGAAATGTATCTTCTATGTAGTTGTGTCAGCTGGTTTTCAGAAATCTTTGTCAAGTTTTGCACATGGGCCACTAGATTGTGTTAGATATTGGACAGATGTTAACATACATCTGGTATGAGAGATCATGACAGCCATTGAGTGTTGAAGTAGAAACACCTCTCACTATCTGCAAAGTAGGTTTTTCATTTAGTAGCCTGTCTCTTTTCTTCTTTCTTTTCTCACCACAGCAATGAGTAGAAAATAATACTGCTTTCTAGCACTGAAAGCCCAATAAACCTATGCTAGCTGCCAGGACTGGGGAAATTCCAGAAGAGTGGTTATATCCTTTTGTCCTGCCCTGTTTTCATCCTCATGCTTCCATTTCCAGCTGCCTGAGGTACGGTTATGTATGCATCTTTATTTCTTTCAAGATGAATTATGAATACCTTTTATTAATGGAAGTTGCCTGATTCCATGAGCAGAGAGCTCCAGACCGCCTTCCTGGCACATCTTACTAACAGTGCAATGAGACCTGAGGTTTTGGTTCAGTTTCAGCATTTTAGTCATCATATGAAACAAAATTAGTGTTCCCACATGTGGCTCTTTCAGACCACACACTCCTTCTAGCACAGCCACAGCATGGGCAAACAAAATTAAGGCAGCACTGTTAGTATGTGTGTCTTCTTGTGGGGAGGATTTGGCCTTGACTGTCCATCAGTGCTGACAAATTTGAAGACTTTTCAGTGCCAGATATTTTATCTGAAGCATTTCTCATAGGAAATGTCTACTGGTCCATTTGTGATGGCATCTGGATAGAAATCCACTACCATATGTTATATTTGGGATAATTCCCTTCAGGAGAAGCTAGAGAAATAAAGCTTGACACACCTCACCTTTGGTGTTAGATTTTGAAGACCTCAGGGGGACTCACTTTCTTCATCCAATCAACCATAAAATCTGCCGAATCTATCATACCTTTGTAGAAGAACAGTTCATGAGTCTGTTTGATGAAGAGCTTAGGGGTTAATAGTGGGGTGTTTTGCCAGTCAGGTTCAGTCAAATGTAACAATATTAGCCCGGGGTAGTTGTTCAGGACTGTTGGAAATGAGCTTCTTTTTCTCAGCACCTTTCCCTTTGTGTTTCTGCTTCATTGTGCTCAGCGCCCTGGCTGTTTGCTTTTCCTTTGGAGGTGAGTGTTCCTGGACAGAATGAAAGGACAGAGGTGCACGACGTGCAAATGTGCATTCCACTACTGAAACCTTTTACAGGAGCTGCACTGCTTGGAGAGAGGAAAAAAAGGAAGAAATGCAGTTGCAAGAAGCAAATCTAAATAAGCTCCCACTCCACCTTTTTCAATTTACTGGAGGAAATATCTTTCTTCATATCATTTGACTTCCTGATTGTTAGATCAAATTGAGCCAGTTGGAATGAGCCTCGGTGATCAGCACACAAGACCTGAAAACCTCTGTTTGTCTGCTCTCTGGTCTTTGTGCAATTGGTTTGCTTAAATTTGCTGTAATAACCTTTCAAGAGTTGTGTACGCATTTTTCACTGAGGACCCTGCTGTGCATTGTGATTATGTTATCTGTTGCCTCTCTGAATGTTTAACACGTTTAAAGTGTTGTGTTGTGGGAGTTGGTTTTGGGGGAAGTTTTTGTCTAGGTCCGTCCTGTGTCCCCCGTTTTCTCCAAGCTTTTACTTGCAAAGTGCAAGGTTATGTTGCTTATTATGTATTGCTGTCTGTATGTCAGGCATTATTTTTTTTCCCTCCTTCCCTTTTCCTTTTCAAAGTATCTGCTTAGTAAAGTATAGAGTATGCATGCTGGGTAGCTCTGATAATTGGGCAATCTGAATTCGGGCATGGATGTTGGATGGTGAGTCGTGGGATGGAGGCTGGTTGTGTTGGAAGGCCATGTACTCTGTTTATGGGTAGGACAGAGTGGAAATGCCCTTTCTCTGAGTGCCTCTCCCCAGCGAGCCGAGGGGAGCGCGTTGAACAGGAATGCGGCTGCCTGGCCTTGTCCCCCTCTTTCTCAGGGAAAGCAGCAGATGCTGACAGTGAGCATAGTGAACTGCAAATGGGTAAAATAATGAGCTGAAGTGATAGCTTAATGGAATTATTAATGGGATTTGTGTTCAAATAGTGAATGAGGATTGATTTTTATTAACATAGGTTTTACACATGTAAACTTATGCAAAAGATTATACCCCACTCATTTCCTCTTCTCTGGCGAGTGTTTATAGAGCATGTGGTGTGCTTCAAACTTCTTTAAATATTCTTTCTCTCACTTTATCTACCAGTGCTTCTCAATGTGTAAGTATGTCTTCATCTAAATCTGCATAATAAACCCGGAGATTTAACTGAACAACGAGGAGACCTTGGAATGAAAGCAGAAGTAGGTGTTCAGTGGGAGTTTGCTGTTTGCTTGTTCATTCTCACCAGAATAAAAGACAGGAACATGATGGAAACTCAAAATGCTGAAGTGCAGCTCTCCGCAGAATGCGAGACCTCTGCTAGAGGGGGCTGTATTACCTACAGGGTGGTAGTGAAGATGTCATAATTAGGAGCTGACATTTAAAGAAATATCAGAAGGATTCAAACAACCCCCTACTCAGCTTCCAACAATGTATCTTTTCGTGTCCCAGTCCTGCCATCTCTTTTCCCAAGGACTCCAGTTTTGATTACCTTTTTGTTTGTTTTTCTGATAAATGCTTTGTTTATCCCCTGTGTCTGGCATGTGCTTCTAGAGATTGTTTGTAAGCCCCTCGCCCTCTTTGTATGAGGATTTCTCCTAAAGAACTGTTTACCCCCATGATGCTGGCAAAGACTAATCCTCTGATTATGGCTGGATTGTGAGTATTTCTGAATGCATCTGTATTTAGGAGCAGACTTTGCCAAATACTTGTTTGGGAGTGTGTGTGCAGAAACACATATGGTTCTACTCAACATTGTTACCTGTCATCTACTTGCTTGCTTCTTGTGTTATTTTCATCACATGTCAATCTCTTGTGTTTTTTTGATGTGAGCCCTGCAGGGCAGGGACCAGACCATTCCTGGCATTTGAGAAAGTCTTTGTTTCATTTAATAGATTTTTATTGCTACGTGTCTTCTAAAAATCAAAGAAAAATGCTTTGTTGCCTTTCTGCCCCGGTACCGCAAGGTCTGTGCAAAATTCAGTGGTGACCATTTAAAAAAATGCTTTTTCCCAAAGAAGCTGCCATGTTTCACTGGTCTTGTGGTAATGATAAAGCATGTTTTATGCTGCTAATGCTAAATCAGTTCATAAAAGGTAAAAACAGTCATGGTAGGTGAGACTGTGCATTCATACAGCTCAATACTCTGCCTCCAGTGGGATTGATATTGCAGGTACACTGGATGCATCCTTCCCCAGAATGTACTGCCCACAGCTGCACCTTGGGGATTTTGTTTACCACATGTATCTTTGTCTTTCTGACACATGATGAAACATGAAGCATAGGCTTGCCTGCAAGCAGGCAGGTAGCCCCATTGAATTCAGGATGGCTATCCTCATCCCTACTGTTTAGTATGGGTTTAGTCATTTAGATGGATTGCTGTTTCTTAGGGAGAGATATCCATGGTAGGTTCTTCCTGTGAGCAAAATAAAAAGATCTGAAGTGTGCTTGAATCTGCCTGATCTTTAAAATCTGCTTTCATAAGGGAGAAGGAGTTCCTCAGGCTCACATCAGTGCCTGGAGGCATGCACAAGGACAGGACTTGGTCATGTCTGTCATCTGTACTCCCTGGGCCAAATCACCAGCTAATTTCCTGGGCAGAGGAGGGACAGCCTGCTGAGTGAGCCTTGACTTGCTGCTTCAGAACCATAGCTGGGCACTTTCCTAAATACTGCTATTTAACAACCAAGCTGTGTCAGCAGAGGAGGAGGTTGGATGCTAGGAAAACTTCCTTTGCCCAGAAGGTGGCTGGGCACTGGAACAGCTCCCCAGGGAAGTGGTCAAAGCATCAGCCTGACAGAACTCAAGAAATGTTTGGACAATGCTCTCTGGCACATGATGGGATTCTTGGGGTGTCGTGTGCTGGGCTAAGAGTTGGACTTGATCATCCTTGTGGGTTCCTTCCAATTCCAGGTATTCTATGATTCTGTGACCATAAATGTGCATGTAAATTATGTCTGATGATTCTGTCATAGAGTAAATGGATGCAAGACTGAGGTCAGATACATAGTGATGCAGGAAGACTAATCTCTGATGGCTGTGATTTCTGTTCCTGGAAAAAAAATGCTGACTGTGGGGTTTTTTTTATTGCAGAATCACGTTAGTCCTGGGGTAGAAAATATTGGGTAAAATATATTGTACTCATAATTCATATTAATGGAAATTCAATAATGGCAACCTGTCATTCAAAAAGATTAGAAATGAGTCCAAGTGTTGTGCTATAAAAACATTAAAAAAGCATTATGAATTACAATCTATTGCACCATGTTTTGCTCGTTATAAATAATGAAGGGAAAAACTAGTCCTTGGAAGTTTTTGGATTGTCCATTTTGAGAGAAGCCAGCAATTACTTTGTAGAGCTGACTGTGCACCATTGATCTGACTTATGGATTTCATAAATGCAGTGGTCTGCTAATTTAATAAACGTGCTCAATCTGTTTTTAAACAGAATACAGAACTTTGAAAAATTATTTCCTTTCAAACTAAAATTAACTCTTATGGCTTTTAAATATTAGACTGTGATATTTGCTTCCAGATTTTCATTAAAATACCTTCTGGTTTCACATTTTTCCTGGGACGGGCTCGGTGCTTGCGGCTCATGTTTTATTATATTAAATACTCATATTTCACTTATGCTAATTTGGCATCGAGTTATGAATTGGAGTTCTTAGGCAAACCTTTATTTGGTTCTACATTGTCAGTAAAGCTTGCAGCTGCTTAAAAAGTTTGCCACTGCCAAAAGCTTAGATAAATATGTGTTCAGAAAACTAGAACTTGCTGTGTATTGGACAGAATATTGATAGACTGTATGTGATATCTCATCTGAGTAATTTGTATGTAAAGCTTCAAGTTTTTGAGAAAAAACTTGCAGTGTTTTCAATAAATTTGCAGCAAACTGAGTAAAGGGAGATTTCTTTGTCAATTTAATGTGTACTCTCAAGCATGAGCTGTGATTATTTTTGTCTCTAGTCTGTTTTAGCTGTTCTAACCACAGTAAGTCATAAACCAGATCAAGCTGCTTTTGCAATCTGGCTCCTTTAGTGAATCTAAAACCTTCCTGTTGGACTTCTAGGTGTAAAGAGGTCAAACAGTGTGATGGCAGTGTACATCAGCTGAGTTTGAGGATTTGGTGGTGGGATACCCATTAATGTCCAGGGGATCTTATAATCTGAATTCCTGCCCACTCCATCTGGTGACTCACCTACTGTGTTGGAGAGCTGAGTGTAACTGGGGACCAAAGTCTTCCATGTTAAACTAATTCTCAACTTTATACTGTCTAGATCCATCCTTCCTTTCCTTCTCCAGTCTATGCAGAATGTATGGTATCTTGAATTAGCATTGACAGGGAAACTGAAGGACCTTTGGTCATGTGCCAGGTTTAATTCATTTGTTATCAAGACTGAGAAGTGAATGTGACAGTGACAGCAATAATTATCTTCTTCTGTAAAGAAATGCAATACAAGCTTACGCATTTTGGTTAAAGGGGGGTTAAGGAAGAGTAAGGCAATTATACCTATCATACACTTATGACCTGTTTTTTTATCAATCTTGACAAGCTTAGAGAGTCTGATGGTACATCCTAGGCAAGGAACGCCTAAATCCAAATAAAATAACTTTAACTTGGTACCGTATTTCTACTGTAGACTGATAAATTGCTTTTTCAAAAATCAGCTCTGTTGAATTTTTTAATAAAGTTAATGGGGTAGGACAGACAGTAGTGGGTTGCTGTCTGCTTAGTGTATTCTGGATACAAAATGAAATTCCCTCAGTCTTATTTAATATTACAGGTTTGGGGTTTCAGAGGAAGAAAATGAAAATCAATGACATTTGCAACACAACACAATATTGGAGCAGCAGGATTCAGGGAAAGTAGCTAGTGACTGTCCTTGAGGACTTCCACTAATTATACTTTTTAGCTTCCACCTCCTGCAGATACAGGATTAATATTATTTACTTTTCTTTATTCTGGCTCTGTTGGATTGCTTGAGCAGCTCTTATGAGCTGTTTGAATAGGGACACCTTTGAAATTCATGCATAGCCAGAGATCCAGTTCTTCCTGCTATTCAGACCATTTCAGGGTGTTTCCATCCTGGAAGGTCTTTTGAAGAGTCTGAAAAGAGAGTTGGCACAAGCATGAGCATTTTGAAAAATTGACTTGAAGAAGCAGACTTCTACTTGACATAGGGCAGGGCCACGGACACGTAATATTGGATGGTGATCTCTTTGTAAATTTGGGTACTGGTATAGACTTCGCAGCCTTGCTTTGGAAAAGGCTTGTCTAAAACTAAATGGAGATACTTTGGGAGAAGTGGCTGAGAAAGTACAAGTTTGCAGCAAGTACATTTGTCTTCAAATGGGGAAATACAACGATGTCAGGTCAGCGGCAGAGCAGTGCTCCGTGCTGTGCTCTGCTGCCCAAGCTGAGCTTGTCAGTCCTTGGGAAGTTGAGAAGTCAACTGAGAAGTTGACAGTGTCATCAAGACCAAGTCCTGAAGGCCTGGCCAAGCGGCTGTGTCTGTCAGCTGAAAGACTGAGCTTGTGGGCTGTCTCCTGGTAGGAGCGAGCAGACTTGGCAGTATTTCCCTGGGAAAAGCGACGTTCCCGCAGACAGCAATCTCTCTGCTGCTCATTGGGCCATTCGGCACATCTGCGTCCTCTCTCCCGATCCTGACAAAATGTCCCTTCTCTCTGCTGAGTTTTCTCCTGACTCATCAAATCTTTCAGCTGTATTTGTGCTCTTCCTAATGGAAAAAAAAAAATAAAATAGAAAAAGCTGTTCCTTTTTAATGAAATTTCTTGTATGAGATCAGAAAATCTCAAATTGTTTCATTGATCTTTCTTGTTTTGTTTTATTACTTAAGCACTAAAAATGAAATAGATAAGACATAAATGAACTGGCTCATCTGTTGTTTCTTCCCAGCTCATGGAAGGCTTTATTTTTTGTGCCTACTGTACAGATTTGTCATATGTAATGCACTTTTTTTTTTCTTTCTCATCTATTTCCATGCCTTTTCATTTATTTCTCCATCCATTTCCATCTATTTTTACCTCCAACAGTGTGGGGTACCTGAAAGCTCTCTATTGCATTCCTGGGAACAGGCTAAGTCTAACAGATGAGGCATAAGGAGAAGTTTAAGGAAACACAGAGTCTGATCCTGTTTCACTTGACAGCTTCTGTTGAATCCTTGAAGCTTTGATTCACCTCAAACATCTTTATCCATCCAGATGTTAGGCATCTGTTTAGAGTTGGCTTGTAGCCCCTCTTTTTATTCAGCAGAGACGACTACCACTCTCCAAAAGATGATTTTTCTCACCCTGCAGTAGGTAGTTTGAAGGTCTCCTTTGGTACCCTTTTCTGTTCCCATTGGGTACAGAGGGACCCTATAGATCACTTTTGGCAATCTGATATTGAAATGAAGCCAGTCTTCACATTCTTTATCATTTTATCCATCTGTGGCAGCAAAAGCTATGTAAGTACTTAAAGATCTAAATGTGAAATGAATGCACGTTCTGCAAATGGTTATTGATACTGTAAGTATTAATATCAGTATTATTATTATCCACCTGCTGAGGGAAACAGAAAATGACATCTTGCCTATACTGAATCATTTGAGTGCCAGAAACTTTGCCCAGTGTTTCACTGCAAACATTTATTTCCCCTGTTTGTTATGCTTTTCCTTTTGCTGTTCTTCATTAATGCAAATTTTTCTCATTTGTGATGCTAGTAGGAAGCACTTGGCCCATTACACATGGCTTGGTCATAAACAAGGTATTTGCTCTTTCTTATGAACAGAAAAGTGTCAGGAAATTTCATTCTGGGTTGTTGGTGACATTATCACATTGGAGTTTATTGTTAGAAAACTATTTTCTCTGCAGATACAGCACTCAACCTCAAGATTTTGAGGTAAAACCACACAAATAAAGCAGTTTGCCATTTCTGATCAAATTGCTCATTTTCAGTTTTGTGGGAAGACTATAAAGGAATATATTAAAGGAATAGGAGAATCAGAGGCCATGGGGAGCTGGAAAATGAATAAAAAAGAACAATGGTGTTTTGAGGCTATCAAGGAGATGGGACACTGACTTCAAACTGAGAAGGGACAAAAATAAGTCAGACCATTGGGTTGGCTTTGAAGCACTAAGGAGGGAACTCAGCTGCAACGATCTCAGCTTGTGCTTCTTTCCCAAGTGTGTGTTATCTGATGGCCCACCATGCTGAATAACACTTGCAGGAGGTACAATTGTTTGTTTTAAATGTCTCCATCACTATAAAGGCAGGTAAACATTTTCCATCTCTGTTATCTGGTAGTGAAGGATCGTGACTGCTGTGGTGGTGGAGTGGTGAGGGAGCCAGTGGGAGATCTGAGGGGCTTATGTTTAGCTCTTGAATACGTTTTTCACAAATTCTTGGGTAAATCATCTAGGATGTGTGAAATCCTATTGCCTTCTGATTTCACTAAAATTTATGTGTGGACAGCTGTGGAGTTGGACTTCAGTGTTTTGTTTTGGTGACTGTAAGAGAGGGGAATGCAGCCATATCAAGGCTTGTGAGGATATGCACATTGAAGGTGACAAGGGACTTCAAGGCTTCATCCATATTTGTACCCTGAACAGTCAGACAGGACATGGGCCCAATGTTTTCAAATTTTTGAATAGTGCAAAACCAAATTGTACTAAGCAGCATGAAGGTAAATTGAGTTAAATTCTACCAGATGTTATCAATTGGTATCATTGATATCATCACCATTGCTAGAAAAAAATTGCAGCTCAGTGAAGGGTGTTGGGAAAATAAAGGGATGTAGTCTGAAATACCACATGGTCCAGGAGAACAATAAGACAGCAAGAAACCAAGACACTGTGATGCCTTCAGGATGATTCTGTTTGCAAGAACATAGTTCTAGGCTTTTGAGACTTTGCGAAGAGTTTCTGAACTCTTGGAGGCGCAGTGGCACCATTTTTAAACAGAACTACCTCATCTATTTGCCTGTTTGCCATGGATTCCCTTGGAGCAAGGACTGCAGGGTGAGGATATGTAGCTCCAGCTTGGTTGCCCATGCTGGGGTTTGGTTTATGAGTAGAAACCCATCTTTACATGTAGAGCTGGACTGCTCAGCTGCTGCAGTTGAAGCTTGGGTGCACCTTCTGTTTGCTAACCCGAGATGGATTTTGGAGCCAGCAGTGCCTAGAACCTCATGGCTCGTGTGACCAGGACTTTGCTCTTAAAGATCTCAGAAAGGGGCATAAGAGCTTCCTAAATAATCACCTCCAAATTAGCTGTCAGTGTAATAGTATAATTAACGAGGGCCAGCAAAGACCTTGGTTGTACAAAAGGAGAAATACCAAGTAAAATTAGTGAAAGTTCTTTGATTAAAGTCTATTCTATTAGGAAGGCCAATGCTTAAATACTCTGCCCAATTCTGACATTCATGACTGAAGAAGATGGAAAAATACTAAAACAGTTCTTACGGAGGACCATAAAAACTATCCAGGCCTGGAGAACAAGCCATAAAATGTGTTTCAGTCTATTCAGTTTCTTAAGGGAGGTTAGAGGATCATTACTTAGGAGCTGACAAATGGAAAAATAGCTGAAGTGGAGAACATGTAAACCTTGCAAACAATACTGAATGACTCTAAGGTGCGGTGAGATGATATTGGAAAATCAAGTAGTTCCAAGTGATCCTATGAGTTCCTCCAGCCTTAGGTGGTGAAGCTAGAAGAACTAAAACACTTGATAAAAACTGCACTTTTAAATTACTAAAGGACCACAGTTTTGTACCTAGGTACTGTGGTGTCTTCTGATATCCTCTTGAAAGGTTTTCATTTGAGTAGGTCTTCACTTGGAAGATATATTTTGCAGTAGTAATAAATATTTAGCTGATTCATTTGGAATGCAGTCAGTTGCAGAAGGGGGAAGCAAGTTATATATGTTTATATATATGTTCTTCCTTTTTCTTTTTTGAATTTTTTTTTACCATGAAAACTCTTGATTTTAAACCTCTTACTGTTCCTTCTGGAGATTTCAGTGAATGCATTAGTGCTATGTTCTTGTAATTCTAGATTACTGAATGATGTGACCTCACAGAATCACAGAATATTCTGAGTTGGAAGGAACCCACAAGGATCACCAAGTCCAACTCTTAAGTGAATGGCCCTTACAGGCATCAATCCTGTGACTTTGAGATTGTTAGCACCATGCTCTGACCAAGTGAGCCAATGTCAGTGGTGAAAGTATTTGCAGGGAAAATGGCTGAAAATTAAACTCCTGTAGCTGCAGCACTGTTTGGGATCTAAAATTATGCTTAGAAAAAGACGCTTGCTGTGTCAATCCTACTTAGCACTTTACCACAATTTTTTTACCAGGCCTACTGCAAATGTCAAGTCCTCAGTTGCTAAATGTCCACATTTAATTTCTTCCTTTTGTTCTACCATTTCTATTTGTATAATACTATTTTCTTCCAAGGTTTTTTTTCTTTTTTCCCCCTGCCTCCATGGTTCTTAAATATTTCCTTTAATCATAGCACTCATTTTGTCTAGGTGTCAGTAATGTAACTAAGACTAGACTCAGTAAACTGTTAGCATGATAAACAATTACTCAGGTCGCACTGACTGTTTGGGGATCATTCCATAACGGGGCACCAAGGAGACCATTCCTTGTGTCTGACAATAAGTTAACCCATGTAGGTCTTTCTGTAGGACCTGGGTACAAAAGGAGAGGGATGTGAAAACAGTGCATGAGAAGTTAGGCACTGCCACATCACTGAGGGCGGCAGTGACTGGCATTTAGCGATGTTGCTGAGCTGATGGTGAGTAGGGTATAGGGTCCACACGAGGTAATGTAGTTTGGGGCTCAAAGTACTTCATTCAGCTTTTGGATTTTGCCTGGTTAACTCTCTGTATTTGGCCTGATATTTCTCAGTTCAAACTTCTGAAAGCCTTATCAGGTGTATTGTGACTAAAAATATGGACTTTAGAGTCGTGACAAATCTCATCTAGTCTAGTAACAGTGAAATGTTTACATAGTTATAAAATACTCAAGCATCTGCCCTGTTGAGGTACATGTTGCTTATCTATTTTATCACATTTTTCATCCTGTTAGCATTTGTGATTTCTAGTGTTGCCAGCTCCAGATGTTCCAATGTTGTGACAAAGTCCTCAAAGTTAAGATTTTTACAACATAATAAATTTAGAGTTGCTTTTGTTTCCTTTATGGCTTCTGAGACTTTGGAATATGGTCAGGTTGCATTTCACGTTATTCCTTGTAACAATCAAGGTTGGAAAACATTTATCTTATTTTTGAGTGAGAACAGAGGTGGCCTTTGGGAATCATTTGTAGCCATGTCACTTCTACTCAGCCATAAAAGAAAGTGCTCCCAAGGGGATAGGGGGAGGGAAGTAAAGTTCAAAGAACAAAATCCAAAGTTTTAACCCTAAAATTTCCTGCTGCCTAACCCAAGGGATAACTAATTGAAAATTCGGAATACTCCTGACATCTTCAGCTATAAATCTGTATGTGCAAGACCTGTCCCTACCTTACAGTTAAACTTGTCTGGGATGTAGAAACCAAGTGGTCCTTTACCAAAATCAGCAAAGTGGCATTTCTCAGAGTATGCCTTCAAAAAAAAAAGAGGGTGGGGGGATTTAAGGAAATCTGAATCAAGACTTCAGGTCAGCAGCAGCTGTCTTTTTTTGCAAACAGTGTAACACCAGGAGATGTTAAAACTGTCAAAAATGGTGGGGAATGAGGATTTTGGATAGAGATTCCAAGTGGCAGGTTCATCATCTCTGCCCTGGGGTCAGGTATGTGCTCTCTGGAGAAGCTTTTTCCTTCAAGACCTGGCAGTGGATGCTCTGCTCATTCGTAAGAGGGAAAAGAAAAAGCCAGGGTCTGAAAAAGAGTGAAGGGATGTGTCCTGCATTTGACAAAAGGAAGGCAAGCCCAGCTACGAGCCTCATCCTGCTGCACATAGTCTGGAAGTAAGGCCTCAGACCTGCAGGGCAATTTTTGGGATTCAGATACTATGGACAGTGAAATAAAGGTAAAAGTATTGAGTTGTTCCTCAGTCAGTCAAACTAATATAGCACATAACTTTGTAATATAACATTAAAAAAGGATTTTGCTTTAATTATACATTTAATTTTAGGGGGTTATATTGATTTTTTTTATAAATATGGTTTTGACTTTGCAAATAATGGAATAACACTTTCAGTCTTGCAAGAACATCCTTGTGATGTTTGCACTCTCAAGTCAGTGAGAGTCAGTCTCAGTTATTAAAAGTAGGACTGAAGCTTGCAAATCCAGGATGCATGTGTCCTTTGGAGGTGAAAAATCCAATTACAGCAGCATGCGTTGGGGAACCTGCAAGCCTGGGAGGTGGGTTTATCTCAATCTGAGTAACGAGGGTTTGTAAGAGAGCTGGCATCACAAGTTGCTGGGCCCTGGAGAGAAGCATTTCCCTGCAGATAGCAGCCAGGCTGCTCTTGTTAGAGGCAGAGAAGTTCTCAGTGCACCAGTAAAGCCTCAGATTGTTACAAGTACTGAAGCAGTACGAAAAAAATCCTTTAATTTTATAAAATAACCACAGTATCAGACCACTAGCTTATGAAATAGAAGACCTACTTCAGTTGCCTCCTCAGTTTGAGGAGATTCAGACTTACACTTCCAATTCTCCAGGGCTGTTTTATAACACAGCAATGTTTCTGAACAACATTCAGTATTTCTAGAGCAAATATACAAATATGGGCCTCTGAGCTCCCATCCCACAGTGGGACTGCAGAGCCACACAACCCTAAATGAAATGCAGGAGGATTTGAGACTCATTCCTTCCTCCAGCTTTCCTACTGGGCTGCAGATACTTGAGGTTCTTGTCTTTTGGGAGTTTTCATCTCAATTTGGTTTTTGTGAGACATACTTATAGAGGCACATATAAATATACATACAATTGATACATGAATGATGCCTGACATGGAGTTCTGGGCTCTTCTTGGATCAGGAAAACATGGATAAAACAAACCTAGTCCAAAAATCCTGTGTCCTTCCATATAAGATGAAGCCACAGAATAATCTCCAATTCCTAGTTCTGCACATCTTCAGCAGTGAAATTCTAAAGCTCTGGTTTCAAAATATTTCTGCTTAAAATCTGCAGCAGTATCAATAGTGCCTAGAAGGGACTGGACAGAATATTTGTAAGGTGGTCTGTGGTTCCCAGTTCAACCCTGCTGACAGAGATGCAGGTGCACACCGGGACAGGGTAGCAGGACATGATGCTGGGACAGGGGAGCACAAGCCACTGGGCTTTGGATGCAGGAGGGGAGAATAGGTGCTACTGAGAAGGTAAAGGTTAAGAATATTTTTGCTTCTGCATTAATGTTGCTTGGGATGAAGAGCTGTGAGCTTTGACTTTTTGCCTCATTTTTTTCACATTGTTTCCATTCAAATCCTTCTTGGATTTATTTAGAGGGGTTTTTGAGAATATTTTTGATTGGATGTTAAGAAGATCTGTTTCTTAGTCCGTATTTCTGGCCATGGGAACTAGGTCTCTGAGTCTTATTAAAAACTCTACAGTGTGGTGTTTTGAAAGTTAACTTGCAAGTTAAGCTGAATTATTCAGCCCTCTTTCCTGCTGCTGTCACCACTTCCATGATGTGAACAGATTGATCAGTGTTAGTTTTTTAACTAACTAAAAAACTAAGTGTTAGTTTTTTAACTAAAAAAAAGTTTTTTACTTTTTGATTGTGAGAAATTACCAGAGCTGTAATTTCTCATTGGCTTTCTATCCATGTTTTAAAGAACAGTGTAAAAGTGAAGTCCTGACTGTTGGGTTTTTTTACTGTGTCCTTTCAATTCTTAATAATTCCATCTCTATCAATGGAGGCAAGTGGCAAAGCAGCTTGGTCTAGTTGGAGGTGTCCCTGTCCATGACAGAGAGATTGAAACGGAATGATCTTTAAGGTCCCTTCCAAACAAAACCATTCTGTCATTCTGTGATGGGAGGGGTCCATGTATAGCACACTATCAGGTATTAAAATTCTGGTGCAATAGGGAAAAAAACAAACTTTTAGCAGAATCACTTAATACAAACATCTAAATGTACCTGTCCGTAGTACATATGGCAGCTGAACTGGTTCAGGGACATGGTCAATATTTCTTAAATGGAAAGTAGGTACTAAGTAAGGAAGAAACGTCAAGCAATCTGGGATTCACCAAAAAAATTTAATGCAGCTGAAAGCTATAAAGTAAATGTACTGAGTAGACAGGGGTTGGGGGAAGCTCAGAGGAGGCATGTCTGCCTTGATGCAGAGAAATCTATGCTTTGTAGAAACACACAATTGTTGCATCCCACTCTAGATGCCTTTGATATTATGAGGTTGAGACAGTGAGAATACTATTTATTTAGGTACCTGAATATGTCATCTGGTTATTCTGGATCCAGGCTTTTAGGTATCTAACCTTCTGAGCCTTCCATCACAATGCAACACTAAATGAAAACATTAAGCTGTTTGTACATAATCCTAGTAATACTGGTAAATCCAGTGGTTTCTCATACAGAAAAGACAAGGGACTAGCAAGAAGTTTGGTGCAGGACTGAGGTGGGCAGAGCAGTAAAGACAGCAGTATCTTGCTGCACTGTTTATACAGCAGGCAGTCCCATATCTTCCCAAGCAGCAGGATTGACATGGTATTAGAAGGTGAGACTGAAGAGTTGGTAATATAGTTGTGTTAATAAATGGCAATGTGCCTGGACAGGTCAGAAAGGGCAATGCAACATGAGCTGGATAAGTGTGAGAAGAGGAATAAGCCTGTGAATCATTAGAAGGGATGCAGTGTACAGCTGTGATGACCCTCCAGCCTGTAAATGTAGCTCATCTCAGCTGTGGCCTGTATCATCATGTGCCTCTGAGAAGGCCTGGGCTAGTGTTGCATGTACTCAACAGATAATCTGTTGAGATTTTCACTGAAATAATAAAATATATAAATAAATTTTTTAAAAAGTAAAATAAACTTTTGCCTCAGATAGAAAGGATGAGACTCAGTTTCCTTAAAAACAAATTTCTATAGATATTAGAGATGCAGTAGGCAAACCCACCAGGTCTTCAGCTTCGCGAGGGTGTAGATCTCCTGTGCTGTGTCATGCAGACTGCTGCAGATGTGCAAGTTACCTCAGGCACTTAAATCAGCATTAGACACTAAACTATAGGCAGCTGAACCTCCACCACTGGTAATTTATTTAGTACTAAATTGTGAAGCCTTTTGCAAAGGCAGCAGAAATGCAGCCAGTCAGCAGGCTGTCGGGATGAGTGAGTCACACCACAGTGAGGCACCCGCGTGTCCCCTCCACCAGCCATCGACTGTGGCCATCGCTGTCCTTCAGGAGGGGCAACAGATTCCCCCTGTTGTGTAGGGGAACATCCTGAGCGGTGGGATTCTGAGGACTGGCAGAAAGAGGACAACTTCAGCCCAAGGCGGGGGGAACACTGCTAATAGTGAGCTTTACTGTGATGTGGAGGGAGCCCTATTACTCATGACTGAATAATTGGGTGGGTTATCACTGAAGAACCCATATTAGGAGACAGTCCTACACTGTCAGTGGGAACTGGGTAAGCTAATGGCTTTCTAGCTGGAATGAGCGAAGAAGAAATTAAATTACGTAGTGGATTTCATGGAAAATGAAGGCTTTAGGTTGCTGTACATTTAAGCAGCCTTGAGTAAATCTAAACCTCTGTGTATTTTCAGACATGTTTTACTTTTCTCTTTCTAAGTCTTCAGCCAGATGTAGTTCCTTACATACATTCTTTTATTTCATTTTTATTGTACTAGTGAAACAAATATTTAAAGTAAAGAAGTAGGGGGTTGGGAGAAGACCAAAAGTTAATGTTATAGCTTTTTAATTAGAAGTCTTTTAAATTACAGCAATTTTATACCCTAGTAAGTTTTCAGGGCCATTTAGATTCTAAAATACCTGCCAACTGGGAAACCAGCAGTTCAGTTGTTTTATTTTTCCTCCATTACATCTGCAGCAGAATGTGACTTTTATAGACATTTGCTTTTCCCCCAATGTTTCCTGCTGATGCGTTAGTTTGTGCCACTGCAGTCTCCAAAACGCTGATACCATCTCACTTCTGTGTGTTCAGCACCTCTAATTGTCTTTGTTGCGTTTTAGGTAGGGAATTGATTATTCTTGTGGGTTTAAGGTGGTCCATGTCTGCAGGTCTGCATGTACCAAGAGGAGGAGACATCCATTAAATATTCCCACACACCCATCTCCATTCACTCTTCTCCCTGAGCCCTGTGCTTTCGTGTGGAGGGTTTCTTCCCTCCTTGCCTTGTTTGCTGGCTCCTGGAAGAGTCATCTGGAAGTGGTGACATTGCCATCAGTACAGCCCAGTGGTGTGCTAAATGAGAGGCAAGTCATGTTAATAGTCCTGCACAACCCTACGTCTCATGAATATTTTAGTTTACTGCCAGAGCTCCTGTTGTGCTGCATAGTCCATGCTGTGTGGAGCTGCAGTGCTCTGGAATATAATTGGTGAACAGGGAATAAAAGAGTGTTTCACATTTGGAAATTTTCTGTGATTCTTAGAGATAAACTTGGTAAATTAATGTAATGTTGACAGGAAAACCATGGGGAATTGATTTCCGTCTGGTCAGATTCATAGGGCATCAAGTGGGGTTTGATATGGGAATAGGTCAACTCCACATTGACCTATCAAATACACATCTAAAATAAACCAAATACTTGGAAATATTAAAAATCAGACCCAGTTATTATCTCACCCTGTGTTTTGATGAAGAAAAGAATGTTCAAAAGCAAACAGGCAAAAAGCACTGTCAACAATTCTCTTTTTTTAGCTTAACAAGAGTTTGTTTTCCTGAGGGTTCAGGGGTGTTTGCTTCTATTCCTTAATCTTCAGAAAGTGTAGATGAGGCAACAAGAAGTAATAATCAGAGCACAGAGCCCTGATCTAAGTAGATCAGACGCTCCAAAGAGCCTCTCGTTGCGTTCAGCAAATGCCTACAGTATCTGTCAGTGCTGGTTTGTATTAAAGTGCTGCCTGACGGGGCTGGGATGGGACGTCAGGGAAGGTTACAGGACGCTCCATGATAAGTGTGAGGCCACCTGTTGTATCTGGACAAGATAAGATCTGACGTGAAAGATAGCTGGAGGTGTTCCTATTGTTTCCCTGTATTACATTCTCTCCTTTTTTTTTCTTTTTTCTTTAATGCAGTTATGTTCTTGCAGAGAAATACCTACATTCTGGTTTTGTCTTACTTTGTCTTTCCCAAGTGGCTTGTGTACCTGCGTGCCTGTGTGTGTGTCAGAGGAATCTCTATAGTCTTCACTTACTTTTATTTATAGCTTGCAGGATTAATGTTGTTGCTGTTGATTATTCATAAAGAGCTTTATCAAACTGTTTTCAGCTAGGTAAAATTGGAGGGGGAAAGACCTATATTTAATAATTGATGTGGCTAGTCTGGTTCATAGTAGATGTTGTCGATGTGTCTTCTAGTACACAGGCAAAACTTTGCTTTAACACTTTTTTCTCAGTTTCTGGGCTGCTTTCTGAAACAAGATGCCTTTTGCAGGTTTCTTACTTCAGGATTATGTGTGTGAACCCTGGCTGAAGGCTGACTTCAGGGATAGACTATATTAAGAGGGTTGAAAATGTCCCCATTCAGTAAAATAATGACCCTTGAAGAAGGCCTAGCTGCCTCAAACGCCATCAGCGAGCTTGGAGCTGGTCACCGGCATTTAGGTACAGGTGGTGGGCTCAGGGCAGAGCCTTCTCCCAGGAACACAGTCAATGTTCTCCCTTCCATTTGCCTGATTTTCTTTGCTTTCAAGCTTTTCTGCATAGTCACACTGGAATAAAAAAACCCACAAAAAAAAAAAGAAAAAAAAAGAAAAAAGTTATTCTGTGTATCTCCCTAGGACTCCTAACCCAGAGGTAAGGGTCTCTCCTGGCTGACTGATGTCCCTTCAGCCAGGGGAGAATTTTAAAGGGTCTGTGTGGCTCAGATACATTTCCAGCTGACAGCTCTGTTGCACAGGGTTGTTTTAAATGCGAGTTAACTGTCAACACTGAAGCACACGGCATGAGGAGAAAACTTAAGTAGTAAACTGGAAGTTTGGCCGCGGTGCACTTTCCAGGCTTCACCTGGTGCGCTCTGGGACGCGCCACAGCCGGAGCCAGCCAGCCATAGCTGGGTGAAGCTGCCGCCACGGTGAGGAGAAGCTGCAGCGAGGCACTGCCTTCCTCCCGCGTGTTTCTCTGCTGGGGCGTTCGGCTCGCGTGGCCCGAAATGAATGAAAAAATTTGGCAACCTTATGGGCAGGTCAGCCTTGAGAGGCAGCCAAGATCTGTAGTGGTTATCAGGCAGATCCTGGGCATGGCATCACCTGTGCCACACAATAAACACAGATGTGGCAAAGACAAATAGCGGGCAGAGAGGAGGATTCGAGTGGGAAGCGAAAGCGGCTTTTGCATAGACGCGTGACTGGAAAATTTAGTAAACCAAGCAAATTGCTTACCAGAAGCTTAAATAGGATTCCTCTGGTATCCAGCAGGATTCACAATGAGTGAGTGATTTATAAACCAGCACATTCACAAAGAGAAATAGCCTCGCTGAATCTAGCCAGCCAGCACCTTAGCAATGTAGTGAAATCGCTTCAATAAATAGCGCTTTATTTTTTTTTAAATAATACTTTAACTCTTCAGATTGTTAGCAGCGTATTTGTCTAGCCTTGAACTTCACAAGTGTGTTTTAAAGCAAAATATTTAAACAGCATTTTCTGCGTTTGTAAAGTCCTGACTTGAAAGTGATGCTGTATTTTGTGCAGGGCTTGATGAATGACCAATGCCCAAGGCTGCACAGAGGATCCAGGTCGGGCTTTGTTTTAGGTGTTAGTGATTCATCAGTAGATTCTGGGGAAATAAACTGGAACTCTGGTCAGGTCAGGCATGAGAGCCTTCTGGTTCATCTTTTAATCCTGGAAAATAAAATAGATTTCCAACTAAGAAAAAAAACAAAAAAAAAAAAAACAAAAAAGAAAAAAAAAACCAAAAAAAGTATTGCATAAAAGCAGTAGAGGGAAGATTACTCTGAACTCAGCAGAGGAGAGCAGTTATCACTTGAAGATAAGCAGTGGGTAAAGGCAGGCTTAATTTTGAATCTTTTTAAAGCAGTGAACAAAGGAGTTACTTGGCCAAGATGAAAGGTCTGTTCTTAACTGTAGCTTGTAAATTGTTGTACTGGATATTGCTATTTAGGTACCAATTTGGTGACTATTAAGAATTTTTCCAAAGATGATTGAAGTGTTCCCAACAAGCTTTGCCAGACCAGTTCCACTCAGTATTGATGTAGTCACGCCTGTGGAAATCTCCATGGCCAGGAGAGTCAGGTGTGGCACCCCATGACCGAAGGACCTTGGGCTTCTGCAGCTGGAGTGGGAAGGTGCCAAGAGCAGGGAGTGAGTTTTGCTCTCTGTTGGTGTGGCTGAACTGTGGCTGCTGCCAGGGTCCTTGGGTTGAGTTGTAGAAAGCACCCTGGGTTATTCCTGTGCTGTGCTCTGCAGCCACTCAGGGCACAGAGTCCACCTCTGGTCTGAGACAGGTAATCCCTCCCTCCCTCCCTCCCTTCTCCATCAGCCTGATGTGTAGGGGCCAGGCTGCAGCCAGAACCAAGTTAGCAGATTTAGTGGCACTATAACCACAGTGGAACCACGTCTTCAGTTTGATACAGCAGATCATTTGACATGAGATACCAGGGAGGCAGTTGTTAGCACCAGCCCTGACTGAAGTGTGGGAATGAGTCAGCTCTTGGGAATTTATTCATATTTAGTCATAGCTGTTGGAGAGAAGATGGATTTTTCTGCCTGCCTTGTTTGTTATAAACAATGCACATGTTATCCTTGTGAAACAAAAGTAATATGTCTGCCAAACAAAGTGTTGAGAGACTGAACCTCGACAAATGCAGATAAATTCAGAAATTAAGTCTCAATTTTCAACAGTGAGGAAAATTGACCAAGAGGTCAACATATAAAGAGATTTTCGCACTAAATCTCCATCACTGTTGATTTTTATATGAAGATTAGATGATGCTTTACAAGATATGCTATAGATCAAACAACAATCAATTCAAGGAAGTTCTGTGGCTTCTATTATGCAAGAGGTCAAGTTGGGTAATTTCAAAAGGTCCCTTCTGGCCTTCTGTATGAAAAAAAACACCATTAAAAAAATCACAGTTTATATGAAATACAATTCTCCTCTTGCCTGATGCTAAATGAATTGAAAAAGCATGTTTGAAGGAATCTATCAGATTGTTCAAAACACTACTAAGAAATTGCAGCTGTGCTGGAGACTGAGGCACACACTGTATTTTGTAAGGTTAAGCAAATAAAATTTGTTTCTGGTAGGCTAAATATGTATTCATAACCCACATTGTTACAATTTATCTCACTGTTGATGTCTTTGAGACCATAGTTTTAAAATAGAGATCCAAAGTTCTATGTCACTTAGTTCACCTGTGGATTGCTCTTTTGTCTCCTGTACATCTGACAGTGCAGTGTTGGGGAGCATGTACTCTGCAGTGCTCTGGGGTTTCTTTGTTTGCTTGTTTGGTTTACCTTAGCGTCATCTCTGTTGGTGATGACAAGGTCAAAGAAATTTAGCCTCCACCAGGAGCTTGCTGTGGGGTGAGTAGTGATGCTTTCTTCTGCCCTGGAGAGGGGCAGGATTCCCTTTTGCATCTTCCTGGCCATTGCCTTCACCTGATGAACTGAGCAGTTGACTGCCATCCTCATTCAGCAACTTGGCTCAGTCTTTCAAGTTCTCAGGAACAAGGCTCTGTAACAGCTCAGACAAAGGCCAAGACCTTGCATTAAAAGTCTGGTTTGATGTGAAGGAGAAATAGGAGACACAGAGAGGATGTGTTGGACCATCCCTGTGATTCCTGGTTGTTGTTGCTGGTGGTGTGCACAACAACCTGAGCTGCAGCCAGGACTGCTGCTCCATGTCCCCAGGGCTCGGAGCCGACTGCTCCCCAGCAAAGAATCTTGTGCTGCTGCAGGTCACTCAGCGTGTGTACTGACTGGCCTGGTCCTCCTGCCCTGTGCCCTGAAGGTGACTGGAGGATGGAGAACAGGAGAATTCCCTCTGGTTTTAGTTCCACTCTACACCAGAAAGCTGTGGCACCTCCAGAAAAGTACTGCATGGAACAGGATATGTGGTGTAGCCCCAGCATCTCTTTATTTTTAGTGTCTGTAGTCACCTAATAGGTGATGCCACACTGCAACATTATTTTTGTCATTTATTTATTTTATTCTTCAGTCCTTGTGTTCTTCTGCTCACTTAAACACCTATTTCCTAGAGACAGTTTTGTGAATGCTAAAGAAGACAATGCAGAAACTCCCCCTCGGATCTGAGAGAAATGTGGGCTAAGGCTCATGTTTGAGACATTTTTCATGGAGACAAAAAATATAGTAATAGGTATAATATATATATACCTATAATATATAATAGGATAGGTAATATTAAGGACTGTTATCACCAGTTAAGACACTGTGATTATTTCTCTCATGCATAAGTACAGGTTAATGATAACTCTTCTGTTGATTTTGCGGGACTAAGTGCAATATAACAGCAAAGCTGAGTTCTGTCCTCACATGTAGTTCAGAAAAAGTCTAAAATTAATTACTTTTATTAATGCTATTGAAGGTTCATCACACAGTGGGTATAGGATAGGGTGGGGTCCATGCAGCTCTTATGTATGTATCACATGAGGCAAGTCACAGCACCTCTGTGCATCTCCTTCTGTGCCATCCTCTCCCTGTCTCTTCATTTTTCTGTAATTTTTTTGAGCTAGAGACTCTCTTCTGAGGCAGGTACTCTTTCTTATGTATTCCTAGTGTGTCTAGCCCCAGCTGGGATTGTAAGATGCTGCTGTAATACAAACAAACAAATAATAATAACTAGAGATAAGAATAAAAAAGTATCCAGCTTGAAATATGGATCCCAAGGTGCTTGACAGAGAGAAAACTAAGCAAGTCTTACACAGAGGTCATTGAAGGAAAATAAATAAGCGTGCTCAGCTGCCAGATTTTCTGGCTCCCAAGAAAGCTGCAATTAATAAAATACATTAATTGAGAAGTGTGAAGAATATCTTAAAGCTTAATGCATGGAAAAGATGTCTGTATACCCTGAGAATAAACATTGCATTGTGAAAAGGCAAAGTTTATATTGCATAGCATAACCAAGCTCAGAATGACTCCTGTAACTAAGTAAAATTTATGATGCACTGACATGAGGCACAGAACACTTTACCAGTATGTAATACATCAGTCCTGATACAGTACTTCAGTGTTTCTAATGGAGTCACAAACTTAAAACATTTTAGGGATGGCTGCTTGTGATTTTATTTTTACCAATGCAACTCAAAAGCCTTGAAAGTCGCTGTGGTAGATATTGAAGCTGTAACTGTTATTTCCACATGGACATTTTCACTTTTTCAGAACCCTCTGATAACTGGAGGGTTTGTTTGTTTGTTTTTTTTTCCTTTCCATCAAACATTTCTTGTTGCAGTTGAACAGCTTCCCTGCATTTCCTGTGGAAAGAGAGAAGAGAGGGTTGGTACAGCCTAACCTCTGCATTTTCCTTTCAGTCAGTCACAATTTCTTTATTTTGTAATTTTGTAATCACAAAAATATATTTTTTATGCAGATCACAGTTCTGTTTATCATCAGGTTGACTGATCCCTATATATTCTTTATATATTTTTTCTAGTGTCTTCAAATGATTCAGAATTGGGCCTTAAGACTTTTTAAATTCATTTTCATTAATTAATTAGATTTGTTATATCTTTCATTTATTTCCTCAGCTACATGAATTAAGCTTCTTGGAGTCATTTTCATAGATTCTGTTCTTTAATCCTGAAAACAGCTTTGTTCTCTCTTAACAAATGTACCTTAACATCAGTTAAAACATTTTTGGGAGGGGAAAGAGGAAGTTTGCAAACTGAAAACAAGCGTAGGCCTTGGCAGACCCAGGAGAGGATCAGAAGGCCTTGTCTTGATAGTGTGGAGTTTTATGATACAGCTTCTCTCGTTAGAAGAGGTAGAGGGAACCTGCTATGTCATGGGGACCAGGTGTCCATCAGTGTAACTATGAATTCACTTCATTAGGGTTCATATCTTACCTTCTTCTACCAAAATTAGTAACTTGAAAAATGTGACTTGCAGCTGATTTGAGAGCAGGACTGTAAGCACTGACTCTGGATTCCTTCTTGCATTTTAAATACAGTCCATAATATTATTCTGAGTATGCTTTTTTTGTGATGGACTGGTTTTCTTTGGCTTTTATTTTGCATCTGACATTGGTGCCTCAGCCCTCTGCCTCCCGGTCGATCTGCTGCTTGACTCTTCCCTAACACTGCCATGGTGTTTGCAAGAGTGAATTCTGCTATTACTCCAGGGCGCTTTCAAAGTCCTTCTTGTGGTCAAGTTCAATTCCATTTATTTTTGACATGTGTTTCCTACTTCAGAGACTGCAGTGCATTATATTTCTGTCAAACTTTGTTTCATAAAAACTTCATGATTCTTCCTCATTGTCCCTCTTTCTGCTGCCAAGCACTGAAGTCCTTAATTTTTTACTTTTTTTTTTAATAGATGTGGCAATCAATAGACACAGCCTAGGGTAGAGGGTTAGGATGAAACATCTACACCTCGTGGTTATCAGAGTGGTAAATAATTGCTTCAAGCCTATTTTTTATGCTTTTCTCTGTGACTCATACCATACTGTGGTGTGAATTTTACATTATGCTTTGAGAGACTCGGGTGCATCCCATTTAATTAGACACTTAAACAAGGTGCCAACGTTAGGATGATCAGAGGAGGGTGCCCAGCAAAGGTCTGACCCATCTCATCTCTGACCAGAGAGAGAGCTTTGGGAACAACATGCCTGGGACATTTCATTCACATGCTAGGAAATTAAATCCAAGTCAAGTTTGCCACTTCCAAATACTGGAGTAGATGAAATTGATGCTTTTCTTGACCATTTATTTACCGATGTGCTTGGAGTCCTTTTACATAAATGTCCCTCAGCTTAACATCACATAAATTCTGTTACAGATTATAGTGAATTAATCAAATGTGCCCTTGAGAATGGTGGACACTCTGTGTTGTTTAAGAGCTTGTCCTTGATGGGAGGAGGAGTGGAAGCAGTGACATTGTCATACTACCAGGGACCATGGCAGGTGATGAGCAGAGGGAGAGATGGGGAAGCCAGCAGGAGAAAAAGAAGGCAGATTTCTGGGAGTGATTTTGCAAGGAAAAAACTAAAAAGATGGGAATACTATTCTATATGCTATCTTTCTTCTGAGTGTTCTGATTCAGAAGTAGAAGTTGCTAAGGTGGAAGGAGTGCCAGAAGTGAGATATGATCATAGTTCGGAAAAAGCAGGAAGTGAAGGGCTGTCACTGAATGCTCACATAGGCAATGACACTTGGGTAGAGTCATCCAGACTGAGAAAATAAGAGTTGTTTTCCTCAAACCAGCTCTGCAACCTTGAAAAATTTGCCTGACTTATGGCATTGACACCTCCTCCTGGGAGTTGTCCATCCACCCATTTAGGACATAAGGTGACTGGAGCTGGGTGCCTCCTGCAGTGCTGTGCCAGTGCCAGCACAGCTGGGATCACATTTGGACCCTGAGCCATGTTGAAAGCAGTAATACTTTAATACACTGCCAGCCTAGGCAGGAGGAAATTGGGAAGCACTGTGTGAAAACTTGGAGTGAAATAACTGCTTTTCTCCCAGCAAACCACCTGGGAGATGTGTTTTGTTTTGCTTTGATAGTTTCTGACACTGTGTCTTATATTGCGACTTGTCAAATTATGTCAAAATTGTGATATGCTGCCGTGTTACAAACCGTATTTATTGCTAATTTCACACTAAAATGTTATTTCATATCGCTTCGTAATCTGGTGCCATATTTACTGATTTTTGTATTCCATCTGGAACTTATCAGCCTTTCCATGATGTCTGCCAGTAACCCAAAAGTTCCTTCCTTGATCTTCTCTAATACCCAGGGATAACTTCCATCTGGTCCTAGAGATTTGTTGCTTTTAAATTCCTCTAGATTATTTTCTTTCTGTCTCACTGGTGCTGAAATCAGCTCAGATTGTGTATGTGACATGGGCATTTTTCCTCTTTTATTTGAAAGGCATTTAGAACATACTAATTTATTTTAAGCTTTCTGGATATACTGCAGTTTTCTTCAATTTTCTCTCCCATTCCCTCCCATGATTCTAGTTCTTCCCTTGATTGGAATACTTTTGTAATTCTCCATTAGGAATTAGAAAAACAGCAAAAGCAAGAAATTAATGTCCCTAGCCCATGGGGCTTTTCACAAAGTTAGATGAAATTAAAGCAAAATAATGAGTAGAGACACAACTGAGTTTTTTACATTCTTTGATTTTCCTTTCATCATTTATGTTGTAAATAATTTTTATTTATTTTTCTTTTTTCTTTTGTTTTCATTTTTTGAGGTATGTGACTTGTTATCATTTGAGTGAATTTACATACCAAATGGATTTTCATGGTTTTTTTGCTGCTTAGGGTCATGACACGTATTTATTATTTTTGAAACACAAGTAGTTTTAATTATTTTGGAGCTACTCATGTAATTCTGAATAGCTGCTAGCAACTAAACTTCTACATTTTTGTTCGTGTTATTAATAAAGTATTGTTTTTAAATTTATGAAGGTTTACTGCTGCTCATCCATGTAAATTAAAACAATCATTTACAGCTTTGGTCATACTCCAGGAGAGTCCATTTCACATTTATTCCAGGTAATATGCTTGTTCTCCACTTTAACCACCCACTGCCATCAGATCAAAGCTACCATTGTAGGAGTGTCAGGAGGTTGGATTACAAAAACGTTTCCATAGCCTGAATATTAATAATCTTGATAGCCTCCACTTTTCTTTTAATTCATCTTGCCAGAAGACTCTACATCCTTTAACATAAACATTGCTACCTTTTGATTCAATATTCATTCCTTCCATGTCTCCACAACCCCAGGAGACAGCACAGGGCCCTGCAGGATGTATCAACTCCACAGCTTGCACCAAGGGCTGATCCTTACAGCTACCTTGCATCTTGAATCAGTGGCATTTATCACTCTGGAAATCAGGAGTGCTTAAGGGGGTGAGTTACTCCTTGTCATGAGTGAGTGTGGAAGAACCAATGTCTAACTGAATTTTCTCTGGGAAACTGTGTTTTCACTGTTGATAAGAGGTTCCAGTTAATGTTCTCTCTGCAAGGAAGGAATTTTCTCTGGGAAACTGTGTTTTCACTGTTGATATGAGGTTCCAGTTAATGTCCTCTCTGCAAGGAAGGTGGTGTGAGACATTAGGAGCTTCTTTGCTGCTGACTTTTTTGCATGACTGAGCTGCTCAGAACACTGCCATGGACATTCGTGGTGCAGAGGTAGGAGATGTGGTTGACTAAACGTCAATAATTATTCCTACTGGTAATAATTAAGGATGTAATTCATACTATTTATCACCCACATTTCTGGTTTTCCTTCTGGTGATTCACTGGCTGAAGCACAGCAGATTCATCACAGGTTGAAGTATGGCTTTTTATTAATAAAAAAGGAAGGAAAAAGATTTTCAAATGGAAGATCAGAAGTTTGTTGCATTCCCATTTCTTCATTGGAGACACATCACATCTCTTTATTAAAAATTCTTCAGTAGAGATTATACCTTAAGCAGAGTCCAAATTAACTTAAATTAGATCGAAGTATCTTATTTCCAAAATCAGCACTTAATGCCACCTCAGAATAACTCACTGTTATTAATTTAGTTAAGAATGACAATGGAATTTCACTTTGTTTTTTCCTTTGGGTCAATATTTTCTTAATCAACTTTAGTTTAATCCAGATGAAATTTCATTGCAGAACTTCTCTCTTTTAATCAGTTTATAAACATGTAGAGGTAAGCTAACTTACAGAGACTGAAGGAACTTTTTCAAGGGAAGCACTGAAAGAAGCCTTTGAAATAGTCAATATGCTTAAATTAATAATCTTATTTTTCAATGGATCCTGCTCTTCCTCCCTCTCTGAGAAGTAATAGTCTGTGCAACCTGGGATTTGACAGAGAATAACAAAAGCTGCTACTCTGTTAAATTGCAAAGATATTTCAGTATGCCATTATAGAAACAGTGAAAAAGAAATTAAAAGTGGATGGTTTATTGGAGCTTACAAAGCTGTTAAAAAGGGCTGGGGTGGGGAGGGCGGGGGAGGAAGCAAAGAAAACCCAAACAAAGCAGAAGTACTTTGATAAGTGCCTTCTGACCAGTGATGCTGAAGTCTAAGTCTTCTTAAGGAGGTGCAGAAATGCTGGACTTGCTGATTCCTGGTAGCACCACTGGGTCTTCTGTTGTGACAGATTCTTGCTGCAGAGGATTTGCTTGGAAGGAGCCAAGCAAGGAAAGCTTTGATGAGACAGCTGCTGTTCCCTGCCCCCCAGTTCAGAGAGAACTGCTGCAAAGTCACCTGTCAAGGTGTTGATTGAATTCAGACCCAGCCATGCCCTTTCTCTCCCTCAGGTTTGGTTCACAAGCTTCTTCCACTCCTGGATGTGATTTGGGAGGGTGAGTTGTCAGCAGGGTTGGGATTGTTTCATTCCTTCAGTGGAAAACTTCCCACCTCTTTTTTTAATCAGGACATTTTCAGAGTCATCACTGTGGTTCTTTTAGGGGTAACTCAAATCAAACCTCACTCCTGTTCACAGGAGTTAAGCATGCATCTCTGAAAGTAAGATGTTTAAATTTTGCAAATTTCAACTCTTCACTCAGTATTTTAAGGTCCTGTTTCCTTATGGCTCCTTGCAGTCTTAGTTCTTTGTCTTCTTAGTCTTTTGTCTTAGTTTCCCAGTTAACACAATATTTTATGCTCAGATGGTGCCTCATATTAGAAATTGTTTATAGCATCAAATAAAAACATGCATAAAACATCTTAGTATTTGTGTAAATGTAATCAAGCAGTTATAATATGGAAAGTCTGTATCCAAATAAAAAGTGTTTGCAAATATGCATCTGAGGAGGAACTTGCATAATCCTTAGCATGCAAACACTAGTGGTTGATACCCCCTGAGAAACACAGTTTTACACCTATTTTCTAATTGTTTTAGAAATTGTTTTTCTAATTGTTGTAGAAACACAAAATGCTTATATATGGGTATTTTAGGGGAGGTTTGGTCTTTGTTTCTTGAGCTTTTTTCTTGGGTTTGGGGGGACTTTTTCAGGTTTAAATTGGAGGCTTATTTTTCCATGCTGAAAGAAAAAAGTTTATAATTCTACTTGTATATCCAGTACATCACCTCCTTCTCAACAATTCAAAGTTAACAGGATCCTAAAGTTCTTTCTCATCACCAGGTACTTTCAAAAAGTACACCCATTTTAAAAAGTTACTATGATAATCTCCACAAAACCACTATGTTGTACATGAGGCTGTGTGGGTTTTTTCTGATAAGATGCCCTTGTTGGTTTATTTGCTTATTGTAAACATGATTTCTGGATTCCCCGCCTGCTGCAGAGTGTGATTTGTAATTAAGGATGCCTCGTATGAAGTAATCTACAGAAAGCACCATGGTAACCAAGAGACAAACAAGTATTTTAAGGTCAGGTGTAAAAAATACATACTACAAACTGTTCATTCCAAAATTTGGAATCCCATTTGGGATCCTCTGTAATCTCATGCTGTGGTAATGCTGTGGCATTATGGCTAAGGAGAACGTGTGGTCTTTAACACTTGTGTTCTGTCTTAGGGTGGTAGAAAGAGATCCCCACAGCTTAAAGATTTTACATCACTCCACAAACCCGATCTGGATGACCCCAATACAGCATGAGGAGGTGCTAACACAGTGCTAATTCTGTAGCAAATAAGAATAATTAAAAATAGTCGTATTTAAAAATACATTTGCTCACACATTTCCATCAGCTGCAGGATGGAGAAGTCTGATACAAATTCACTCTGGATTTTTTCCTTTTTCTGTGGATATTTATGCTTTTGCTTGCAGAAGGAACAGCACTTAAAAACCTTTTTGTCCTTACATCCTCTACCATGTTTTGTTTTGGAAAAATGCAGTGTGCACATAAATGTTGGAAAAAAAAAATGCCCCTCAAGCTTTAGGTTTCTGCCAGACTCTCACTGATAAGCATGGCTCTGCTGGAATTTGCCTGTCCTTTTTGCAGAAGCACTTGCATAGGTAAGATAGCATCTAGTGAACCTCTGGGAAGGGTGTATGCTTGTTTGGTTTCCTCGTGTGTAATGCAGAACAAACAAGGAGATGGGGAAGATATCCCGTGTTTGCAGGAGCAGCATTGGGCAGCGGCTGTTTACTGCAAATGCACAGAGAAGTTTTGCCTTGCATATTTATTTAGAAATAATGCACCTTCAGTGCTACTTAAAAAGCTAAAGGTCACCATGTGTGGATTCAGTGCCGCAGGAGTAAGGTTTGAATGCACATTTGTAGTCTTCATCCGTCTGGGAGTCTTCTCAGAACCTCCAGACCTCTGTGTGTGTAGAGTTAAAAGCTGGAGGTAGCTCTGAAGGATATTACTTCTGTTTCATCAGTAAGGCTGGATTTGCTGGCAGTGCTGGGAGGTGCTACCCCCTTAGCAATACACATCAGGTCATTTATATCCTGCCTGCAGTGCAAGGTGCATTTCTTCTGCTTGCATTTTCTAGTGTCAACAAACATAGCAACAAATATAATCGCAAGAAATCCAAGAGCAAGGGAAAAAATGTAGCAAACCAAATAAACTGCCCAAACCAACTCCCACACTCAGAGTAAACGAATGATGTACCAGTGCACACACGTCTTTTACTTGAGCCGTGCCACCTGCCTGTTCCAAATATGAGCCACTGCTGAATGCTCTGCTGGGAGCTGCGCAGAGAGGTGCAGTATGTAAGACTGGTGAAATTTTGGGATGGTTTAGGATGGGTTGAAGACTCTGTAAGGATTAAATGTACATTGTTGTTTTCATGTAGTCTCGTGTGGTTTGTTCAGGCTAAGACAGGACCCAGCCATTACCTGCAGAAGTGCAGTCCCAACTCAGCTGGACCGAGTGACTTGGTAGAAGTCAGAACTTCCCATTTCCCATTTGTTTGGGTAAGCACAGGGAGACCCCTGAAAGTCTGAGTTGCTGTGGCAGGGTAGAAAGAATGACTCTGTACCTTGACTACACCTGTTCATGGTCTTAATAGAGATTTATTTATGAAAAGGTTGCATGAAGGGTTCCTGAAGAATATTTTTCACAGTAGCAACACTATCATGTACTGTGGTGAATGAAAACTGAGATAATGCTGGGCAAAACCCTGTAATTCAGCAAATCACTTAATTCTTTGACTGGGTACGTTTTCCTTCCAACTTCAGGGTACAAAGAATTCTTTTACATGAATTCTGTAAGCTTCAGAATCCAAACAATGGCAGAAATGTTCTTTTTTTTTATACCATCAGATTTGGGTGATTCCCTTTTCTGGCAATGCAAAAAGTTAGTTGGCTGCTATTGTCTGCTTCACCTGTCCTATTTTCTTTCTTGATTGTTATTGTTCTTACCCAGATAATCTTACTGCTTGATCAGCGTCCTCATACATGATTTGTTTTATTGCACCTACTTAGAATACTTAAAATAGCTCGGTGGCACTTGAAGAATAAATCTGGAGTTAATTTGATTACAGTGGTTATAAGATGTAGCAATTAAGTGCAATAATTTTTAAATAGTATGATTTTATAAACATTGAATGAACATAATGTAAGCCGCAGATAACTCCTGCAAATTTATAGTAAACAACTTCATTGTTTATTTTGACAAACCTTCTGGAAGCTTGAAATATTAATTTACATTTTTATAGAAGTGTTCATGCCAATAAGAAGAGCGAGCACTGTGTGTATTTTAAAGAGTGCACATTTAGGACAAGAGACTGAGTGTGCTCAGGAATTTTTTTGCTAAACTACTTCAGGTTTTCTTAAGCAAGGTATAAAATTTATTTTGGGATGGCCCTGGTCTTCTTACCAGTTTGAAATTTCTTCATTATATGTTGTTCAGTAAAGGAATGAAAAATTGTTCAGCACGAACCATAAACAGCCATCTCAGTGAGAGACATGCAGAATTAAATGTGCTCTGCAAAGTGTCTTTGCTGCCCTTTTTGAAATTCAGTAGTGAGATCTGGGCCCTGAGAAGATGGAAAAAGTCATCAGAACAATGTGGGGCTGGGAGAACGAGCAAAATGAGAAAGCGGCTCCTGAATTAGGGAAGGCATATATTAATTATTTGGCTTATTTGCTTTGTTCACTTTGGGCTGATTTTTGTAAGCCATTGTTCTCTGAAGGGAAAGAAAATAGTCCATTCCCTTCAGGTGACAAGAAGATCCCTTGTTACTGCAGTAATTCTTCACAGTTTTTCAAGCCGTGGGCACACGTATAAATAAAAAATGAAGAGCCCTCTAAGAGCTCACATATATAAAGGCTGCAGGTAAGCAAACCTTTCTAAATAAAGAGGTTTTTTTTTAAATAATGAGGCAATAGCAGAGCTTCCTAATTCAGTACTTCATTGGCTTTCTGTTGAGGCTGGTTCAGCTCCCTTGGGAATTTAAAGCCACTTTAACCTGCATCACTTCTAAAGGCAAACAAGTTAGCTTAAGTTTCAAATATACACATGTGGCTCAAGCTCCTTTTGCTTCTCCAGAGGAGCACACCAAGAGAAGACAATGATATGTTGCTTCAGCTGAGTTGTTACTTGTTATTTTACAGCAACTCAATTTCTTGTGGTCATCTGTGTATAACCTTAATCCTGTGTAGAAGAATTTACTGTAATTCCAAAAGATTCCATTAAATTCTCATTTTAATTCAGGCTTTGTCGATCTGTTATGGTGCTCTTTTGCTTGGATTGTGTGTCAGACCTAAGGTCTTACCCTTTCAATTTTGTGTGTATGTGTGTGCTGTCTTTGGGTAAAAAAAACAGGGGATTGACATGGAAGAATTAAACTGGAATGAGACATATCAATTAATGTAGATCAAGGATGACTCACATTGTTTTACAGGTAAAAACAATCCTTGTTACTGAAGGCTGAGTGCCATAAAATCTACATTGCATAGAATTTAGGATTTGATAACCAAAATTTTAATGCACAATTTAAAAAAAAATATTTCAGCTGTCAGACAAGTATGTTTTTGTTTCATGTTGCTAACTCCTTAATGTCTTTTCAGCTTAACCCATGTCCCATCCCTGTTCCTCCTGAAGCAGGGAGGTAAACAGATGTCCCTCTGAATGATGGGCAGTAGTAGAAGTCTTCCAGCAAAAAGATTCTTTTCCTTCTGACTCATGCCTATTATTTTTCTTTGTTTTTTTGTTGTTTTTTTTGCTAAGTTTAAAGTGATAGTTGCAGAATGTAGGAAACAAGAAACATGTATTGACTAACTATATCAAGTGAATTAAAAGTAATACATGTTCCTGATGATCTTTACATCAGAGGGCTTTCAAAGCATCATCTCTCTATCTGAGTTGCTTTATTTTCCTCTCAAATCCACAGTGGCTTTGTCCTCTTGGTGCCGTGGCTGCAAATATAGTCTGTAAAGGCTTAAGCCAAAAGGGATCTTGGGGTTCTGTTTGCTTTCTATCATATACAACAAGCCTAAATTTAGACTTGGGTAGATCACCTTCACAGTATAAATAAAAATCAGATATTTTTTCTCTTTTATTTTCTCTGGTTTTATTGCGGTGGGTCATTGAAATAAAGCCTGGAGGGACATTCTGGAATGCATTTTTCTTCCTCCTGTCTTACTTTGTACATTTGAACTACTTCAGCAATTTCTCTCCTTTCGCTGGACAACTCCTCAGAGAAATTAAAGAATTATTTATTTATGATTATTAGTTTCCTTTCAGCATTTTACAAAATGTCTTCAATGTTTGAATCACGCCAGCAGGTATTGCAAGGAAAATCTGTAGCAAAGAAGACAATATAGAAAAAATAATGACAGATTCCATCCAAAGAGAAGGGAGGAGAGCTGTTCAGCAACAATAATTAACCAAGTTTCTCCATGCTTCAGATGCCTCTAGAAACCGCCTGACAAATTGATGAGGTTTGGGGTATGCCCTGAAGATGAAAAGGTCTGAGCTGTTTTGGTTGTGGCTCAGAACGAGAGTGGTTAGCTCCTAAGCTTATGTGAGAGGCATTTATTTTTATAGACTCCTCATTAGCAATAAAAATTAATGTTAATCATTAATGTTTATCAAACACTGTCTTCTGAAAATGCTGGATATGCTTACATTTCAGGCAGGTTTCTGCTAGGCAGTTTCTCCTCTTGAAACCAGTTGGAGAAACACTGTTCCATTCTTCAAGTTCATTCATTCTGGGCTTTTTGAGTATTTACAGGAAAACAGGAGCTCCCCCTGCTCAGCCTTCCTGCAACAGGCCATCAGTGGAGACACATCACAAGGACCCATCTCTCTGAGCTGTCTGGAGCACAAAGCTGGCTGTTGCCAGCCTCTGAATTCACTTCATCTTGTCTCCTAATTCAATCTCATAGCATTTTCCCTTGAATGTGAAAGAAGTGGGGTTGTGCCTCATTATGAGAGAGTTTCAAGCAAAAGGTTTTGCCTTCTGGGCTCTTCTACAGTCAGTGCCTCTTGATTTGTTTGGTTGAAGGCAGCTGCCTAATCACAGTGGGAATAGAAGTAAAAGTTCAGGGCAACAGAGGACAAGGAATGCTGGTGAAGACAAAAGAGTTTCAATGTAGCCTATGCCAGTCTTAGCCAAAAGACAAGATTAGATTTTGGTAGTTGGAGCAGAGGCTGAGCTGCACCTTCTAAGAGATCTTGGTCTCACCAAAGGTCAAAGATGTTAACAAACCCTCCCCAGAGGACCCTGGGTTTCTTCACCCTTCAGCAGCCACTGAGGAGAGGATACAAAGGATAAAAAAAATCTGTCATTTCCTTAGAACATCCAGAAGCTGGTGTGTGGCCATCACATATTACAAGAAACCAGTGTTACTTTAAATAGTCTCCTTTGTTTCACTGGTCGTTTCTCCTCCCAAGATCCAGCATTCCTCTAAGGAGTGCAGCTCTGTTTGGCAGTTGTAGAGGACACACAGAGGAGCTACTCAGTGCCAAAGGCAAACATCCATTTCATAATGGACCTTCCATTTCCCACAGTTTGTCTGAACTGTCTGATGAGCAGGATTCTCTTGTGGTAGCAGCAGAAGCTCCCACTACAGCTCCTGGCCTTCAAGGGTCACATCAGAGATCCTCATTGGTTCTGATCCTTTCATTATTAAAGGAAAAGAAAATAATTTTTCAAATCTTTCTGTTCTGTTTCCTTTGAATATCCCCTTCAGATATTGCAGAATAATCTTATGTTTTTGTAGATAAGGCTGTTCCATTGAGAAGGCTGTGGGTGATGGCTTCCCTGTGTTCCTTTAAGGTCTTGATCTTGGGTTTTTGAAGTTAAATTGCCAAAAAGGACCTTCCCTAGAGAGCACATGCTGGATTTTTTTTCCCTTGTACTTCGAAAAAGGTCTGCATATTCTTTTGAAACCTGTGGGTTTTGTGGTCACAGAACATCAGTTACCCTAATTAAAAGAAGATTCTTGTAATGTCTTTTTTATTTTAAACTATGCAAAAATTCTGTGATGAGATGAGCTGGAAAAAGCTTGAGAAATAACCCTAAATACGCCTGTTGTGCCAGGCTGCAGCCACATTACATCCAAGCTGGGCTTCCTCTAGCATTTAGGAGTATTAAACCATCTAAAGGGAGTTGCTCCTGTGGTCACAGACCTCCATTTATTTACATGGAAACTAGTCTGAAGTGTTCTGAAAGACAGGGTTTTTCCTGGATGATAACCTGAAAAGGATCTTCGCTTCTTGAATCTAAACCCTTGACATTGAATGGAATCATGTTGTGACCAGGAGTTTCAGTCTCCATCACTGTCTCAGGAAGCCCTTTCAGAACTCCACTTTTCTGCTGGTGTGTTCAATGACATGTCATGACCTTTCTCTATAAATAAAACCTCATTTTTTGTTTACCCCCTATTAGCAGAGAGCAATTACACAACCTCACGCTGTTATCTCTCTCCTGTCAGCTTCCTTGCCGTGTGCTCCCCATAAGGTCCAACTTCCATAGTACCAGATTGGACCATGAACTTATCTCCAATGGAAAACAGTTTGTAGCTTTTAGATTGAGGTTATACCTGCTAAAAACCACTGCTATTTAGACCTGGTGAGCTCACCAGGAGGATATTAAAGAGATTATCTAATCTGTTTGTTTCTCTTCCTCCTGTTGACATCCTGTCAGTTTTGTTGTTAGTCAGAGTTATGAAAAATGGACCTGAAAGGAGCACACCACAGCATGTGAGCTACAGCATGTTAAGAAGGTAAGAAAATTGCTCAGGGTGTCCTGCACAGAGATTTCTCAGGATGAAGACAGGAGAAAAATCCACTTGTACCACTTGGAATATGCTCTATTTTAGATTACTACACAGCCAAAAGGCAAAGTGTAACTCCTTTAGAACTGTAACTGAGAGCAGCACTGTCCCAAAAACAGAAATGAGGAGAAGCACTTCTGAGATAATTGAGATATTTTTCTCTTCCCTATTCCTACTCCTTTCAGTGCCACAACCAAGCAAACTCATGTCATATCCACTGCCAAGATCCAGAATACAGCCAGGAGAGCTTGCCCAGCAGGGGAGGTATTGTGAGGTCAGAGCAGGTGTGTGTGCACACTCCTGGTACCCCCAAGAGTACAATTACAGTCCCACTTGTTTATTCTGTAGCTAAGTCAGTCCTTGAAATGACCATTGTAGGTTCAGCATTTAAAGTGAATCCAAAACCACAGAAATTAAGCCCAAGCCAGCACAAGGTGAAAGGCCTTTGAACACAGAACCAATACCATGGCAAGCATGAGAGGCTGATATCCCTGATCCATAGATTTAAGGAATTTCTGCTTCCATTTCTGATAAAATAAATCCCCACAGTTTTAGTGTAATGTAGTTGAGTAGGATTTGAGCTACTGGGTTTTTGCTTGTTCCTTGTAGACTGTTCCCAGGCTGGTCAAGAAAATTCGAACAGTCCTGTTCTTCCCTTTGAGATAGAGGGACACAAGGCCATCCTGCTGCTGTTGGCTGGTGTAGGATTTCACGTAATACTGCCTTGATCCTGAGCTCAGAGGGTAGTAGGTGCTACCAGAAGAATGTGGAATAGATGGGGAGGGTGTCTGTGTCTATATCCAGATATACTCTTAGGAGCATACGACCTGACAGTGATCGCTTTGGTTCCATCTGTTTCTGTTCTCCACCCAAACATGCCTACTTCTACCAAAGAAATGAAACCTTAAATTACTTGTGTGGTCTGCAGCCGAGCTACCAGCAGAACATACATATATATATTGCATGAGCCAAGCCCTACTATTCCCAGGCAGCTCAGCTTCTTGCCGTCATTTCAATTACAGAGTTTTGTTTTAGTGCAAGATGAGTAAGAATCGTGAGTTTTGGCCCGAGACTGCTTCAGCAGTTATGTGTCATGCTTAATTTTACTGCACAGCAGTTTGCCAGATACACCATATTGGAGACGTGTTGATCTTTGTCGTTTCCAAAACTGACACTTCCTTTTCCAGTCCTGCCTGTTAAACTATTTCAGTTGGACAACACTGAGCTTTTGAAAAAGGCTGATGCTCCATCCCATTTTGATACTGTATTTTAATTCAAGGGCTTAGTCAAGATTAGCATGCCAGTTCAGGTTGTGATTTTTGTTTCATTAGTAAACATAGTGATACTGGGATGAAGCCATATTACAAACACACATACACCCTTGGCTGATCTCGTGATGGAGAGGCATGCCAAAACCTGTTTTGCTACCCATCAGCTCTGTTTCTGTGTTGTTTCTAATTTTTATGTGAATATTTCTAGCTTTCCCTTTGCTACAGAATTATTCTTGATCATATCAGTACAGCTTATGCCAGGACAGCCCTCTAGTACAGGCAGTGCCATCGTCTGTTTTAAGGCCATGATGGCCACATTTTAAAGGAAAAAGTGTTGTGAAGGACTTTATTACAGAGTTTTAGGATTAGGGCCAGGGCCTAGCTGCTGGAATTTCAGTCAATAGGGCTGTTTCCCAGTTTGGCCAGAACTTGAGGATGTTTTGGTTCCTTGCATGCTGAATTTTTAATCTCCTCTTGGGTCTCAGGTGGGTCTGGCAGAGTGTGTGATGATAGGAGGAAAGTAGGTCTTTCTATAAACTGTAGCTTGGGGTAGATGAAGCAGCTGCTGTTGGTCTTTGGCCTTGTTACCTCTGTGCATTGTTCTGTGTATCTGCCCTCTGGAATATCATATAACCATAGAATCATGGAGCAGTTTGGGTTGGAAGGGTCATTAAGAGATCACACAGTTCCAACTCCCCTGCCGTGGGCAGAGACAGCTTCCACTGGACCAGGGTGCTCCAAGTCTCATCCAGCCTGGACATGAACACTTCCAGAGATGGAGCAGCCACAGCCTAGAGTTGTCCATCACATAGGATCTTACAGTAACTGCTCATCTGTCTGAATGTATCTTCACCAATTGTCTTAAAAATGTACTGAAGAGCAAACATACAGAGACAGCTCCTGAAGAAATCAATGTGTGGAATTTTCATGTTTATGTGATTTTTTTCTTGTAAAATGAAATGAGGACAACCTAATTTAATTTTCTTCTTATTGAGAAAAATTCCATTTTTATAGACATTCTTTCTTTCTGACATAGACACTAGCATTTATTTGTGATTGTTTAGTTTTGGGCTGGGTGAAATCAGTAAGTGCCATCAATTTGTGCATCCACTGGGATGTGCACATGAAGCTCTGTTTGCTTCTGTGGAGCTCTTGTTGAAATCCAAAACTGCATTTATTTTGAACACAGCCAGAGACAGAAGTTAATCCCAGCATCTTGAATGCAGCATTACCTAAAGGCTGATGATGTAGAAATAATTGAAAGTAAGTACAGCAAAGTTGTTGAGATAAATTTTGACATAAAAATGTAGGTTGGTTCATAAAAAGCTGGAGTGACAATAGGTTATAGTGACAGCTTTTCAACAACTGTATAAGCCTCCAGATGGAAGGGAATTTGGCTTAATGAATTATAGGCAGTCTGTGTAACACAAGCTCCTTTTATAGGAGCAGCTCAGAATAAAGAATAAACTTATTCATACTGGCATGTGTTAAATAACATCATTGTTAAAAACATGGGGTTGAAAAGAGACTGAGAAATGAAGGAATTAAAAAAAAAATACTGTTAATATCTCAACCTTCTAGCTCCTGAGTAGGGCACTGACTGCTTTGTTTCAGAATGATCTGATAATGAAAGTTGTCACCAGCCAACTGCAGAGGCTCACAGTCCTCTGGTGAGGACTTGACCCTGCTGCAGAACTTCCTCCTTTGTGCATTTGCTCTGGGTCTGGGGTAGCCTGAGCTGGTTAAGGTTGTTACTTACACCTGGGGACAGATAGATCTCCTGAGAACACTTAATTCCCAACCTGTGGCACAGACAGGCCGCATGACCTTGGCAAATTACTTAATATCTGCTTTCCCATCCAGAAAATGATGATGATACTTACCTGCCTCCCAGGAGAAGCATTTGAGCTTCATTAAGGATTAGGACATGCTTTTAGTTTAGTTAGTTGTGTTGAAATGTGCTACGTAAGCAAAAGTTATTGTTAAATAATGAATGAGGAGAAATGCTGTCAAAGTAATCTAAAGGACTGAGCCAGTGCTGAGAGAGGTATCTGAATAAAATCACATGTGCTGTGATGTCAGAGCAGGGGAGTGCGACTGAAAACTAAGAATAAGCAGCAGATGTCAGTGACTCATTAAAATAACAAACTTGTATTTCTAATTTTGTCAGCGTACCGTGTCACTTTCGAAAGGACGGATTAACCGCTGATGAGCTTGTAGGATTTTTGACACACGTGGCAGTGAGTTAAGGACATGGCTGTAGCCTTCTGCCTGCCTTGCTGGATCTGTCTGTGGCTGGCATATGATTCAAATCCACAGACTGAGGATTTAGAAATGCAGGAAATTTCTGCGAAGCTACTAATCACGGATGTATAAAATAGTTAAGTTATTTGGATAGGGTGTGTTATTTTGGTAGGGAGTATTTTTCTAGCAGATCTGTGACTTCAGAAATTTGCAGGTGGTCTGATTTACATCTTCCAGCTCAAGCCAGCAGCCCTGCATTTAGGGTGGAAGTGGAACCAATAGAAAGTATTAGGTATTTTCTTACAGCAGTAATCGTAAGGATGTGTAATTATTTATCCCACTCCCTTTTTCATGAGTGCAGAAATCTTAATTGTCCTGGCAAAACAGATATGTATGTTTTGCCAGCACAACTGGGTGTTTTTAGTACTCTGTCTCCTCAAACTCTGTGAGGACTTGTTTTTCTCAGTAGATTTTATACTTAGGGGCACGTGGACCGTTAACCATGCACCTCATGAAGCCTTTTTCTAACTCATTTTCGTAATTAGCAGCCCATCCCTGCCCCCTGTGGATAACAACACTTTCATCCTTGCACAGGTGAAAGGATGCTCTCCACAGCAGCCTTTGTTTTTTAACCCTTTGCATCTCTAAAACGACCTAATGTTATTTTGGGGACTGGTTTTTATATGACCCCTGAGCTGTGCCGAGACACACTGGAGGTCCTACCAAAGCCCCTTGTGGAGCTGCTGGAGGAGGGAGTCTGGGAGAAGAAGGAGCCGAGCGGGTCTGTCAGCCTTTGCCTGGCCCCGGGCACCGCGGCTCTCCCAGAACACAACAGAGCCTTGTCCAGTGCTGAATGACAAGCAGTTCTGTATTAAACATGAAAACACAGCTTATTAGAAGCCACAGGGTTGATTGAAAGCGTAATAAATGGCAGGCGACCAACAAAGATTGTTGCTCTGGGTAGATAATCTGATTAGTAAATATTTATTTCATTACAAAGTCTCTTTTATGGTTTGATCCGTGTTCAGTCAACAATTCTAAGTGACCTCTTCAGCATTTTAAAGGGGATCTGGAGGTTCTGCCATTTGAACCGGGGATACCATAAACAAATAAGAGAGTTTCAGTGCTATTGGAGGTAGTGGTACAAAATGCTGTAGTATTTATTCAGAGAATAAATGGCATCTGCTGTTTGATTAAGTAGTTTGTTTACTTAGAACTCCTAACTTGTTTAATCTTAAACTTTGAGAAGATAGAGAAATATTGCACTCACCTGGGGACAGCTGAAAACATTAACTCCTCAATTACTGCTGTGTGGGCATTCATTTCACTGGTGCAGCTCACTAACAAATTTCATAACCTAATGGCCTACAAATTGTTTTTACCTGGGTTTTTCAAGCACTGTAGCAATTGCTTTCTGCCCAGGCATACCTGGTGTAATCAGCTACCACAAAGAAAGGGAAAATTAAAAAATTTTCATCAGCTTTGCTGTTGTATTATATATACCAAAGCAAACAAATCTGAACATCTTAATAGTAGCATTATACATATATATATATATTGCTCAGTCATTGTCCTCAGGACTCTTCAATGTAATGTTCAAGGTCTGCAGATGCAATAAAAGCATTTTTACTTTGTCCAGCATATCAGATAAAGGAATGCAGATTTAAAGGAGGAGAATGCAGTACTTTCTCCCACTGGAGGTTGTGATTTTAGCTTTAAATTCAGAAAATGCTTAAGAGAACCTTATGAAATGTAATAAAGTTCTCTTTCCCTGAGCTCACACTCTCAATCTGAAATTGTATTGAGGGAATTTGGGTTTCAATAGTGTCCTTACGGAGCAGCTATGCTTATTACTTAGATATTAGAGATGCCCTGTTGATGTACAAGCGTTTGAATTCCAAAGGGAAATAAAGTCTGTATTTTCAGCTTATTATTGTACAATATTGTAGGCACTCTGCAGTAAGCATCTGAAAAAGACTGCTCTTTTTCCCTTCCGACTTTCACCACCTAACGTGATGTCTTGGCTTTCTACATCTGCTGCAAAAGAAAACATCAGCTTAAATTTCCAATTCCCTAGTAAGAGGTTACATGCGTTATAACACTATTACAGCTACTGTAGTTTATGTACTTAATTCTTTGTGCTAACAGTGGTGGCCGCAATCTGAGGTGGTCATGACACCTAGGTGCTCAAGGAAGGGACTAAAACCATCCAAGAGCAGGCTGAGAACCAGGCAGCATGTCCTCTCCTCCTTTGTTCCAGCACTGGCTTTTAGCATCCCTCTGGGTTTGCCCTGTAAATACTGGGGGCACGGCAGTGAGCACAGCTGTGGGATGGCTCCCTCAAAGTAGCAGAACCAAAACAGTGCAGCAGGCACATGGAGGAAGTTGTGATGCCTCATCCCTGATCTCATTCGAGGTCAGGGTTGGATGGGGCGTGGAGCAACCTGGTCTAGTGTGAGGTGTCCCTGCCGACAGCAGGGGGGTTGGAACAACGTAATTTTTAAGGTCCCTTCCAAACCACGCTTTTATATGATGATTTCTATGTACTCAGAAGGAGCTGCTCCAGGTAAAAATGCCTTATCACATCCCTCACCATCTCATTTTCACTTGCATATTCTCCTGCAGCGCTGTGGGAATACCTTGCTTACAGCCTGCCTTGTGAATGTATTTCCAAATCATCCTTTTTCCCACCCATGCAGTAGAAATGGGAAACTGAAAGCCCTTTGCTTTCTCTACTCTCAGCATGAAACAGAGCATGGAGGGGATGCTCCAGGCAGGCAGCAGCTCCAAGTTAACTGTCAGGTCAACAGGGAAGGCCAGGAGCTGGTCAGTGTGCTCCCAGTGCAGCCGGGGTGATGTGCCTGCCGTTTGTAATGGACAGGGTTATTTATAAATGATACACGAAGGGATTCTGAGGTCTGCAAAGGCAGCGCCAGGGCAGCGTCAGAAAATACTTGAAGGTTTTAGTTCAGCCAAGATCCTTGGCCATGTTTTCCACAGCCCAAAATAAACTCCAAAATGAGAGGGAATGGAAGACTTCGACTGGGTCTCAGAAGAACTTTCTCCACTTCCAGTTGTGCAGCCATTAAAGGAGGGACGAACAGTGCTGTGCAGGTATCAGGAGAGCTCCTCTCTTTTGTTTCTTTCTGACCCCAGCAAGTACAGAAATCTTGCTGCTTCAGTAAAAACTAAGGGCAGGATTTGCCCAGCTGAAATGAGAAAGCTTTGGCATTGAGTTCAATCAGGATGGTTGGAGCTGAGCACCCACATGACTTTTGGTTCATGGCTCCTATGGACAGCTTCAGCACTTTTAGACATAACCAGTCTACTTTGCATTTCATTATGTTTATTTAAGCTGTATTTTAACTAGATTTGGGAGGGGCTTAGCCCCTGAGATTCATTTAGGAATGGAGGAGGAAAGTCACTCTTGAGCTGTAATGCCTTTTAGGTCTTTCTGATATAGCAAGATAGAAGATATGTAATAATTTATTGCCACGTTAAATATTGATTTATTATTTTTCATGGAACATTTATTCAAAGCTTCATGCCATCAAGTTTGCAGCATCATTCTGTGTGTGTGCACATGTTCACACATCAATACTCATTAATACTGGATGTTCTGTCAATTTCCTGAAGTGACACAGAAGTGGACCATGCATTTGAAAGTGTATATTGGCATTTAAGAATTGCCTGTATCAATCAAAGACTTTTCTCCCAAAGAAAGGAAAAGCCCAGCTAAATAAACAAAAAATCCTTCTGAGATGTGCAGTCTTCGCTGCTGAAATATTGAAAGGGATTTTTTAACCTAAAGAACACTTTTTTTGCAAAGCCTGATGTACACAACTCAGTGAGCTGGGTTGATGGCTGGAGGTCATTTTGTGAGGTTTTCCACAGGTTAGTTTCATGGATTGCTTAAAAATAGGAAGGAAGGAGCTCTTAAAGTTAAGGGTCCATACCCATGGCTGCAACCTTCAGAGCCTTGAAGATCATGAGCAAGCTGGGAGAGCCTGAGCGCACCACTCAGGCAGAGCAGATTGAGACTACTCAATGATATCACCCATTCCACCAAAGCCTCATGAGCCAATTGTGCTGCATTTCTCCAGCAAAATGCATTTAGTATGCATTATGGCTAATAAATACACTGGTCAAATTCAGTTGGGAGCTAAAATGTCCATTTCCAATGGAGTTTGTTCTGGAGAGAAAAAATTCCTATGCTCTTTTCCTGTGCTTTAGTTTTCAGTTTTAGGGGGCTGAAGAGGTCAGGCTGATGAGAGTGCATCCTGTGAAACATGGATCCTCTTCAGGTGGTGGTAGGTGGTAGGGGGCTGTCCCCACTTCCCCACACATCGGGCCTGGAAAATGCAGCTGGGTCTGAGAGTTACTTTTCAGTGGGATGGCAAAGAGTTTGCTGGAAAGAAATGATTGTACAAATAGCTTATTTCAGAGCAAAGTGGGTGCTCTGACTTGGGCACCAAGGGGTTGATACGAAATTTCTGGCAGTTGTCAGCTCATCACACCACTGGCTTCTGTATCCTCGAGCAACAGCCTGACTTCACATAGCATTTCCTTCTACTGTCGGTACCTGGTAGCTCCAAAATGGAAAGGGCTTCCATAAACAAACAGATCCTTGCATGGGTCAGGACTCATGTCTCAATCTCCCTGTAACATTGCCATGGAATGTCTTTGCTCTCACCTTCCTCAGCTGGAATTTGAAAAAGCCAAACTCAGACTGAAGAGAGAGGCTCTTATATTACTTTTAACCCTTAACCGGTCGCTGGAAAACTGCTTCCTGACTGGGCATACCCACTGTGGGCCAAGGGGTGATGGAAGGCTCACAAGTGATCCTCCACATGTGCCTTTTCTAAATATAGATGATGTTGATGAAATCCTGGTCTCCAGAGGGTTTCTAAACTGGACAGGACCCCATGCTCCTGTGTGGTACCCTGTCCATAGCACTCACAGCTTCACAAATAGGAAAACCTGCCAGCCCATCTCCATGAAGGTCTTGGGGTGCTGCCATCCATGGCACACTTGGCTCATGGGTGACATCAGACCTGAATTGAGCTCCATGGTCAGTGTCAGCCACCACTTCAGTCATGTCATGCCGAGTTCTCCAATGTGTCTTTCAATTATGTCCTCTGTTCGTATGTCCTTTAAGTAGTTCCTTTCCTAACTTCCCTCTGTTAGCAATTTCACGCTCGTATTTTTCATTTTCCCCCAAATCTGTCAGCTACCTGCCCATTTTGTGTCCTGTTTACTGCTGAAGCTCCTTTGCATTATGTATTCAGTAAGAAATGCCTCTCGCTATGAAACGCCTTCTGCCTGCAAACACCCCATTTCCCTTAAGACTTCCAGCAATGATCTCTGAAAGTATCCACACCACTTCACAGAGAGCTTGTCTCTGGTGTATTCAGATGTCAAACTGTTTGTGTCTCGGCTTGGAGCAGACACTGTCTCATTTGTTTGCAAAGCCCTGCTGTGCACATGGGACATTTCTCAATAAATAATAGCACCAGATTTGTCTGCTGCATCCTGTAGTAAAATTGCAAAATAGCCCCAAACTTTTCACAGCTGAGGACTGTCTCTTCTTGCTTTCTTCCCTGAATTTTAAATTATGTTTTTGCTGGCCTTCCATTAAGCTTTTGCAATTGCATTCTTCAGTGTGTGAGAGCTCACCTTGCACAAAATCAGGCTAAAAATCAACTACAGATTCCCTGTGGAGAATCTTCCTGAAAAGACTGGAATTTCTTCTGATGAAGAGGATACTGTGGTCTCTAATGCCACTTTCTTTTTCTATGCCTGGAGACTGGGTGAGATGGAGGGTGAAGTGAGGATCAAAAAGGAAGCTGATGCATTTTATGTGAGCTGAAGTGACCATGGATATGGGGGATCTTACACTGTCCCCACAAGGAAGGAAAGGGTTTGTTGTTCCCTGACACAGAGCTGGGCCAAGCAGGGCTAAACTGAGTACCACACCACGTGGCTGTTTTCCCCCCAGCCTCCTTGCCATGCTCACCTCTGACATGTCCAAACCCCTGGCCGTAGCAGGGCACTGAGCAGCGAGGTGGAGCTTTGGTCACGTTCTGTTTGCTCCCTCCTTCCCTCCCACCTGGATCCCGGCTGTTTCTTTTCCTCTGGCTGCATTGCATGAAGCGTCCTGGGGTTTTTGGCCCAATGGGAGTAAAATAAAGCAAAATGGGGTACTTTAGGTAGATGTTGTAATTAAATGAGTGGTATTGTGGAGATCATCGAGGCAGTACTAGAAGAGTGTGAGCTGCAGTGGGACCAGACAGCCCTGCTCTGTCTGTGAGTCAGCTGGTTTTGATACAACAGTGTTGGCATTTTCAGGGCAGGTGTGTATGGAAGCAAACAGGGCTCTGAGGGGATTTGAAAGAAGGGATGTTGTAAATTTACAGTAGCAGCACTGCGTTGCTAGAGGTGCCCACAGGCCTATTTCACTATCCTGCTTTTCTGCCCATTGTCCCTGCTGTTCTTGAACAAGCAGGATATTTAAATACATGAAAAATTGCTGTCTCCGGGGGACACTTCCTACTTATAACAGCAACTAATCTGTGAGGTGACCAACCAGCACCACCACCTGAGAGTTTTAGGTTTGTTTGTGCTCATGACTGTGTCTGCACATCACAGCTGCTTCTCTGCTCAAGAGCCACCAGAGTATTGTAATATTGAGGAATCCTGCTCTTGCCCAGAAGCTGATTGCAAAACAAACCCTTACTGTCCTGACCTGCAGCTTGTACAGTGGATAGCTTTAAAATTAGGGCTTGGCAAATAATTGATCCATCTGGTAGCCTGCCAAATTGAAAAATATCAACACAAACACCAGTTAAGTGTTCCTAGATAACTAAACACCACTGTGTCTGTTTCTTCTGATCAGCACAACAGCTGCAAAATAAAGAGGAAAAAAGAAAAAGTACAGAGAGAATGAGGTTTTACTGTCCAAAAAAGGAGTCCAATGCACTCAAGAAAAGGCTTAGTCCTTTGAAGAAAAGTGGGGGAGAGAAAGACAGACTTCACAGAGTGGGGGAAGTGCATGGCTGCCCTTTCACCTTGTAACTCAGCAGTTCAGTTCTGCACCCAGGGTGGCACTGACCAGGGTTTCCATCCCTTTCCTGCCTGGATCCATCCCCCTGTGAGCAGCCAGCCTTGCACACCCACTCTGCTCCTCCTCCTGCCCCTGCCACGGGTCTGAGCGCTCAGACAGCAAGGGGGACACCCCCACCATGACATTACTCACACCTTCATATTCTCTCTCCTGATGAATAGTGAAGATATTTCCATCCAACAGACTCCACAAAGTGAATTGCAGCCACATCAGAGTTCAGACTTTTTCCTGGAAAGTGGAGGTCTTGATTTGCATCTGCCTCAGAGCTGGGCTACGGCAAGGCTTGAGCCTTTTTCCCACCCCTCAGGAGGACCACGCTGAAGTTGTTTTCCTTTAATCTCTTCCATTTCACATCAACTCTGCTGTGCACCAAACACATAAAACACACTGTACATATACGTGGCATCATACAGCAGTAAGTAGAAATTAATACAAGTCTGCTCTTGTAGCAGATGTTCTTGCAACTCCCCAGAACAGAGCAGTCGGGCATTAAAGAAGAAAGAAAATTAAAATAGGCAGGAATAGCCCACCTGGCTTGATGTTATGCTGAATTTTTGGAGAAGAAAGCAGCAAGAAGCTGAGAAGCATGGTCAGAGATGGGGCCCTGCCATCAGAGTCCTTGGAGTGAGAAGACCTAACCTCAATCACAATAAACTGGGAGGCCCCAAAGGATGGGTGACAGAGAGCCTTGGCAGTATGTGACATGAGAGAAGGCCAGCAAAGTGTCTTGGGCATAAATTGTAGTTGGCACTTTAATAATCTTGAAGCCCTTGCTTTGGCAGACTGATATAATTTTTCAGAATCAGATGGACATTAGAAAAATATATTTTCTGGACTAGAATTTAATTTAGGGACCGATCAACTCTGGCATTGTCCTTTCTCTTAAAGCAAGGTCACCTCCACGTCCTTAGGCTGTAGAATACACATCTCTCCCAAATATTCAAGTCTCTGAGACACAGTGTAATTCATAATGTTGTAAATATCTTCAAGTTTGCCAGTTCTTGTGATCTGATTGCAAGTTTTGCAGTACTGTGTGATTTGGAAAAGGGAAGAAAGAATGATGGTTGTTGTGGCTCTTTTTCATTCGGCTTGAAAACCTTAGCTGTGAAACTGTGAAGTTGTGAGAAGACATGTTTGATGTTTAGTTGGTGTTTTTTTGGGGTTTTTTTCCCACTGGCTAATATCAAAGATGTGTTAAAAGTGTCCTGAATGTGGGAGTTTTTTTCTGAAATACGTAGGAAAGGCAGTTTCATGTGCAAAGAAACACATTTCCATGCCTCAGGTTTGGTACCAGGGAGTCTGGAGGACCCTTCACATGTGGCTGTGTCACAGGGTCTGAAGCCAAGTCCCCTACAAAGAGCTGTGCTGTTCTTTCATGTTCAACATCAGGTGCCCAGTTAATTGTGTAGATGAATCCAAACTGGGGCTTTCCATCTTCTTACTGCATTTAACCATTGCCATTCGTCTTCCTCTTCCAGCTTCTCTTCCGACTTGTATTTCAGTTCTGTATCTTGATGAGAACAGGTTAGCCACATTTTCCATTAGTTGGGCAGGTAGGAAGTAGGCTACATTCTTTAGTCTTTTTCCCAGGAACTGTAGCAGAGTCCTCTGCTGATCTGCATAAAGTTCCCTGTGCTCAGATGTTTGATTTATCCTAGTCTTCAAGTATTAATAATTCCTTTTTCTCTCATTTATCATCTCTGGCAAAGATAGAACTCTTCATGCAGATACAGATTGTTCTAATAATAAAAATAGCAGTAAAAACAAGTCTTGGTGCTTTTGCTGTTCTGCAAGCTGGAAAAGTATCTTGCATATACATCAGGGAAGTCCTAAGCACAGATTTAGGCTGAGTGGAGAATGGATGTGGAACATGTTGGAGTCCAGAGGGAGTCACAAAGATGGTTCAGGGGCTGGAGCACCTCTGCAGTGGAGGCAGGCTGAGAGAGCTAGGTTTGTTCAGCCTAGAGAGAAAAAGACTCCAGGGAAACTTAGAGCATCTTCCAGTACCTGAAAGGACCTAAAGGAAAGCTGGAGAAGGACTCTTTACAGGGATGTAGTGATAGGACAAGGGGGAATGGACTTAAGCTAAATGAGTGTAGGTTTATATTGGATACTGGGAAGAAATTCTTTGCTGTGAGGGTCATGAGACACTTGAACAGGATGCCCAGAGAAGCAGTGGGTGCCCCATCCCTGCAAGTGTCCAAGGCCAGATTGGATGTGGCTTTGAGCAGCCTGGGATAGTGGAACATGTCCCTGCTCATGGCAGAGAGATTGGAACGAGATGATCTTGAAGGTCTCTTCCTTCCAGCCCAAACCATTCTGTTATTCTGTGGCTCACTTGAGACTGCCCTTTATGTTTGACCTTAGGCTTTTATAGACGTATGTCAATTTTCCCTTTCACTTAGTCATTAACCTTTAGTAAGAAAGAAAGATGAGGGGAGGTTAGAAATCCAGATAGGTGATCTCTGCTGTTCTTTTTCAGACAAGTCTGTGGTATCCTCAAGGACATCCAGTGAGCAAGTGAAGCATCATTTCCCCTGTGCTTCCTCTCCTGAGTCTCTTTTCTCCCTGCCTAAAATGAGATTAAAAAGTAAACTCATAAATACTCTTTCTTTGCTGCCTGCATATAGTGTTTCTAAATTTCACTCTTCACATATATTTCTTTCTTCACAGCCCCTCAACTGCTATTTGGTCATTTATGCAGGAAGCCTGTCACCATTGTGACAGAGCCATCATCCTACAAAGCCATTTTGAAACATTCTTCTTCCATGAGCAGAATAAGAGGGGTAAATGCTGATGTCTTCTCCTATATCTCATATTTTATGTAGATCATGATGGACATTTTATTTATCTGTTTCTGCAAAATCAAATAATTTCCTAGTCTTAAAGACTCGTGAAAGCTGTAGAGCTCTATTAGTCATGTAAAAAAAAAAAAAGCAGGTTTGTTTAGGTATGTTTAGTTTTACACCCTTGAAATACTATAAATATTTGCAGGTGTTTTTCAAATAACATCAAATCTAATAGATGATATTTAAAGTTTCTAAACATTAGATGTATTATTACAGTGAACTTCTGAAAAATACATTCTTCTTCTCTTGTAATTAATCTCATTAAAAAGTCTTTAGCTGGTATGGAGAAATAATGGATCTTTAATGTTTTGTTTGATATTGAAAGCAAGTTTAATAGTGAGACATTAAAAAGTAGTTTTAATGTGCCACTCAGCATGCATGGTGATCACTTGCAGTCGGTGATGCCTAATCTAAAGGCGATGAAAACTTCAGCTTGGGCCAAAAAGGTGCAGGAGAAATGTGCTGAGGGAGGATGGGATGGGTAACTTTGCACCTGGGGACCAACATCTTCCTGCTCTGAATAAAACAGCCCCACTGAGAAGCAGCTCATCTTGAATGTCAATAGTTGGTAGTTCAAGAAGTCACATATCCCAGGCTACCAGTGTGTGGTCCTATTTTATGAAATACATTCATATGTATTCCCAGCTTCTCTTTTTTTATGGTAGTTCTCATAATTCATGAAAATGCTAAAAATCCATCATCTGAACTATTCCTGTTTCAAAAGTAGACCTCAGTTTATCTGCAAGCCAAGTGAGACTGGCCACTAAATGTATCTGAAGTACGTTGTAATCACTGGAGACAGTTCAGCTGGACCTTATTCAGGCAGATGGATCTTACTCTTCTGTGGACCTTATTCAAAGAGTTTCCCTGTCTGTTCTGGGAATGGGAACCACCTATGACAAATCTCCAGAGATCTATAGAATCTAGTTGGAAGAAGACTGTGAGTCAGCCAGCTCCCTAAGGATTTGGTGTTGGCAACTTAAAACCTTTCAGGTTAAAAAAAAATAAAAAAAATTGAGAGAAGCAAATGCATTGTTTAGTAAGAAACTTTTCACTGAGTAACATAAAGATGCTTCATTGGGGTTTATTGACAAAGTAAAAGACCAACTAATTCTGTTTGCATGTAGCAGGGTGTTGGGCACGCTCTGACAGCTGAGAAGGAAATGGTGAAGGTGTTATGCTGGGATTTGAATAAGGTCTGTGTAACATCTTCTTCAGTAAACCAAGGATGAGTGGTTGAGCTGAGAGGGGAGCCCTAGACAACCCCAGGACATGGGCTGGCCTGGGCCAAGGCTGTCCCCTGCTTGTCTCACAGACATTCACGTGTGGATGATCACCTCAAGGGGAGGAGAGGAAGGTTTGGAGAATGCAGAGGTGACTTTCTGTTGATTATTTAGTTTATCAGTGCAAGGCAATTCTGTACATAGATGAGTAAGTAGGAAGGAAAAAAAAAAAAACCACAAGAAAAAAAACCACCAAAATGCACAAACATAAAAGGGGAGTTTGCTAGCTGGGAAGCAATACCTGAAATAGGATCTTTAAGTCAGCTGGTAGGAAAGTCTGGTGACAAATAGAGCTAAGTGTTGAACTGGGCTCCTTGGCAAGGTTTTGAATTGTCATCTCAGGAGACCTTTAGAAACATGTGGTGATAGGACATTGGCAAGCAGCTTTCAGCTGTAGGAAAGCAGGTTTAGATTAGATTAAGGAAGAAGCACTTTAAGGGTGGTGAGGGAATCACACAGGCTTCCCAGCGAGGTTGTGGACTTCACATCCCTGTAGATGTTTAAGGCTTAAGCCTGGATGAGGCTTTGAGCAACCAGTTCTAGTGGAAGTCCTGCCCATGGCAGGACTGGACTGAATGATCTGTAAGGTTCCTTCCAGTCTAAACCATTGTATGATGCTATGACAATGAGATGTGTACACCAGGTCAGGCTTTGTTTGTGGGTACCACCTTTGAGGTTCTGATTGAGATCCTTACAGCTTTCTGCTTGTTCCATTTTCAGATAACACCTTGCAGGCCATGCTTGTATCAATATCAGCCTGTAATGGGAAAGCATTGGCCCTTTGCAAGCTCAGCCCCACACCTCCATTCCTGCTGAATTCATCTTCCTTAAATTGTAACCTATTTCTTGACAAATACTGTCTGGACATAAAAAAAGAAATACCTGACGATTATTATGGGATATTTATGCTTGTAGAATCACTTTGGCAACATCTGCTTTTTCTAACATTTAAATAGAAAAAGCATTATGGGCTTTCATTTGCAGTTTAGGTAGCTGGAAGTTCAGGTGGAGGAGCCTTTGTATCACCCTTGCTCTTTGCTAAAAAGACATGGGGAAATTGGCAAGAAAACAACCTGCTTAATATTAAAAAATGGGACTGAACTTGCAAATTTTCTTGGCTGTGTTATAAGCTGTGTTTGGCAAGTCACACAACTCTTCACTTTACATAGCCTCTCTGATGCTCAGTCTGATCTCTCTTGGGAAGTTTTGGAGTAATTTAGAGAGACAGAGCCATGTAAGTGCTAAATATTATTGTTACTCTCATTTATTCTGTGCACAGTTTTTTATTTAAGTGCTACATCTTTGTATCTTTCTTAAGAGGATTACAGGGGTATTTTCTTTCCCCTTTCCCTATAGTTCACAGAATTCTGTATAACTAGTTTATTTGTACAAACTGGAATCTCACAGATTTCCCATTGCTTCTAAATAAATTGCTACATTACATCATCAACATGTTTGTGAAGAACATAAAAGTGTAGAAACTGCAGGTGATGTGTGTGGGGCCAGGCAGACACCTTGGTCTTGGTGGTGGTACTGAATACTGTGGGCTAAGAAATATTAAGTCACTGCGACAGTGCTGAATGCAAAGGGATAACTTCCTCTTTCTTATGGCACAAAATCAATGTATAGCATCAAGACTGTATATTGACAGCTTGATTATAAAGGACACTGAATATACTTGACCCTGGAATAGCACCAGAATGGAACAGAACAAGACATTTATACAGCACAACAAGGGTAGCATGCATTAAATCCTGCTTGCTCAGTTCTCAGTTGCTTGAGATATTTTTAAAACTTGTTACCATTACTCTTTCTTTTTCATATCTTTTTGCTTTCCATTTGCTTTTCTTTAGCTCTTGGGCACTCATGCTTCCTCCACATGTGTATTTGGCAGTTCAGCTCTGTGACAAAGCTTTGTCACAACACACCACTGCTTGCTCTCCTGTCACGTTTTGCTTAGTTTGTGGAGAGAAGGCACAAGCTTGCCATTGAAACTGGGTGAGAGCCATTTGTTACATGAGTTTTGTCCTTTAAAATTCTTGTAGCAGGAGTAAGGTTGATGCTGTGGGGAGGTGGGCAGTGTCCTCACTCAGACTGGGGTTGGCAGGAGCCACAGCAGCAGAGCTGATGGTCTCCATCACCCCGCTGAGCCGTAGTTTGTCCCTCCAAGCATAACAACAAAGGAGCAATCCCTGTGGCATGTCTCTCTGCCTTCCTACATATGTTCTTCATCTTGTTTCAAGTGTTGTGTCCTCTCTTAACACCAACTGTGAGTTAACTGGGCAAGAGTGCTGGTTGTCCTACCCACTTCCAGCTGGAGTATAAGACAGGGGACTGAAATGAAAGACCATAGTAAACATTATGATTCATTTCATCCAAAAAGGACAAAGCACTAAAAATGGTAGCAAGAAAAATCTCTGCTTTCTCTATTTTAACTTGTGGATAGCTGCAGTTACTAAAAGCATATTAGGCAGTTGCAAATGAGGGAGAAATTAGTCTGCAGAGTAATTGCTAAAAATGGATTTGGCACTGCAAAATTTGTGAGAAGTTCCAGTTTTCACAGGAGAGTGTAACCTCCTGCTTGTGAGTCACTTCTGTGGCTTTTCTTCCTACCTCATTACTGCCTGACCCTGAGCATTGCAAAACTTGATCTCTCTTTTGCCACAGAATAAACCACAGTGACATGATCTGCCACCTCTCCTTGACGTGTTCTGCTTCCAGTTACCGTTTCCTCTGTCATTTCATTGCTGGCATAGTTCTCATAATACTTTATCTCTGTTTCATTGTTGTTTCCCTTATTTTCCTTTGACAGTGAGCACAAATTTCAAAGAAATGAAAGCTATCTCAGCTGTTTCCCCAAGCAGAGCAGTCCCACCAGCCTGGCTTTCTGATACACCCATCCCAAATGGGATTTTGTTTGCCCTTCTCTGCACATCTTTCTTCTTACCATCTTCATTTCAGGAATGACTTACTGATGGGAGAATCTCTCCCAAAGACAAGGAGACACAAGAAGTTAGATAATTCCTATTTTTCCTTTTTATTTTTCTTTTAATTTTTTTTCCTTATTTTGAGGGGCTAACATTTAGGGATACATCATTCATGTTTCTACAGTCAGTAAGCAAAGGTCAGTCTGTGCTGTAAACAGGGCTGTGATTTTGGTACAAGTCAGGATGCCGTCCAAGAATCACAGCAGTGTATAACAAAAACAGGGGAGGTGCAGGATAAATGTCATCTGTGGCTCACCATGTGGCTGAGGATCCAGCATCATGCTGCTACCCAAGGAGCTAGAGTAACATTGGTTCAGGTACTGCTGGAGGTGCTGCAGTTGTAATTGCTTCCCATTTATTGGCCAAATACCTTCTTTGGGTTTTTTTTCCCCCCTCTTTGCAACAGATTAGGAAGGAATAGTGAAGGAATACTGTTTTAACTGAGGTGGGTACTCATCATTCCCCTCCCAGTCTCAGGCTTTCAGGCAGGCACACATTCAGGAGGGAGAAGTTGCCTTCCATGATCTCAGTGACTGTTTCTTGCAAATTTAAGCAGGATATTAGATTGCTGTTTTACATTCTTGCAGAGCTGCTAAAGCACAGTGTGGGTAACGTTGAGTGCACATCCGTCAGGAGAGGAAACATTATCCCCTTTTTTTATTATTTAGAGAATATTGGTGCATACAGATGAGCTTGGCTCTGGCAAGTCACTTAGGGAGAAAAAAACCTCAAATCATTGGAATCCACTTACTATGTCATTCTCCCTCTCAGAGTAACTTTCAGTCCTAGGATCTTTGTAGGAAGCAGTTATATAAATTAGGGAACTGAAACGTGTTGTGTTTATGTGTATGTTTGTGTAATATCCATCACAAAATGCAGCTGTTTCAGAGAGGGATTTTGCAGTGCTTAAGAGGTGCATCACATCACAAACCAGATGACAGCATGCAGGGAAGAGAACCTTATGCAATTAGAAGTACAATTTGCTACAGAGAATAAATCTGGCAAACTCATCCCTGTCAAGTTGTTTATCTGTTTAGCTCAGTTGCATTAACAAAGAGAAGCCCAAAGCACTGTCTCCTTTTATGCTGGGGGTTTCAGAACACTGAGCTAGGAGATAGTCCCTAAAATTGGTATCTTATGACGTTATGATACAAGACAAGAGGTGCATGAGCAAACAGATGGAGCGAGCACAACTGAAACCTTTGCATTGAACATAATGGGCCATGGTCACACCATCTGCCTAACTCTTCTGGAGTGTTTTGTAGTCAAATTCTCATGTAAAACAGCCTAATTCTTGGGAAGATTGCCATAAAACCTTTACTGACTGCAGGGAAACGGGATTTTCACTTAAATCACAATTCTGGAATACTGTTACAAAATTGCACTTTTGAATATTTTATCCATGGCTTTGGTCTAGAAATAATCCATCAAATTGTGATGGGATGCATGCTGTTATTAGAGCTGATTTTCCTGCTCTAGTTTGTTGTTGTAATTTGTGGAGAAAGGCCATAAGTTAAATCTCTAATTCACAAGTTTTAATGTAAATCATATCCCATTACAGTACATCATAGTGATATAATACAATATGTTAGTTTGCCCTAAGTGGATGTATTTGTCTCTATTTTCTGGCTCAGATAATAGTTACCATCTGGGCGTGTGTTAATTTTTTGTTGTTGTTTCTTTTAATCATTTGTGTCGCTGCTTGTTTTAAAGCCGAAAATGACTAAAATTTGAAGCTGATTTAGGAAGTTGCCTGGAGAATATCAAAAGGAACATCAGACACTTTAAACGCTTCACATTTTTAACCTATTACCAAGAACACTTCAGTAGCCTTGAGGCAAGTTCCTCCCTTCTTTCTCCAGTCTCTGTTTTTGGATATCTTATAAAATCAGCAGCACTGGGGTTGAGCATGAGGGAGAAGGGCAGAATCCCAAACTTCAAACCCTTTCTTTTATCTGGACTTAACAAAGATAGTGTTGTGAAGGGCTTTGGTGTCCCCCACCCCCACGTGCAGGATGCAGAGAGCTATGTCCAGCCTGACAAATCCAAGTGTTCCTATTTCTGACTGCTGTGAGCATTTGTGCTGCAGTAAGTTTTGTCTTAGGAGTCTGTGCATATAGCTGTAACATTCATTATCTGTATATTTTATATGCATGTATTTTGTACATCCTTCAGGCTGTTTTATTCAATCTCTTGCAAATCTCTATGCCAAGCCAGTAACAACACATCATATGAAGGAATGTAGATGCCTAATTTGCACCTAAATTTTATGTTCTGGTGAAGATGTCCCTGTAAAGTAAGTGCATAAATTCCTTATAAAGCCACTGGGGAGAAACAGTTGCTTTGAAGGTTCCCAAAAAGTGATCTTTTCTACCTGACTTTGACACTTAAGTTGCTCTCAGTAGTGCTGTGATCTTTTTCCTTCTGATGAAATCTCAGGGATTTGAGGCATGATATTTTTTTTCTTGTTCTGCTCTGGTGCAAGGTGACTGTGGTGGTCAAAGATCACAAAGAACATACTGAATTAAGTTTGGCCTCTGCTGGGGAACAAAGGGTATATATTCAGTTTTCTGCTTTGGGGCATCTATGAAAATATTTTAGATGTCAATTTGGAGAGCATTAATATAGGTTCCAAACTTGCACAGGTTTAGATAAGGATTACATGCTTCACAGCGTTACCTCTGCCTTCTGACTGGTTCCTCATGCATAGGCAGGCACATGGCTGTAAAAACTTTGCGTTTCAAATCATGTAACTTTTAAAACCTGAGCAAATACAACCCTGTTTATTCTGGTGCATCATTTTCTGTAGGGCAGTGCCCAGAGAAGCTGTGGATCCCCATCCCTGCGAGCATTTGAGGCCAGGTTGGATGGAAACCATTTGAGGATGGTTTCTAGTGGAAAGTGTTCCTGCCCATGGCAGGGGGATTGGAGCTAAATGGAAATTTGGATACAACTTTCTAGACTGCCTTTGAGCCCTTTACCCAATTTAATTTTGCTCACCACAGACAGAGAGACAGCAAGGGAGAATTTATCCCAACAGCTTTCCCAGACCAAAAAAAAAAAAAGTGTAAATCATGTCTTCTAATTATTTCTATTCAGACATGGAAATCCAAATCACACAGTCCCTAATGATGTTACACACAATGAAAGGAAGGACCTTTACCCAAATACTTGACTTTATTGTATCATGATTAGAAGCAACAAATAAATGAGAGAAAACAAGGGTTTGGCTAAATGGAAAAGTCATGGCTATTTTCTCTCTTCAAACTGTTTTGATATGATAAACTGTGAAAAAAGAAATTACACAGGAGAAAACACTTGAAATTACTACTTGTATTGTCAAACAGTACGATTTGCTTGAATATCTAATGTTCAGACATCAGTATTTGTCAGAAGCAGTCTTGAGATCAAATCCTCTAAGACTGACTTGAGTTTGAGAAGCATCTTCCTTTGCTATAGAATTTCATCATTTATAATGTGCTTCTGATGAAGGTTTTTGGGTATAACAAGATTTATATGGGCCAAATACACTGCCACGAGATAGATGTATGTACATCACCACCAATACAGATCAGCATCCAACCGGACAAAAGGAAAATAAATTGAAAATTAAATTGCTTGACACCTGTCCCAAATTAAATTCTTTTGTTTGTTGTACATGCTAGAGTTAAGCGTGACTTTGCCCATGCTTTAGGCTCTGTCATTTTTGTATTTGACTGTGTAAAATGTATCAGATGGAGTGGTGCTGTGTATTCAGAAGTTCAAAGGTGGGGCACAGAAGCTTCAAGCATAACAAAGCTTCTGTTAAGTGGAACCAGCCATACTCCAACAGAAAAAGTGGCCAAGGGCCTTAAAGGAAATTAAAATGAGCCATAACAATTGGAATTCACACAACAGCATAAAGGATCTTCGAAAGATAAATAATACATGCATTAAAAAGCGTTGAACAGGAATTAATGTGATAATGGAGATTATCTCTCAAAAGCAAAAACAAAATCTTAAAATAAAAATAAGAACATTGAGTGAAAAACAAAGCTCTGTGACACCATGCCTGTGAAGGCTTCACAGGGAAGGCACACCTCCAGCCTGGGCCTTCTGCCTGCACAATCTCACAGGACACCATTGCATTTTCATTATGTGTTCCTAAAATGGACTGGTACAAGCTGGGCTGGCTTAGGTTTGAATGCAACAGGAAGAAATGTTCTGATGCAACTGTGAGTTTGTGGTTTGGGTTATTCAGTTGGGGGGTTGGTTTGTTTGTTTGTTTGTTTGTTTTAATGCACAAGGCACATAAGACTAAAGAGAATCATCAGAACAGCCCAATCCTTCTGTGTATTGGCAGTGAAGCATAGGGAGCATGTCTCTGTTTACTCCATAGGCAATATCCATAGGCTGTAATGGAACAAACACCATAAGAATCTGTTGTAACATAGAAACACATCATCAGTGTTCTAGACTGTTGCAGTAAGAATTTCATTAGGTGAGTACATGCTGGTATTCCCATAAAGAGCTTTGCACTGCAGTAAAGAATGCGAGAAAAGCCATCCCCGACTGATCAAAGTCACAACCAGTACACAGAGCTCAGGTTTGCTTTTGAAACCACCCTCCACCACCCCCAGCTGGAAGATTATCCAAATGATGTCAGAAAAGCTCTGACTCAAAAAATCCTTAAGGGCTTGTCCCAAGGTCATCTGAAGTCAAAGGGCATGTTTATATTGACTTGTTGAGTTTTGGGTCAGATACCTTAACTCCTCATACTTGTGACATCCAGTTCCCTAATTGTGTGCACATAAAAGGAGAGAACATGAAAGCTGTCAAGTTTCTGTGCCCATGATTGTCCTCAGTGATGCTTGGTACTCCTTTTCCAGAAGAGCTTCTGCTACCTTCTCACTCTGGGCTGTTTGATGACTTAACAAGGAAAGCTCCTGCCATCAAACAAAGCTCATCCAAATACACATTTTCCTTTGATGCATCCCAGGTCTCGAACTGAATTTCTTCAAAAGCAATAAACAGAAAAAAGAGAAAACAATTATCATCTTTGTGTGTAGACATCTGAGCTTTTAAAACAAAGCTTGCTTTCATGTCTTCCAAGTGTTCAAGGCTGGAAGTAGGCTTTTGACCTGATTCTCCAGGGAAACTCCTTTAGAAAATAACTTACTCTTTGATTTCTTGTCAGGGTTTTATTTCATGGCAGTCTTCCTAGACTAATATTATAAAAAGGACAATTTCAGGAAATAGCCTTGAAGCTGTAGAGAGGATGCTAAAAGTTTCAGAAATAAAGAAGTTGCATGTTAATTGGAGAACACAGAATTAGCTGAAAAAGTCAGCATCAGCAGACATTCTGGCTTGTGTGTTGTGAAGACAGTTTCTTCACACTGGTGGATATGATACACCTTTCGTTCACACTACTTGTTAGAGTGCTTGTCAAATTTATCCCCCCCAAGGACAGCAGGAGCCTACATGCTCAGGGATGGGAGTAAACACTTTACAACAATCATTTTCTCACATTGTCATATTATTTTATTTTAGTCCTGGAAATACATTTTTCATCCAGTGGATTCCCTGGTTGTAAGATGCAGTGGAAATATTTCATGACTGAAAATATTTCATCCTGCTTACTATATTTTATTTTTGAACTTCCTTGAGAAGTGGCTCAATTCTGAAGAATGATGAGCACATTAATACTTACATTGAAAACCTGGACTTGCATGAGTTTTACACATTTTTTTTCGTTTTCTCTTTAATGCTGCCTATCATTTACTCAGACACAAGTATTTGTAGATGGCTGACATGGAACTCAGAGCCATAAGACCTGGCTGTGCTTCTCAAACCACTACAGTTCTTCAGTCGTGCATGAAAAAACTGAATCCTTCAGACAGGAGCTTGGCCTGTTCTTTAGGTGATGACACTGATACACAAGGAAATATTTGATCAATGCTACTTCACAAGAAGACAATAAAAACAAATAACCTAAATTCTGTTTCATATAAATGTTTAAATTGCTAAAAATTATTTGGGGGTCAAAGGAAAAGATACTATTTCCACATCAGAAGTTCATGCCTTGGTATTCCTTTGCTTTAAAACAGTTCTCCAGACTTTTTACTACTCAGACTTATCACAACTTTCCACTGTATTTTATTAGCCCAAAGCCAAACTTATCCACCATTTTTTTCCAATAAAAAGCACTTGGAGATGATCCCTTTCCATGCCAGGCAATGGTGTTTGTTAGTAGTCTGTTGTTTTCCTTTTACCATTGACTCTCTCTGTAGCCTGTGACACATTTTATTTCCTCATAACAAATTCAGCCAAAACACAAGAGATTTAGTTCCTCCATGTATTTGTAGCATTTGGAGCCACAGATGATGCCTGTGATTATCTTCTGAAAGGCAACAGACTTTAATCCAGTGATCTAGAACAGATCTCATACTTAATGATGGACAAAGAACAGCCTGAAAATATCTTTCATTCTTAGCCTAATTCATGATGGACAATCCTCCTTGTTCCTCATCAGTATGTTACAGTGACTAATGACAAAACCTTCATCTTATTTCCTCTCTGAATTTACCCTTCTACAGCTCCCAACTACTGTATCCCTTTAATCTTTGTCCCCTAAAGGTTAAAGGGTTAAAAGCTTTTCCTGTTGTAAGGTAGCACTATTCTTTGATAAAGTCTCCTCTTATCATTCTTAGTGTTGGAAGATATGACAGAGAAGATATTTTAGAGTCAGAAACCAAATAATGTAGCCTTTGAGGAAGCCTCTAAGGAAGCCATGAGCTGAATTACATGTAATTGTTTATGCGATGCAATTTCAGGGACATGACAGTCCTTTTAGTGTCATACTGTAAAGATTCTTACTATGCCCTGGAGGAAAACCTGACAGAAGTAAGCAAACAAAGTTATTAATCACAAATCTGGGTTGTTTTTTTTTCTTTCTTCATATAAAATGTGTCCAAAAAAAAGCAATAAAACTCCTCATTTGTTCTATTATTCCCCGGGAAAGATGCAAACTGCATTACCCACGCAAATCATACCTACAATTATTAGGAGGAAAGTGGTATTAAATCCTAAAATGGCGCATAGATAATTATCATAGATAATCCAGCTAGTTCTAATGACAAGTCTATTTAAAAAGGTCTATTTTCTGACCTAGCAAAACTGAAAATATTTGTGAGAAAACAAAGTAAATCCCAGGAAGCTTTGTAATGAGCTTTAATTCTATGACTTGATGAAGCAGGTCTGAAAGTTTTCACTTAAAACCTTAGTATCATTTAACCTCAGTTTGTTTAAAGAATTACTTGAGACAGGAAGTTTAATGAAAATTAAGCATCTTAAATTCAAGTTAGATCCCACACAGACTCTGTCTTACCCTTGTTGGCTCACATTGTCTGGCTCAGGGATTAATGCAAGAAGTCTTTAAAAAAACTCAAGTTACAACAACGTTTTAATGCTCAACTAAAACCAGTATCAATTACAGGTAAAACTCTACAAGTGTTGTCATTTCTTCAGGTCTCAGTTGGGGTGGCAGCTTGTTTTCAAAAAGTGGGATACTTTGGGGGCTGCTTAGGATCTTCCTTTTGCCTCTTCGATCTTAAATATATGATCAGTGGTGAGTTTCTCTGCTTGCAGTGATGTATTTGACTTGGGCAGTAGTTTCCATTCCTAATTCACCAGGTGCTATAATGCCTTTGAAATTTTGTTTTGAAAAACTGTCCCCTTTGCAATATCATCGCAGTCCCATAAATTCTTAAGCTTGACGTTCTTAAGAGTGCTTGAAAGTTCTCTCACTTGCATTAAAAATATAGATTGTATATATCAAAGTCTCCTGGCTTTATAGATAAAGTACTTTGAAACTTTATATTATTAGCATGGCACACTTGCTTGAAGTACTAAAATAGTCTCTTCAAGTGAGCTTCTTCTATTAAATCCTTCTGTAGGATTCATGTAACTTAAAATTTTAATTAATATGTTTCATAGCCCTGCAAGTATTTAACTCCTCAGTTATATACTCAAGCAATCCCTTAGTTATTAAATAAACAAAATATTGATTACTTGTAACAGAATCTTCCTCCAGTCATAAAAGCAGGTACTTGTCATCACCCAGTTCAAACTAGCATCAAGGTTAAACCACAAGCAAAGTTTAAAGCTGGATAAATTACTTTCTGTTACAGGGTCGTTTTTTTACAAAATTTAGAGACAGAAAAAAGTTTGACAAGAATCTGTACACAAGGAGGTCATCACCTCTGGAAGAGATAATGAATTGACAGTAATCCTAAAAGCTTCACTTGATATTTCTCAAACATAGCATTCTTTTGACATCCTCTTAATTCTTGGTAAGTTAGCAGAAGATACTAGTGTGTCATTTGTATCATCATTTATAAGACAACATTTCTTCACTGGAAAAGCTCTGTGGTTTGCAATTACATTGTTGTGCAGAAATTAGGTGGGGTATTTTTATGGATGAATCTATGGCTTGAAATAACTGAGGTTGCTGTATTCTCAATGTACTCAATTAAAGAGTTAATTTGTTAGCATCTTCTAGGATAATCTTATTTTGGAGGGAAGAGACAAAATTGTCTTCACTTGAGTCACAGAGTCACTCTGATTATAGACATCCCTAAGGAAGGATTTTTGCTTCTCTGGCTTGGGAGAGCTTTAGCACCTTATTAAATTTAAGTTTACAGTTTCAAGTCTCACAGTGGATATTTTATATGTGACAAGAAAAATTTTACAATGTTTAGAGTACTTGAGAGTTTCAGAGGATGTCTGTGTGAAAACACAGAGTAGTAACCAAGTTTGCTGAACTTTTACTGTCCTTTCTTCCCTTTTACTGCTTACTCCCATTTCAGTTTATTCACTGGAGGTTCTAATTCTTCCCAAATTGCTGTATTGGAATCTAATTCCCTCATATTGCTATGCTTTGAGAGTCTTTACGTTGATGAACAAAATTAGTCTTTTTAGCAAGTAATTGCTTAAATTACCTTAATCATATAATAATGTAAGGTCAGCAACAAAATTATATATACTTTAGCTGAATTGTTATAATGCTGATGACATTAAGTGTCAAGATCTAACTTCATCCTGTCTCTCTCAAAGCCAAGGTTTTGTACAACCCCAGTGCAGTTTGTTCAGTGTAATTTAGTTTGAGGTGTTTATCATAGTGGAGATGGCCAAAAAGGTATTTGAGATAATTAGTTAAGTGATTTTATAATTACTGAAACATCTGCTGGAATTAATTCTGGCAAGGCAGCCATTTTATCGAAATAAAAATATTCTCATAATGCTTTTGTCAAAATAGCTCCCTTGGAGTCATTGAAATGGCTGTGGGGAAGAATTTGGGGCATTGAATTAGTCTTTGGGTGCACACTGCATAAACTGCCTACCTTTCTGTCTTTCCAGCTTAGGAACACATAGCTAGGCTCAGGGCAGGAAGTCTTTAGCTGCTTATATTAAAATTCTTCCAGCTTCTTCAGCACTGGGGTTCTTCTGCAGAGTCTGAACAGTCCCTGTGCCAACCCCTCGGTCTTTTCACTTCTTAGGGCTCTAATGAGAATTCACAGATCTGTTTGTTTCAAGGTTTTGTTTTTTGTCACTCCAGACAGCTGTAAGCCTACACATCCTTTTTCAGAATCCATAAATGAAGATGAACTTCTACAAACACAGCTATTATTTAGACTGTTTTTAGAATTTAACAGCAGCTAACATTTTGAGAGCTTACGTTTTGGAAAATGACAGTGATGCTGCAATTGAGTATCTGTGGTAGAAAAAAAACAGTCTCTTGACAAAAAATTGTGGGTAGAGACTAAAGTTCATAAATGTATTTCTTTAGTGACTGCAGGTGGCATGTTTGCCATTAAGTTCAGCAGTGTCAGTGGACACAATCTGGGTCAATAGCACCCAGTAATGCTCAGTTGTCTCAGTGGTTCTTGGTGCAGTTTTGCCTTAACCCAACTGAAAATGTGATTTATGCACAAAAAAAGGCAAGAGATGGTGAGTGGCAAGAAAGTACTCAAGCAAAGTGTATAAAAATAGCATTGCATTTAATGTTCTGAAATTTTCTATAAATCTATTGGCAAGATGGAGCAGGCAATGGACACTGATATTAAAGACAGGGAAGGAGAAAACAGCTCAGGAGTTGTATATCAAGGTAAGAAGAGTATTTAGAGAAGTGTAAGTGGTGATGGAGAGGAGGATGGGATGGCAGTGTGTAGTTTGTATTTACAGTCATTAAGATTAAAAGAATTGGTGTAGTTCAATAATGCAGAGCTGGTGTTAGATTTCTCTTTTACCTTTTAGAGCAGATGAGTTTAGTAAGGACTGGTTACTTCAAAGCTAGCTTAAAGGTTTTTATGAACTTGTCATGTATCTGAAGTTTCCTCACCTCCAAGAGAAAACAAGTGAATTTTTAGCTCCAGGTCATTTTCTGGAAGAGTGGAGGGATGGCAAGGCAACTGGTTGGTTGTCTGCAGGGAGCAAGACCTGCTGTAAGGCAGCTTACTGTTTTAAATGGGTTGAAAAGTATTTGATGGAAGAGGTGTGAAAGGCATTCAAAGAAACATCCCAGGGTATTTCTGCTGAAGTGCTGGATATTTTCTCTTTCTGCATCACAGTCATCACTGCTGAGCAAGACTCCCATTTTCCTCCACAGCTTTCTTTAGAGGGGGTTAAAAAAAAAAAAAATAGCACACAAAAAGACATTGGAAATATGGGCTTTTCTTTCCTCTTTTAAAAGATGTTAAGATTTATTTTTCCATTGATATGTGTGGATGATCTTATTTCAAAGTCACTTTGAAATTTTGGAGAAAAGGAGGCTCAGGGGGGACCTTATCTACAGCTCCCTAAAAGGAGGTCGTAGCCAGGTGTGGGTCAGTCTCTTCTTTCAGGTAAGAAGTGAGGATGAGAGGAAATGGCCTCAAGTTGCACCAGAGAAGGTTAAGACCAGGTATTAGGAAAAAATTTCTTCACTTAAAAGCATGGTCAGGGATTGGGGTAGGCTGCCCATGGAAGTGGTGGAATCACCATCCCTGGGAATGTTCATGGATGTGGCACTTGGGGATGTGGTTTAGTGGTAAACACAGCTGAGTTTGCTGTTGGACTCGATCTTGCAGGTCTTTTCCAACCTTAGTGATTTTTAGGGGGGTGTATGATGGATGAAAATTTCATTCCAAATGAAAAGAACTTTTAAGTTTAAAAAAAAAAAATTAAAGAAATGTTGATTTGTATTGCAGCCAACAATTTGTTTCTCACCATTTTTATTGGTATTATTTTTATTGTAGAACAATGTTTTTAGTGGCAAGTCTTGTGGCTTATGACATAACTAAAGCCATTTAGAAGTTTATTCTTCTGTGACTAAACTTTCATCTGTCAGAATGTGTGTCAAAATACAAACATTGACATCTGGAATGCTGAAGCTTGTGAAAAATCTCACCATTTAGCTGGAGGCAGAGCATGCATTTAAACTTGTTGGATCAAAGTTTACAGTAGGCAATCAGCATCACCTCCCTGCCTGCAAGAAGTCATTTGTTGGTGTTCAATAAAAAATAAAAACAAAAATTAAAAAAAAGACAAGTAAGAAAATAATAGGTACAGTTAAGACTGTGCAGCCGGTGACTATTATTTGTGTCTCTAAATCCTTTTGTTTCCAGAGAAAAGTTTGGCAGTTGGCAAAAGCAACACAGGCAGCACAACTGTTGTGTTTAATACTGTGAAATTGTTCAGGAATTAATACTTAGGTAGTTGCAAGTTTGTAAGGAACAAAAAAGGAATATCTGCTGTAGAAAAGGGTAGCTTATCAGGGTACATTTGCATGTAGAAATACAAACGTGTGTGCAGAAGCACAGTGGCAAACAGCATTGGAAACAAAATCTGTCTCCTTGATGGAGTAGGGGAGCCTTCACTAAGACTGTGGAGCATCCAGTGCTCATGAAAGATCAGGTAAGGTCACCTAAACTCATCCCTGTCATTCACAGCCATAAATTACCTTGTTTTAAAGAGCCTGTTACACGTTTTTTTTCCTGTTCTGATTTCCCCCACTCTGTCTTGTCCCTGCTTTCCCTAAGAGTCCCACAGGGGTTGCACCAAAGGAATGGCACAGTAGGGATAAAAAACATTAAGGAATGTTTTTGCCTTAGTGCCCCCGTTTCCCATGGCATAGATGTGACACAGGGATTTCACCAAATTGCCTCATACTCAACTGATTTGCTGCAAGACTTGTGTCCTGTAGTGCTTATTTCTGTTCAGCAGGCAGCAGGTAGATAGTGCCTTTCCTTAGATATAAACACCAGTAATTTTGTCTGTGTAGACAGTGTTGAGTTCTTAGAAATCAGGGAGCTCATCAAGCCCAGACTAATCTCAGATTTTGCCCAAGAAACATCTCACTTTCAGTGCATGAGTAGAAGAGCACCTGGCACAACATCTGAGGAATGCTCTCAGACCTCCCTGGTTCCATTCCTAATGCCAGAGTTTGGAGAACTAAACTAGTATCTATGTGTAGTGGTTTAGATTTGATAATTTCGTTTCCCAGCCAACGCACCAAATGTATGTTGTGCTTTTAAAGCAGTAACTAAAAATTACAAGAAAACTTACTTATTTCTTGCTGTGAGATATGGATTAGAATGAGAGCAAAACAGGCTTAAAACTTAAAAGGAATAAAGAAAGTTTATTAACAAAACTACAAGAAAAAACTCCCATCAGCCTCTCACAGCTTCAACTTCCTCCCAGCTCCCAAAGCTATCTTAAAGCTAAAGTCACCCCATGACACCATGGTAGATGGACATTGGCTTAGGAGTCACTTATTCACCTGGATGTACCCATGAGACCAGACAAGGAGAGAGCAGTGACAGTCACTGTGACCTATGCAAGGCTTTTGACAGGTCTCCCACAGTACCCTTGTATGCAAATTGGGTCTGTTATTTCCAGATTTTGGGTAGGTATATTGTAAGGTGGGTGGAAAAATTAACTGAAGTACTAGTCTTGAATGGTTGTGATCATGGCATGAAGTTGGTGACTGGTTCCTGGACTTCCTCAGGGGTCTCAGGGGCAGACTCTTCTCAGAGGAGCACAACAGGAGAAGAGGCAGCAGTCACAAGCTGCAGCAAAGGAGATTTCAATTAGATCCTTAAAACAAAATTGGGTGATCAAAGACTGGAGCAGGCTGCCTAAAGAAGGTGTGGCATCTCCATCCTTGGAGATATTCCAGATTCCACTGGGCAAAGCCCTGAGCAACCTGATCTGTCTTTGAGGTTGGCTCTGCTTTGAGCGGGAGGTTGGACCAAACAGCCATAAAGTGACCCCTGCATCTTTAATTATGCTATGATTTTATAAACCACAGGATAAAAAATACATTTAAGAATACCTCCAGTAGCCCAGCTCCTCATTTTCATGTCAAATGCTTAACACTGACTTTGGGGCAGAGCAGGATCTATTTTAGTTTCTTCTGCTCTTTTGTGTCCAGGGCCAAAGTGCCTGCAGATACCTTCTTGCAGTAAATTGTGCTGCTCTAATGGACTTCCCAGCAGTGCAGGGGATGGATGTTGAACCAAAGACACATGGAGTAGCATTCCAGGATAGCCTATTAAGTACCATGTCCATAAGGCAACCTGAGTGCTTAGAGCCTTCTACTCACAAATGAGGTCTGAGATCTTTGGTTGCCCTTTCTCTCCACTGTGCACTGAATTTAGCACATAACAAGGCAGTCTGAGCGTGGTGATACTGAGCCAGCTGGAGGGCAGGAGGAGATGCTGATGGGTGAGGTATCTTTCCTTCTGTCCTTCAATATAAAAAGTTATCATTTAATTGTTGCAACTGCTTTTACTGCAGGCTCTGATGTCGGACAATTACCTTATAAATTTCTAACCTTGTACCTGAACCCCGAGAGTCAGATATATACTTGGTAGAGCTGCTGCATTCACTAGGTTTTTACTAGGGATTGGTTTGACCTTAGCTATGCTCTGCTGTTGTCCAGTAGCAAAGCTTAAAATTTCTGGAATTGCTCTGCAGTGCAACTGCTGCACCACAGATTACAGTGGTTTCAGTGTACCCTCCTTTACTGAAGGCCACATCTCACCTGGCCAAACAATTGTTTATTGGCAAAGCCAATTTTAAATATTCTGTATTATGTACCTTAATTCACCCTGACCGCTATTCTTTTTGAGGCTGTGACCTTTTATTTACTCCAGAAGCTAGTTGGAGAGGGGAAAGATCATAGAATCATAGAATGGGTTGGAGTGGAAAGGACCTTAAAGAACGTCTAGTTTCAATCCCGCTCCTGCTGTGGGCAGGGACACCTACTAGATCAGGTTGCTCAAAGCCCCATCCAACCCAGCCTTGAACACCTCCAGGGATGGGGCAGCCACAGCTTCTCTGAGCAGCCTGTTCTAATGTCTCACCATTCTCACAGGGAAGAATTTCTTCCTAATATCCAATCTAAATCTCTCTGCTTTTAGTTTAAAGCCATTCCCCCTCATCCTACCACTGTCTGCCTCTGTAAAGATGTGGCAGAGATTTTAAGGGAATGTTTGAGAGCCCCTGGAGACTGAAATTGAACAGTATTTTCATAATTATTCCACAGACTAGTCTGCATGACATCAGTGTGATTCATGCAAGGTCATTACAATATATCTTAGTATCTAGGTAGAAAGTGGGAACAAGATCCTGGAGGGAGAAAAATACTGTTGTATTTTTGGAGTTGTATGTCTGATTTTGGTATAAAGTACAAACAGAATCGTAGATAAATTGTTAGGTTCTGTCTTGAGAAGTTGGGGTGAAGTAACATGGAAGGCACATTTAGAAAACCCCACATTTTCACAAGCCATTGACATGTTGTTTGATACAGATTATCTGTGAAGCTACAATTTGATGATAACCAGCACAGCAGTCAAAGTGTGAAATAAATAATAAGCAAAATATAGATTGTTTGGTATAATTGAAACAGTCGAACATTTATGACCTAAACTTTTGTTAATGCCTCTGCCTCTTCTAAGGGGAACAGTGAGGATTGTCACATATTTCTAAATGCAGATACTTTGCAGTGATTTCTTTTTGCTTGCTCCCTCCAAAAGTTCTCATTGCATCTCTTATTCCTCTTGAATGACTATATTGCATTTTGTACAATAAGTGGCATTTGAGTGTGTATTGGAAATGACCAGGATTGGTATTAGAAATTAAATAAAATATTTGCTTTTTTTTTTCCTTTTTGTAAATTGCTCCAATGGTAGCAAATTAACAGTAAATTGATAGAGAAAGGTAAGCACAGATCCTTTAAATCATAGTGAAGTTTTTGGCATTTAAGCTAGAAGTGTCTCAATTTAACACATCATTGGTTTGTATTATTAGAAATTTCATTGGTTTGTGGAGCGTATGATGGTTATGCTCTAAAATTGAAAGTACATAGGCTCAGGACTTCCACAGTAGGCTGAGCTCTCACGCAGTTACTGATCAGTGTGCAGCAACTGCCGTGGCTTGTTAATGAGCACACGCAAGCCACCATTAAAACCCTACTTGCCACTGTATAGAAAGATTCTTAACAGTACTTATTTTCTTGTTTATAGTTCCATATCAATCATGAAATGGGAACTGAGAGACCAGTAAATGTCATTTGCCACTTTTCGAGTGGCATGAATTTATCATCTTCATTGCATTTCATCACATTCATCTGTTTCCTTCCAAACAGGAGTAGGGGATTAGAGTGGAAGTGTGTCTTGAATCATTAAAAGAAACTCTGCTTAAAATAGTAAGGTAAATTAAGCTAGCAGACTTATTTCAGTTAATACTCAGACAGTGTGATCCAAACTCTTCTTGTACTGCTTTGAGCCGTGTTCCCTGAAAATTATCCTAAAAACCCCTTGTAACAGAGGAGATACTTGGTTAAATAGTAAAATATTTTTTGATGCTTGCTAAACTTTAAGAGGGTCTTTATTTGCCAATTTTTATGGCTGCCTTCTCCATGGTATATTTGGTGGGCACTTAACAAAGGTTTATTATGTCTGTAAAGTCCTAGCACAATATATATTCCTTGTCATGTGCAAGCTCTGTCAAATGTGCCTTCTGTCACGATCATGAGGCTGGTTTTATTCAGATGGTGGTTTTCCCATCTGTGGGGAATGAGAATTTCTCCACTTTTGTGTGCTGCTAGGAGGCAATTATTGGGACTTAAGATACGGTGTTTGCCTTTTCCCTCAGTGTGGTAGATTCGTCTGTTGTCAGCCTTTTGCTCTTAAGGCCTGATGTTTTTCATTGTTCCTTGCTGAATAAAAATTGCTAAAATGCTCATGCTGATGTAGCAGAAGAAGCTGATGTGTCTGAAGCACAGGTGGTTTCAGTGGCTTGTCCCAGTGGTGCCCTGTTGGCAGGGCAAAGCAGCATGGGCTCTGCTGGGGGCATGCCTGGTGACACGGCAGCTTGGGTAGGTGATGCCTGGAGTGCTCTGTGGTCCTGCAGCACGATGGGACATAGGCATGGCATGTCACCAGAATGGGTAAGGACACTGTTGGGTCTTTATCAGGTAGTTGCAGGTCTTAGTCACAGGATGGAAGAAGAGTGTTTGCAAAACACTTGGGAAACCAAGTAGCAAAGGGGATGCCAGATTACTTCTTTCTCATATCTGAAAGCTCCCAAGAAGAACCTAGCAGGAGCAGTTAGCAAGTTCGACCTGCTCTGCAGGTTGCAAATTAAATAGTCTCCTTTAATCTATTCCATGTGCTAAAATACCTCCACAGCTGAGAATGCTCAAATCCAGCCCCAGTATAGGCAGGCTGTTCATTTAGAGGTGCAAATCCTACCACAGTCATGCAGATATATTTGGTCAAGGACACTGTGATTCAAGACATGGCTCCTTTAGCACAAAGAATATCTGCAACATCTACACTCTCACTGAGACATTGCTCTGCAAAGCCCTTTTTTTAATTGAGCCAAAACTGGGATCTGAATGAGTTGTACTTGAAAGCAATTGTCTCTCTCATTTTAATTAATCAGTAGTAGTTGAATACTACTGGTTGAATAATGTATTTAATGAATAATGCTGTTGTCCATCAAATAAATTATTCAATTAATCTTTCTTTTTTGCATTAGCTAAACACTTCTATAGAAGTTTGCAAATATCCGTTGAATAATCTATTAGAATGATGCATTGCTTTTCAAAATTACGATACAACAAATAATTTTATCTATTATTCAGCCAAGTTTTCCCTTAATTAAAATTTGCATGTATATAACAACTGTTCCTGAAGAAACACAAAGGCTTTAGGTAGTAGCAGACATGAGATGGAGAGAAGTGTTTCTGTTATTTTGGGTGATTTATGTTTTTTAGCTGCTGTGGTATTGTGTTCTAAGAGTATGTCAGGGATGGCAAGAGTTCTGAAGAATCTTTTTTCTCTTTTTTTTCTTTGTTTGTTTCATTTTTTGTTTTTGTTCTGTTGTAATTGTTGCTGTTTGGTTGGTTTTGTTGGGTTTGTTCTATTTTGTTTAATAGAATTACTTTTAGACTGATCTCTAAATAAATTATATACATGTTACCAGTGAAGTGCAGCCGCCCTTGCAAGAAAAGTGGCTAGCAGTCAGTTCATTGTACAAGGGTGGAGAATGAAGAAACAGAGACTGAGGAAAAGAGCCAGTTCCACCACGGATAGATTCACATGGCAGATTCTGACATGCAGAGAGCTCTCACTCCTATCAAACAGCTCAGGGAGCCCATCTCAGAAGGGCTGACTGCTCCCATGAGGGTCCATAACTGTGGGTGACTGGGGGCCCAGCCTCCAGAACTAATATTTACACCAGTAATGTGCACAGGCACATCAGATGCCTGGACAATAATAAAAAGATTTGGTCAAAGGTCTAGTACAAGTAGAGTGATGGCTGATCACTGCTTCCTTCAGACATCAACACCAATTCTTGTGGGCAAACACAGATATTGGGGCTGGGAGGCAAAAGGGAATGTGCCCAAACTCCTTGTCCATCTTGCATCCTCTGCCTCATTTCTGCTGACATTCTAATGCACCCATGTCACATTTTTGGAGGTGACAAGCTGTCTAAGTCTGGCATTTTAAAGGCCTTTAGGTGCCTCTGGATTTTCAAGCTTCAGGTTTGGCCACTCTGACTCCATCTCTCTGGACTTGAGCAGAGATCAAGAGCACTCTCTGCCTCAGCAATTATGGAAATCCCTGCAGTGCCTCCCTGTGTTGTTCAAGACACCTGACTGCCCCTGAAGCATGGCCCTCAGAGGCATGGCCAGCTGGATGGTCCCAGGCTGAGGTGTTCTGGGAGGCCAGTGTCCTGTCCCTGAGGAGGGACTCAGGCAGTGGGAGGCTTTAGCTGTGGAATAGTGGAGCTGTGGTGCACAGGGTGGCCCACTGGACATTTTACACTCAAATTCACTTAAATTAAAGGATGGAAAGCCAGTCTTGTTTTGATTTAGAAGAGGATGGAAATCCTTTACTCTTGCAATTACATTTTTCCTTAGCTTCCAGTTAGTAAAATGAAAGAATAATTTAGAGGTTCAGAGGATCTCCTTGAAGTATAAAATAACCCAGTGAGTGCTGCATTTGGGGAGCTTGAAGACAGTCAAAGAACTACAGCTGAGGCCATTAAGGTTTTGTCTCAGCAAAATCCAGTGGGTTTTGATGTTTAGCAACTTGGTAAAGAATGCTTTTCAAAGGGAAAAAAGGGGGGGAAATGTAATATATTCAGGAATTTAAGTCCTAGTCTTTATTGCTAACCCTTGGGAATGGCTTTACAACAGCTCACCGTCTCTAGTTTTGAGTGTCTCTCAAAATGATGTAGGCTCTTGATCTAGCCAACTTGCCTGTATCTTTATATTTAAGTTGCCCTTCTTATGATTGTGGATTTAATTTAATGCAAACGGAATTGTGTCTAGGTGACATGATCAGACTGTGTTATGCAAACTCTTACATTATGACATTCCTCTCACACTAACTAAAAGCTTTGTTGCAACAAATTAATATAGAAAGGGTTATTTGTTTTGCTAGCAATAAAGGCTGTATATTTGCTGTTTAGAAGTAGTAATAAGGTTGACTTCTGCACAACCTTGGGGAAAAAGTTGTGTTATATATTTATTTTTGAAGAGTTAAAAATTAAAAATGCATCTTGTGTATGTTCAGCTGAGACGAGAGCGAAGGAGAGTACATACAAATTCCATCAAATACAATTAGCATAATCAGAGGCTGGATGAGAGCCACGAATGATTGCACAAGGGGAAAAAAAGTTGTTCCTGGGATCTTGGTACATTGCCTGAAGCTGAAAGGGACACAAAGTAGTAAGAACTATTTTTACCCAAGGGCAATTTTTGCTGATACTGCCCTTGCAAGCAGCTCTTATTTTATTATTTTTATAGATTCTTTTTCTTCCTTAAATTTGTATACTGAATTATCCATGAGGATAAATGTCAGAGTGGATTAAGATTAAATTAGGAACTAGATACTTCAAACCAAAAAACATCCCTCCTTCCTAGGCACTCCCTTTAGTTTAGTCTAGGCTTTTTTGCAGGGGGAGGAAGTTGGCTTTTTTCCCTGTAGATACACTAGGCTGCAGCTTCATAGACTGTATTTTCCTTTGAATCTTTTTACATTCAGTTTTAATGCACAGATAATTTAACTTCCAGTATCCCATCTTCTTTGGTTTAGGCCATCATTCTCTTCATAGAGTTCCTGAATTTCTTTCTTCTGCTTGTAATATAGCTGGATTATGCTCTTTGTCATTTTTCTTTCCTTTTTCCCCTCTGGTTCTGCTGCAGTGCACACAGGGGCATAGTCAGAGTTTACAATGGCTCCTACCATCCAGAAAGTGATGAGTAATTTAGACCACTTGTTATCCAGGGCTGCCAGACTCCAGCTTCTGACAGAGCCGATGGAGAGAAGTAGGTATGACACCAAAATTAGGTACCTGTATTACACTATTTAGCTGCTGCCCCTAGATCTTACCAAGTTAGTTATAATAACCCTATTGATGTTAGTGGATGAAAGCTCAGAGTTAAAAAAATTCCCCCGTGTTGTACACAGAGGCTTTGCCTATCTGCAAGACGATCTTTTCTCTCCTTGCTTCTTTTTTTCCCAAACCGGTGCTTTTTTTTCTGTCACTTTGTGTTTCATCTCTTGTTTTCTCATCATCTGCTCACCTCCTTTCCACTCCCTCTGACACATGCAAATGCTCCGGAATACATTCATGCACTCATACTTTATTAGTCTTTCTCAGATGCATACTTCTCTGGTTTTTATTTTTTGCTGGGCTTGTTTTGTTTGTCATTCTTTTTACATTTTAATGCAAAATGTGCTTAAGAGTGTCTATTTAAAACTGCAGTTGTTTAAACACTCCAAATGGTCCCTTTGGGAGGGTAGAGGAGTGCAGGGAGTACAGACAAAGGCGACTGATGATGACTTGTATGTTGCACTCCTTCCTTTGCCCACAAAACCGTGTTTATAGCATTGATCTGACCAGTTTCTGGCTCAGAGCAACTTTCAACAGTTGCTTAGTGTTCAAAATATTTTTTTAAAAATGTTAAACCCCAGTGCTTTTTCTCACTTTGTGCATTCAGAGATCTTCCCCAAGAAAAATTCCAATTGGCAGGAGTTGGTCAGTTGAGCACTACCAAGATGTTTTTGAGAAGATTTCAAGCACATACAGCTGGAAATAGAGCTCTCTTCCCAGAGGAAATGCCTGTTTTCTCAGTACAGGAAAGATTTGGGGAGGTTTTTAGATAGACCATTCTTTCCCTCTGGTACTCTTCCAGTTCAGATAATGCTACTGATGTCCCTGGGCTTACAGCTTGAGGTAAGATGCTGTGCTGGGTGTGTGACAGCTTTTCCAGACATGGAAATGTCACAAGTTTAAAGCCTCCCATTTTATGCCCTATACCTGTAAACAGGAATTTTATTCCACTGAGAAAGGCAGGTTTTTAGTTTGCCGGTGGAGTTAGCTCTCCTGGCTAGTTCTGAAAGGGCTTGAACTCCCTGAAGCTTGGTATTGAGAAAGTGTAGAAAACCAATCCAAGACCTACCTAGCTCAACCTTTGGTAAATAATTTCAGTGTACAAATTTACTCATGAAAGAGAAGGAAATTAAAATATGTCTCTAGATGACTAGTTCCAGAGGCAAATAAATAATTTTTAAATAACAGCGACAAGAGTATCTTACACTTTTCACCTCTTTAAGACTCACAAAGCTTTTTAGTCAGCAGCTGCTGTATAAAATGTGAACAGAGAAAGCTGTTTCCACGTGTCCAGCTGAATGTGGCCATGATGCAGTGAAACAGTGTGGGACTGGGTGAGAGGGCTCCTTCATCTCCTCAAAGCAAGAGGGAAATATTAGGCAGGCAGAAATGTAATTACTGGAGTTGAAACTGGACCGAGACAATGGGACTGACAACACATTCTTGGGAAATGTGCTCTTTGATCATAAATATCTGTGAAGCCGGCTTGCCAACCATATTGATTTTGGCAGTGGATTATCACTGACAGCCAGGATCTGCTGCGCTCCTGCTTAAAGCAGGGCCCTAATAGGTTTTTGGACAAGCATCCAGGGCAGTACGTAGAGAACAACTCCCAGGATACGTCCACCCCATCACAAGTTCCCTGAGTGTGTTGGGTTGGCCCCTGGAGAAGTCTTGTACTTCTCAGGTTTCACCAAGGGGAACCTTGGTGATCAGTGCCAGGATAGCAAGTCCTACACATTTGGGAAGTGCTGGCCCCACAGAGACCAGGTACAGGTGCACTGTGGAATGTCCAACCCACTGGCATTGGAAGATCTGTGCAGGTGCCCATCCTTATGCTGAGGCTGATCTGGCTCTGCTTCCATCATGAGCTTTGACCAGAATGAAAAAAAAAAGCCTGACCTGCACGACAGCTTTTTTCCTTCAAACTCTGCATTTGGGAGACAGTTGCTGGTTTTACCAAATGTAAGACCAGGGTTTCAACAGACAGCACATTAGGTGGTGATACTTAAAAGCTGCTGGTACTTTGTTCTTAAATGAAATTGAGTATAGCTCTGATGAGGCTGTTGGTTAATAAAACTTGAGAAAGTGCAAAATGATACCTGCACATCATCCAAATGATCTGTGTGAAATGCACAGAGATTGTTCCCTGGTCCTCAACTGATAATTCCAAGTCCTGCTGTAATACAAATAATAACCAGATATTTATGATAGATTAGAATTTACTTTTGGATCCATTAGCATTTCTGTTAAATCTGACAAACGATTTAGAAAATCTATATGAATTCAAAGAGCCTGTTCATCATATTTTGTGACAGCTGGGTGAATACTTGACATCTTTGTGCTCTTAAGAGAACATATGCAGAGACTCAATTTAATTTGTAGGGTTGAGGGAATTTATTTCCCTAATTTTGAGCCCACTAGCACATGATGGATTTGAAAGTTCAGTTCTAACAGGAGTATAATTGGGTTCTCATTTCACTTAGGAGCGAGCGTGATAGAAAGGGTGAAGAGAGAGATAGAGACATGAGGAAAATAAAGTAAGAAAATGAAACTGAGAATACTCTTGAAAAAAATTGCAATGAGATGGAAAAAAGAATGTAGCAATGCACAGCGTGAGAAAAAGCCCGTGCATACAAATAAGTTACTCTTTAAGGGGACAGAAGAGACAAAAAAATACATTCTTAATCATAGCGCCAAATGTCTTTTGGCTGAGAAGAGCTGATGCTTTAAAATTTACTCACTGTCATAGCTGAAAACAAAGACAAAATATTAAGTGTCTAAGTTGTGGGTAGGGAGAGATGGATGTTTCTCTAAATACTTTCTTGAGCTCAGTAAGTAAAGCAGCTCATCAAATGTTCAGTCTTGCAAAGACAGTCCTTCAGCATGAGTGTTTGTGCAAACAGTGAGCTGCAAGGGAAGGACACATGGCCATGGCCATGCAAACCAAATCCCATGGGTGAATATCTACCTTGCTGACCAGCAGTTGTTGTGTCATGTGTCCTGTGGTGGCAAAGGTCCTGTGGACAAAGACCATCTCACACGGCAGAGGTCAACTACCACAACACTTAGCTTGGTCTGTTCCCTGCATTCAAGGAAATGGGGCCAGTACAAGTGCTGGAGTCCTGTAAGGTGGCAGGATGGGCGTGATGTCTGCTGGCAGTTACACAGAGAACATAATTAGAGATGGAAGTGGCACTGTACCAAGTGATAGTGAAGGATTCTTCCTCTACAGTTCCTGAATACTTTCATAAGAGACAAAGATTTGGATTTCTTGATTTGGATCTGACCTGCTTACTACACATGCTTTGCCTTCTGTTCAGTCAGACTACAGCAGCTCCTTTTCTTACCATTTTTAAAAGCTGGGTAAACCCTCTGCTTTGGCCCTTAATGTGCACAGTGGGGTCAGTGACAGTGTAGGTTTCTTGTGTCCCTGTGCTGCTGAGGACTGCTGCCATATGAGCAGCACATCCAGTCGATGTCCTTCCTCATCCCATGCAACATGTGGGGCCAGGATTCACAAGCAGCACAGCATGCCAGCATTCTAAAATAGCTTTATTAACAGTCCTTAGGGAATACCTCTCCATATCCTTCATTTATCTTTTAAATTAATCACTTAGCAGAAAAAGAGGGAAGGAATTGAGTTTGGTTTCAGTCTAACTTAGCATTTATATTTTCCAAATTACTTCTAAACGAGCTGGCTTCTGATGTCCCAGGATGTGTTGGTGTGTTCTTTTGCCTCACATCGGACACGAAGTCCCTTTGCAGCTGGTCCAGTTGAACCAGCGTGAACCCAAGGCATTTGAAGGTAAATCTCTGTTCAGTGCTGTAGGACCTTGTCAGCTGCTCAAGCTTTAGCTTAGTACACAGCAAATAAAAGTACTTCTCCTGTCATACTTGTATTTGCTTTCATTTTTAGGCAAGAGCTACATTTTCAGCTGTATCACTGGCAACTTTCATTAACTCTCCTTGTTGAAAAGTAGCTTTTTCATCTTTGTGCTTTACTAACGTTGTAGAATTAAATGGGTTTTTCTGTCTTTTTGATTGTATCCTGATATTCTGTCACCTTTTGATCTCTGTGTAGTGCACATAGACTGGAAACTTCTTAATGTACAGACTCCTGGGGAAGGAGGGTGTGTGGGGGTGTATTTTTTTCTTTAGAGGGTGCCTACTGTGGCACAACCCCACTTTGGTAATGTGAAATAATAGTTATTAGTAGTATTAGTATTAGTATTAGTATTAGTGTTAGTATTAGTATTATTTCTTTCACATTAATTTTGTTTAAAGTGTATTGAGAACTCTAGGAAGAGAGGGCAATAGTAACCTACAGACACACCCAATGGCCCAAAGTACTAATACATTTCTGACTTTATACAGCAACTTCTCCTTAATCCAATCACTGGTTAATTTAATCCTGTTTCCTTTGATTGGATCCCCTGGAACCAAGTAATTTGTATTGTGTTTTAGTCTGGTATTTCTGATCATTGTCTTTGTTAATTTGATTAGGGTTGATTGAACCAGTCGTTGAAAATAAATCATATAATTAATCAAATGCAGCATTGGAAAAGCAGGCCCTCAGTCAGTCTTTCAGCTTTTACCTCTTGTTTTTTTTCCCCAGTATATGAAGCTTGGACTACTTTTAGAAAAAGAAGGTGAACCTTTTTATAGCATCCACATCTCAATAATAGAAGGGGAAGGAGATAAAGATACATACATCTATATACATATGCATATTTAATTGATGGAATGGAATGGAATGGAATGGAATGGAATGGAATGGAATGGAATGGAAGTCATTCAGTGGGAAGGGACCTACACTGTCATTCCATCTAACTTCATATCTCCTCTCAAAGCATCTCAATGTCATAAATTTTGTGACCCTTTCTGAGAAAAGCATGTTTGGTGGAAGATCTTGCTTAATGACTCAACTGTCTTGCTAACTCAGTGGTTTTAAGAAACTCAAAATGTGATCTATGTTTGAATTTGGCACAGAATCATCACTAAAGAAAATACAAGATATGGCTCTGTGCTTTATTCTAATAACATCTGGATAGTCTGTTACAGTCAGTGCTTGTCTGAAGCTAACAGTCACTCCAAAACCTGTGCTCTGAGTGGAAAGGAGATTTTGGATTCACAACAAAAATTATTTTGATCTGCACCTGTTGTGTGGAAAGCATTCCTCTTAGGTTTTTTTCAGAGTAGGTATGTGGTCCCATTTTGCTTCTTCTCTCAGTCTGATCAATAGCTGTGACCAAATTTGGCCATTTTGATCCGCACTGTTAGATATTTACAGATTTGTGTTCTACCTGAAGCTTTATTACAAGAGAAGCTCAGTTTGTATTCTGGAGGCAATGGTTGTACAGGAAGAGCTAGAACTCCCCTTGCTCTCCTGAAAGCCACAGCAAGTTCAGCAGGGGACACACTGCCTCATAAGGGGTATTACCTGCAGTGACCCCAGGCTGGCCTCCCTGGCAGTTCATCCAGGGGGAATACAAGGGCACTGTCTGCCCTGCACCCATCCTAGCAGGAATAGCAGCTTCTGATGGACCATGACCTGCAACAGCAGAGGGGGAGAATTAGGAAGATCAGATAACGACTTGCTGTTGTAGGTGAGGTATCCCTACCAAAGGTCATTTAATTTTAGCTTGTCCTTCCCTTCATGGCTTACAGAACCAACTTGTGTTATTTAGTGCTCACAATAACCTCTCTCTTTCTCCCTGTCACCTTGACATTTCTTGAGTGGGAGATTATTTTTAGAGGTGGTTTACTTTGTGTTAACTTCCTGGGAGCAAAGAGAGTGTGAAGTTTTATGTTTTTTGTAACATGAATTTTCTTTAAAAGATACACAACAGGGGATTTTCAAAACAGAAAAGTCTTTAGCCAAACTTGTATCCTTGTTGGATTTCCTCTTAAGTAGTGCAATGGCTCAAGCTGGATGCCAAGAAGAATTTAATCTTAAAATAATAAAAAGTACAGGAATGCAAATCGGTGAAGGAAATGTAAGTAGAGCTTAGTCTTGATGGTACCCATTTATCCTTGGATGACAGAGGAGTGTTTAGCATCACAAGTTGCCATGAACAGAGTAGTACTAAAGGATCATCCAGTTCACACCCAAAATGAGAATGAGGTGTCTGGAAAAAATGTGCAGTGATGTAGCACAATTCTGACAGGTGTACCAGTAACACTAGACCGAGCTATACCATTATCAGTTTTGCTTTAAATCATGTGGCTGTGGACAGCGAAGTATGTCTAATAGCCATTTGGTAGATTTATATCTTGGGATGCAATGTGTTTGCCATAAATCTTTTAGAAGGATGGTGGTTGAGGCACCTGAGGCAGTCATGCTAGTCCACGAATCCATTCTGCTGAAAGAAAACAGGAGAACTGGGCAGCTTCCTATGGGTAGCATGGAGATACAGAAACAAAATGAGCAGGAATGCTTTGATGTAAAACCTACAGAGCAGAAGAATTGGAGAAAACAGTGACTGTGTTACCAGCAAAAGCTTATATTAGCACTCTATTATAAATCAGATTAAATGACTGCCTCACTGCCTGATCCTGCACTGAACTCCTTGTGTTATTAAAGCTCTGAATCTGAATGGAAACAGGGTTGTGTCTTGAAATCTCATTCCCAAAAAACATCTGCCAGTCACGTCTGGTCAGAACAGCTTGGGGAATGTTTACCTTCTTTTAGGAACCAACTGGGAGATTGATGGGCTCGAGCTGGTTTTGCACAAACTTGTTTGAATCTTAAAAGGCATTTTCATCTGTCTTCACAGAGGAAAAGGTTTTAATAACAGAGAAAAATAGCTTTTAATAAGAATCATTGAGATCCGTGATTTTGGGTTAAAAGGAAATGCAGTATATTGTTTTAGTGTTTTTCACTGTGTAATACATTCGCATTTCTCCTACACAACCAAAAATTTTAACAAGACCAGAGCAATTACAGGAATACCCAGATTTTAGACATTACCTTGGATGTAGAAAAAGGGATAGATTATTAAAATGCAGAGTCTCTGAGAGATACAGCGCTCAAATGCTGTTTTTCACATCTTAATTTTAGTGACTGCATAACCTACCTCCATAAGATGCTCTTAATTAAACATTTCAATAGAATTTGAATAAAGTCTAATATATCTGGGATTCCTCCTCCACTCCCTAAAATATGATGTGAAATGTATTAGTCTTAATGCACATATCCCAGAGCTAATTGTTTTATCTTGTAAATCAGTTTCTCATCTTTTTCACAGCTTTTGCTTTCATATATAAAAAATAAATAAATTCTTGATTGAAAAGTCTTTTTTGTTTTGCAGTCGAAAAAGGGGGAGGGGGTCATCTTTCTAAGTGCAAAAGGATTTTTAGTTCTTTTTAATTATTTACAAATGCTGAATTAAAGGACAGCAGAGTTTAAATTATGCATTAAATTAGCATGTTACTGAGGGAAGACACTCAAAGAAAGTTGAAATTTTTTAATTCTTGTGATCCAAATTCAGCCACAATTTAATAGCTCAATTGATGTTGATGAACTTAAGGCAGTGATAAATCTGGACCTATAGGCTTATTTTTCTTTTTGCTGTGAAAGGTAAGCATGCTGTTTTTACAGTACTGTCTGTCCTTTTGCTTGAGAGTTGACTGAGTATACTTTGATCCTTTTTTTAGAAAAAGAATTCTCTGTTCTCCCTTAAAGAAAGCTTCCTGAGACCTGGATCAGATTATGAAAACTAAAGTGAGCACACAAAAGTGCTTGTTAGAAAGTGAAATATATGTGCAAACTAAATGTGCCCTTGATGATAGCCTTATTGATCAAGCCAAGTTAATAAATCACTAATATCACGCAGCACTGTTCAACACTCACAGGCTTATATTGGTTTTCTTTTTTTTTTCCCCTTTCTTTTTATGTGCCTGCTGTGTAGGCAGAGAACATGCACTTTCCTGCCACGGACTGTGTGCTACAATTGAAATACTGAGTTCAGAGGGCTTGAATATCAAATGTTGGCATCCAGTACAACAAAAGGGAACTTTTACAGCAGAAACTTAATACTGGGATTGGAGCATTTTACTTCCTAAGTATTTCTCTCTTTCTTTCTAATGCTTCAGGCCCTCTTACAGAATGAAATTTGCAGTCTTGTTTAGATAATTAAAAGAATTCAATGGGAAATTTGGCATGAAAATGCCATATGGAGTGGCTTCTGAACCTAGCAATAGCCAGCATTTGCATTCAAGATAAATGATTAGTTTTCAAGAAGTCTGCCTTTTAGGTTGTTCTTCAGTTGCTTTGCCAGTACGTAAGGGCAACATCCTTTGTGCAGCCTTGGGATTCTGGTCTGATAAGCACTTACTCCGTTGTTGCCCATATTTCCTTAAGCCCTCTGACAAAAAGCACTTATGATGAACTGGATTTATCTGCCCGTGCCATGGGATGCCTGCAGGATCTCTGAGAGCCCTCTCGCGTTGTGCAGTGCATGTTCTCTGTAGCTGCTGCGTTGTTCCCAATGCCGCGTGTTTTCTCCTCCGTCGTGAGATGATTTTGCATTCGTAGCTATGCTCTGATTTGGGGTTGATCTGCATGCAGACCGTGTTAGCAGAGGAGGTTCTGCTCAGGCTAAAGTGGGGCTTCTGTGCTCGAACCCAGTGTCGTGCGCTGATGTCCCTGGTGTCCTGGAGCAGCAAGTGTCGCAGCCGGGACCTTGGTTCGATACCTCAGCTCCGTTCCCTGATGTTCTCGCTGAGAAACGAAGGCAGCTGGGTGAGTACCTGAGCCTCTGCTGGTGCAATTTGCCAAGACAGAATATAAAGTAGCATTTATGCAGCACTTCTTGTCATTTCATGGTCCTGCATTCATTCCTTGCTAATGACTGGAGCACTGTTGTGAGAACGCTGGTTGTACTGAGCAGTCAACCACCAGAAAGAAATAGATACCACCTGTAGTCTATTCACAACCCTTTTCTATTCTGTCTTTCTCTCTCCCATAATCTCATTCCTTCCCTTCATGAGCCTGCAGCTAATGGATGTCTTAGAAAGGGTGAATGACAGAAGCAATTGACCTTTTCCCACTATGGAGTTATCTTCCATTGCATTGTCAAAGCTTGGGAATTTGGGTTGTCTTAGTTATGAAACTAGCCAAGGCTCAGTCCAGGAAAGTTGGGGATGATTTTGGTGGTGGGAGGGAGCTGGACATGCTCATACATGTGCCTTCTTATCAGCTCACAAACTGAGTGGTGAGAAGCTCTGCTCTCCATGGAGCCAGGATCGGGGCTGGGTAAAGGTGCTGATGCTGTGCTGGTCTGGAACTCCTGCAAATGGGTGGAATGCACCTCACTAAAGAGAGAAGCAGCAATACATTTCATTAGTTCAATAAGTTCAGTGGAATTTAACAAAGTTTAACAGTGGTTAAGTAAGGTTAAGTAAGTTTGATGGTGAGGTTCACCTTATTAATTACTGCATGGAAGAAGTGCACAAATGCAAACTGTTAGAACCAAGTTAAAATGTTTTGCACAGAGACTGGAAATGTAAAATGGTAAGGAAGATCCTCCTGATGAGTCACAAGGTACAGAGTGGTAGAACTTAGCTGCAGCCAGGTCCAGTCTGAGTCTCAGACAAAGGTCTATATCTAATGAAGGAAATGCAACGACTGAAGAAGAGCCTTCTGTTGAGTCATAAGGTTCAGAGTGGACCCACTTGCTCCTTATGGAGCCTTGGTTAGGTCCAGTCTTAGCTTCAGACTTGGACAAGGGGTTATATCTAATGGAATTATCTATAATAAGTTGATAATTAATATTGAGTAGCTACATGAATTAATAATGTTTCATTAGTATTAATTTAGGTTCCTGACAGATCTGCCATTGGTTAAAGGTCTCGCTGTCTCAAGGAGACTTCTTGAGAGTTGTCCCAGCTCAAGGAAAGATCACCACCATGCAAGCAGGCTGCCTGGCCAGAAGAGCTCAAGAAGGCTCACTTAGGCTGTCATATTTATGGAATAAAGTGGCTGGGTTATAGTCCAATTGCATGTGATGGAAAAGGTATGCATGAGTCTCCTTGTAACCACAAATTTCTTTGTTCCTTGATTAATGAGTCTTGCAAAAGCCATCAGCTATTCATGTGTTAATCGCATGATCAATGTTCCAAGCTCGTGTGCATTGATGCCCACTTTGTCACTGTTTCCTTCATAGTTTTTCAGAGAACAAGTTGAAACTAGAGAAGTTCTTGGCATGGACATGGATCAGACCTTTACTTCCTTTGCAGCCTGTACCAAAGTACCACAGTTTGATTAAGGGGTGGAGTGCATCCATCACAGGGATGTGGGTCCATGGCACTCATGGGTTTCTCCAAGCCTGTGTCATTAACCTCGAGGTGGGGAGTGTTTTTAAATCTCTGCAAAGCAAAAACAGGTGCAGACTTTACCCTGCTGCTGAGCCGTGTGTCTCTGAACTAAGGCTGTGCCATAGTGCTCTGGAGCTCACCCTGACTGGTGGCTCCTTGCTTTATGATGTTTAAGGAGTTTAAGTATTAAATTGTTCTGTGAGCTCAAGAGGGAACTTAGACTTCTTTTGTCTTTTATGCAGGATAGTAACAATTTGCCTATGAGTTAACTGTATTACTCTCTTTCTTGTGGCTCCCACATTAGTTTTGGGAAGAGAAAAACAACTCTGTGTCATCGCAGAATTGCTTGGTGATGGGAACTGTAAGGTAGATGAGTTCTCTCCACCCATGAGCAAGTCCTTGAATGAGGTTTTACTGCAGGAGTGTTCTTTCTGTTCCTCTTGCACACTGGCTTGTCAGTATCTCTTAGGTTTTTAATATGCTACAGTACATCCGTCTCTTAAAACAACAATTTGATTCCTACAGTCCAGCCACACAGCCAGTGCTAGGGAGATATTGTTGTCATCACTGCATCTTTAAAAGCTCTACTTCCATCCTTAAGAGCTACTTTGGCAATGGACTAATCTCAGAAATACACTTGGGTCCTGTCCAGCACTGTATAGGAATTTACTCCAGATGAAGATTTATCCCTGTATGGTTCAGATTTTACATGCGTGCCTACAAATAATATCTGTTTCATGCAATATTTAACAGTAGGAACTACAAATTAGACCATAAACTCTTCAGTGCAGAGACCACAAAACTTTTTAGAGTATCAGACACATTGAGACTTTAAACCCAACCAGGGCCACCAGTCATTACCAGTTAGAGACATAGAGAACAGCTTTAAAAGGAATTCCCTCATTAAACTGAAGTTGCTTTTACCCATGACAGGTCATAAAACCTAAATCTGTGGGAGGGAATGTTTGCCTCTGTGCATGCATGTATCTTAACCATTTTAATTTTCAATGGGAAGATAAAATAGACTGGCTTGCATATTAGATACATTATCTTGGTATTAAGCTGCCATTCCCAATCTCTTTTGGAAAACTGGAACAGAGATTTGCTATGTCTCATTCATCACTTTAAATGAAGGCCTTAGTAAAACAATTTTGATTGCTAGGAATCACAAATAGTATCCCTCTTTCCAGATTAGTTCTTTTTTGCTCATGAACTGTTAGACTAGGTCTTAACGCCCTGAGCCATAGCAGGATGTATGTCAGTGGTTCCACAAGCTCTGGGGAAGTTGCTCAAATGTGTTTATAAGGACCTTCCAGGAAGTGCTTGGTGGTGTTGAGCCTGGGAAGATTGTATTGGAATTTTTGTTGCTGGATTTTTGTGGGTTTTATGTTGGGTTTTTAAGTCCACTAACATACTCTTTGATGCTGTTAGTAGTACAATATGGTTTATATTTCCATTGATGTAAAAAAGGCCTTACTAAAAGTTTAGATCTTACTTCACTACAGGTTTGTAAGGCTTAGGACTTAAAGTCAGACTTAGTTGCATCTATTGCCTCCTCAACACCTAAGAGTAGCCATATACAGCCATGTTGCTGTATATACCAAATCACTAATTCCCTATCTTTAACATCACTTTTGATGGCTGTGAACTCATGAACTTTCTTGTGGATATTCTGGAAAGCCCCATGAATCTGAAGGTTTTAATATTTTAATATAATAAGGTTCAGCAGACTAGCTGTACAACAATTACTGTTGTCCAAGGGGCATGGTTTATGACCGCTTGAGCTACAAAAAATTGGCAGTCCGGCAGCTTGTCTGTGTTAGTCTCATGTAATTCCAGAATTGTTCTGTCTTGCTCTCTTCTGCTTGTACATCTGTATTGCAGTTAATTTCCTTAAAACTGGGGGACTACTCCCTTCTGGAGTTCAGAGTGGCAGGTGATGAAATGCAGACTTCATCTGAACATTTTTATTGGTTCTTAATGGTGGCTTCAAACTAAAGAAGGAAATAATCCTGAGATTTGATTTTGGGGTACTTTATCCATGACAAAGAGCACAAATCAAACATTTTATGGGTGCTAGAAAGATGCTGATGATTCCTTAAGTAGTCTTTGTAGTCTGCCAGGAATTCTAGGCAATTAACTAGCCAGTACTACTGTTGACTAGCCAGGCTTTAACACACCTTTTAGAAACCTTTTGGTCTTTTAATGTAAATAGACTTTTGGCAGAGATATATACCCTCTAGATTTTGTAATGCATTTCCTTTTTTCATGTGTTCTATGTTTAATTCAAACAAGCATCTGACATGAAAGCTAAAGATAAAAGTGTAACATAGTACAATTAGTTTCTGTGAAGTCTGGATCACTAATGGAACACAGCTCTTCCCCCTGCACAACTAGCATAATACAGGCCATTTTTTGGTCATTTGTGTTGTACATTAAAAGCATCAAATAGAGTCTTGGGCCTGAGTGAATGGACAGAAAGTTCCTTTGTTTGATAAGGCTGGAAATAATTTCGCTTTCCTGAGACGCAAATGGGTAATTGCTGCAATCAGATCAGAGACATATAACACTTGTAATGTAACCCTTCATGTATTAAGAAAAATAAAGCAGAAATTAGATCAGAGACCAGAAGTATGTTTATATTTTAAAAGGAAGTTCAGTAAGCTGTTTCTCTGTTTCCACCACCATTACTGTCTGTGTTTCATGGACATGTGTTGTGATTTCATACCAACTGATCTCTGGCACTTTCTGATCAAACAAACATAAGTTCAAGAGTACAGTTTGAAAGCAACCTACTGGATTTGTGTGTTTAAATTCACCGAGCTTCTAAGAAGCAAGTTTGTGAGCATGTTTAGTAAAAGAAAATCTGGTATTTAGTGAAAGTGAAGGAGAAGCATTTATTGACAGTAAACCTTATAACCTCCTTCCTCTTTTTTAATGCTTAGAGTATGGAATTTAGATCTAGATTTAGCTGCAGACTCTACCACTTTCATATGTATGTGGTATGGTACTCTCGGTTTTTTGGAAAACAAGTTCCAAAATAAGCAACTGGATTTTTGTAGGATTTAGGAGAGCTGTGATATGTGGTAACATATTCCCTTCTTTACCCATTATGGGTAAAACATACAGCTTATTTTAAAAGTGTAGCATGTGTGTCTTTCTGTATTATTTAAGGTAGAGGAATATTTTATTTTCTTATTTTAGATCAACACTGGTTTAAAGCAGCTTGGGAATGTAACAAAGTTAAACAGGATGTTGCCTGTCTTGACAATGCCTCACAATGATAAGTGTGTATTTCAAATCCACTGGTAAGACCCAGTTCATACAACAAAGAAATGCAACACACAGATGCCACATGTGGAACACACAGAGCATGATTCGGGTTACGAATCCTCCTTTTGGTTCCTAAAAATGTCCATTTCTCTATATTGCATTTTCTAAAGCTTTACTTGAGAATAAATATTGGTGTTTCTGGGGAAGTATTTTAGCTGATAAATAGGCAGAAAATACTGGTGGTTCTTTTATTTATTTATTTACTTACTTACTTATTTATCTACTGCAGAGTGCTTTGGCTGCTGTTAAACAGTTCAGCTAGATCCAAAGGGATACTGCTAACATGGACTGGTAAACCACCAGCAGTGTTATATCCTCCTGTGACAAATACCTTGTACAATGTAAAAGCTAAAGGTATTCAGATTTATCATTTTCTCAGGACAATTTATAAATAGAAAGCATTTCAAAGCTGAGACTTATTTCTTCCCCTCCTGCCTTTTCTTCACCATGAATAGAGCAGAGCTCTTAAAGCTCTTGACTGTCTGCATGTCCTCTCTTTATATCTTTTCTGATGCCTTTTTATTTCAATTGCAAAAGTTATAGAGGTAGTCAAAATTGTGGGGACAGAAGTAAATGTGAATCTAAAACCAGAATATCATTGTCCTTGGTGCAAATAGAATTGAAAAAAACCAGAAAAATTACATTAAAAAATAAAAAAAACCCCACAGCCCCCAAACTATGGAAAAGAATAAATTGATGAGTTTGGAAAAATAACAGTCATAGGAAATAATATATTAAGAATCACATTTTCCTGTCTTCATCTGAATTTAACAAAGTTTAGAATTCCCTACTGGGGGAAATATTCCTATTGTGGCTTCTGGGAGCAAAGAGAGCAGCCCAGCAAAACCTGTGTCCTCTGTGAAGGTCTGCACGCACAACTCCTGACCCCAGGAGCCCACTGAGGATAAAGCTCAGGTAGAAAAGGGAGTGGGTGTCAGGAGATGTCAGAGGCTCTTGTGTGAAGTGGGGAACACTGGAATAGGGCAGGTGTTGGTGGGGAAGAAGGGCAGGCAGGAGGAAGCAAGCACCTCAAGGTGGATTTAAAAACAGGAGGACTGACTGATTGGCTTGGGGAAGGTGTGAATGAATTTGCAGAGGGCATGAACGGGTTTGCTAATGACTTCCTTTCATGGGCTGATCGAGGTACTCATCCTGAGTGAGCAGGCTGCTGGTGTTGACAAGAGATTTCATTGGTACAATGTGACCCAGGGCATTTATGGAGCTGCTGTAACCCCATCTCCGACCTAAATTACTTCCCAGATGTGAGGCAAACAAACAATCGCTCAGACTGGTCTCATGTTCTTTATGGCTTCACTCTTCAGTACTCACTCAGCAATAGGCAGCTGGTTCCATTTGCTTGGCTTAGAGGTTCTGACACCAGTAAAAACAAAAGAAAAACAAAAAACTTTTAATCTTCCAGCAATTAAATTACACAGCAGACTTAAATAAATGAGACCTGTTGGAGCACCTTTGTTTTCTACAAGCCTTTTCTCAGCAAAAGCATTGTTTGAGAAGGTCCCCTCAAATTGCAGCAGGGGTCTGGTGTAGCAATTAATCCATGTGATAGTTTCTTCATCAAGAGATCTCTTTCAGATCATGTCTGATTTGATGATTATTCAGCCCAAATCCTTTCTCTTCTTTACAGTTATTTTAACCTCTCTGAAGACCTGCCAACATACCCACTTTAGCAGCCAGTGATGTTATGCTGCTTTTTTTTATTGGCATTCAATTTCAAGGGTTGACAGACAGTAAATACGAAGACTTCTCTTTACTGTTCTACAGTAATTTGTTCTGCAGTTGTAAATAAGTCTCTCTTGTTCTGCCTCCTGCTAAACAAAACTCACTATTTTTGGAATAAATTCAGCAAACAGAAGATTGTTCCATTTTATGTAGCTGCCATTGAGTAGATATTACCATATCTGGGTTGTTGTTTGTTGGGTTGGTTTTTTTTCTTTTATTTTTGTGGCAAATGAAGCAACTTATTTCTGAAAATACTAGTTTGTTGTGGATTTTTTTTAAGGTAGATCTGTTACATTTCCAGAAGCATTTTTTTCAAATATATTGTATTTCCATATGGACATCTCATGCAAGCCTGGAGGACAATCACAAAGTCACGGAACTGTCAGGGTTGGAAGTGACCTATGGAGATCTTACAGTCCAGCCCCCAAATGAATGATATCTAAAGATCTTAGGATCCTCTTGGACTGTAACAAAGCAAGCTACTAATCCAAATAGTCAAAACATTTTTATTCTGTATTTTTCTTTCTCTCTGGTAGACACCTTGCATTTCCAAGACTGAAAATCAGCCTCAAGGACTTGCAACAAGCGTCAGGTGGGGACAGACACCCATCAATCAGTCCACGCCCTGGGACACTGATGAGCCTCCATCTAAACAGATGAGGGAGAATGAAAACCCAGGTATGTCTCTAATCTTATTTGTAATTCTACCAGGGAAAATCGTTCAAAGCAAATTCAATGCACTATCTCCGTTTGCCTCTGTAAGTTAGACTTCATTGTGAGCCCTTTATTTTTTCTTTAGCAGGGGTTTTCCCTCATTGTAAAGACCCCTCAAGTTTCTTCTGTGCTGGGGCTGATATGAATGTATTAAGATGCTGCAAGTTCATTAGAGCGGGTTTTTTTTTAACCTTCTCTGCCTTCACTAGGGGGAAAGGCACTCTGTAATACTTTAAGACTTCTTTTATGTCCAGAACTACCTGAAATGATTTCCAGCTTCCAGACACATATCATACATTGTGCTACTATGCCAGACGCCTAATTACAATGTCTTTGTAGTGGCTGGAGCACCATTATTATACACACAGAGTGTTTGTCAGGGAGCCGTGAAAGCACAGTGGGAAAAGAGGTTAATTTTCTTGGAAGCGTGCGCTAAAGCTGCATAAAGTGCAAAATACATAAAACCGCAAACATGCCGCATGTCACCTGACGAGTATTTTAACGATTGTGCTCACATCGCTGCAGCAATTTTATGCACTTACTGCTTGGGAATGGCTCCAGATCCCAAGCTGCTTTAGGTATTGTGCAGCGGGGCGTGTCAGCGCCATCCATGGGTGCGGGAGGGGAAGGATGAGGGTGTCGATGTCTGTTCTTCCCCCATGCCAAGCCCACCGCCATTGCCGGCCTTCCTTCATGCCACAGGTGCAGCACCCTGGGTCACCACGGTGGCAGCGGGCAGCCAGCCCGCCCTCATCACGCACTCCTACGGGATGACTCAGCCGCCCACCTTCAGCCCGGCCGCCAACGTCCAGGCCCCTGTCATCGGCGTCACACCCTCCCTCCCGCCGCACGTCACCCCCCAGCTCCCGCTGATGCCAGGCCACTACCAGCTCCAGCCTCAGCCCTCCCAGCCCCTCAGCAACATGGTGGTCAACCTCCAGAGCCAGCCCCTGTACACCAACAGCCAGCCCCTCAGCATGTCCTCCATGAGTGGCGTGGGCCCAGTGGCCCACCCAGGCCCCGGGGCGGTGGGCAATGGCCACCTGGCCTGCCCCATGCTGCCGCCGCCACCGCCAGCCCTGCCCTCGGCCGCCCTGCCCAGCAGCGCGCCCGCCACCAACGGGCAGGCGGCTGCCCCGCTGCCCCCCAACGCGGCCGCGGTGGGCGGCCCGGACAACACCAACGGGGTGCAGATGCTGCGGACGATCGGCGTGGGGAAGTACGAGTTCACGGACCCCTGGCACCCCAAAGGTAAGGCGGGTCAGCTCGGCCTCCTCGAGCGCGCAGCGGGGGCGGGCGGCGGCTGACCCTCGGCATCCCTACCGCTCTCTGTGGGCCCGCCAGCTACGGCGGCCGCCTATGCGCTTTTCTAAAATGCAGAGCTTTTGTGAGTTACTGACGACAAAAAGCAGCATGTTAACAGGAGGTACGACGAGCTGTGGGCGAAATGTAGTGAAAAGCAGCTTTCAGGCCCATCAGATAAGCCAAGGGTAAAGAAGCTGTCATGCCATGCCTCTCCCTGTGAAATCCACCCCATGTTTCCATCCGACCGCTGTTCTCCTGGCTGCAGTTGTGCATCTGCCACAACAATGACCACTTTCTTCAGCCCTTGTCTTCTCCCCACTCTGGTAGGAGCTCAGACCAAACAAGCCAAAGCTGACTGCAGCTGAACAACCCAACATGTTCAGCATTAAGGGGAAAACTTCATTATCAGCTTCATTGGGCTCAAATGCTGCAGAACACATGACTGAATAGTCATGAGCGTTCTGAGACATTGACCTTTTCTGAAGAGTACTTGGTAAATAAGCCCCTCTGCCGGGTCACAGTGGAATGTTATTTCCAAGTATCTTACCCCAGACACTTCAAAACTACCAATGCTCTGTGTGCCGAGTTTCTAATTACATTTGCAGAGTTTTCCCTTCCTTACAAATCACGACTGGGCCACATGTGCAGGTAAAGCAAAATGGAGTTTACAAAAATATTAATGCAGACCTATCAGCAAAATCAATTAAATTGATTTTGTAAAAAAACAGCACCTTCATTAAGTCTGTGATATTTTATGTATGCATTTGTATTCAGATACAATCCATGTGTTAATTATTTATTTGGCACGAGCTATTAAGTTCTGTTGTGTAGCTCTGAATTAAAGACAAGGAATCTCTATTAAAAATGATTAGTCCAATAACTCTTCCTGCTCTTTACATAAATTGTACTTTGGTATGTCTAAACCCTTACTTACCAAAGTTCCCTTGAAAAGGAGCTCAGATACAATCTCAGCAGTACTTTTGTAAAGCTAGATATTTGGATTGCTTTTAAGTTTTCAACTCCAAACCCCAACTATGATGAGGGCTCTTGCTGGATGATAAGCTTCTGAATTTTTCTTTGAGCTCTCTCTAGATGGGCTTTAAATGCCACCAGTCCAGTTGGTTAGCCAAAAATTAACCAACAATTATAAGACTATTGTTAATTTTTTCCCTTTAAAAAAGAAGAAAAAAAACCCAAAGTCCACAAAACCAATTTGTCAGGTCACGTTTACAAGTTACAAACCACTGATTTTGTAGAAGGAGAGAGGGGAGAGATTTATTTTCTAATCCTGGTAGACTGAGTTCTGCTGGATGTCTCTCTCCTCCATAGGAGTATTTGTCTTCTAAGAGGCATCGTCTCCACTTTCCATAGCCACCTATCCCAATTTGCTGCACTGGGTACTCAGATGCATGATCAAATTAACACAATTTAAAGGATTACTTGGTGTCACTGGAGACATGTGCAAATATACAATACAAGGGAAAACACATAAGCTTAAACCACTTTCACGGCAGTAATTTGATCACATATCTGAGCCCTAGTGACACTAACCTAGTGAGACAAATGAGCACATCAGTGACTGCACACTTGAGGTTAAGAATACTCCTAAATGCCTCGCGTGCTTAGGGCCAGCAGCATGAGCTGTTATTTACTCTTCCTCCATCAATTAACCTTCAGCAGATCTCTGGCTAGCAGATGAAGTAAACTTCAAATCTAAGCCTAAGTAAAAAGATTGTAAAATATTTAATCAGTCTTTAATATTTGATTTACAAATTCTTAGTCAGCCTTCTTGCTTAACCAGCTGTAAACCCCGCTCTGGCCTAATAGCCCAAGCACCCCAGAGACCAGTCTGCCCAGGAGATGTGCATTAAAGTGCAGAGCGGAGTTCATCACTGGAGGATGCAAGGCATACGAGACCTAGATCCGCTCCTGTATTTGGAAACTCCTGTACCTAGGAGAAGGATCATAAGCAGAATATTAGAACAAGCAGTATTTCTTATCCATGGCAACTGCTGACACGCTAGCTGTACTGTACCTCATAAAATGCAGGCTAGACAACTGTTTTTCCAGGGATTAAGCAGCTTCTCTGTGACCACCAGCTATTGAGTTATCCCCGTAGTGGTTAAAAGCAAACAAACAGAATAGAATGAAGCATGCATATACAAATGTCTCATAAGCAGGACCTATTTTATAGAGATAAAGTAATCCCTTCCTCTCTTTGTAATCTAAAAAGCCCTTACATCTAAAGTCGTAATTATTCATGACACACCTGAAGTTGGACTTGCTTGTTTTGAATGAGAGAGAAACAGTCAGGGAAGGGGAGACACCTGCATGCTGAACCAGACCTTAAAATCTCACTAGAATAAGATACTTAATATAAACTTGGTGAGTTTCAATGTGGCTTGATTTTATAATTATGTTTTAGTTTCTGCCCTCGGGGATTTCCGTCTCGAAAGACTGAGTCTTATACGATAGATACCTTTCTCTCCAATAATGAATGGAAACTAGGAGACAGTACTAAGCTGTTCAAATATACAAGTTCAAACTAGTTCCCTACAAGTTTAATTTAAATATTCTCTCTCTTTCTTGGGCAACCTTGGCCAATATTATAATAAGGGCCACTGCTAATGGCCTTGAGATCTATCTCATTATCCTGTGGAACTCTGAATTATTATTTCACTTGACAATCCAGTCTTGTCCAGGTTTGAATAATTGCCCAGCTATCCCTTAAGTGAAAGAACAGTTCTTGCTGGTTAATATGATAGGGTTTCTTATATTTTTAGATTTTCTTAGGGAGCTGATTTGAAACATCATGTTTTATTTCCCATAATTATCTTTCCTTTGGCTGTGTACGTGTTTGGGCCATTATATCCTGTGTTCATGCAGAACCAGTTTCTTACTCAGCTGTTTCTAAATACATATAAACAAATAAGTTACCAAAAGTTAAAGGCACTGCAAGTAGGCCATCTTATTTGCAATAGGTCAAGAGATCTCACATGACTGAAAGAGTTGTTTCCATGGCTCTGCAAAAAATGCATTTTGATAACAAGAATCATGATATAAATCAGATACATCATTCTCCAATGTTACAGCCAATTTTTACCTAATTCCATTGAAACTATTTGTAAGAAAAATTGTGCATGGATTAGAGAATTTTCCTGGTCAGGATGGGTTATATTCTTTAAATACAAGTTAACTTTAGCTACATGCTCTATTTACTTAGTGAATTTATAAAGTTGTTACATTACGAGAGCATAAATAAAGTTTCTGAGGAATTATTGCTTTTAGCAATGTATGAAGAACTGTAGAGCTGCCTTGTGGAATGCATGGGGTCTTTTATCACATACAATGAACAGTTTTGGGAGGCATCTGCTTTGGCCTATAGTTTCCCTTTGGATAGGATATATGCAAAATACTCCTAGGTGACTTCAAAAGCTATGACACCTTAACACAGACATGTAACCAAATATTTTAGGACGGAACCAGCACTTGCTTTCAATCCATGTCTTAAATCTCACTCTATAAGCTAAAGTGCCTGAGCAATTAATAAAGCAGAATATTCAGAAACATAAAAATGTTAATTGTAAGTGTATTCAGTGAAAATCCACTAAAGTTCTCATAGCCAAATTTTTATGTGGCTTCTGCAGAAAATGCAGAGTTGCAAAGAATATTCAAACATATTTTCAGGATCTTCAGGCTACATGATGTGGCCAGCACAAATTGTCACTTGTACCATGTGCCTGCAGGGAAGAGAGAAAATCATCTCTTCAACTTCTGACACAATATACTAGTGTCCCATGCCATGGCAGAGTGGCAGAGACCAATGTGTATGTGCCTGCCAATCCAGCTGAGCAAAACAGAGAGGAATTAATCAGTCTGACAAAGAACTGGAAGAGATTGGTTTCCTTGAAGAAACTGAGTATCTGAGATTTAGTCCTTGACTGTTTCCTGGGGCAGCATGCTTCTCGATATTCAAGGCTTGTAAATCCAAAACTGAGCCCTTGGTGGATACCTCTGACATATGCAGAACATAAACACTCCAGCTTGGACTCTGAGATCTGTTACACATTTGGAAATATAATAACACAAAAAATGAGGAAAATACAGTACTTTATTGCAGTACTTACTCCTGCAGTGTAAAATTAACCATGAACATCATGGGGCTTAATTTGTGGATGTTCATGGAAAATACTGATGTTCGTTTCCATAGTATTTGTGTTCTATTATTCTTTCTTTTGCAGTCCTTAACTAGTGGGAAAAGAAAGCAGATGCTAATTAGTGTTCAGAGTGTAATGACTGTAGAAACATAACAATATCAGAAATAAAATCTGAATGTTAATCCTTGTAGCACTAATTTCTTAACACTTCATTTTCAAGCATCAGCAAATAGCATGAACTAAACAATAACAAAACTACAAACAAATACTGTTGCATCATCACGCTTTGATTGTACCTTTCACACTTGACTTTATTGCATTGGAATTCTCATTAGGCCTCAGACAATATTTACTTTCCTTAATATGAATAGTAACAAGGCAGAGTACAACATTTTGTCAATAACTATCAACTTTTTCTTCAGAAAAGGCTGAATTTTCAAAAGTATTTCGTCTTGACCTGCATTTCTGTGAGCACACCTAGTTCTGGACATGAATGCTGGGGGGTGGAGGGCGTTTGAATTCTTCATGAAACCTAACATTTGTAATTCTAGCAACATTAGTTAAAGGATATTGTATGATGAAGGCTCTTGAAAGCTTCTTTTCCATTCTCTGCCTTACACCAGAATACATGGCCTGTGTAACCTTAGGAAAATCTCCCTTTTGTCTAGAAAGGTAGATAAATAGATAATAAAAATTATAGACATAAAATGATACTTAAAACTGTATGGTGTCTGTTTACATGTATATATGGATATGTATGGGGAAGGAAATCTACAATAGGAATAACTGCATTCTCTCCAGTTGTTTGTAGCAGTTAGGTTAGCATGGAAGTGTTAGCACTGTGCATGCCTCTTACTGTGTTTTCCTTAGAACTGTGAGGATTTCCTGGGTTGGCCTAAATGGTACCAAGGTGCAGATGAGTAGTGGTCATTTGTAAGCTCAACTTGGTAACGATGCATAAGAGTTCACAGAATCACAGAATGCTTGTGGTTGGAAGAGACCTCTGGAGGTTGTTTGGTCCAGCCCCCTTGCCAAGCATGGCCATGTAGAACTGTTTGCCCAGGACAGTATCAGATGACTTCTGGACATTCTCCATCTGGACTTCTCCATCTGCAAGGATGGAGACTGCACAAACCCCTGGGGCAAATGTCAGTGACTCCCACAGTAGAAACATGTTTCTTCATGTTCAGGGGGAGCTTTCAGTGTTTTAGTTTGTGCCCAGTTCTTCTGGTTCTGACAGTGAACATCATGAAAAAAGCCTGGCTTCAGCCTCTTTGTGCCCTCCCTTCAGGTGCAATTTATATACATTTATGTAATTTCAATCTATATACATTGATGAGATCCCACTGAGCCTCCTTCTCTTTTCCAGAGTGAACAGCCCCAGCTTTCTCAACCTGTACTCCTAGGAGAGGTTCTCCAGTCCCTTCGTTATCCTCTTGGTCCTTTGCTGGACTCTGCAGTATGTCTCTCTGGATTGAGGAGCCCAGAAGTGGACATGCCACTTGAAATGACACCTCACTAATGCTGAGGAGAGGGGCAGGGCTACCTCTAGTGACCTCATGGCAATACTTGGCATAATGCAGCTCAGAATACCACTGGCCTTCTTAGCAGCAAGAGTACACTGCTGGCTCATGTTCTAGTTTTCTCATGCACAGTTGTGAACTTAAAGCAAACAGGTCCTCTAAAATCAAATTTTTATCAATATTGGTTACCCTCTTCTTCCATTAAAATAATTCTGACAGGACTGAGAAGTTGATGAGGGATCTAAGCCATCACTTGAGTGAGAATGAAATACATTTCGCCTTTCTGTGGTCCAAGCAGGGTATTTCCCATAATTCCTGTCTTTTTAATGTCGTTGTCGATCAGGTTGCGACAGACAGAAGCTGCACTGCACTGAAGACTCAAAGAGGACTTGTAATTGTCCTAGAATATTGCCTTGCTAAACATACATCATAAAAAAGGTGATTGAATTATCTTTTGATTAACATCTCTCAGTATGTCAGTGACTTGAGATTTCCACGTTTCAACTAGAGGAGAATCTTCTCAGCATCACCATTATTTTATGTGGGTTATCATAAAAAAGAAATTGGGGCGTTGCTGAAGTGAGTCAAAACTCCCTGAAACTGCTTTTAAAAGTCATCTGGTCCCTGCTGCTATTTTCTATACCTCTGTTTTTTAAATAAATGTCAGATTTGCAACTGTAGTTTATCTGTCTAAAATACAGAGCTGAAGAACTTTGATTTTACTGTTGCATGATACTATGTCATCATTTGCACATCTACCTTGTTAATTAGACAGTGATACATTTGAAGTTGTCTTGAGTTCCTTCCCACCCAGTAGTTGTAAGATATGGTTTGCTTAGAATGTGGTTTCTTACTAAATATAGTTTTGTCCATGACAGTGGCCATCAAATGCATTCAACATAAGTCTGAGAGGCGGCAGAGTTCTGTTGAATTACTATTTTCTCTCCCATCCACACAACACTATATTCACAAAGTGCAAAATTTCTCGGGGGCTGGATGATAACCAAATTCTAGGATCTCTTTTGGCACAGAATACGTAAGTGCCAAATTTTTATAAATACAGACCAAATATTCAGGCAGGCTGCCTATCCATCCATATATCCATCCATCCATCCATCCATCCATCCATCCATCCATCCATCCATCCATCCATCCATCTATCCATCCATCCATCCTTCCAAATACTGTTCCAACAATCCCTTGCAGTTAGCTGAAACTGCATTTGGATGTTCTAAAAGTTACTAATTGTCCAAAACATATTGTCCAAATGCAGAGTTGCCATTCTCCTTTCAGAACTCATGTTTAATACCTGTTTTCAGGTTTAATATCTGTCTCATGTTTAATATCTGTTATCAGGTTTCTCTGACCTTCTCTTCTCTTGGTCCTCTGTCTTCAACTCTTGACACATAATGAGGTGCAATCCTTGTCTGCATCAATCCCTTTGGGTGCAATGGGAAACATACCAGTTCCCTTTCACTCTGGCCTCCTGTGCCTGGAGCCACTTTAAAGCTGCCTTTCCTGAGCATTCAGTTTGGTCCACAAGTTTGGCTTTCCCCAAAATTTCCTACTAAGATTCCTTCTTCACAGCAGCATAATTCCACTTTTGATATCATGACTTAAAATGGACAGTCAAGTTATAGCTGCTACAGTGTCAGCAGAGAATGGGGACTTCACACTCAATCCAAATTCAACAAGCTAGATCCATCCAGAGCCAGACTGTGCATTTATGTATATATGTAAATGTTCCCAAAATGGGCTATTCTGTGACCTCTGGAGATCTCCAGAGAAGCAGATTTATTAAACTGCAAATGGGTTTTGGTTTCCTTACAAGAAAGTGGAAATGCTTTTTTTCCTAATCAGCAGTCCTCCATGGAGCAGTGTCTAACTTCTGAATGAAGAAGGACCATTTCTGTCTCGTTGCATTCAGAATGAGAATTATTCAGTCCCATGTTAAATTAAAAAATTTAAACAGATTTGTGAAATGCAAACATTTCTAAATAGTGACTTTTCTTACCCTGCTGTGCCTTGAGATTGCTAATGATAAGCTCCACTGTCCCACAGCGGGGCGGGCTTTGAGCTGTGGTCAATAATAACAGCAACAACAATAATAATAATATGGGATTACATAACACCTCGAATCTTCAAAGTGCTTCTGAGGACATAAAACTTAGGTTATTTAAGTTCATTCTGCACAGGAGGATTGGTTAAACTTCTTCCATTCAGTGTAGTTAGTGTTAACATGTATATGCATGGTTGCTAGTTGTGCCAAGTGACAGTTAAAAGGTATTTGTGTATGTTTCCACCTTAACATTTACAAATCACTACATTAAGTTCCCAGGCTAAATATTCCTGAAAATATCATCAGGGGATGAAATCATCATGAGGAAGGGTGTAGATAAGATTGCAGAATTGATTACTCAATGACAGAACTTCCACCATCTAGAAGTGCAAATATAAGCAGCCTGAAGTTTTGTCCTATTAAATTCAGAAAATTGCAGCATTAAAGTATATCAAATGTTTTAGGTACTTACTGCTGTACTGGAAAAATCTCTGGGCTGCAAAAAATCAGGAGGTTGAAGAGAGATACTTGACCAGGACTGTTTAAGTTAGAAGCATTTGCCTAGAGAAGGTGCTAAGATGCTTGTCAAGTTTGCACCATATGACTATGCAGTACTTAAAACAGAATGGAGGGTTGGCCTCAAGACTTTGTATGTTATTTTTTGCACAGTTTTTCTCATTGGCATTACTCAAATAAAAAGACAAGAATGTAGGATTAAAGAGAACATTGTGTTTTTTATTAATGAACCTTCTGATATTTTAGAGAGAGACAGAATGTGTTTTGCGCATCAATATGCACATGGAATTATTTGGGTGAGGATGAGGAAAATGGTACAAAAAAAGACAAATTTGGCTAAAAGAGAAGTCTTAAGAGCACTGTGGGCTAACACTCCTGTTCAGTCTGACTGATTTATAGAATATCCAAATCCAACATAAAAGCCAACACCTCTGTGTGACCTTTTCCTTGTGAAGGAAAAAGGAATTTTCCTTACATCCCCAAGCTGTGGATCCTTTAAACCGAAGATCATTTTGCACAAAACACTACCATCCTGTGGAAAACAGGAGGAGGAGCAGTGGTAGTAGATTCCCATTGCCTGTAAACTAGGAAATACAAGATTCTGCTCTTTGCCTTTTCCAGCATGCTCTGTGAACTTCGTTGCAGATGTGGATTTTCTAGATGGCTGAATTTGCTGTTTTAAGATGTTGTTCTGATAAATATTCTCCTATCATAGCCATACTGTGCCATGTAGGGGAGTACCCATATTTCCTCCAAGTGGAATAAGATGGGTGATTTTAAGGATTTAATTTATAATTATCCAGACTGGATGCAAAGACACTGAAATTAATATCTCAGGTTTAAAGGGAAGAAGGTGTTTAGCTGTGTTGGTAGTTGTCTATCAGCCATGAACTGAGGACCAGGAGAGTTCAAGGAACTTTCCTTGCATCTTGAATTTATGTCCCAAAAACAGATGAAGAGATTTTATTTAAAATCTTAAATGGAAAACAGAATATGTTAAAAAATACATTCTAATAAGGAAAAGACAATGATAGCATCTTGGATTGTTAATAAGTGGTTAGTAAATGAGAAAGATAAATTATCTATATTCAGAAATGAAGTCTTGGTTATAAGAGCCCTAACCAATAATCAGGTCTATTAAGTAAGATTGCTTCCCTTGCTTAAATTTAGAAGGTGAGAATGTCACTCAGGCATCTAAGTACAGGCAGCTAGGGCCATGTAGATCCTAGATGTGTTGCTACATCTTACATGGTTGCTGGGTAGTGGGAGAACAGAGCTCTCCTATAGTTTCTGGCTATCCCAGAATATGTCAGCGGTCACCAGGGCCCAGTGCAGTAACAGCTGTACTGGGCTCTTCTGGTTGCCGTGTTGAATCACACTTGGTTCTTTACTGCACTAACTAGGTTTCCCTAGACATGACGTAGGCATTTAAACAACTTGAATTCATCAATCCCATTTTAAATTTCAGGAATAGGGTCAAGAGTCTCAGCAGATGGACAGTTCAGGATGAACATAACTCTTCTGTCAGAGGAGCTGGCAATATATTAAAGTAAAAATTTTTATTTATTTTACTGTCATTGTATTAGATAATGGTGGTTCAAATCACCTAAAATTAATACAGTATTTGCCTATTGGGTGGAGTAAACAAACAAATCCAGCCCGTTTTTGTGATCAAGATGGCTTTCCTCTCCTGCCTGTGGAGAGCTACTTCTGAATGTGATACATCCAGTCATTTACCAGGCATCATTTCATTAGCACCAATAAAGCCAATTTGAACATATACTGTCAACAGCTTTGATTCAGAGTTTTTTGAACTTCTACTTACACTATTATCTCACACAATTTCCAGTGCTGTCTTACACTGTTTAAAATATTAAGGCCTGCTAAGAGGGTTAACACTGAGAGAGAGGCTTATATACCTCACTGAGGAAACATCACTTGCAGTAGTGCGGTGTCCCGCAGGGGGCTTAAGCTTTTCGTTCAGCAATGACTCAGAAGAGGACAAGTGCCGTGTTCACGGTTTCCACCAGCACTCAGTCTTTTCTCAAAGGCTTCCTCACTAATTCCCAGCTCATCACGGTCCTCATCAGCCTGTGTAATGTACTCATCACATGCTCATTTTCAGCTTTTGATTTGGCCTGGCTGTCTGCTGGGGAAGGTTTCCTCTGGTAGAAGTCTCCAAGTGCATGAACAAGTGAGCTCTAAGTGTTACTAATAAAAAATCCTTTAATCCACTTTAACAATGATAAATTGGAACTGAGAACTCCTCTTACTTTACAGATACATTCAGTTCAGAATTTCACTTAAGTCAGGAAATCATTTTATGGGCAAGAGAAAAGTCCTAAACACCCTGATGTGGAGACAATGGAAATGAAAGGCCAAATGCTTATTTTTTCTTACTGTATCTGAAGCCCCTACTGATGAATGAAGCTTCCACTGACATGGCTGGTTCATACAAAATTCACTAATCTTTGCCATTATTTTTATTCTTAATTCACTGTGGAATTTTCCTTTTTATTTTCCCCACATTTTAGCTGGTATATGATGAAAGAAAATAACTGATCTGGGCCACAAAAGTTCAGATTGAGCAAAGATCTGTCTAAAATGCACTTCTCTGGATTTAGATGGATTTTCTACATTGTCTTGGTAGTAAGCGCCTGACACCTGTAATCTGTATCATCATCCAACTGCTACCCTATGTTTACTTTTTCTTCTATGTTAACATAGCATGACCAGACACATTCAAAAATAGTCTCTTTATTCTTCTTTCCCAAAAGCATGGGAGTTTGTGCTAAGGACTCATCCACAATGGTGTGTGCCTCTTGTAACCCCTACAGATCTCTGTTTCAGTAGTGGCACTTAAACATTTCCCAAACACAGCTCACTGCAGTGTTACACCAGGCTTGAAGCAGAGTCCAGGCAGCAGGAGGCCTTTTGGAGGAATGTTCACCCTACCTGGTCTTACTGTGGTGGTCCTTTCTGGGGCACCTCAGGTACCTCCTCTGTGCCATCTTCTTACATGACCTGCTCAGGCTTCAGGACACAACTCACATCCCAGTACCTGATTTCCAAGCATCCATCCATTATCTAGCAGCAAATGTAGGCTCATTGTTTCATGTCTGATTTTGAAAATCTGGCTGCAGCAGCAGGTTTCTGTGCATCACTGTACTAACATCTGGCTTTTTACTGGCTTGGCAGACTGTCTGTATCATTAAGTAGAGCGAAACTATGCACTGATAGGGATGGAGATGATCCTGCATCAGTTTCCAAAAGGACAGTAGGGCTATTGGCAGATTAAACAGTTGAAGAAATTCTCCATCTCTCTTCCTTTTCAGGGAGTAAAATTGAGGGGAAAGCAGAAAACAAACTAATGTGAGTGTAATTCCCAAATTTCAATCTTCTGTATATTATGGGTCATTACCCGTTAATTTGCTAAATGGCAGTTTCCTATGAAAGAAAAGTTTTGTTTAGCTGTATAATGATGACAGATGATGTAATTAGTATCATCCCTGCATTGAGAATGATAAAAGCATTTCTTTTGTGTGTCACTGCTTTTAGACAGTATAATATCAAAAATGATAACAGTGTGAAAATTGGACCAGTCGCCTTCGTACTGTGCACATAGAGTACCTCAGTAATATGATACAAGTAATGACAGGTACTTTGCCTTGTATTCATTTTCTCCACTCTCTAGCCTTTATATGACAGTGAAATTAAAGCACAGCACTAAGCAGACCAGACGTGCCTAAATGCAGACCCATCTGATGAGCCTGTAAACGGCCAGCGTCCCTTTACTATTGCTGGTTATGATAATTAAGCAATTGCAAGCAGGGTTTTGAGGGAGAACATTGAATCATTTTTCAGTTAAAGAAGTTGGGGGCTATTTTAATCTCAGGCCACATTTGTTGCTTGAATTAGTTTTAATTATATTCTGTATAAGTACTTGCCCCGTATTCTGGTCTTGATAGTGGTAGATATTCTCATTTAAATATAAATAAATGCCAAACTTATTTAACATAGAAAAGTGACTGCTGTGACTGTGTAGTAACAATTTTCTCTTTGTTGCCATGGTTTGGATTTTTATATAAGCTTTGCAAATATAATAAACCTAATGGAGCTCTTCATCCAAGGAAATGGGTATATTCAAGAAAATAAATTACATTTTGCAAGCTAATGAGCTCTACTAATTGTGTTTATCCTTGTGAATTAATACAATTTAAGCAAATCTATCCCCCAAAATCAAGCATTTGATTGCATTTTAGCTGCGTGGAAATCAGAACATCCGGATCAAATCTGAGTTTGCTGGATATCCAAGGGGTAGGGGGGAAGGTTAATTTTCATTGACTTGTGCAGCTGGTGCTAGATGCTAGTAAAGCAGGAAAAGTTAGATTTTGAAAGTTCTGAGTTTGGTTTGCTTTTTTTAAGCCAACTACTTCCCACATGGGCAGGATTCCCAGCAAAGACTTGTGTGTAATAAATCCCATGTAACACAGCAGCAGGCATGTACAAGTCATGGTAATTAGCCCACATGCCCACAGGACAGGATAAAGGAAGGCAGCAAAAGGGAATAACAGTTGTACTTTCTAAAAGACAGCTTGTCTTCATCCACTTCCCTCTCCCTCCCTGTTCTCACACTTCCCTTTGCCAACATTGGATTTCTCTTTTTTTTTTTCCTTCTTCCTATAAACAGGTTTTCATTTCAGAGAGGCATTTTGGGAGATGTAGGACAGATTAGAAAACTCTCTATATATTCTGGCAGATTTTAGGTTATTCTCCCAGTTGGCTTCTTGGAAGGATGTCAGAGAGTAGAGCAAATGGTCAGTTTGAACTCTTGAAACTCTCTAAATAGCCCCAAAAACTCTCAAGCAAACTGTGTTGGTCAGCAGGAACAGGCAGGCAGGTGCTGGCCAGAAGTTTTGTGCATGAAGAGGGTGACAGCAGCTGTCAGCAATGGTCCTTATGGAAGCAGTTTAGCTTGCCACGTGTTGGGTTGCTGCCATTTTTAACACCGTGAGTGAATGCATGCCTGAGATGAAGTCTGAGCCTGGCTGACTGTACTTCCTTGGTCCCAACTGCTTTTTTATCCTGCCAGATCATTTTCAGCACTGATGCAGGAGTCCCAGCAGTTAACAGCCGTCACAGATTCCTCAGATAGAACTGGTGTGAGATCAGAGGTCTCCTGTTTCTCGGCAGCAGGCCCCTCTTCACTTAAAACCGGGATTGGGAAGGAAAGCCAGCCTTCCTTTTTCAGCTTCTGAAAAAATAGCATCTTAAAGATTGATAGCAGACACAAAACAGGCTCAGAAGTGAAATTGTTGGTTTATTTGTTTATTAGTTGGTTTATTAGTAAGACCCAGGCTGATCTTTCCTTGACTGCACTGAAAAAAGATACTTCTTCCATCTCTGGTATTCAAGTATTGAGAAGGGCTGTTATGACCTGTCTTCTAGAAGTTTTGGATTAATTGCATTTGTGTAGTGAGGAGAGCATAGCTCCTCAGCATTGATGTAATTGTGCTGTTATAAGGATTCTTAGAGTGACTTCTTGTGGATGAGTGACAAGCTTCACTCATAAGAGTGAAGCACCAATATGTTTGTTGATATAAAACTTGATTATGGATCAAGATTATAGAAAGTTTGATAGTAAACATAGCAGTGGCTTAACAAAATCTGGTGGCAAGATACACTTGATTATTGAGATTTTTCTGTATGAGATGACAGGGTCAGACAAAATTGTCAGGGAGACCCATTCCTTCAGTCATGAGCGTCAGAAAGGACCCACTTGCATTCTAAACTCCTTTTTAGAGAGGAGTTTAGGTGCTGCTGGATCCAGCCTTAGGCCCAGCCTTATTACCAATAGTTTATGTCTTAAAGAGTTATCTGTGTGCAACCAGTCCTTCATATCATGTAGCTAAGAATTCAAAGTTTAGCATGCTATTAATCACTTACCAAGAACCTCTTGTGGGAAGAAATCTTTCACTTTTGAGGAGTAACCTTGAGAGGTGTCCCTGCTCAAGGGGAGATCCTGGTGTGCAGCCTGCTGCCAGGCAGGGGAGCTCAGCAGGCCCTGGGCTTTCCACTATTTATGGAGCATGATAATTGACTCATAGTCATATTTGCATACCAACCACACATGTTAACTTCTCCCAAATTTTCCTTGAGTCAGACCTTGTTCAGCACTGTGGTTAGGTGGGTGCACTGCTCAAATTAGCCCTTGGCTGTTGCGTTGTTGTCTGTGTCCACTTCGAGCTGGATACAGCCACCATGACCAGACACATCCATGATGACCCCACCGGTGGTTTTCACTTGGAGAGAATTACAGGAAATAAAAGTCAGGGTGGGGGAAGAGGGGAAGCACAATGTCGTAGGAATAAAGAAGAATAATTGAGAATGATAGTAGGAGCACACTGGAGTAATAATTTGGGGGTAAAAAAATATCAAGTAAAATAAATACTTGTGTAAGTCTTGATGCACAGAGCTATTCTGGATTCCATAGATTCCAGGCTCTTTAAGGAGGCCATAGTAACTTCAGGGATGCATGCAGATAGATACATAAGTATAGGGTCCCAAAGTACACATTAATGAAACCATTATCTTGTCAATGATACAGAGTGCAGAGCTATCTTTAGCAGAAGTTACTAAGATTTTTCATAAGAGAACATGGAATTTAGTGACATTTTTATTATTTGACATCACATCACTGTTGAAAAGTAAAGAGGAAGCCAGAAGAAAGATAAAGTACAAAAAGCTTTACATGAAAATATTGTTCAGCTCTCATGGAAACTATAGGCAGCTAGGAGAAAAGAATCTGGAGCTTTTTCAGTTCTTGGCATTGGAAGATTTTGATAGGAGCAGTTTAAAAGTTATCTGTTGCAGCAAAACTGCATCTCAGAAATGAGTATGGCTATGATGACATGATAGTTTTGGGCTGCTGACTTACTGCACAGACCCCTGCGTATCAGCGAGAGTTAAAATCAAAGTGGAACCTCTGTTTTGAACTTCCTTTTTCTGCAGCATTTGAGTCAGATCTTCAGCGTTTCATGTCTCGCCGCGTGGGGTTGTAGAGGTCACTTCTCGGGCCCCATTGACCCCATGCAGATTTATTGTGGAATTGTTTCAGTGAAAACAGAGCTTTGAAGTGTCATGCAGGTTGCCTGGTAACTCCCACAAAGTGCTGACCACCCTAAGTCTGAGGGAAGAGATACCTGCACAGACCCGAGCTCTATTAAGGGTTATAAAGCTGGGAGAGGTTTGAATGATAGAAGGAGTTCTGGCAGGCTGCTAGCTCTCCCCATCTGGGAAAATGAGAATGTTTATTAATAAGAACCTTTGACATGAAATGCATGATACGTGCCCTCTGTGCTAGACCCATGATTAATAATATTAATTATGGGGAGTTCATTATAGTCTCATGGGGATGTGATATGTAATTCAGCCAGTGTTTCATTGTAAATTTGCATTAATGTCCACATTAAGTACAGTAGCTATCTATAGCAATGCAGAAGGAGCTGCAGTCAGTATGTACAATAACATAACCTCCTTATTAAATGATGGTAGACTTTTACTTCAAAGAATTATAGACCTATTAACATTTCTCCTACGTTAAATCTTTGCTGTGTTTGGCAGTGTAATAGCTGTTGCAACCTACCTCCTAGTGCTATTAAAACTTTCCTTAGTGGTGGTAGAAGTGTCCAGCTCCTTGCTGTGTTGAAAAAGGAACCAGATAATTTTGAAATCTGGTTGGAAGTAGTCTTGATTGCAGTTTCATTAGCAATTAAAAGAGCGTGTAGCCTAATGGTTTTTCCACCCTGGTCCAGAGAAATTATGCACAGTGGGCAGCTCTTCAGTTGGTGTAAACCATCAGCAATGTAATGAAAGCAATGAACCTTCACTGATTTGTGCTGAGAATCTTGCCTGCTCCAAATTGTTCAAACATATGCCTTCCTATGGCTATGCTTTATTGTTAACTTGCTTAATAATGAAAAAATAGTTCTTGGAATTCCTTTTCCTTAGTTTGCCTTCTAGGAATCTCTGGTGAAACTGCCACTATCTGGCCTCAGTTTCTTCTAAGCCACATGTACTCATTCACTTACCTTCATACAAATGACCTTTATATACAAACACAGTTTCTTTTCATCCTTAGGTAGCATCTCAGAAACCAGCAGGCACTCAAAGCCATTGCCTTCCTGTAGTGGTCCTGGGAATGGCTGGGAAGACCATAGCTCTAGTGGCCCCAAGTATGTATGCTTTTAAGCAGCTGGGGAAGCAGCTGGTAGCACTGTGGGAAGCATCATGCAGATGCCAGCAAGGCTGAAGGACAGTCTTCATTAAAAGACTGTATATATGTTAAAATATATGAGTGTATAAATAAGGATCCAGTCAAACTAGGAAGAATAGAAGAGAAAGGTACAAACTCAGGTATTGTTTTCTTTTGAAGGAAGCTGCAAAGATGATGAGTTAATTATTCTTATTTATTTGTTTGGATTGCAGTGGGTTTTAGAAATGCAATGCTAGAAAGGGCCTCCTGGGTTGTTGTGTCCCATCTTCTGCAGTCATGGATAACCTTGTGGAAGCATTTCTTAGGAGAGTCCAAGGCACGTTCCATTACCTACTAGGGGCCACAGTGTCATTCCTCTCTGAAATCTGTCACCTGTAGTCAAAGATGCAAATGCACAGCTGTACTGTGCCAAAGGAAGACAGGGAGAAAACTCCAGTTCATCACCAGCAGCTTAGATCCTCAAGAGTTTTCTGTTTGGGAACTTGTTCTGTTTTGTTGAGTTGCCCACCCAAACCAGAGAGTTGTAGATGAAACTGGCTCTGCAAGTGCCTGTCCTAGAGACTGGGTAGCAGCCCGCAGCCATTTGGCACTGAAGGATGTAAGTCCAGATCCAGCACCTGTTGGGCACTAAACACTTTTCTTAGAATCCACACAGCTGACCAGCTCTTGGGGAAAAGTCAGCAGCTGCTGGGCAGCAGTGGTTAAATATAGGAAATTGAGAATGCCACACCCAACTGGAAAAGAAAAGAGGGAGACAGAACCAAGCAGCACTGAAAATTCTTATTGGTGAGGAGGGCCCTGCAATGATCATGAATTGGAGGCATTTACACCCTCTGTTTTCTGTCTTGTCTGTGTCTGCACCCACACTCACACACTACATCAGCCTCAGATAATGCCCAACATAGTTTGGCGCTGACTGTATTAATGAGTGTCATTTCTGAAATGTTTTGGAGGAGCATGTGAGAGCCTTGTCTCTCGCTGCGAATCACATAGAGTTGCTGAGATATGTTGTCCTTAATTTGACTTGATTCTGTGAAGCACTTTTAATAGCAAAAATGCTGTGAAAAGCTTAAATATGAAGCTATACAGATTTAGCACAGATGGAGTTTGAAAAGGACATTCAACCTCCTCTAATCTTCAACTGAGATCAGCAAGTAAAGCATAAGGAAGGACAACCTGAAAGATAATATTTTTCATTGTGATAATCTGCAGTACTTTAATTTCACTGAGGCATTTACATGGTCCCTTATTGAAGAGTCTGAGTGTTCCTTTTGCTTTAGCTGAAGGACTGTTAAAAAGAAGCAGAAAAGCAAACCTCTTCACTTAGCCAACGTTCAAGGTGGTGCCAGATATCCTCACAGAGAAGGACAACAGTGTGAAGTCGAGGAGGCTTAGCTGCAGATTGGAAGATTATCCCTATTTTTCAGCAGGTAAGAAGAACAGGGAGAAACACTCCTGTTTTGCTTTATTCACCTGCTGGACATGTATGCAGGAGAGAGGCTCAGGACACACAAGTATCCACAGCCCGTGGCCCTGGTGTCCCTCTCCGTTCCAGGAGGACATCTGGCCAGCACACACACATCTCCTCCCACCCCTTCTCCTTCACACTGGGCTGCAAGCAGCTCAAGCTGGCTGAGCCTGTCGTGGTGATGATATCATGCAGCTAAATTAATTCCAAAGCTGGTCATGCTTGGAATTAGTTAGACAGGAGACAAAAAAGGAAGCTGAGAAAGAGGGAAAAATGGACTAGATGTGAAACACTGTGCAAGAAGAGGAGGTAGTGGGTGTGGTCCTAAAGGTGCCTTAGGGGTCGGTTTAACACAGAGGGTCTGAGGTGACAGGAGCTCAACAAACTTGCATGGATCCCTTGTCTCCATACAGGGTTTCACTAACTGCCTCTTGGCCATTCAGCCCTCCAGAGCTCAAAATAAGTGTTCCTTTCCATTTCAAGGGAACGCTTAGATGGACGTAAAGATTCCTTATCTTAATATACAGCAATATTTTACCTCATTCTCTGACTTGACCTTGCTGTGGAGCATAACCCAGGCCCAGGAATGAGCAGTGCTGAGCAAGCATCATGTTCACCATTCACAACCTCAGCATCTGCTGCAAGTTTGGGCCAATGAATCACAAATGTTGGGAGGAATGGCCCGCCTCCTGCTGCATGTCCACACAGCAGTTCCCACAGTGGGCATCTGATCCTTGACTGAACCTCAAGGCACTGCCATATGCAAATAGTAGTAATCTCTGGTTTGTTGTTCCTCCAAAGGCAGATGCACCTGCATGTGTCTGTCTGCTTGGAAGCTTAAATAAACCCAGTTGAGGTTTGTTTGCTTTTGCAAGCTTGATTCATCAGCTTGATTTTCAGAATGTGTAAAATACTTCCTCAGAATGTTTTTTTCTGTCTTTCTCCTAAATTTGCCTTATAGAAGACTTCTTATAAATACATAATTTTTAGTCTTCTGATACCTTGGATGCTCCAAAATACTAGATGAGTTGGCTTCTAACTCTGATATTTGAGGGGTTTTTCATTGTTTCCAGCATAACAATCTCAGGCACCCCATGAACAATGGAAAAAAGACTTCTATTACAATTTTATGGCACATGGTGTAACTCTGGGGGATAGTCCTGCGCAAAACAGGGAGTTGGACTTAATAATCCTTCTGGGTCCCTTCCAACGCAGCATATTCTGTGATTCTGTGAACTTTATATGTTGAGCCAGGTATAAGGAAAGGAAAGAAGACTTCAGTAAACCATGGTATTTTAGAAGCTTTTATATAAAGCCACTCAGACAAACTTCTATATAATGATCCCTAGCAGGGACATCAGAATTGCAGCCTCTACCTACTTTTGCAACTTTCCTGCAAGTTACCTTGTTTATTTTGTACAGCTCTCTTTTATACTGTTTTTGCATTATTTTTTGCTTACATACAAATAATTTACAGATAGTATTTATAACATGAGAAGAGAAAGTAAAAAGTGGCTGCACCAAGCAGTCTGTGAATTATGAGTGCCTCTTTGGTCCTGCAGCCAAAAATAGTGCTTTTCACTAAAGTTGGTGGACTATATCCTTCCTAAATTGTGGTTCCTGATCAAAAGCATTTGCAGAGCCAGGACCCACACTGTTACACAAGACTTCAACTACTTCAGTTACAGCAGGGAAAGTTATGATTAGGTCCTTGAATCTGTTTCTAAGTGCTGGTCCTAGCTTTTCCAGATACACAATTAGCTCTTGAGTGGCTTAATGACTGGTTTCAATCTATCATCAGTGGACAAAAGCATTGCTACAGGACTGGCCATCTTCTCTGTTGATTGGACAGCAAATTTTTGCACCTAGCCTGGGATAGAGATGTGTCGTTCGGGATGCTAAGCTACAAGCGTGGTACTTCTGGCAGACTGCCTCGCAGATCTCAGTTTTCTCACCTTACCCATAGTTAAGGGGAAGAGGTGCTTTATGGTTAGTTTAGGTTTCAAGTTCTTCTTTCAAAATGCAGGACTTGGGCTTCTGTACTTCTATTAGAAATTATTTGAACAGTTCAAAGGTCCCTTCAAACCTAAATTATTCTGCAATTCTATGAATCTAAATTTTTGAAGAGTTCCTTAAAAATAAAATTAGATGGGGAAAAGCATAACTTTCAACTAGTCACAGAGCTAGTTTAAATCTCTTCTTTGAAAGTTTCCCTTTGGCTGCTCTCTGAATTGTGCAGTTTTCCCTCCAGGACCCATTTGCTTTCTCTAGGCAGATCAGGTTCTTAGAGATTAAAAAAATGATGGGAACATGGGGAGTGGGGGGTAGGTGTACTGATGCCCAGGACACAAATCTAATAGACGCTGCCTTCCTGTGTGAAAGCCCATTAGACTTCCTATATGTTCCTGTAGGGAGGGTGTGTTTGATGCTGAAGTCAGTACTACCTGGATCTTTTGATTTAATTAAGCCACTAATTAATTAAGGATGTATGTGATGGGTCCCTGGTACAGACATCCAGTTGGAACTGAACAGGGTTCATCCTTCTTCTTAAAATCATGTACTGATCGAGAGAGGGTGTCTGAGTGTAAATGGTCTCTTGGGAATGATCCCTGTCCTGTTAGGAGAATGTTATTTGGCCCAGACCAAAAACACATGACGGAGACACATGGCAGAGACAGCTGAGTTCTAATGCAGAGGAGTGTTCCCTGGCAAAATTGAAATTACTAATACCAGATGTATCTTCAGGGAACCCAAGCTTACGAACATATTCATGAGTTCCAAGTAAAGGCACGGTCTTCACTCTTCTTTGTGGATGCTTTTGTGGGTTGTTTCATCAATTTGTGTGGTGGTTTTTTGTTTTTCTCCCATATTCACTCTTAAAATGGTTTGTTTTTTGTTCTGTTGCAAATTTTGGCCCTGTATTTCATAAGGTCCGATGATGCTTTCCATCAAATCTTCCTAATTCATTAGGAATAGGAGTGACAGCATGCTGTTCCTTCAGCCCACATACGGACATCATCAGATGGACAACATCCTCTGTAATACCATCTGCCAGTAGAGAAGCTGAACCTTTAACTTCCAATCCTGGCTCTTTGCCCAAATTAAATAATCAAGTGTAGACTGACCACCATGGTTTCTGTGAATCAACTGCTGGAGGGAGGCAGGAGAGACTTAGCTTATTTTATTTTTACAGACTTTGTACTGTACAAAATTTCATATACTTTAACATCAAGTTTTTGTAGTCCTTTTCCATAAAATAAAGCCAGTTTTTATACAACTCTCACTTGTTACATCCTTACTGGGGCATTGGTTATGGGCTGTTCATCACAGACGCTGTCCCATGGCTTTGTTTTTATGGGGCATCTAGTAAACTGTCACTGTGTTTGCAGAATATATTGCATTTGAGGGTGGTATGAAATAGTGGATTTTGGGGTTCGTTTCAGACAGAGCTCTCCAACCATTTCTCCTCCATAGCTTCAAGCACAGCAGAAGCAGGCAGTCAAATATTGCAATGGCATGTTATTTCATGTAAGGGTTTGTTTCTTTTTTCCTGCTTTCGAAACTAAAGAACCTCTGCCAGCAGTGGGAATTGATCGAACTGTAACATTTGTGTGCGACACCCTAATAGATGCTATAATGCTGTTAGCCTGGCTTACAACATGGCAGCTAGACAGGCATATTAGCTGCATCCTTTTACATGCAGACCTTGCTGTTAAATCGTGTTTGGCTAATCTTCCCTTAGGGGAAATTGGATTTCAGCCCCTCTCCCAACCTCAAACCCCACTGTAAGATACAAAATTGGTTTTTAGAAGTCTCTTTTTCTCTTAGGCACTTTAATTGGCATAAGGTAGTTGCTCTTATAGAGAGACTATCGATTAGCATTTTTACTTTGCTATACGTTAAAGCACACCACTTTCAAAAGCGTTTCCTGAGCTACCAAGGCAATAAACCTCGCGATAAAAGACCAGAATGAGGACTGACTTGGCTCACTTACTCCTGCTGGTCTCATTGGGGTTTTTTTGTTTGTTTGTTTTTAAAACTGGCAAATGTCTGAAGCTGTTTTTCATCAGCCTTCTCAGCATTCCTTGAGTGAAACCCAAGCTGGACATTGGAGTTGGTATCAAGTGCACAGCCAGATTTGCCTCTGGGGTTGAGGGACCCAGAGTTCCAGGTAGCTTTGTCCAGTGCAGCATGTTCAGTGAACATTTCCTCAGGGAAAAAAAAAGGCACAGTCTGTGCTTAGTCCTCCCCTCCTTCCCCAGCTTTGGAGTTGCTGACAGTTCTGTGGCACCAACCCTGAGGAAGTGGGACAAAGTCATTAGAGGAAATAGATTGAAGAGATTTTTTTTCCCCAAGAAAATACACGTATCTTAGCATCTCATTTGATTTTTCCAGCATACTTTATTACACTTCCTAAAAAGTCTTTAATGCATTATGATACCTTTGAAAAATGCCTCTTTTAGATACCTTTGAAAAATGCCTCTTTTAGTCCTCAACACCTGTTTTCAGCATAAGTAGACTGATGACCACTCTCAGGGCTTTGTTCCTTTGGGCTTTATTTGTTTCCAGAAATTAAATAAGTTAAATTTTAAATGTGAAAGTCCCTCAAGTTTAGTCTGTCTCACCTCTGTGTCAGACTCAGTTTTCTATTAGTTAATGACTTACTGACAGTGTGAAGTCAGGAAGTTACAGGCATTCTAGCTGTAGAACATATCCTGAATGCCTCGTTTTCTTAATTTATCTTTTGTCTCCTTCTTCCTGTCATATACTTAAAGCAAAAACAACACTTGGACTCTGTTTGCCATCACCAGTGAAAATAAAATTTAAATACATAGATGGCAGCACTATGTGTTTGGAAACTTGTTTATTCCATAAAGCAAATACTCATGTTGCCAGAGCTTTGTAGCAGTAGAGTACATGAGTACTCAAGAGCAAAAAATGTTGAGTGAAAACAATTCGGCAGTCCCAGTCCAATCTCATTACATTACTTATCATCAAAATCCAGGTCTTGGAGGCAAAATAATTTTGACCTAAGACAAAGCATTTGTGTATTTACTCTGTGATTTCTTTCATAGAAGCCATTGTAGGGGTACATTGCTTTGCCTGGACCTTGTGTTTAATGGTACTTTGCATCCATCTATGCCACTGAGACAGATTTAATTTTGGAGTGTTTCAGAAGTGCTTTTTTACCAATCAGACATTAGCTGTACAAAATCACCATGAACTACTTTGCTTTCTCAGCATGGCTCAGCTTTATCCTCAGTCAATAGACATCTTATCAATCCTTGTTCAAAGACATTTTCTTGCTTCCCCTGGGCTAGTGCTAGTGATAGATAAAAAGTCTGCAAGCTTGGGTTGTGATTTGTTAGTCCCAAGTTATTTGAGGCAAATGGATAATAAACAAATTTTAAAAGTCCACCCAGTTCATTAAAACTTGAAGCAGTCATTTGAAAGTATGGTGGGGTTTCTGAGGGCTCTCAGCTTCACAGCATGGCCCGTGATGATGCATGTGCAAACCAAAATGTAATATAAAGTACACTTCTTTCATCTTCACAAAGAGGTTTTATCATACAGCCTTAAAGACCTTTAGATCTTTTTACATCTGAAAGGAAGAGCCAACATATCTTGGAATTTCTCAGTGTAGATTCAGAACCCCTTTAGTGACTATTCCTTTGAATCTCGGGGTTAACTCTCATTTTTGTTTTCTATTAAAGTTTCTTCTTTTATTACCTTTGTACTTATGAAGGTCATTAGAGGATTATCCCTAAACTTCAGAATGTGAGCAATTTCTGACAGCTCCTGCTATTTCCCTTCCTATAGTTAACTTGACTTTTCACTTGAACCAAAAAAATAATTCTTATCATTGCTTTATCTTGATTCTAAAAATTTCCCTGAAGAACATCTTCAGTTTTCTTTAGTGTCAGTGTGACAGTCTTCCACCTCATACCAGACAAATTAAAGGTTTAATAAGAACAGGTTTTCCTTGTTAAAATAAAGAACATTCTATGTCTGTGAATTAAGACTATGGTTTTAGAACTAAATCCATTGGTACTTCTATAGCAATTAGTTGTTATTAGAGAAATCACTGCATTTTTCATAGATTGGTCTATGGGTACATGGGTAAACATAAACAAAGCTTCTTTTTAAATGAAGATAAATATAAAATGGTCTGCAATTAAAATATACTCTGTGAAAAACTAATTGTAATCTGTGCATGTGCCCAAATAGCTTTCTCTCTCTATCCAGTAAGATTTCAAGACATCCATTAGTCTAAAACAAACAGCCATTTCCAACTGGGAAAATTACTAAGAACTTCAGAGAAGGCTGGGCCATCTGAGGATGCTCCAGTATGAGAAGGCAAATGTGAAAGCATTTAAAAAGCAAAGAGCTTTTCTCTTGAAGGCCAACATGCAAAGAACTGGAGGGAAATGAACGTGTCAGCACCAGTATGAGTGTTTATTGTCAGAATGCAGTGACAGGAAAAGTGCAGGTAAATGGTGAAATGTGGTATATCTGCCGTCTGGTTTAGCCCATCCACTTCCTAGAAATCCAAGTATACTGTCATGGAGAAATATTGCTGCTAATGCTGCAATTATATTAGCCATTACTTTGGATGAAAAGCTCTACAGGCAAATCTGTCTGATGTTACCAGACCTGAATTCCTGTTGTAGGGCCTGGATTATAATATTTCCCCAACCTGACAAACATTCCTGAAGCAGCAGAGGGGTGCTAGAATATTTGCTGAATTCTTAATCTGAAGAATTTTGACTGTGGATTTCTCATCCTCATCCTCCTTGTCCTTCTTGTCCTCCTTCCCTGCCATCATTCTTATTTTGTGAGAACCCATCATGCCACCAGCTACAAACAGATTTGAAAGACATAGCTCTCAGATTACAGTTTCCATGTCATTGTTCATCAAAGGTTGCAATAAAAGTCTCCAGAAATAGACTAATGGGGGAAGAATTCTGCAAGGCCCCAGTCTGTCGGGATACCAGAGGCTCAGGAATGCCAGTGGGATATAAGCTGATCACAAAGAAGTGATAGGAATTCAGCATATAGCACTGGAAATTCAGCTGAGTGAATAAATACACTGTCTTTCTGCCAAATTATTTATGGTTGCTGAAACTAAGGGAGCATTTTACTGGAAAAATTATGTTATAAGGCATAGAGCTATTACAGTCCTACCTAATTGTGCAGGTGATCTCATTTATGATTATGAAAGGTAGAGAGAAAGACTACAGACACAAAGTTTTGGTTTTTTTTGTTTAGCTGAAGGAAGCAAGACATATATGGGTATATATCTCAGAAGCAGATGTGCACAAAAAATGTGTATGCATGATTTACAGGAATTATGTATGTAAACTTGATAGTACGGCATGTGGCAGAAGACTAAAGACCTAAGGAGTAGTTTGCATATGCAAAATTACCTACTGATTCTTTGGACCCAGGTTTCACACTATGATGTGACCAGATTAAGTGCCACCCCTGTGAAAGTTACATCCTTAGAGGCAACTGTAGGGTTTTACTGTTCTGTGAATCTGTGATTTCTCTCATCTCTTTAAACAAACATTCTATTTCATCAACCTGTGTTACACATAAAAAGTTAAAGGAGAGTAAAAGTAGCTAAATGGAAACAGTGCTCTGATCTGTCTGCCTTGACATCATGTCTTTTACAGTAGTTAGATCTGTTTTTTAGAAAAAAAGTAGAAAAAAAACCGCAGGAGACTTGTAGGACCTTTCCTAGGTTTATATAGCTTATTGCTTTCATTTGAAATCTCCTTCTATTAATATTTCATAATTTCAGAGTAGAAATAAATCCTTATGGCAGAAGGATGAGAATAGCGGGATTTTCTCTTTGTTTACTTTTTATGCAAGGTAGCTGGAAAAGTAAGTAAGATTTCTCTGGGAGCAGGGAGGATTTGATTGAATTTTTTATAAAGGTTTTCTATATTATTGTCATTTTAGCATGTTCACTTTCATCCAAAATCAGCTCATTTTGTATTGACAACTGAAAGAGATTTCTAAGACTTCTTTAACTTCTTAACTGGAACTTAAACAGTCAGTGGATCTCCCTATTGTTCCACTGTTTTTTTAAATTTGATTAGCCTATAGAAGCCATAGTTTGCAAGGAGTTCCTGTTCTCAGAGACTGTAATTTTTCTCCCAATATTATTAAATACCTGTTGAATAGAGAACAGAGGTTTCTATACTGCCTCTTATGTTCCTCTGAGGAAACGTGGAAGATCTCAGAAGCATTAGGAATGCCTTGCTTCTGTCAGAGTCTTGAAAACTGGAAAGTGCAACCACAAGACTCAGTCCCTAGAAAGTCATCCTTGCATGCTCCCAGATCAACATGTCTTTCTTGGCTGAATGTCTAGTGGTCAAATGTTGCTCCCTACTTCATTACACTGATATAATGGGTGAAGCATTTGGCTTGTTGAATGTTAAGGATAAAATACAATTAATTGCAAGGGTTCCAAGAAATCTTAGTTAAGGAAGAGCAATGCAACTTCTTGTAGTTAAGTATTTGCAGAGGAAATATTTTACCATTGTACGGGCCATCAGATTTTTAGGTGACAAACAGTTTGACAGGGCTGACACTGTGCATGGCCCCAGCACACCTGGTGGCTGGAACACGTCCCTTCCCACTCAGTCCCCAAGTCCTTAGGCAAGGAGGCCGAGGCCCAAAGTTGCTGAGGTTCACAGAGCAGATCTGTCACACAGCTTTGAATCACAACACTTGGTCTTGGCAATCTGCTCCTCTTTTTCTGAAATGAGATTAGCACATGTTCACACACTCATTTAGATCGCCATCCCTAATGTTGATTTCCCAACAGGGTTTCAACTTCTCACATTATTCCCACACATGCTCCATTTTTTTCCCCCAGTTAGGACAGAGTAAGTACCATCACAGTCCTGCATCACCCTCTAATAGCTCTGCAGGCATTCAGCTTGGCACCTGGGAGTTCTGCAGGGAATGTATGTTTGTGGAGGATTAAGGACTTGAAGTAGGTGGTACTTCATGATTTTACTGACCGAATGATTCAAGCTGCCTTTGCAAACTACCCATCAGGATCCTGCTGCATTTTTCTGGGGGCTGCATTAGTTTGAGTGATCTTGAATGTGGAATGAGTGCTCATTATTCTGTCTCTGAAAATGTTTTCTGTGAGGTTTGGTACCACAGTTTCTGCTGGTCTGTGATGCTAGTGTATTATGTTGTTACCATGTGCTTATATCCTTATTCTAAAATGACAATAAATAAAAAAAACTTCAGTGTAGAGAATGAGGACAAGTCAGACAAGGCTGCCTGCTAAATTACTTTCCATTCCTGTGGTGGTTTCTCTATGATTGGATTAAAAGAAGTTGTCAGTGTATGCTCATCCTGTCCCCTGGCTAGGTATAAATAAAGGCTTGGCAGGTTCTAGTACAGCATCTCGTTTAACCTCTACAAGTACCAATATTTACTCAGAAATTTAAAACAATGCACTCAGCCTTCTCTTACTAGAGGGCAGCAGGAGTAAAAAGTGGCCAGTCATGCCCATGGCATGTCAGCTCTCCCCATGGGCTTTCCCTTTCATTATGTCTTGCTGTCTCCTTTTGTTTAACGTAAGAACTGAATTATGAACTGCTCAGGAATTCCACACCCATTGCCACAGTGCTTTGCAGAGAGCTCTCTTCAGGGTATTCAGTGATTGCTTTCTCTTAGATCCCAGAGTGGAGCTAGAAATGAAACATGTGCCATTCTGTACTTTCCAGCAGTTGGGTATTGTAATAGCCACACTCGCATATCTGTGGAGTTGTGTCTGTGCTGTCATCATGCAGACTCTTTCCTCTGGTTCCTCTAACTTTTGCTGTTACCAAGAGTCAAGTAGATTTAATCATGTGTGTGAGTAAAATGGCATAGAAGAAAAAACTTGGAAATTCTGCATGTTTAAAAAAATCGTTTATTAAATTCAGAATAAGAATTACATTGTGCAACATTTTTCTCACATTTTTTCAATTTTCTCAGAAGGGATCAAAATTGTTAAAAGGGCATGCCAAAAAGAGATAGAAATCCTTGCAAGGGTGTGTGAATTGGTTGTTTTCTATAAAGTGAGTTTTTACTTAAAAAGAAAAGTATTTTTACCTCTAAAATGGGCTGTATCAGGCAGCCTAGAAAGAAAATACACAACTTAAGAGAGCCACTAAGTATGCAGCAGGAAAAAAAAAAAAGAGAGATTATAGTACTTCTGCATGGTCTAGATATTGAAGCAGACCCTTCTGCCCATTCCTTTGTTCCCTGAATCCCTATAGAGCATTCCTTTGTTCCCTGAATCCCTATAGAGCCTTGCCTCCTCTTTTCACTGTGACACTTCTGCAATCCCTTTGAGCTGCTGTGGCTTCCTCCCAGCTTCAGTGTGTGTCATTGCTACCCTCCAGCCCTGGCACAGCAATTCTCTCTGCTTGTGTTCATTTTCTTTTACCCTGACCATTCTCTGTCCCCCTGTCCCCAGAGAGGCTTAGGCATTAGCACACCAATGCTCCGGAGTCAGGCTCTGGGCTGCAGTTAGCAGTTCTGAGCTGGGCTTTAAGGACAGGGATCACAACAGGCAGCTGGCACAGCAAGGCGTCACACGTAGGACAGGTAATAGGAAAGAACAAAAGAATTGGTACATCTAAAATCTCACCTGTTTTGAAAACCTGGATTCCTTTTGGAAACTTGGATTCATATCCCCAAGCTCCACGTACAGACCTTTAATTCATGAATGACCAAGTAGAGGGGAGGTGGCAAGGAAGACCTGTCTATTGGGTAGACACTTTGTCTGAAAAGTAAGAAACTTGGACTCAGTCCCCTCCCTGTGTTAGAGATTCATGTCTCCCACCTCTCAGGGGAGCAATCAGCCTTGGTAGTCTCAGAGTGGACACTCTGTGGAAGTTAGATTGTTGTGTGTGGCAGTCACAGAGCTAGAAGATCAAGTAGGAAAATCCATTGTGTCCCACTAAACCCTCTGTAAAGGGTGGGAGAGAGCCCTCTTTGGAGCCGTTGAACTTGGTTTGTAGAAAACAGAAGGAAGCTGCCCTTAGGACCTTAGGACCTCCCTCATGGCCGAAGCAAACAGGAAAGCTGCACAGCTGACAGCAGAGGAGAAAAGCACAGGCTTGAGTTTAAGTGTAGATCACAAGGAGTCTTCTGGAGCAGTGGGATGAGCAGTGGGACAAGAAGGCAGGAAATGCAGGGATGTGGGACTGTGTATGGTTATGGGGAAGCAGCAAGCCCTTCAGCCAGGGGCCCTTCCCACTGGCCATCCAGGAGCCATGCTTAAGGGTAGATCTAGGCATCCTCATCCTGCTGGTTCCCATTAATGGTTGTGACTGTGGTGCCATTTCCCTTTTTTTACCATCACTAACGATCCGACCCCTCGGGGTATGCTGTGCTGTGTGCTGGATGTGCACCCAGTTAAGTCCCCCAGTCATAAATCAGGCTGGCAGGATGGTCTGTGAAGAGTCTGGATATAACTCTCCTGCTCTTAGATCTGAACTTCTTGGTGATATTCTCAATATCTGTGCAAGAAAGATTTGATGGAAAGGCTAAGGCTATCATTCCTTGAAGATGAAACAGGCTCCTAGGTGACTGTCTGAGATCCTGTCAAACTGACAATTTTAAGGCTGACAAGATTTATTTTAATTATATATATTGTATAATTAATGTAACTTGAGATACGTGTATATATTTAATAATGATAGGGTGTCTGGGGTCTTGTATAAGTTAATAGATAACTCAAAGTAATAAATAAAACAAACACATGGGGCTACTCATAAAGAGAACTGCTAAGCAGCACAAGGAGGGGGCTGCAGCTTTCAGCAAGAATCAGATTTTGTGAATTCCCTGAAAAATGTTTGGTTGTAAGCATGAGTTAAAACATTCATAGTGATCTGTGATGCCCTACATGATTTGTGGTCTACAGGTCTAAAGGAGACCCTTCTTTCATGTGTGGGCATCACAGCTGAAATTGGGGGAAGCACCTCTGGTGAAGATTGGAGGCAGAAAACTGGCACACTGGAGGTTGCCTCAAGCATTGCCTTCTGGAATATAACAGCTGGAAATGAGATCAAAATGTCACATCTCTATGTGATGGGGTTGTACTTCAACTGCTTTCAGGTCCTGCCTCCTAATACGGGTCCAGTACCAAGCTTGTGGAACAACTGCAGGCAGTCTGAGAACAATAAATTAGTTTGGGAAATACAGCCTGATCTGCATATGTTCTGCTAAAGACTGTTTGTAGTTTAAAGGTTTAAAATCTGTTAATATATAATACACAGGTGAGGTAAATAAATTAGTAAATTCACAATGTCATTGCCTTTATTTCACAGTGTCAAACTTGCCCTGGCTACTCCTGAGCTCTGTTTCTAAATCGAATGCATGAAATATCTGCCCAGCTTTCCTATGGGAAAACATTTACTTCAGACTTTACTGTTGGTACTGGAGAGACTGTCCTGCTTATACTGGCTAAGCAAAGGGGAAGGAAGTTTTACAGATGCTGCTAGACCCCTATGAAAGCCTGCGTGTTCTCCCACATTAAGACTGAATTAGGGGAGAATCAAAGGGAATTGTCAATGTTGTAAAAACCTGGTTTTAGGAAGATTAAGATTGCAAAATTAAGATTCAGAGAGGATGGCTACTTCACTGCTATGAGCAAAGCTCCTTCAGCTGGACCTTCTGTCCTGAAGAAAATAGATTCAACTCCAGTGCCTCTAAACAAAAAAACCAAGAAAACCCAAAAAAATAAACCGAAACAACAACAAAAAAAGAAAAACTGAAAGAGCCAGTAAGCAAAACTATACTTAAAACCAAGGGAAGAGATTTACATGGGAGATGGGGTGTGGAAGGAGAACACAAGGCTGCAAAAGATCTCTGTTAAGAAGAGAAAAAATTAGGTATATCCTCTGAAATCTGCAATGTCACCACAGGTCATGTCTTATGGGGATTTTATTGCACACTTCATGTGTACCTTGTAGAATAAAACCATACGTATCTGATTAGATTACTTAGTACTGGGAGTGTAAGGCAAGAACATAAATTGAATGCAATTATTTTTAAAGGAAATTATATCCCTGCTGCTTTCTGTCTGTCTGCTGTCTTCTATCTTTTTCTCTTTTATTGTCTCTTTTATCTTGGTTCTAAGATGGCTCTCACACCATATCTATCTTGCAATCCCCTAGTTTGTATGAAGGCAATTCACAGCTCAGTGCACTGCCTGTCTCCCCTGATTGTTTACAACTGGTTTATTAACCAGGCTTTGTCTTGGATATCTGTGCTTCATCAGGAGGGAGTGGGAGAGCACAGTTGTTCATTTTGCATTAAGCATGTGTGCTGATGTGGAAACATCCACCTATACCACTCAGCAGAGATATCTGTGTTAAAATGAAACCAACTTTTATAGGAAAAAAATTAATTTATTACCAATGGAAGGTTATTACTTGGACCATATAACCCTGTGTAAGTATATGATATTGCCTCCACCTAAGATTCCTGTATTCCTGATTAAAAATTGCCAGAGGGGAGTATATACCTTGCAACCACTTATCTGCCCCATTTTCAATTTCACCTGCTACAATATTCCATTTGAACTCTTTCTTAGAATTTACCAGCTGAAGTGAAATATTTGACTTTCTCATTGGGCTTCAATTTTGGGGTGAGATGGCAGTGGCTTGAGAAATTTCTTCCTTTTCCCTGCTGCCTTCCTGTTCCTTCCCCTAGAAATATGTTGCCAGAAGTGCCTTTGGCAAAATAGTGATTAGCTATAATGAAGATCTGTCTGAGACAGATTACAGCCTTTATGAGGTGGCATTTTTCAGTGTGACTGTGCCTGCGCCTTCCAGGCAGTTCCCTTTCTCTGGACACAATTATATTTATTTTGTTCTATAGTTTTAAGTACCTAGGCTAGGCCAGGTTGATTTATTCATATTATTTAAGTAGATATAACATGTAATATATTGAATTTTGTGTTCTATCATGATATACTGTCATCCTTACCATCTACAATAATGGAACCACAAGTGACTATCCACCTGGTTCCCCGGATTCCCAAGAAGACATTGCAGCAAGATTGAAAAACTGTTGAGAGGTGTATCTAGTCTAATGATTTTTGGATCTCCCCTGCCTCCAGACATGCTTCCTGGAGTAAGATTCATCACACCTCACTTCAGGCAGTCTACAGGGTAGATGTTAATATTTGAGGTATTTTATCAGGGCTCTTTTTTCCATCAGTGTAGATCTAGACAAGAGCATTAAGGGAATTTGTGGCAATTAGTCTGATCCACTAAATGCGAACTATTCATGGCTCCGTTGGCTCTGTTGACTACATCTCCTCTGTCTGTTGAGAGCCCAGCTTGAGATATCTACACCAAGTTAGATGGGTCACAGTCTATATGTCCTACTCAAATCTTGCCCTTTAACTCTACAGATGTCTTACCATCAGTTCAAGAGCTTTTACTCAAAAACAGTCATTTACTACCTCATTTTCTTTGTTGCTGTGAGCAACAGTATCATCTCACCTGCCCTTTCCAGGTATCATGTTCAACATGTGTGCTGCCTTCTTTGCAGTCTGGTTGAATCACAGTCTTGCTGCTTTTTCCTCCCTTTCATGATACAGGCTTTCCAGGTCATTTTCACAGCCTGAGTTCTTCTCCTGTCTCTCTTCATCTCATATCTCAGCCACTAAAGTTTCATATTCTTTGACTTGGACTTTGCGAGCCTTGTTCCTTCTAGAGCTTTCACAAAGCTAATTGGAAGGACTGTAGACTTGTCATCAGGTTGCCCAACTTGATAAATCTTTTATTGCCTTCACTTTATTCTGCTCCATCAAATATGTCACCTGCATTCACAATAAAGGTCCTTAGAAGTCTCTGTCTTTCCTGTCTACCAATTTTTGGTCAATGAAGAGCCTACTGTGCTTAGACGTCAAACATGAAATACCATCTCTTTTGCTTTCAACCCAGCACTGTCTTTTCCCATGCTGCTTTTTGCACCAGGAAACTAAACAGCCCTAAAAGCACCACACAGTTGTCCTGCCAGTTCATCTGGAAAACCCTCCTCCTTCATGTTTAGCAGAGGCTCACAGGCAGCTCTAGGTTTGTACTTAAACACAAGCTGCATTCCCATAGCGGCACATTCCTTCCCAAGTCTAATGCACACATCCTCTGGACTCCCTGTTCCCTTGGAAAAATCCCATCATAGGCATTTCTCCCCTCGAGCCAGGCAGCCTTTCAGCCATATGCAGGGGTCCTTACCTGTGCTTCAGTTTTAACTGGAGCTCTGTAGGTCTCCATTACAAGGTTGGTGTTCATGTTTCCGTTGCTTGAACAAACTTTATTCTGACTTGCACTGCCCTTCTCAGTGCTCATCCATTCATTTTCTGAAGAGTATTTCCTTCCACCACACACTCACACCCACACACACTGCAAAAAATAAGGAGAAATCATTTACTTTTTCTTTTAAAACATGGCAACATGCAGGATTGACCACTTCTTCACCTCTTAAGAGTATCGCTTTGTTAACATCATTTTCAATAGAAGTCTTTATCTGTGCTTTTACAGGTGTAGCCTTTTGAACCCTCAGCAGTATGTTCTTGGACTTTATGATTTTAACCAGGTCCATTATTATCTAAATACTTGGGGAAGCAGGCAGGGGAGGGAAGAGAGAATGACAAGTGACTTCTTAAAGTGCTGTTCTCGGTAGCTCTTTACAATATACATTAGGAACAGCGGGGAGAAGAGCTTTCATGATAGATCTGAGGCTGTTAAAAAAAGAAGCTATGGTGCATAGTCTCAAAAAAAAAGGAGGGGTTGGTTCATACCTGTCACCACTGGGCTCGGCATTTCATGTTTGCATAGGGTGATCCTGTTGTGCACAGTCTAGACAGATCGGTGTCAGGTTTGCCCCTGCTGCTTTACAGTCGTGCTGGCTATAGTTTGCTCATGAACAAAATCTCTTTAGGTGTTTTGGGATGCACAAGGCTTAAGATCTTTAAATGCTGCTTTCTAGAGTGTGTGTTCCTATTAATGGGCCCATAAAAGATCCCCTTATTTATTATTGTTTAATTATATGCAACCTGTTGCTCCAAAATAGCTGCACATAATTGCTAATTTTTTCTGGGCTGTCTTCTCTGTACATGTATTTAAAACATACATTCTGGGTTTAGTGAATCCTGTGTTACTGATTGTTCAAAGTGACTTTTTTTTCCGTTGTCTTTTCTCTAAATGTTCTTTTGATATTTAGAGTGTTAGTGATGATATTATTACATTGCTGTTAGCTATTGAATGAATGATTGCTGTTGTATTCTGAATGTGCTGATGCTGAAAATCTGTGATATAAATAAACTTCCTCTGGTAACATCATTATAATAGCACAAGCAGCAGAAATTTATGGGAAGAACAGATTAAATGCTTAGACTTAAATTCTTCAGCGTGCAACTCCGCTTAAACTGCTGTGTCTGAATTTTGGGTTGCTGAATCAGGTGGAAAAATTCAAACTGACACATCGCTTGTCTGTGCATTTTTACTATGATGTATTATGTTACTAAAAGAAAAAGCTCAAAATCTACCATTGATAATCCTGGCTAAAACTTGGAACATAAATTATTAAGATCTGTAGTTTCTTTTCAAAGTGGCCTGGGACTTAATGCATATATCACAGCAAAGAAATGCAGCATCAATATGTACTTATGCATTATAACATGAGACATTTTTATGTACGTAATAAAACATTCACTATGTAACTGTTTATCTAAGCAACTGATAGGAAGGTTGAGAAATTCACACAGTTAATTGTATTTATTTAGCTAATTAACAGCTAATAGCATTAATCATAAAATGCATGAATATTTAAAAAGTAATTTATTATTGAACATGAAAACTATTTTCAAACTTGCTTTCCAAACTATATTTTGTTTATTTATATTGATAAAATCTCCCAAGACACCTAGTCTCAGTATTTCACGTACTCAGTCCTGAAAATTGAAAATGCAGGTGGCAAAGTACTACACCAGGAATTTACCAGAGATCCACACACCTCCACTAACCATCTCCAATTACACTGTGTAATCACTCCTAGGCTAGGGAAATGAGACTCCCAAAGTCAGGGATGCTTATCTCTGGATTGCTGCAGTCACCTACACCTTGTGTGGAGCCTCAGGATTTCCCAGAAATGGGGTGAAATGTAATATTATAATTATGCAGTAAGACTAGTGCACTGGTCCCCAACCCTTGCTGCCCCTTGGCAGCAATACTGAGCCAGTAATGTTGTATAGTGGGGTCATAATTTCTCCCTGTCAACCTTAAGTGTTAACTCCTTGATTCCCTGTGGCTCAGAGCAATGCTGTCCATTAACAATCTGTGGGGAATTCGTGAAAAAGCTGAACACATCACCAACATCTGTGTTTCTAATTCAGCAGGTTTGTTCTTTTCGATAACTTTTTTATTACAAGTTTAATAGTTCCCAGTGAGACTCGCTAATAAATGAATGAGTGTTCATTTCCTGCACAGGTTTTTGTCAAATTTGCCCTATTATCTCCCAAGTCCAGACTAAGAGTAATAAAGTGACAAGTCTCACAGAAAATTGAGGAGAGGAGGATGTGCCTCTCTGGGGGAAGAACAGGAAGACATGCATAAAGGCAAAATTAAAGTCTAAAACTGAAAAATAAAGTAGCATTTTACCTATATTTTTCAAATGTTTATTTGTAACCACATTTAAATTAATTGAAGTAAATGACTGAACTCAGTGTTTGATATGCCAAGATGAAATTATAACCATTTACAGAAAGCATTACAGCAGCACATTAGCAGTGCTGTGGGGATGGCTGTATAGGAGGCATTTTCATACGAAATTTGGAGTTTTTTAAGCTATTTATAATTGTTTCAGGAAAAAACTACCTCCCTTCAGGGCTTTGGCCTGTAGAGTGGGTCCTTGCTTGCTTTATGGTGATGCATTCTCAAATGTGCCATGTTCCTTATGGCCATTTTAGAGTTATCATACTGTGGTACGACAGGTTTAGACCAGCTGAATTTTTTTCCAAATGTTGTTTGTCTGGTTTGGGGTTCATTTTCAATGAGCTGAGCGTTATTTTATTGCAGAAAAGAAAGCTTTCAGTCAGTAATTGAACTCCAAACTGACTTGGACCTTAGTCCTGCAATGATTTATGCAGATACTTAATGTGTCCATAGAGCAGCCAGTGGGCATGGAGTCTGTGCTTTATGGGACTGCCTTCCTTTGGAAATGGGAGATCTGCTGATGACAGTAACTTGAAATGCTCACTTAAAGTGGTCTGCAAAGTGCACAATTAAACACATGTTTGAGTCTCATCATCCTGGGAGACTGTTTTCAAGTATTGAGAAATTACCTGGGTTTAAATCTCATATAAATGCTGTTAAAGATGAAGAAATTCAGTGTAAAAATAATGAAACTTTGTATTTGTATGCAGATGTACAATTCAGTATTGTATCATTGGATCATTTCACTCAAATTCAGAACTTAACTTACATTTCTCTTTTACACATGAAGAAGGAAATTGCAGTTCAGCCGTATTATGATCTAAGTTTATACTAATATATTGCAATTTGTGTGCTCCAAATGGTCACTTTAGCTTGCAAGTATTTGCACATTTAAACTAATGTATAAGATCATATAGATAAGGCCTATAAAATTATACATTATTGCAGTCCAATTGGATTATAAAAATTACGAGTTTCTTTTAAAAGTATGTGTGCTTTTGTAAACTTATCTGGTTACCTCGTTTAATAGAGAATAACATCCTTTTCTGTGTTTTTGTGGTGGGGGAGTGAGAAGAGGAAAGGGAAACATTTTCATCTGTTCTATAGAATACTGTAAAGAGATTTTAAAGGGGAAATTTTAAATTATATAGGAAGGTTATAATTTTCTGTGAAGTCATATGGAACTCAGCACAAAGTGCTGATGACTTATTTTCATGTAAATTCTTCATCTTGATGTAATTCACATGGCATTGGCACTGATAACTAATCAGGCCTTTCTGATAAAATCTAAGGCATAGAAGAATAAATGAATGCTGTACGTTTAACTCTTGACTGTAAAGCCATAGTCTAACCTTGGTTTCAACTGTATAATCCATAAATTGTACAAGAAACATGTAAAACAGGGTTACTGCAGTACTGCCAGGTGAGCACAGGATTGCTGCTGTGGGGCACGGCCCACTGGAGCCACCCCAGACTGTCTAAGCCTGCTTAGTTCCTGCCTGGAACACTGACCTCAACCATGGGGCAGAGGTGTATTTAATACATAATTAAAGTTATGTATGCGAGTAGGCTTATGGACACCCTGCTCACTCAGAGCTGAGGATTCTTTGTTCAGATCCCAAATGAATTTTGTTTGTGTGTATATCAGTGTTCTCTGCTGGCCAGGGACGAAGACATATTAATACTTATTCAGTCTCTTGTAATATCCTTTGCAATCTTCAAATTAAGGTTCCTTGTAAGTATATTGTAGTGTTGTCGGTTGTTCGTGTTATTAATCCTGAAATAATAAAATGTGTATTAGATAGAATCAGGGCAGCTCAACAGTATATTGCAGGCTATAAGCTTTCATTAACAGCTACAAGAAATTTTTTGTTAACTCAATGTGTGTAGAGACAGGGAGGGAGAGAGCTGGAGGGAATGTGATTTGGGCTTGATAAAGCGAGGATAAAACAGGAGTAGGATTTGGATTCTGGACAGCTCTGGCTGCTCTTCAGTGTTTTCCATCAGTTGTCTTCTGGCAATACATTGTGCTGCTTGCTCAAACATAATAATGGTCCTTTATGATGGTCTTTTAAACATGTGTTTCGTGGGCCAGGTAGGTTAATGTGCAAGGGCTTTTTACTTTAACTTTTTTGTTTGGTTGATTTTTATGTTTTTGGTTTTTTATTTGTTTGTTTTGCGTTGCTCTCAGCAAATAGGTGGATGGAGAGTTCTACAGAATGCAGCAGCTTTGGGGATTTTTTCCCTTATGTTTAAGGAATAGTTCATCTATAACCAGGGGAGATCTCAGTCACCAGGAGATTGCAGTGGCCAAAAGGGATATTTAATGATCTGGTTAGAATCAGATCTGAAAAGAAAGGCCATCGTTACGGCTGCAATCTGACTGCTGAGGAGAAGCAGCCAGAAGTGAACCACCCGCTCCTACTTCCCTCCATCTGCTCCCTCCTTTCTCCATTTTTCTAAATATTTCTTTTGTGCCACTTTAATTATGATCAGCAGAGGCACTTGATAGAAGCTCTTTGTTCTGACAGGTGTGGTGGGTCCTGCAGTTTCAGGGAATGGTGGAGGAGCACTACAGAAAGAAGAGCGAGACGATAATGCACACTTCGAAGGACAGGCATGTGTTTATTTCCCAGATGCTTTTGGCTGGAGTGGCATGTGAAAGCCCATTTCACGTGTTGATATGCATGCCTGGTGCTTTCGTGTTCCTTCAAAGGCATCTGATGCTGCTGAAGCATCGTGACAACTTGGCTGTCTTTGGGATCAGAAGGTTCAGCATCTCTTGGGCCTGCTGCATCTGCTGGTTCATTTGGCAAGAGGAGCAGTGGTTCATAGTAATGTCTTCCACCTTCTGAGTTAAGCAGAAGAATATATTAATTGTAGTTATGGGTTGTCATCTGTACACTCGGGAAACAATTAGGGAAAACCTTCCTAATTTTCAGTGCAAGCTGAGTCTCGGGTATTCAGTAATAAACCAGCAAACTGTGACTTCGACACTTGGATGTATTGGAACCTTTCATGACTGTTGAGCTAAAAATGAAGCGATTCTTCCTCTCCTTCCTTAAGTCCAATCTTAACATTCTATTTTCACATTTTTCTGAATTTCAGATTCCTGAAGTTTCCCCAAAGTATCATTGTTATGTGACTTTATAGAGGCTTTTGTGTGGGATTATATACATTTGAGAAATTAGCAGATTCTTATAAATTAATAGTGCTGCATTTCTTTAGCAATATTTCTCCTTTATCTACATGTTTTGTTTTTTGTCACCAGATTACAAAGAGAAATTGAGTAAAAGGAAACAGTTGTGGCCATTGCTAGAAAAGGAGACAGCATGATGCTAGGGAGGGAAGGTGGAAGCTCTGTATCTTGTGCTTCAGTTTGGCTCAAAGGAGGCTGCAGGGCTCATGCCAGCCCCGGGTGCAGTGCAGAGCAGCACATGAATGCCCTGGAGTGTGCAGTTAAGATGAGTTGAGCTCTGCCAGTTTAAGCAATCAATCAAACCAGTCTGCCTTCCTCATCAGTTAATGCAGTGAATGAGATTCATAATGTACCATGAAATGAGAAACTTTTCTATGGAGGTTTAAAAACAGAAATGTGACTGCTTAGCTACACATTATACAATTGCCTTCAGTTCCAAATCATATGCTATCAACTTCAATTAAGTTGAAAACTATTACAAGATATGACTTTTACATCTGGGCAGTGTCTGAAATTGGTGTGTTGGTCATAGGTAAATAAATACAATCTGACCACCAAAAAGTGGAAGAAACAGTAGGAGACTACACTGAGATGCTGCAGCTCATGACAGCTCCTAATGCTGCAAGGCCTGATTTACAAGCATTCCTGTAAATCAACTTCTCTATCATGTTTTAGGCATTGGAAATTCTGTAATCACACCGCTGTGGTTAAAATTCTCATTGCAAATGGCAATTGCACGTTGTAGGATGTCTCAGATGCCCCATCCATGGTGCTGATGTTGCTTTAGTGCTAATGGCAATATAACTTTGTCAGTATTAACAGATGCAGTGGCTTATCAAAGCCAATCATTATAGTAGCCATATGCTCCCTGGGAAAGTGCAGTATCCTATTTCACAGAAAGTTAAAGAATTATTGACAATTTAAGTGACAGCATGGTATATAGGGAGATGCTATTGTGAAAAAGTTGTCTGATAGCTTAGATTTTTTTTTCCTGTCGAGTTTGAATTGTCAACACTCCTTGTAATAATAAAACTCTTTGCATGGAGAGGACTATAATTTAATTTACTACTGTGAATATTGATTCCTGGATAGTACATTCTTTATCCTGTAGATGACCTAGATCCTTGGTTCCCTAAGGGTTTTGAATAATAACAGCAGCAAAATGGTCTGGATTACATAAGAGACTTGATGGAGATTAGTTACTTTCTCTGCTGACATTTTAATTTTATTCATTTAATTTCTTCCTCGTATTCCGTGTCTTGCTTTGTAAGCTGGAAACCATTGTCAGTGAATTGGTTTTGATGAGCACTAAGTGTTTTAGACATTCTTCCCAGTCATATCAAAACTTACATTCAAAGTATACCAGAAAAGGCCACATTCATTTTGAGTCATGATTTCATACCTCATGAATTTAAATAATCCGCATAGAGATTGTTTGCTCCAAGTCTCTGTATTGAGAAGATGCTTGTCCTGTGCTCTGGACAGAATTCTCTTACAGCAGTCATTGTGATGAGGGGTTGTATCTTCTTTAGAAACTGTGAAAATTATTCCTGCAATACAGGGAAAACTGATGGAATTCCCCTTGGAATCCACAAAATCCCGTATTTCCAATTGCTGCCATTGCAAGAAAGGATAAGAGCTGCAAAAGTTATACAAGATTCTTGTAAAAAAGTAGGGAAAGGCAGGAAACAAGAGTGGTAGGAGGGAGAGAAGAGGGGTGTGGGAGGGAAGGTGGGAAGGGTCTATCAGTTGCTTTCTGAATCCCCAACTGAGGGTACAAATGGATAAAATATTCAGGTTTTTGAAGGCTCTGTAGCCATGGGGGCCAGTGATCAGTCAGGATATTGGGAGCCTAAGAGAATTACTAGGTCTCTCAAAATTCCCTATCTACCCATGGGAACATGGTAGAATTCTATGTGGAAAACCCCGAACAGAGCACAACAAAGTAGCAGAGTTTCAGCATAAAACAGGGGTTACTTCAGCAGGCTTTTTAGCAGCATTTCTTTTGCCCAGTTATTTTGAGCCACTCTAAGGCGATTAGAGCGGCTCGTTACCGACACTGAGGAGCTGAGAAGGCGAGTTGTGTTCCCTTTTGAGAAAACTGTCACTGTCTCTGCGTGAGCTCAGATGGAATTGAATAAAAGTCTGTTTTGTGCTCGGAGTAGCGAGTGAGCCCTCTTTCTGCTTTCAGTGTCTGGGGGTTAATACAGTCAGCTGGGGGATCTAAAGCCTGTTTGCTCCATCTTGCAGCTGCCTGCTCCGTGAGCTCTACTGCAACAGGAGATACTGTGTATGTATATTAAAGACTATTTCCTCTGTCCTCTAAGCATTTCAGTGCTGCCCACCAAAGAAGCCTTTACCTAATTTAATGACTGTTTTCTCCCTGAAACACTTTCCAGTCAAGGACCTGATTAAGTAATACTTTAGGCTTACAATATCTTCTCACCACTGTTATTAGAACGAAGTGGGAAAATGTAATTGCCTGGACAGGATTTGTGACGGGCACATTTATTAGCATAGATTATTTCGTATCTATAATGGATACATAAAATTGCTTTTATATAAAAATAGAATTCTAAAAATGTTGTTAAGTCCCTGAAAGTTATGTTTTAGTTTTATCTCAGATGAGACAAAAAATCTGACAGTACAGCTGTGTATCTGTTATGGACACAGAGGGAGAAAATTACTGTCTGTTGGAAGCGATAAACCCTCTAAACCCATCTCTGTCTGGCACCACAACTGAAATATGAAAAAGAGGTTCTTGAAATAATTCGAAGATATTTTTGTTGAAAATCTAATTCTCAAGTTTTAATAACAGCCTTTTAGGTCAGAAGGCTGTGATCTGTGTACCACACAGAAACCTGGTTTGTGTACCAGGAAAACCAGGATGCTTGGCCACAGGTTCAGTTTCCAATTACCACAAGTATTCTTAGGAATAGTATAGACATTTAGGAAATGGTATAATGAAATCTGAAAAGAAATTCAGGATGGAACAGCCTGGTTCTTAGTCATAACCTCAGCCATTTGAAGCAGACGCAGATTTTATGTCATTCAACACAGTCGCTGCTGTTCCTTATATATCTCCCACACTTCATGTTGCACAGTATGCTCCGACTGCACAATCTTCAGGCACAGAGAAAGAAAAACTAATAGTTTTTGGATAGGTGTGGTTTCTTAATTAAGCGTTGCATTTTTAAATCATCAAATATATTTAAATTTAGTCCTGGAAATACTCAGTGTTATTATTAGGACTCAAAATCTAGGTCAGCCTCTCAGAAGATTCTAGGATGAGGGCATGTCAGCATGGGCAAAAGCATTAGCCATTCAAGCTGCATGTGAATATGCAGAGCTTCATATGAATTTTTATTACATTAAAGAAAAGGGTTAAGGAAAAAGCCAGAAGGGTTTGGTGGAGAAAAAAAAAAATCTGCATTTGTAAGTAACAGGATTTTGCAATTTAGCCCATGTGTTAATGGCAAAATAAGCCCTTAAAAGTATTCTTTTCTACAATATTTCATTTGTGGCTTCTGGTTAATAAGACTACTCTGATTTCAATAGTTGCCTTAATTTAAAATGCTACCTTGATTTTCACAGGAATGGCTCTTATTCCACGAATAAATTATTACTTTGTCACTGTTTTTGTCAGCACTATTAACTATGGAATATATTCTGGCTGGTCATTTTAAGTGTCTTTCTTATCAGTATTGTGCCTGGCATTCATTATCCTCTTATCTCTCCTCCATTTCTCTCAGTAGAGAGGTAATGGATTGATTACTTTCACTGCTATATTGGTCAGGATGTACAACAAATTCTCTTCAGCTCTACAGCCCATTCATCATGGATATCCTTTAATCCCCCATCCCTGAGTTTAAACGTTTAATTCTCTTCATATATATTGGATATTATTAGCAAAGACTAGAATCCAAGCAGTGCATCTTTTATAACTCCTTTACAGTAAAACATAGTTACTGAAAATGTCTTTGTGGGGGTCTGTCTGTTATACTGCTCAGGGGGTGTTCCAGTGCCACAGAACCACTAATTCAGCAGCATTTGCATTTTATGAAATACTGAATTCTGTGTTGCAAGTGGAGAATTACTGAAAGAAAAATCACAAAAAATGGTTCTTTGTGGCGTGGTGCTCCCCAATGTGCTGCATATTCCTATGGTTAGTAACAGAATCTCTGTTAAATGGGTGTATATTTTTAATTTTTAAATGGTATTTGAAAATAAAGACCATTTTCTTGTAAAAATTATGTGCTACATTGTACATTCATGGTATATGGAAAACTCTGTTAGAGCAGCTGAGTGGGCATCACAGGGTTTCCTTGCTGTACCAAGTGGAGAACAGAGAGTACTTTCCTTGGATTTTCTAAGAAACTTTTTCTTCCTGTTTAAACTGTCATTGCAGAAGAGTCCAGAAGGCATTGACATTTTTCTTGGAAAGACCAAGTAGAAGAATGATAGGACAAACTGAAACTGAAAGTATATGTTAAGACTCTTCTAGAGACAGGAAAATAAGTTGTTCCTTCCCGAGGTATATGAAGGACACACAGAGTCTCTGTACTGCAAGGGAGGTTCCCCAGAATGTAGCCATGTGTAAGATGTACCTCTGTATCACTAACTGCTCATCCTCTGGGATGTACATTTGCTTTTCTTGTCACTGGCACTGTTCCTGATACTGATGCTTATCAGTTTGGTCTGCATCCAGGCACTGGCATGAGGCTGTATCAGCACCTCCTGTGCAGGAAGGGCTTAACCCACATATTTTGAAGGCATTGGCTTCGTCCCGGGAACAGACTAATCTTCACTCCAGAACAAACTGAGGAAAGAAATGTTCTAAATCTTCCCAAAAAGTATTAGGTGAATATGTGGAAAGGCACAAGCCACTACAAATTATCTAACTCTGAGAAGCAAACCCCAAAATCACTGATACTCCTGGGACTTGGTCTCTATTACAGTCAAGCCCTTCCTGAGTCTCTTGCTGAGGAAAGCTTCTTGCAATACAGTGAGGTTCACAAACAGCCTTCTCAATGCTCTTCCCTCATATCCATGCCCTAGTCGCACTCTCCTCATAAGTAAATATTAAAATCTTCTCAGAATTACCCCAGATGTGTTAAGAGCAGGGGAGAAATTAAATTTATAGCCATATGGTGACCTGGAAGAGCAGCAAGCCCCTTCAAAGAGGGTGGTGGTATTCATGCATTTGTTTTTAAATAGAAGAGACATGATATCAATAAATTAAAATGAAGAGTCATCTGAAATGCTGAGAGTGTTCAAGTTACAACAGCCTCGATGCCTCTGGATGGGGAAGAGGCAGGGAGGAAGGAGATCTAGGCTATGATTCTAAGGACCTGTATTTGAACATGTATCTTACAGTGCTGTAACAGACTGCAGAGACTAGACCAAGCGCAACTGATCCAATGTTCAAAGATGTAAAGAGATGGAAATTTATCTTTTTTATTTAAAGCATAAATAGCAAAGCACTGAAGCATTTCCAGTGGTGTGTCTGCCCAAAATAAACCACAGAACCACTGCATATTTTCCCTCGAGAAAAGGGAAAGAGTACTTGCTTCTGATGGCAACACACTTCCTAATACAAGGTTTTGCAAGAAAAAATATGTCATGTCAAGATACTTTTGAGCTGTCCTGCCTCCTCAATTAAAATAAAAAAACCTCCTTATCATTATATCTGTATTCTATCTCTGGGGAGACAGTCCAGAAGGAAGATTGTATTGCTTCAGCTGGGTACTGAAATCTCTGTGAGCAGCCCCTTACCTCTTTGACATCTCCTCTTAGATGTCTTGTCAGAATCTCTGCCTCTGACATCTCTTTTCGATGTCTTTTGTAGTTGCTTTAAATGGAACATGGCCAAAAATTAAGTTCTTATTCTTCCCTATGTCCCTTTTATTGTTATCAACAGTGCTATTATCATCTCCATCTCTCAGCAGTCGGCATGCTCATAGTTACACTTCTGAATGTTTTACTTGCCAGAATTTGTCTGGTCAGATCAACAAGGTTTTTGTCACTGCTCTAGAAGTAATTAGGAAGGACAGATTTCTCAGCAAGAGAGAGGCACACAAGCAAATCTAGACTCATGTTAGGATCCGTGAAGGTTACTGCTTAAAGGGATGAGATTTTTAGTAGGGCAGTAGACCCCAACAGAGGGGAAAAAATATTTCTCTCTGTGCTGTTTTAATTTGTACTGAAACTATTAATAGCCCAGGCTTTTCTCATTTCCTGTATTTTTCCCAGTGTGTTGTCCCTTTCTGCTTCTGCTCCCACCAGATTGAAAGAAAGAGTTATTTGTTGTCTTAGAAATGTCATTTGTCCTGTATCACAGTATTTGATTTCCTAGCACCTTTTGCTCAGCTCCGTGGTTCACAGTGGGAATAATGTTGTGTGTCAGTGACCCCATCTTATTATAGGACAACACTGAAATTCTTTCAGGTATGCAGGAGAGGGAGAGCTGCTAAGAGTCGATGTTGCACTCTCCCACAAAGAGCACTCTCTATTTCAGGCCATCATTTATTTAACATCTGACAGCCTCCAAAAGGAAGGGAGGGTTATCCATGCACTTAAATGTATCCTGGAAGGTTGAGATTCAGCCTGTATTACCATCAGACAATATGCAGATCCACCTCATTTGACTAACTTCTGCTAGTATTTTCATAATTTCAAAAACAACCCTTGGAGAAGTCCTGCTTTCAACCTGTCCTGTCTTTGAATGCAGGCTCCAGTAGTCAGCTCGAAATTGATCATTCACTGTGTTTAGAAAAGGTTTCCCCCTGACTTTGCTTCTCTGGCCCTGGGACAGGGCCACACCAAATTGTTTTGGTTTGGGCAGGGACTTGGAACTGAGAGCAGAAGGGTTGGTATCAGGGAGCTATAGCCTCAAAAGCAAAATTCCCAATGAGATTCTGGGTGCTTCATTCTCAGATAGTGTTGATGCACACACTTCCTATGTTACACTAGAGGTTGTGTCCACCTGAATCCTCAGGCAACTTGAATCTTCTCCTTGGCAATGACATTTCTGCTTGTCCTGGCTGAACTCGGGTATCCTGTTTCTTTTATCTATACCAAGATAACCTGAAGCTCAGCTGCCATTCTCTGTTTCATATCTGGAGGGCACCCACCAATGTGGTATTTTCCGATGAGTAGTGCAAAATAAGGTTCTTTTCTGTTTTCTGAGAGTCAGGAGCTTCTAAATTACCATCTCTTCTAAACTTGTACCTTTGCCATGTGTCACCTCTGTGACACATCTGTCACCTCTGACACATCTCTGTCATCTGACACATCTCTGTCACCTCTGTGACTTTATTTTAATTATTGCATCAAAAACATATTCAAATAGCTGTGTCAAGTTTGTCATTGGAACCGCAGTGCTGTTCTTAAGATACTATGATCATTATTGAGAGACTAAATATTTTTCTTCTATATAGCTCCTGTGCACTGGTTTGAGAACTTTGATAATTTTGCATGTTTCTGATTTTGAGTTCTTGTGAGTTATATGAGATTTACAATTAAAACCAAATATGAATATAGACTAATTTCAAATGTTTAATACCTGAAGAAATAATAGCCCAATTTCATTGAAGATACACAATTTTCAAGAAAGTAGCTTAAAATACGAAATATTTATTTGTCGACATTTATATTAAAATACGGTACTTAATTTCTGTTTGTTTCAATTTTGGTTAGAAATGCTAATTCAAATAAATTTGAGCTGAGAAAACAGTTTTGAAAACTAGCAGTTAAAAAGAGATCCGGAACCATCACTGAATAGGATATGGGAAAATTAATGCCATCCTTCTTAAAGCAGGTTGAAAATGAAAGCCTGAATGAGTATTAGCACTATTCTTTAAAAACATGCAATACAATATTCATTAAGTTTTGATCAAATGTTTTACAAATGGAGGATGATTCAGATCTTTTTTATAAACTGATTTTATTTTAGGAGCATTTTACTATTAGATGATTTGTCTTGCTAGGAAAATATTCTCCTCTTATTACATTCAGATTAGACTGAGACATAGCTGAGGAGATTTTGAGATTTTGGTTTTTGGTTTCCTAGAGCTATCCAGGATAACTCTCCTTCTGGTTTCACAGGAACAAATGCTGTATTGAGTGTTTGCCATGGGAAGTTTGAGAAGGCTATTATCAAACTCTGAAAAAAAAGATCCTGAACTTCTGCTTTATAATAACTTTTTAATACAGTATCAGAAAGATGCAAAAGATCTGCCTGGAGACTGACATTTAGCTATTGTGCTCTTTTAAATTAAATGACAGCTCATAGAGGCGTTCCAGGGCTAGGTGTAGAATCCTGTTATTTAAACATTGTCAAAGCTTGGGTTTAATTAACTCTAATTCAGTGTAGTTTCCCAATCTTTGCATACTCTTTCTGTCTTTCTTTTAGTCCCTCTCTGTCTTTTCTTTCTGCTGGCCTTGAAAGGCTTCGGGCACCTGTCAGGGTTACAGTGGGATTTCAAATGGCTTCATGCCGGTTGCTGGGTGGAAGGGAAAATTACATCCTGGCAGAGCAGCAGTGAAGCATTTCATTGTCAGCTGGGAGATTAGGGTTGCAGGGTAAAGCTGGAGTGCTAAGTCCTGGGCTGGCTGGTGCTCTTAGTGTTCCAAATGATGTATGGTGGTTTCTGAGGCAAACAGAGAGACCTTGCTTTGCTGATCAAAAACATGGAGGACACATTTGGACTTTCAGAGCCAGAGTGAACAGGTAATTTGTCAACTTCACCATCAAATGAGGTGGCAGAAGTTGCCCTGTGCCTGTCCTGGAAATCACAAAATCATAGAATGGCTTGGGTTGGAAGGGACATAAAAAATTGTCTCCTTCCAACCCCTGTCATGGGCAGGGAACCTTCCACTAAACCAGGTTGCTCAAAGCCCCATCCAACCTGGCCTTGAACACTAGGAGGTATCAACAACCTCCCTGGGCAACCTGTGCCAGTAAATAATTTACCAACCTCACCAAACTTCACAGTAAAAAATTTCTTCTTAATAACCAATCTAAATCTAAATCTACCTTCTTTCATCTTAAAGTAATTCTACTTGTCCTAAATGTTGCAAGAAGGGCTGTGGTGCCAGCACCGTCTGCAGCTCTGGGATAGTGGCACATTGAGGATCACAGCTCAGCTGTGACAGGGAAGAGTAGCAGCTCTTAAGGAAATCAGCAGGTAGCATGTGTCATGGAATGGGAAAGCATCAAGGAATGGGGTGGCACAAACATGTATGGAGATCAAAGTCTAAAGTTGCCTTTCGTTCGGTGCTCATTCAGATTACTGTTTTTCAGCAGAAGTAGCTCAGATTAAAGATAACCATTCCTGAATGCTTTTTGGAGAAGTAAATGGCTTTCTATGCATACCTAGCGCTTGCCTCTCCTTGAAATGCTACTTCAGGTTCTTGATCTCTACGGGTATATGAATTATTAGTCTATTTCTCCAATGTGCTCTTGGATGACAAATATTCCTAGGCCCTGAATGGCAATTTTGTAATGAAAGTTACACTAGAATAGGCCAGGAACCAAATAGTACCCATTAAGGTTTGCTTTTATGTAACCACCATTCAAAAGCAGTCATATGGCCTTTGGGTGCTAACAGTTTTCCACCTCAGTTATGCCCAGTTCAACAGCTTGGTCATCTAAAATAGACCCTAAATTTCCTCCTCTTTCTATTTGAATCCTATTTCCCTCTTTGCATTCAGTTCACATTCCCTTTCTTTCAGAGATTTCAGAGTGTTTATGGCTTCAGAAGCCTCTTCAATTTCTCACGGTGACTTCCCAAACAGTGAAAAGTCACCTGCTGATTTTCCCCAGACCAGGAGACCTCTTTTTGTCTTAATCAGCTCCCAGCACGTGCATGGTGTCCTTCATGCCAGCAGCTCCTGTCCTGGGTGCTCCCTGGCCACTGGAAGAAATGGGGCAGCCCTCAGCAATCTCTGCCTTTCGGTAGATGAGCATCAACCCAGCTGGATCAAAGGAATTGAAAAATGTGGACAGGTAATCAAAGCTCATCAGCTCCCCTTCCTTTGTACTTAGTAGAGATAGATGGACAATCCTGAGGGAAATCCAGATGTGCTGAAACAGATGTCCAAGGAAGCGAGATTTCCCCCACTGGAGCTGCATTGAAGGAGCCTAGAGACCAAAATTAAGGCCAAATGCCTTTTACACAGCTAAATGTAGATTTGATACATTTCAGCCCAAAATATGTATCCCCTGTAAAAATATGCTAGTGTGTTTCTCACAATTTAATTTTAATAAGCAGCATTTTGAGGAGTGCTCTCTTGTTCTCTACCTGAGGGACTGGTGAGGAAAGCAGTCACATCCTCAGCTGTCTGCTGCAATGCTTACAGAGGTGGACTGAAACAACTGTCAAAGCTGACACATCAAAGATCTTTCTAGCTTTTCACAGCCTTGAGAAAACACAACCTACTCGGATGTTTTCCATATTTTTTTTCTGGATTTTCCACTAATAACCCCTTTCTCACTTAAAAGAAAAAGAAAAAATATTTTAATAAAGATAATGCCATTATTTTTCCATTACTCGAGGGCCACTGTGATTCTTCTTATTAAAAACATTGATCCACATGGGATACCATTAAAACTGTAAAATAAGACAGAGTTAGCACTATATATTGCCAGTGCATGTATAGTGTATATGTGAAATTATAAACTTGAAAATTGGTGTACAAAATACACGTGAAATTGATAAAAAGGCAAAAAGTGTGTTACTTTCCAGTCTAGTAGAGGTGAATAGGCATTTACAGAACACTGTTCTCCTCTTCTTGCTTTTAAGGCACAAAAAGCAGTTTGAGATGTAGTCTTGCTTTAATGCCATTTTGATTCCTCCCACAGTAACATCAATGCCTTGTTTGTGTGTGTGTGTGGACATATACATAACGTTTCTTCAAAAGAAACTTAGTTCAGTTCTGGTTAAAAATGTTTTGTTGTATTGCCACTATTTGTGCAAACCCTAATTTTTTTATAGTTCCATGAAAAAAATGCATTTCAGGTTTATTGGTGAAGTTTCCATCCAACTCATCATGGCCGATGCTTGGGGCCATGTGTGGTGCTTGGCTCTGGGTGCCAGGAGAGTGACTTAGTGCAATTGAATTCAAGAAGACTGAAGGTCAAACTGTGCTGTACTGTGCCATGAGGCTTTTGTTGTTACAGGTCCTAGTGCAGGCTAGTTACCCCTGTGATCTGTTGGGAATGCTGGAAGTCATTCCCAGAGGGATGAGCTGTAAGCTCCAGCACAGCCCCACCAGACCAGCCTGTGTTCAGCCTTGAGCTAGCGGTGCCCACACACCACCACACTATGTTTGGCTTGGTTCTGCCGTGCTCTGGCTCCTTTGGAAACCCAGTTTTGCTGCCCTACACTTCCTTACAAGGTCTGGAAGTACTCTGTTAGGTGATAGAGGCAGGAGCTCCGGGGCTGAGCACCTCGAGCATCGCATCATTCCGAGTACAAACCACTTCCATCTCAGAGGAGGTGAGGGGGCAGTTTGTTTTGTGAACTCAATGCTTTGATTAATCTATTCAAATATTAACATGCCTGGTGAGGTAGACCAAAATATCCTCTGGATTTATAAATATTCATATACTAACATCTGCCACATCTGCATAGTTATAACTCTGTTTTCATGGGAGGAAAACCGTCTCTTTGAGGAAGGTCCAAAGTAGCAGAGGGTTTCTCTCGTCATACCTGTCACTTAGCAAGTTGTGTAACTTTTAAAGATCTTGTACATTTGCATTATTTTAGAGTTAGCCTGGTCTACAAGGGTTTAACTCCAGAATAACTGCTGTTAATGTTCCTGGATCATTTTTACTATGTGTATGAGAGGTAGTATATGTTTCTTACAACATAAAACAGCCTCTTTGATCATTTGCAGTCTGATTTCTGCCACTGGCACAGTCCTGAAACAGCTATGCTTTGCACAGTTAATAGAGTCAGATTTGCCTTATAGTGTTGACCTCTACCTCTGGTGCTTAAAAACATGCCTTCCATTTTCTATGCCTTGGCACAAGCCTTCAGAATTCCATGTCCTTTCTTTTTCTTTTTTCTTTTTTTTTCCTTGCTTTACAGTTTTACTTTGTTTATGGTTATTCTGCTCCAAGATGTCTTTTTACTAAGCTTACTCATAGCTTTCTTCATCTGAATTTTGCCTCTAAGTCTTCTTGGCATTCTTCTTCCAAGAAAAAAAAATAAAATAACCCAAAAAATATAATCAGCAGCCTTGTCAGTAAATTCCGAACAAATCCACATCAGCTGGCTTGCTAGTTACTAAAAAAAAAAATTACTTTTCTTTAAAGTTCATCATACTGGAAATCTTTGCTGCTTTCTAATTTTTAGGCAGAGGGAAGGCACTGTTTTGGTGCACCACCAAATAAGTGGGTGCACAGCAACCATATTATCTTTTTGATTTCAAAAAGAACTTGAAAAGATTATTCCTCGAGTAGATTCAAAATGAGTCCTTTATTCAATGTCTTTTCCTTCTAGAAGCTCTATTCAATACTGTACCGTTGTTTTTAAGGAGTTACATTAATTTTTCTCATTTATACAATGAATACTAAGGACCACAAAACAATGGTTAGGACTGTTTCTCGAGTCCATCAACTACAGAGGAAGAAAAACATAAAAATAACTAGAGTTTGTACTTCCAAACTTCCAGAGTTCTGAACTTCGACTTCTTTTACCTGAACAAGTATTAAAGATTGGTGTGAAAATTACATAAAATTTGTGTGATTAAGACAAGAATTGTATAGTCCCCTACAATAGGGGATGCCTTGCTTTTATGTGAAGTTGTCATTGCAGACTGTTCCCTGGAGAACAAGCAGAGATTTGAAGCTCTGATGAATGGCTGTTTTACAGAGTAGGTTCTTGCCTTCCTGCTCTATCTTTTTAACCTTTGACATTACTTTGGTTAGTCAAAAGCAGTTTGATCCTATTATTTCAAGAGAAATCATTGTTTGTCTTTATGACAAATTACAGGTAGGTTAAATTTTCAAGAGCTGTTAAGTCCCAGGCTCAGAAGTTATTTAGGCATTTTGAAAAATTTAATCTACATTTTCTGTAGTTTTGTTGGGATTTTTTCATTTATTCAAGTTCTAGAAGATAAGAGCAGCTGCTTCACCTTCAGTTTTATTTTACATTTACAGCATTAAGAATCTTTAAAAATAAGTTGCAGCCTACCCAAATTACACTTCAGTTGAGCAATTTGGTGTCCTTAGGAATGCACTGAATTATTTTAATCACATTCTCAATGATACATTGCTACCTTTAAAAATTATTGTTAGGAGAAAATCACAAGTGTATAAGAAGGAGCTGAAGAGTAAAAGTGCAACAGTTAAAGAAAAAAAAAAGAAGATTAAACAAAATCCAAGACATAATTTAAGCTGACTAGAAAATTAACATAAAAATCGGGAAACAAAAAAGTGGTTTTTTGGTGGTACTGCAAGTGTGTGTCTATAACTTTAATTATTATACAGTACAGTCATGTGGACCAAAATCTGCTCTCAGTTGAATGGGTATTGGTTTAGAACTGGGAAATACTCAGTATCACTTAAAAAGGCTGTGTCAGTTTAACTCTATGAGACACTGCACAGCCACACAGCTGAAGCAAGCTCTGATTATGGCTAAGTTGGTACTGCTTATTGACAGTATTGACAGTGTCTTCAGTGGAATAAATTGTCCTTAAAACTATTTTTTCTTGTAAAATGCCATTTCAATCAGTTTTTCCCAAACAACACTAATTAGAAAAGTCATTTAGCCATCATTAATGAGGTACATATTTCCAAAATTTATGAGAAATTATGTTGTTTCAAAATGCATTTTATATTTGTTATACAGTTTAATGAAATTTAAATAGCAAGTTGATACGATAGTTCATTAAGATGTAAAATGGTCAAATACACTATTTTCATTTTAGAATGTCATGCTTTTAATTATGTTGTTGCTATTTAGTACTATGAAAACATCCTATTTTCTAGGTCAATGTTTCATATTTGTGTTATGATTAAAAACAGTTTGACATTTTGAATAAAAATATACTAATTCGTTGTATTAATTAAAAATAATGACCTAGAAGAAACATTTCCAAACTAACCTAAAGACGTCAATGCTGTGAGACATGACAGTTGTGCCATATTGTCACTATTAATGACATTTTCTACAGCAAAGTAAAAATGTACACACAAAGGAAACAAAAAGGAATTAAGAACTATTTTCATTTTTAAAACTCTGTCCATGAAATCTTTATTCCACTGAAAGGGTCACAGGTACTTGGACAGACAAAACCAGCTTTTGAAATATTGACATTTCATGTGAAACATAAAGGGCAGCTTTGGCACAGGTAGATGTTTGTTCTTCTTCAATACATGTTGGCCTTCTGCTGTCGGAGCGGGGAGGGCAAGTACACGAGAGGTGGAATCACAAAGCGCTTGAAGTTTAGCCATAGATTTTTAATGAGGTTGTTCCCAGGGCTGTTAATTTGTACACATAAACTTATATATATATATATATATATATATATATGTCAGTATAGTTACTGACACATACTCAAGTATAAGTACCACCATTTTTATTATGTGTGTGGGTGTGTGTGGGTGTGTGTGTATGGGGGGGGGGGTGTAAATTTATGGTTTGGAGACATGAGAAAAAATGAATGGAATTATACTAATTACCTCCCCTGAAACTGGTACAGATACACAGCACATGCTGATTAGAGACACCAGGTTCTACTGTGTCAGAGGGCAAAATATCATCGAAGTCAAAGTAAATGATCACTGACTGTTTTGTTCCTGAGGAATGCAAAATAAAAATTTTAAAGGCCACTGACAATAAATGGTGGTTATTTAATTTCCAATCCTGTGTGTTCCTTTTTGGACCTTTCATCACTTTAAGGTGCTTAAGGCTGTCCTTTGTGAGGACCTCAGAGGAAGCCCTCCACTAACTTGGTTGTAAATCCTGGCTTTGTGTGTCACAGATCAGTGAAGTCATTTATGGATGAACATATCAATTCCCATGAAGAATCTTCTGTCTAAATTAAATCCTGTTATTTTCTGTTTGCCTAAGGCTGTAACATATCCCCTCTCCAGAATCCTCATGGTTTCAACAATAGTTTCCAAAGATACCTCCCAGTCGTCCACATCTCTTACATTTCACTATCTTTAATGCCCACATTCAAAAGTGGAAGCAGTTAATGCTTTCCTGTGTATTTGGCTTTTCAGATCAGTGCAAGTGGCTTTATGGACCCCTGTAAACCTGCAAACTACTGTTGGGCAGCTCTTGTTCTAGATATTACGGTCATTAGCAAGAAAAGCTGCAAGTACCTTAAATTAAAATAGATCTTTGATTTCCCACTAGGACATCCAGAGAAGAAATTCACTTCAATTCTTTTGTGAAACTTTACAACTTTGTCTTCCCAGCGCGGGCTGGAGCCCTGGTGAGGCTGTCATTTGAACTGGAGCTGTGTTGCAGCCTCTTTTGTTCTCTGCTCGCCTCAGATGCCGGCTCGCTGCCTGCTGGCGTGCCGGAGCGAGCGCGATGACTTGTGGTGACAGCTGTAAAGTTGCGGATGGGAGCAGAGAGAGGAAAAAAGCCCTTGTTCAGTTAGGAGGGGTTTTATATCTCTCTGTTGCCATAACTACACAGAAGGAGAAAAACATGCTTCTTTCATGCTTGTCTAGATTCAAAATTGCCTGTTGTCATCCTTTCATAGGTTCAGCACCTTTGCGGGTTGGTTGTAGTAGCATTTTCGGATTATGAAATGATTGTGAAATTTGTATATTGTCTTCGCAGCTGAAATTTTGACTTAATCACCATGTTTTCTGAGGTGTTCCTTTGTTTTCGTTTGTTTTTGAAATGTTTTAGCCAAGTCTTATCAACCATCTTCGTTATGTGAAAGCCATTCAGCTCTCAAAATAGTCTTTATAAGCTTGCTTAATTCTTAGAGAGCCCATAAATTTTAATACTCATTAAATAAATCTGTGTTCTTGAATCTCAACAGACTTCTTAAAAGTATCTCTTTTTTTTTGTTTTAATTCTGAATTTGATAAGGTAGCTACTTAAGCACATCCTGATAACTTAATTCTCTATGAATAGAAACAACTTTTGCAGTTCAGTGGTTTCTTACATTATCAGCTAGTTATGGCTCCTGTTCTCCTGTCATACTGCACAAGCCCCCTGCTCAGGCAACATGGATACTAGAAAGTGACTTTACTAGAATGTATACAAAAATACTTAATAATAACAGAAATAGCTTCCAAGAAATTTGCTTAAAAATAAAGGCTTAAAAATCAAGGTTTTGCCCTATTACAGGATAACGTTAGGCAGAAGTGAGAAGGACATTTTACAAAATGTTTCTTAAATATCTGCAATACTGTTAGACTTTGAAAACTTCACAGTGCTTTAAAATGTAGGAGAAAAAAACAATTATAAAGTCTTTCACATCTTCAGAACAGACAGAATCTAGAGATTTGAAATTATGGTAAGTAGGATGATGTTCAGAGGAAATCTTGACACAAATTACGGCTTTTTTTACGTAAAATACCATGTTCTTAAAGCTCAGGGGGCCCAAAAACTAGCTTATTTATCTTTTTTTTCCAAATCTGTAGTCATTTATGATTCTTAGGTAAGTTAACAGCCCTGTATTTAACTACTACAATAACTTCTGTAGTCGTGAATAGTCATGATTGCAGCCCCCCACACCTGCTGAAGCTACACAGCAGGGAACCAGTTGCTGAAGTGGAGTTGTTGGATTGCAGAATACCCCAGGGAGGACCCAGATTTGACAGAGAGCATTTTCGTTGTTTTTGTTTTGGGGTATTTGTTTGTGGTTTTTGGGGGTTTTTTTGGTTGTTTGCTTTTGCTTTTTTTTTAATTATTTTGAAATTTTTGATTAGACTTACCTGTTCTGATAGTGTAATGAATCACTAAGACTTATTGTGAGGATACACCAAAAAAAAAACATAACTGGTTTTTTTATGATATGAGATGTCCACTGGACCAAGAAATACTGTCACATGCATTTAAATTTAACCCAGTGCATAACACATGCCTGGTACTAAACCATCCATGGAGTATATAGGCCTAAATACTGAGATTTAACACTTTGTTATTTATGGATGATGTATAGTATCTTCTGAAAGCGTGAGATTTCAGTGCCCAAGATTTGAATGCTTTCATTTGCTTTCATTAGGCATCCTTTACAGCAGTATGTGAATGTTAGAAAATATGTGCATTACCACTGTCTAGTAAAAATGTATTTCAAAGACTTATGTTGATTACACTTCTGTACATTTTATGAAAAGCCTAAGCTGTGCCCCTGTTGAAGGTGGGCAGCACTGCTTTGTTTACAATGGGCAGAGGAGCAGCCTCATCTTTGCTAATTAATGTATGTTAAGTGCTTTTGAAGTCTTTGATTGTCAGGTATTATACCTTAGAATTGTGGTATTTTGGGGTTTGAGGTTTTTTTGCTCTAATAGATGCAATTTGCTCTGGATCCATCACTGATTTGTTTTCATAAACCTATTGTTTTTGTTTTTTTCCTCTTGGAACACAAGTGTTTTGTTTGCTGGCTGGTGGTGCAGATGTGCCTGTGTCTGCTGTTATCACACAACTGGCACCAAAACTGGTCAGTGTTTCACGGCTGCTGCTGTGTCAGGAGCCTGCTGGTGATCACACCATCAGTTTCACAGATGGGTGCTGCTTGTTCAAAGCCTGGGAATCATTTAGCTAATGCCTTGCACTACATAAAGAGATCAGAAAGGTCCAAAAGCTATCTCTTAGTCTTCTGCTATAAGCAATTAGGATAATACTGAATCCATACTAGACCTGTAGTAATAAATATTTTAGCCTTCCCTTAAGTGTGGATTGATATTCAGGTCTGCTTGCTGGTAAATAAAACAATCAGAACTAAATTTCCCTTTGAATCTGGGCTATTCTGCATTTCCAGTGCTCACAGGATTTTTTTTTTTTCCCTTCTCTTTCTGCCTGCCTCTCTCATTTCGTCTCCAGAGAAAATTATTGTCTGCCTGGAAATCAAGTTACAGTGCTAACTGACATAGTGGCATGTTATATGTGGAGAGGGGACCAGACTGGCAGTTTGCTGGGATCTCCTGGGCTTTGTTTGCTTTGGCCAATATAGAACAGGCTGCAGCCAGCTTTGTATTTAATCAGGGGTGAATCCTGAAAAAAAACCCAGCAGATCCTGATATAGGAAGCTACATCTTTATCTCAACATCTCAGTGGGTATTTTTATGCTGGGTCCTTTGGTCTTGCTGCCTTTCCTTACATGGATCACAGTGTTCATTGGAAAATGAAAGAGATCAAATTGTCACCATATTCTTTTCTCATTCTTTGCATCCATATATGTAATATAAATGCAGTTCATTTTCAAACCAGGTCACACATGCTCACTGTGCATTTGTAACCCTGTTTTATTATAAATTAGCAGGCATAGATACCATAGTAGACTTTACCTAATACATCAAAGCAGCAAAGGCATTCTAGCCCCCAGACTCCAGACTCCTTTTTTTATTTTAATGCATAACTGTCATATCAAAATCTCTATAAAGTTGCATCTAAAGCTTTTTTTTTTTTTCACCTTAGATATTAAGGGTGTAGTTTGTCTCTGAATATAATCAGAAAATATGTTGAAATAGTTCTGTGGCCTAATATAGGGAAATGTCAGCTCTGTAATGTGTGAAGGCAGCCTTGAGGTACCTCCTAATGTCACTTCCAGTGTTGATAATAGCCTGAAAATTAGTTTCAGGACATGATATGGTGACTTTCCTGAGTTTTTGGTATATTTAGAAAGGTTCCATTTACACATAGAGTTGCGGTTGTCTTCCTCAAGTGAGTAATCACCACATCTGACTTTGTTGACCCTTTCTCATCATAAGGTGAGAAGAATTTGCCTATGTGAACAACAAAAAAAATTATTTAGCACAACAGGGCATCTCATTGCCAACAATCCTTTGAGTAGAATTATCATATAAAGCCACATATGTGGTGTTCAGCAGGATTTAAAAATATTTTCCAGCTCTCCAGCATCTGTTACTGTTTACTTTAGCAGCACAGGTGTCTAACAGTGTCAACGCAACGAAGATCTAGACAGGTTGGTCTGCACTACAAAGTCCTACTGCCATGGCTGTATCAGCTTGGAGTATGACAACTTCACACCTTGCATTTCACATTGCTGTGCTGACAAAACCCAGCAGAAGATGACTCCCGCTGCCTTTGTTCAGGGGCTGGTGTAGCTGTGCCAGCAGTGATACCTCTCCTTCAGCATATGCTCCATCTTCACCAGGGTGTGTAGCTGGGTAGCACCGGCTTGTCAGGGCACGGCATTGCCATACTCATATTCAGTACTGAGCTTTTCTCAGTTCATTTTATCTGGCTTAAGGGCTTAGGAAAGCGAAATATGCAGGAGATAGCCAGAACCAGTTGAGCATTTTCACATGCCTTGGAGGATGGTGTCCTGTAGAAACCCCATAATAAATAGAGTCTGCGAGAAGAAGACTGGGCACCCAGTATCATGCAGACAGTATTTTGCACCTCCATCCCAAGCCTTTAGCAGCCTTGGCTTTTTGCAGTACAGTACGGAGTGAGAGTGCTTCACCATTTGCCTGCCTCCCCCATCTCTCCCATAAGGGATCCTTGCACAGGCTGTCCCAGCTTTCTTACGCCCCCTTCTCCTTCTGCTCTTGGTAAAGAAGTTCAACTGAAATTGAGATCCAATAAGAAAAAAAAAAGGGGGGGGGAACTGTTTATCTGCAACAGATTAGTTCTCACCTTCTGCAAAAAAAATAAATGACTGGTCCCAACTAATTATTTAATCTCCCTTAGTAGGTAATCCCTGGGGAGAGACAGTATATCCTACCTGTCCAAGCACACGGAACTAGTTGGGTCATTCCTGAGACAGGCCCTGTCTCTATTTGACTGCAGAGACAGTCCAAGTAACTGGATGTATGATCTGCAGGGTCCAGGAAGGAAACTGAAGATCATGGGTTCTTCCCCCATAGGGTGGCTGGGGATTGGAACAGGCTTCCTAGGGCAGTGGTCACAGCAGCAAACCTGACAGAGCTCAGTAAGTGTTCAGACAACGCTCTCAGGCACATGGTGTGATTCTTGGGGCTGTCCTGTGCAGGGCTGGGAGTTGGACTCAATGATCTTTGTGAGTCCCTTCCAACTAAGGCTGTTCTACAATCTGAAACATCCTCATCTCTTAGTGATTCTCACCAGGCTTCACTCATTTCCCCTTCCAGGCCAAAAGAAATTAAAGGACCTATTTCTTACCCTCAGTCCCAAGTAAAAAGATGTTCCCCAGAGGTGTGTGCTTGCCTTCACATCACAGGGAAGGTGCTACAGCTGACTTTTGTATTTGTCAACTGAGAAGTAACTAACCCCCATCCTTAAGAGATGACCTTAAGAGAGACCTTAAGGGATGTATGATGTTCATCCTGGTCTGCCAGGTCAGGGTGTCTGGAGGAGTGGAGAACAGCATCAACCACTGCAGTGCCAAGTGTGTGTTCTTAACTTCATCAGCCTGGCCTAACGAGGCAGCTGGCCATTGAGTTGTTACCTCTCTGCAGCTGCTTCAAGCCACATACCAGCAGCACAAGGGTGCGTTCAGCAGGTTATTGGGTACTCTGCAGGCTTTGGGGCTCTCTGTGTGTCTGCAGATGTTGTGATGAGGAGAAATTTGTCAAAGTGGCAAAAAATATTGGGTTCTGGCTCACGTGGGAAGGGTTCACCATGGTAAACTCCTTTCTGTCACTCACAGCTCCTGTTTGACTTCTGAATCTTCTACTTCATGATTTAGTTTCTTTTATCTACCCATACTCTACCACTATAAAAATAAGCAAGTGTGGGCAGTGCTGGCACTTCATGGTTAAAATTATTGTTTTGCGTAACTAGAGCATAACCTTGGGAATTAATCTCCATACTTATTAAGGGAAGAAGGTAATTTGATTTTCCTCCTGTTAACTTTTCTTGGCTTTCCTGCATTTTCTGTCCCAGTCATGAAAGCATGAGCCTGTGTGAGCAAGCACTGGTCTCTTGCACGTTCCTCACAAGAATAATTAGTGATGTTTCATCAATTACCCTTTGCAGTTTTATAAGAGGTTAGTTTTCCCAAGTAAATTATTTTAAAAGCTGTTTGTAAAAGTGATTCTTCCATATTTTATGGCTCATTATATTTTAGCTCTTGCTGCCCCCTTTTAAAGCTTTATCTACTAGAATTTAAGTAAAGAGTACTTTATTAAAAATGGAAAGAAACCTGGCAGCTTCCATTGTGCCATGGGAATGTGCATTAGAGAGGGTCTTTAAGTATCAAGTCTTCACTGTGCTTAAAGTAGAGAATAAATAAACTTTGGGAATAAGTTCCTTGTCCATTTTTATTTCTGATTATAAGTAATTTTAAAAAATATTCAGCATATAATTTCTTTTCCCTTTACTTGATCTACACTATTACACAGCTGTGCTTGATCCTGTATTTGATCCAAAGCTTGTGGGCTCTTTAGTTTAATTTGTAATTTGTCCATTAATTAAGAAGGAGAAAATGTGGTGTTATGGCTGGAGCTGGGGACCAAGAATCAAAGCTTCTGAGTTCTTCCTGGCTCTGTTCCTTACCTGAGGAAAGCCACTTACACCTTCTGACCTATATTGTCTCTGGGACTCTCAATATAATTATATTAAATGCCCACAAGCAATGATAATGGCAAGACAGAAAATACTGCTTTTCACAAGATCCACAGAGATGTTCAGTTGCAGGTTTCAGGTCAAGTCCCCTTTAGGTTCAGCCACTGTGTAGGTCATGTAATTTTGGGGTGCCACTTGTGCAATTCTTTATGAAGAAAGCATTCAACCAGTCTTTCACTGAGAATGATTTAGCATCACTAGTGAAGAAGGGGACAGAAAGGACTGGCTTGGTTTTGAAATCTCATTCCAATGTGTGTGTGCACCTGTGGCAAGAGGGGAAAATCCTTTGCACTAGGGTAGAGCAGTGGCTGTGATTCATTGAGGAGAAGAAACATCAGTGCTCACCCTGTTGAAACCATGCACTTTAACTGACTTGCACTTAATTTTTACCTGGATATCTTAATAAAACAAATAGTCAAATGAGGAATAAAAACCCAAACAAGGAAAATTAAGTCCATTGGAACAAAGAAATGAGAGGAGTAAATAACCGGTAGGAAATTCCCAGCACATCCCTTTATGAAGGTTTCAGGAAATTACATTTGTTTGAGGAAATGCTGAAAATTAGGAGGAGCCCAGAAGAGGAACTAGCAGGAGCCAGCTGAGGTCATTTTTCACTGCCAGGACTGCACTGTGTTGTCTCTTCTTTTACAATTCATCGGCAGGCATTATTACCTGGTGAAAAAATTTGTTTTGCAACTCATCCTGAGTCCTCATAAATCATTAATGCCTGGCTAAGCACAGTGTGAGCATTACAAATACTCTGAGAATGAGGGCCCATTCTGATATAACCTTGTGTCCAATACTAATGCCTGCTAGTTATTGAGTAATACAAAGGAACCTGAGCGAGGAAGATCGATGAATCAATGCAGTCTCCTGACTTCCTTCTCCTCTCCACCTGCCTCTCCTCTTTCTAGTTAGATACTGAGATGCAAAAATTCAGGACAGTTCATAGTCATCTCTCTGTGGACAGCACTATAACAATTTAGGGGAACAAGGAAGGAGTCACAGCCTCCAAATACCTGTAGGAAAGAGAGGAGCTTTGGTTTCTGTTTAGAACTTGTTCTGATTTCTGGGTTTTTATGAGCCAATTCGCACCAGTGCTCCAGACCTGTTCTTCTGGTTTGCATCCTTTAATGAATGCATGCAGCATAAAGCACATTCAAGTGTGTAAAGACCATAGATAGAAGCTGTGCCCAGGACTGAGTGTAATTAAAGGGTGCTCAGCAAGTCCAAATAATGAGCCTGTTACCTGTGGGAGCTGTTTGGGGGCTTAGATGCTCAAACCAGCTCTCACAATACTGGAGGCAGCACTGAAAGCCATCAATAGGTACAGTGGCTGAGCTTTGTGTCTTGTTTTTCAGTAATCTTGTCCACAGTCAGGAGTTCAAGGATGGTCTGTATGGTCCTGCTTACCCTGAACTCACTTCCTAAAACCCCCAGCCCATTCAAGAGTATCTCCCTCTCCCTCTCCCTCTCCTCGAGTCTCCTCGAGTCTCCTCCCCTCTCCTCGAGTCTCCTCTCCTCGAGTCTCCTCTCCTCGAGTCTCCTCTCCTCGAGTCTCCTCTCCTCGAGTCTCCTCTCCATGCAGTTGCTATTCATACAGTTGTGCCCTTTGAACACCATAATAATTGATCATGAGCTTTAAAAGAGGGAGATGGAATGAGGTGAGGTGGAGATTGACCCTTTGTGTAAGCGTAATCTTAGACTTGTATGACTTAGTCATGGATGGAGCCCTTATCCTAAAAGGCCTCTGCAAGGAAGGTTGTAAAGTCACAGATACAAGAGAAATTGAACTTGAATAAGAACTTAGGAAAAGTGCAAATGGGGGTCAAGGACAGTGGTTGGGTAAATTTGAAAAGGGGAGAGAGTATGAGAAAGTTTAGAGGGAAAAGTAACAGTCTTTAAGACATGAAATGATAGAAAATTGGCGTGAGGAAAATGTCGTTGCTGTAAATGAAAGTGGGAAAATGGACCACGGCAGAGAGAGAGGAGGAAAAAAAATTGTTCATATGTGAAAAGGGACAGAAAAATGCTTCCTCCATAAATACATGCAACTGATAAAGCACCTCCTGCTGTTCCTGTGAAACCAGAGACCTCAGTCACTTTGGCCCTCAATCAAGTGTAACACCCCTTGTGCCCAAACCATCCTTGGTCTTCAGCTGAGACCTAAAGTGTTCATTGTGCAGTGAGACTTCAGGCATCACACCTCCAGCAAAAGCCTGAGACTCCCCTGTACAGGAGTGAACATTCAGATCCCATTTTAGGTTTTGCTCAAAATGTATCATTGTGCTTTACCTCAGCTGAATTTGTTAAAAATAGTCCCTGCTATAGCACCCACAGGGCAGAGTGGTTTATTTTCCCCTATTATAGATCTGACAAAAGCCTGCTGTTATTTCTGTGCCCTCTCTAATGATCTGCTTGCTCTCTGGAGAGCACTGACCCATTTCAGCATAGAATAATTAGCCTTTCAGACACTACTGTGTTTCCATTAAATAGACATAAATGTGCAAGGTGACATTTATTTACTTAGGCCTGAAAAATATGCACCACAGATGCTGGGGCTTGGGAGAGCTTCAATTTCTTTTCATGAAACAGTTGTATATTTGCATGCTTTTGTGTCATTAAACACTAGTGCTTGGCTGAAATGATTCCTGTTGAGTTTCCTTCAGGAAGCAGGAGAGCACAGGGATTATTTGGGTCCAGGTTTCACCATGAGACCGGTTGGCAATGCTTAGGCAGCTCTTGCTCAAGCCTGTCAGTAGCTTTGAGCACCGTTAGAGTTACACACCCTTGAGGTCCCTTTTACTTCACATAAGGACTCCATGTAAGGAACTGTAGTTGATTTACAGATCTGTCTGAAGAGGAATGTGTTCAGGGTGTTACACTGAGGAAATGAGAACCTTGACCTATTGCAAACATAAAATAAACCCAAAGTCCTTTAGTATTTAAAATCAGCTCTTCTGTCATTTTGATCACTGGCTTCTGAACCGCCAGGCTATTGCCCAGGTGAAAAGTATATTATTCATCTTGATAGCCATTTTGGTCTGCAAAGTTGGAGGGAAGTCTTAGCCTTAAAAGTCCAGGCAGCATATAAAACATCTAGGTTGCCTAGTGGTTCACATCCCCACATGGAGACGTGGCATGCTATCATTTCATTCTGTTAGCACCAATAGACTCTATAAAAGGAGGCATCATTCAAGGTAGGTGCTTTATTGCAGGATGGAAACACTTTCATAGGTTATTTTAATCATTATGATTCTTTCATGATGTGTGAAAGTTGATTGTTGCTGTAAATGAAGCCATTGAAGGCTAAAAAATAAAAATGCTGTGATGGTAAAAATCCTTGGAGTGCAAAAAATAGGAATTGCTATAAAAGACAGTAATTTATTCTCTGCATGAGATTTTTTTTTTTTTAATCATAAGGATGCTTTTAAGGTAATTTTAAGGTAATTTTAAGGTATGTACAATTGTAGTCTATATAGCTGAGTTATATTGCAAGGTGCATTGATAATTTAGCTAATTTTTTCTGCACTGTAATTTATAAATTATTTAGAACTGCTATTTTTTTATGTTAACTGAGGCTTAACACATTTTTACTATGTTACGGATAAGTTATTTTTGCAGGTCTTGTGGTTTTATTATTTTGACCCATATCCAGTTCATATTGCATCATAATACCATTTTTACTAATATTATTCTAGTATGTTCAAAACTTATTTCCATTTGGATAGAAATTCATTAGCTCTTGATTTTGATTATAACAAATTATTTTAACATTTCTGTGATAATGCATTCTCTGTGTTTCTGATTTGCTAATGCTGAAATATTTTATTTTAATTTTTAACCTTTCCAAATTTAGGAATTGTTTTTGCTTTTTTTTTTTCTGTGTATATATATTTCAGTTGTTTAGACCTACTGGTTCCTGCTTTTTTCTTTTTCTTTTTTTTTTTAATATGTTATGTTCGTAACTTCTGACTGTCTGTGTTGAGCCAATCTTACCAACAAAAATATCAATTATTTCCTGTTTCTCTACTTCTTTACAAAAAAAAAAATGAAAAGTAAAAAGTAAAAATAAAAAACTCTTAATGGGAACCCTGGCACTGTCTGTCTTCTCTGTTCTGCAGAAATGTTGAAGGAGTTGAACCAGCAACGCAGAGCGAAAGAGTTTACAGACCTGAAAATTATTGTTGAAGGCAAAGAGTTTGAAGTCCACCAAAATGTTCTAGCTTCCTGCAGCTTGTATTTCAAGGACCTGATTAAAAGGTTTGCCTTCCTTCCAGCTGTGATCTGCTCTGTTCTTTTGTAGGGCGCATTTGTGTCGCTTTTTTTTCCTCCCCTCTCTTGCAGGTTTATGAAGATTGAATCTCCTGTCACAGAGCCAGTAGCCATTCTTTCCACCTCCTCTGAATGTATTTCCAAACTGAGACTCAGATCCATTTGTTACACATCTGACTCGTACAGTGTAATTATTTCTGATGAGTAGAGGCTGGTTTTGGCCGAAGAAAGTGTTCCACCACTGAGAGATCTAAGATTTAAACTCCACTGCTAATGGTGATTCAGTCCACAACTAAAAACTACTGCTGTCGATATTTGCAAGGGACTCTGTCACACACGACAAAAGTCTGTGCTTCAGGCTGCAAAAAGCCATCAGCGTTCAGGTGAACGGTGCTGAGACATCGTGCAAATAAAGCATTTGGGTACTGTAATCCCTTCACCATGAAATCTTTGTTACATGCTTTTGTGTGGCTTTTATGGGCAAAGGGATTGATATTTTTATTATCTGGGGACCTTTAAAAGAAGAAAAGACAACTGATTAATTTCTCTAGAAAAAAATTAGAAATAAGATGATTTACTGGTCAAAATGTAGCTCGGACTGCATGTTGGACTAACAGTAGCTTTTCCATACAAACACTTCAGCTTAGGGTAGGTACAGTATGTACATTTTCTAAACATCATGTCTCCACCTTCGCATTTTCCCCCCCTCTGTTTCTAGCTGATTGATTCTAAACAGTGCATGATAATCTTTTTTTTTCCATTACATTGATTTTTCAATTTGTATGCTTCATATACTTGCATAAGAATAAATTGGTACTCTCGTATTATTAGTAAGTTAGAGTAGCAAGTAGGGAGAAAAAAAAACCACGAGGATAACTTTCATTTTTCTCTCAATCATCAGCAAATTAATGCAGCTGCTGATTTTGCCTTGCAGTATTTTCCTGAGCAGACTGAGCCTGGACTGTGCTAAAAAATGGGATTAAAGAACATTTTGCTTGCTTCAAATCCTGTATTTAAATTTTGCCAACTAACACAATAGTGACTGTATTTTATTTCAGGATGGCCTATTGGCTGGTATCTCCTTTCAGTGTATTGTGTCCTTTTGCACAAAGCTGCTTCTGTAATTATGGATATATATTACATTTCTATGATATAACTGTACTAACTGCCTTATCAATTATTCATAAAAAATATGTTGGCCTAGGAAGCATGTCTTTTCCCCTCTGTAAATCTAATGATTTCTAGCAGTACCTATGCCACATCTCTCCTGTCCTTTCTGTTCTGTCTGCTCATTATTATTTAATTGTTAAGGCTACAGTATATGCTTTTTAGGGTGATAAAGAGTAGAGTCTACAGGAAAAGAAAATTCATAGAAGCAACTTACAGAAACCAAATCACTGACTGTCCAAAGACTGTCATTTGGATTTTGTTGTGAAGACATCTGCTTGTGTGCAGAAATTACCAGGCAGCATCTATTTCTAGAAGCACACTGACAAATCTTGCCGCTTTATTATTTAGTTATTAAATGAGATATACATTAGATTGAGCACTGCTCTGTTATTAACTTAGTTAAAACAATATAAAAAATGAAAATCTAGATTTTGTGAAAGCAAATGCCTAGTTTTCAGCACGTATTATCTTTCAGCTGCCCACATAAGGCTTGCATGCATTACAAGAAAAAAATAGTGGAAGGTTTAGCCTATTTGCTAAACTCAACACTTTTTGCCTTCTTTCACATCATCAGCAGCAATAAATATTCCAGGGGTCGATTTGTTTCCACCATCAGGTCTCTCCATCCCAGTTGCCTTCCATATATAACCTCAGTTGCATACATGTAACCTCGATGGAGGCTAATGGAGTTGCACAGGTGTATCCAAGGCAAAAATACCTTTATTACTGATGATGATGCTTGAATAAGAAAAAATTCAGCTTGATGTCAAGATGAGTTTGCAAAACTGTCAGGTGAGAAAAATAAATATTCACCTGTAAATTGAGCAAATGTGTCTTTGCGAGACAATAAACTCAGGGCTAAGGGGTGGAATTTCTCAAGACTTCTTTCTGTAGGATATTTGCAGTGTAAAGTCTTGTCCTTTTTGAAACCCCATGGAAGTCAAGGGCTCAGATTGCAAGAGGCACTCAATTTTTTGTGGGATCATGCCCTTAATAATACAGAATCATTATAGTTCATAGAGTTAGAATGTTTACAGATACAATACATCTAGAGTCCTCTATGATATTTGTTAGCAGCTCCTTTGAGACAGCACTTAAAGCTTTATGTGATTTCCTTTGCACTCCTTGTGTTATTATAGAAATCAAAACAATAAATGGCAGTTTTTCTTAAAGAATGAAAGAGATCTCTTTATATTAAATATAATAGAAAGGCCATTTCAGTCGGTGCAAGCCGGGGTTAAAACCTAGTGTCATTCCAACCAAAGGCACCAATGTGTCACCAGAAACATCAATGACAATATGATCTATTCATGAAGGTGCTATGTACGTCTATAGAAACATGCAGAAATAGAATCTTTCAGAGTATTTACTTCAGCTTATTATTTGCCACAGGCTGGTTATTATTAACCTCATATTCTGCCATTGATTCCACTGTGTGTTCAAGTTGGTATCTGATGGTAGAATAGCAAGTAGTGTCTCAAAAGAATAAAAGAGAAATGTTCAAAATCAAGTAAGATCAATTATTTCCTTCTCAAAATAAAACCAAAGTACAGATAAAAAACATAATAGAACTGGAGTTATTGCTCATCTTGAGGAAGGCTATTTGATGAGAATTAGTCATAACAGGGAAGAAAATATGTTGTTTTCATTGCACTGATAAAAAGATGATAACCAGGTTTGATTGTCCAAAACAATTCTAAAGTTATTTACGAAACAAATTTGGTAATGAGAGTGCATTTTGAAACCCCTTTAGTTTGTCCCAAAATGGTTAATCCTGTTCATTCTGCTTCTCATCCAGAAAATTATCCATTCCATGGGCTTTATCTATCAAATATATGTGTCCTTTTGAGTTTGGTTTAGTCCAGTCCCAAGCCTGAGCTCAGCACCATACCAGGCACCTCTTTTGGAAGCAGGCCATCCCTGTCAGAAGCTGCACAGCACTCAAGCCTAAGCCAGGACTTGGTGTTCATCTCCCTCCCAACAGCAACTGACTATGGAAAACAATCTCGGCCTTTTTCAGTGCAGAACCATTGGGAAAGGATCAGGTGTATTAGGAACAGCAGGTGTGAAATATTCCTGACACCCGTTCCACATCACTGTGCCCACAAAGAGAGAAAGGTGAGGTTCAGGGGAAGGATGAGCATCCATACAGGATTACTGCAGTATAGGGCTTCAGGAGAATGTGGATGATAAACAGCAGCTGGATTGGGGCACTGTCCCCTAAAGGCCATCTTACATATTTTTAGTGCACTAACTACATTGACTCCAGACTGCTTGACTTTGCTACTCATGGAATCAGCCATCTCAAAACAAGGGCTTAATTTATGATACAGACAATGAAGAGAAGAACCTTGAAGGCTTCCTGAAGGATCTTTTTCTCCTAATTCAGGTTTCTATGTGTAGACAGGGTGCCTGGACCAATGAGAGGTGCTGATGTCTCATGTTAGCTAACCAACATTTAGGTCCAAGCTTGGCATCTAAGGCAGGTTGAGTCACCTTCTTGACTGTTACTGCATTTTGCAGAGAGGTAGACAGACCTGTCCAAGAGGCAAGTCCTCTCCCCACAAAACAGGTGTCTAAGAGATCAGGTGAAGGAGGAGGCCATCCCCCTTTACTATAAAATAGAGGATGATTTGCATAGACAGTGAACTTAGGATGGGTGTTCCATTGCTTCCCTCAGAGGTCCAGCCTAAGCTGGCTGTCTAGTCTTTGCAGTTGGGAAGAAAGATGGGAATGTCTGTCGGACATCCCATCTCATGATAAATAGCATGATTTGCCTTCTGGAAGTGCTTATTTTTCATGACCCAGAGAGTAAGATGGGTCACCCAGCCTGAATCATAGTTGACTAAAAGGACATGAATGATTTCTTATGGAAACTAGTGTTTTTCTTAATGGCACTTATTTATGCTTATATGCGTACACAGAAAAAAAAAGAGACAGATCCAGATCCATCAAAAAATGTATCTCCAAAATGTGCCTCTTGCGGAGCGCAGATTTTCTTATTTAAAACATTCTTGGTTTGGGAGAGGAAAGAAATGAGCTCTGTTTTTGTATCTGCCCTAGAAAAAATGGTGGAAGGTGTGGGGGGTGTGTGTTTGTTCTGGGAGGAAGGAGCAAATGGAAAATCCCATGAAGAGCCATCTTTTTTATTTCCAGCTGTATTTGGGATAGACAAATGCAGCTGCTGAATAAATGGAATTTCTGATATTTCCGTACCAAAGAAATGTTTCACCGGAACATTTTAATTTGCTGCTTTCTTATTCTTAACCCAGAGCACTGGAATCTCTACCAAATACTACATTATTAAAAGGAAGAACTTGACAGACTTGAAAGTCTGTTCTTGGCCAAAATACTTGCTTTTATAAGCAAGCTTTTACAAGTAGATTTGTCTCTGGTCAGTTGCTAAAGATACACAGATCTTGTCCTACAAGTTTTATCTTTTCAAGATTAGATTTTAATGATGCTTTCTAATCTTTAAGTCATCTTGGGTGCCTGATTCCACTGGCATAGAGTGGTAAGTTTTATGTGCGAAGAGATTCTGTCACAAGAAACAGTATTTTGGGTGCATTGTAATCTGGCCCTGGTACATTCATCCTTCTTTTCCTACAAAGTAGACCCAGTGACTTCATGGCCAAATTGCTTTTTCACAATATCCTGCCTCTTTTCAAGTCTTAAGATTTTTGATTATTTTTTTTTCTAAAGTACTCTCTGAGGACTTGAAGGCAGGGCAGGAGAAGTAAAGCATTTAGGGTGGGTAGACCAAATTCCTCTTGCTTTACACCTACGCAGAAGGCAGAGATGTCATTCTGAATTTTACGCTATTGTGTGGAAAGTGAGCATTTGGATGCACAACAGAGAAACCTGCCACTATCCATCTGAAACAGCCTGACAAAACTGCAAAAGCGTTTAGGTGTCTGGAAAACAGACTGTCTGGTTTGTGTTTACATTCTAAAAAGCCCAAAATGAGAAACAGCAGGATGAAAGAAAAATCTACTCTTAGTGACCCCTTCATGTTTTCCTGCTTATTAAGAATCTTGCTTTTAACTCTGGGAGAGGAGCAAGCAACATTTCCACATCTGCATACTTCAGCTCCATTGTAGAACAAAATGAATGTGGAAACAAACTATAACATGTAGTTGAAAGCAGAGAAATAGGGAGTTAAAAGATACGATGTTTGTTTCAGGTGCCAGGAGAGTTACATTGTGCCTAGAGAAAGAGCCCAGGGGTTTCTGTTAAACCATTTAAACCATGATAATGGCAGGTCTCTTGGGAGTGTAAAATATCCTTCACCCTTTACTGCGAGAGGACAGGTGTAAATTGTGCTGTGGACAAGGTTTTTCTCTTAAAGGAAGCAATGATAATTACCGTGTGTTGGGCACAAGATCTTGACATGGGACACAGCCCCCTGCTCTCAGTGGCCTATTCCCATAAGTGCTGTGCTCTCTCTGCTTGCCTAGGCAGCCACCCACCTGCCCCTTGGAATTCCCTGCTGGGCTTCAAATTTTTCAGCTGCCAGACCTTGGAAAACGTGTTTTCATCAGACAAAAATGTATGGTCTTCTACATAAATGAATGGCAGCTTACAAATATTCAGTGGTGTTCTGCACTGCCACAAAACCCATTGCAGGTGTCGCAGCCTGGCTGTTTCCAGCCCCGCACGCATGGCTGTGGATTAGGAGGATGAGAGGCTTGGGCTGAATGCCACTCTGCAAGGAGGACAGAGCAATGTGCCCCACTCTGAAGAGAAGCCCTGAAAATGAGGACAGAAAGGCTCCTTTTCAAGCCTTGAGGTGCAGCACAGAAATTAAACTTCTGCCTGTAAAATTCTGCCCTGTAATGGCAGCAGTTTGCAGAGGCCAAGAACCAAGCAGATCCCTGAAGCTCACTCCTCTCCCTCATTGACAGCATCTCTGTTTACTGTAGCTGGGACTTCTTACTCCCATAATTTCTAGACTCAACCACAAATTCTGCAAATCTTACCCAAAGAATGACAGATTGATCACCTCTCTTGCTCCAGCTGTACCCATCTACAAGCCACACAGCTGTCATGAAGAATCTCTCAAGATACAGGTGCAAGTGACCTACCTGTATTTACTTACATCTCACAGCCCTACCTGGGCTTAACTCTGTTAAAAATTCAGGGGTGAAAGGGAACAGTTATCTAACAAGGTGCAGTTCAAAAAAAATGAATCAAAGACAACAGAGAAAAAAAAAAAAGTCTTCCATGGCATAGAAACAAGAGCCTTATTCTTGAAAACTGGCATTTTTGGGGCAATTCCAAAAGCCAGTCTTGCCCTAAAATGAGGGTAATCAAATATCCAACTCCAGCTTGCTTGTAGGTAGCTCTAGGGATCAGTAGTTCACTTCTTTCATTTATATCATCAAGGATTAACCACTGCTGGATTGGGATAATGAATTTGAATTAATATGACCAGGTTATGATCATATCTGCCCTCTTTTTGCTTGCACAGTGCTGAGCTTCGGTGTCTGAAATACTCAGTGCAGTTCTGCAGGGTGGATGGGCAGGAACTGATGGAGTGAGAAGAGACACATGCCCTTTCCTGCCTATAGTGTGGCCATAGGTGAGGTGCTGCCATGCCATTAATTGATGTCTCTGGATCTATAAATACTGTAGAAAAGCAATAGCAACAACCTGTAGCTGAAGGAGAAAGAACAAGTGCCTCACAGAATTAATTCTAATTACTGTAATGCTGATTGGGATCTTTGGGCACTGCCATAATCATAGTAGTAGTAATAAATAATAATGGTGGTTATCATTATTTTATTATTGTTTTCCCTCTAGACATTGCAATGATGAGAAAGAGTCTTGGATAGACTACCTAGATAATTACTTGTATAAATTTCACCACATTCCTAAGAAATAGATTTATTAGCTGCATGCCAGCTCTGTGCTAAGCTGATTTTTGATGGTGTAATAAATATCATTAAAAGAAATCAGAGAGGAGTTGGGTAAGGGTTAGAGCTTTAAGTTTGATGAGAATAAATTTTTTATTCTGTCAACTTACTTTTAATCTTCCTTCCTATATAATCCCCCAGAACCTGCTTGCATCTTTTATTTACCTTTAACAAATAGTAGCTCTCACCCAGGTTGTTTTGCCACTGAATTAGGCTGCCAGAGATACTTGTAAACAAGGCAGATCCCACACTATTAATAAGTTGGCCCAGTTTTTTTGCTTCTCCACTAGTACCTTGCGAGATTCGGTTTATTCTCAGTCCCTAGGAAAAGTCTAGGTCATGAAACACTGTTCTTCCAAGGGCAATTGCTATTCACTTCTTCATTCACTTGCCAGTCATTTAAGCCAGCATCTTCAATCTCCTCATCTTCTTTCTTAAATCTCAGCAGGGAGCCAGATTTGTGCCTCCAGCTGTGATCTCCGACACTGTAGCGTTACAAGCTGCCGCTGATCCTGCCTTTAGAAATGGTCCTGGCCAAGCATTTAGATTGTGTTCCATCAGTGAATGGCATTAAGGGTATATAGGAAATGTGGCTCTTTTGTTTGCTTTATTTTATTCTGGTGATGTTGTCTGCGAACAAAAGCGTTTGCTCTTAATCCCATTGCTCGTCTTAGTTTGTAATGATCATTTCTGTGATGGTGAATTAGCAGGAGCTGCTGGTGCGTGCCCGAGCTCACAGCCATTAATTTTCCTGATTTTCTTCTGATAGAGCAGGTGCAAACTGGCAGCATTTGACCCTAATAAGTTACACTAGTCTTGCCAGATTTTGTTTGCCTGGAACAAGGAACATTATTTGTATCAACATCCTGATAAAAAGTGAGCAAATGTATTTGTTGGTCAGGTAAATTTTCCTGACAAATTTGCAACCCTGTGTTTAAACAATGTAATTTATTTAATCTTGTGATTTTACTAGTTCTTTATTGTAATCATACAATAGAACCATTACACTACATGTTTTCTTCTCTCATGAGACAGATGGATAGTGACTGAGGCTCAAAGATAATGTTTATCTACAAGATAGAATAACGAAGGCAGAGATTTGCAAGTTAATACATTTTGAGTTGATAAAACAATTCGAAAGGAGAAGCGATGCTGGGGTGCAAATTTTTTTTTTTTTAAATCCTGTTTAATACAACATTCAGTGCCTTATGACATACATATTGCAATGATGTTGCTCTATAAATGTCCCTTCCTGTCATCATTTACATGATTGATTACCTTGCAGCTGCATAAACTTGTATAACTCAGTAGATAACCTATTACCTCAGTATGCATATGTTTCTTGGTGCGTGTTGTGGAAATCTATGTTGTATGTTTGGGCATCTATGCTTTTATATCTCATGAACTCATCATTACAATAAATCAAGATATTCAGTACAAAATACAACTTTCCATGTAGACTGCTGAGTCTGATCTGTACATAGCTGGAGGTTGGCTGTAATTTAACAAATTTTCTGCTTCTCCCAAGATACACAGACATATTGGTTTTGAACAATTAATGACTCTGAAGACGATAAAAAAATCAAATAGTGGACAGTTAAAATGCAGCATCATTGCACTCTCTTCTTTGCCTGAAGTTTCAGTGCTTTAAGGATTAAAGTAAAATGTTAAGGTTCCAGAATAAACAAGATGTTCAGTCTAAATTGTGTCGACTTGAACAGCAGTTTCTAATGAGCACACAGCTAACAGACTCTTAAGCCTCATGAGAAGCTGTCTACCCCAGTCTGGAGTCCTTTCTTTGGTAATCAAAATAATTTGACAGAGATGAAAAGAAGTAGCTTTTCTTTGGTTAAGTGCTTCATCTTACATGAAAATCTTGGATTTCCTGTTTTCTAGAGTCCTAAATACCGTCCAGGGAACAAAGCAATTTAATCTGATTTTTTTTTTTTTATTGTCATGTCTATCTTGGTAGAAAATACGTAGCTCTCTGATAATGGGAACACAATTACTTTAGGGTAAACATTTATATTCCTAATTATGAAAACAAGCCAGCCAGTTCAGCATGTTGAGCTGATAGGGCAAATCCTGGGCAGGCGTTGGGGTGAAGAGACTAAAAGGCAGCTGGGTGATGGGACAAACCATTGCTTTTGGTCCAGCCCCAAAAATACAGGCTTCAGTTTCCTTAGTCCAGGGTGGAGCTGGAGCTCCTCTCTGCTGCCAGCACTCCTGCAGCCTCCTGTCATCTCAGACATGTGCATTTAGTGGATGAAATTCAGATCCCTGAGTTGTATGAGACCCTGAGCCATAGATAGTCAAAGACAACAACTCTTCTTTTCTTGCACTGCCAGAATGAGCGTTTTCCTATTTCTTAAAGATACATTCTGAGTGAAATATGAACAAAATTGAGGTAGCTCTTTCCTGCTGACTTCTGCTGGGAGAAACAGGTAGTGGAGGTAGGCTCACAGATGGACCTTGGAGAGGCAAAAGGAAAAAGTTGTACACCAAGTCCCACTTCTCCAGAGAAATATCACAAATAACAATTCCAAGTGTGTCTTTCTTTTAAAAGATAATAATTTATTTCAGTGCCCTTTTGGAGCACAAAGCTTAAATATACGTCATACCTCTGAGTCTATGGCACGGTGAGTCATATGGCATGGAATGTAAATAGGTGTCACAAACTCTGTCAATCCTCCTGTTCTCAGCCAGGCAGCCTGGGCGGAAGCTGAACCAACTGTTCCTAGGCAGTAATGTACATTTACATAAAATGTTTCACATTTTTCATGTTTATTCCGTGCAGATGGCTCCGTTTTGAACATCCAGAATTTGTTTTGACTTTGTGACTGTAGCTTGTAAACAGAGTGTTGGCTGGCATCTGTACCGGGTATAGGTAGCTTTTCATATTTGATCTAAAATTGAGTGAAGCTGTAGCCAAACCATTAGTCAGTCAAAATAATGTTGCAAGCCAGTTAAAGGCAGCATATCCAAACCATGAGGGAAGGCTGAATGAGAGGCGGTAGCGCTGTCCATAAATTGACAAATTGATGCGCTCGCGGTGTTTCACTTACACAGCTACTTTAGCCAGACTCTAAATGTGGCTTTGCAAATCAAGGCATCTCACTATTAAATGTTTTGAACAGAATCACACAGACGTTCTGTTATGGGAACGTGTTGATACAAATAATGCAGGAAAAATGCATAGATACACATCTATTTATAACTCAGGATGCAGAAAACTTCAGTTGCGTCACTATTAAACATGAAAGCACTATGGCTGATGCTTGTCTGTGTGTATTACATGTTTGGAAATGATTTTCAAGGACAAATAAGTACCAAAAAATGTAAATTTCTCTAGTTTTTCTTTTGTCAGTTCCACTACAAATCTTGCAGATGAGGTATTAGGGCTATTTTTCTTGCTATCAAGTATTTAAACATTTTTGCTCTTTCCTATGTCTTAGTTACAAGAAAGGGACACTGTTTCTGATTTGTTATTTGAGAGTATAATCGAGCCATCTTTTGCTTTGAAGGGTTCCCTGTGCCTTTGTCTTCTCTAGTTGAAGCAATTAAGTTGAAGGATAAGTAGCCAGACTATGTTCAAAGGCATTTGCTTGATTTTGCTGGACTTAATTATTCTAGACAATGCAGAATATTTTTCAGTAACTCCCCCCTTACCCATTCAGAGTATATCTGTGCTTCCTGCTTATCTGCAGGTTCAGTTCTGCTTGCACATTGCTCAGGTCTATCACCTTGCTAGAGAAATACATGATTTGTAAATCTGAAAGAATTCCCCAACAGCTACCGTAAAATTAAGCTGTTAAAGAGCTCTTGGAGCTTGTTTAAATGTAGACCTAAACAAATCTCTTTGCTGTTTAGCTCAAGATAAATCTTTTTAAAAGTCCTGTTCTAAATCACTTCCCAATTTTAATGAGTTTATATATCAGCCTTTGCCAGATTTTTACTGTAGCTTTTCTCCAAGATTATAGCCATGATAAAGTAAGGACTAAAATTGTTTATTATATATTATTCTTCAGAAGCAAAACTTTTTCCCCCAGAGGCTGTTGGGAGAGCTATTGATTTTCTGCCACAATGTGAAATGTGTGACCTTTATAATATGAGCAATGATTACAAGGCCAATAAAATGACATCATTCTGTTTAAACTTTAGAGTTCGCCGGGCAAATAGCAGAATGTGCCACATTTAATGATGTCCGTGGACGATAAGGGTACGTTGACTGGCTTCAAGTGAGACTGAAACATGAAGGAGGCAGGCTCTCAATCCCCAAAACACCTCATGCTTGTGCTGGGAGTTGGGGAACATGAGTGTATGTACCACAAAGAACTATGATTTTTCCCAGCTCTTAAGGCAGGGAGTCAGGGCTTTTCTGGTAACAGACTTCTCTAAATGTTTGCATTTACTGATGTCACCAACAAAACTCCTCCTGTTGTGACACAGGATGAGCTATTTGGGGAACAGCTCTATATATTGCTACAGATTTTCCCAAATCCACTGCATTTGCATTTACAGGACTAAATTCTATTCTTGTAGTACAGCTTTAGCCACTTCATTGCAGTTCCTCTACAGGAGCCAAGAGAAGACTTTGTCCCAAATAGATGAATTATAACTGCACAGGGCATATGATATTCTAATATGTGTCAAAACAAGGAACACAGAAACCTTTAGTCAGGCTTTGAGGGGGATGCTACAACCTGAATCACTGAAATAATTTCATAAAAAAGTCTATGGAATTTCCCTTTTCAGGCACATCAGTCTGTTTCCCAACATTATAATCTTCTCATCCTTCAGACACCTATCTTTCATCCATTAGGACCTGCTTCAGTCAATTCCCTGCCCATTCTCCAGCCTATATCGAGTCAGATCCCTGGCATGGAAGCTGAGGTAGCTGTGATTTCCTTATGCAGGCTGAATCCAGCCTGTACTCAGTATTTGATCCAGCCAAACATGGAGCCGAAGGGCTCACTGCTTAGAAAGCACAAGGAAAACAGCACAACACATTCAAGGCATTGCAGAGGCAGGAATAAGGATAATTTCTTTCCCATTTCTGGCTCATTGTGTAATATCAATAATCTCTGTAGCTTTGTATTATACTTGCCGTAAGTGGCTCTAGTGATTGATTAAACACCTTAGCTTTTCTTTGGCATTTAATCAATTGCAGCAGCAGTTTATTGCTCAGTGTATTACAAAGAAAAAGAGATTATTACTTAATTATTGTGAAAAATAGCAGCTTGCAGTTGTTGCTAGCATGGGTATGTGTCTGCACTGACACTGGTGTCACATCATCCTTTCCTTTGTGCCTCCTGGTCTCCACACTGGGTGCGATTGTGCGATTCCCAGTGGATCATGCATGGTCCTTCCTGCAGCCATCGCCAGCACAGTTCAATTAGTGGCATTAAATAAATAATTGCTTATGGTAGGGCTTCCCACAGTACAAAGAACCCAACTGTGTCATTGATGGCTACCTCCAAACCTCCCTGAAATTTTAGGTGGTGTATTTATTAACCAGCCCATGTGAAAATGAGCTCACTGTCAGGTACAAACCGCTTCTAGGAGCAGTTCAGCAAGAATTACATTGCTACCAAGAGGTATTTTGACAGCCCAGAGTGCAGTACCAGATGTATGTGCAACTGGAGATAAATCAGATACGGGGCATATTATTGGGGTGTGACTGTGAGAAAGGAAAAATCCCAAGATTTTGTGACATCCTTTTGAGGATTTAGGAAATGGCAATTCTTCTGTTTTGCCACCAGAGGATTTCTGCCTCAGATGCAGAATTGAATCCAAATACAAGAGTTCAGAAAGAATACTGTGGTATGATAAAGCATCAGGATTTAGGGAAGCATAGGGAATACCTCTGTGCTTGTACGGGTACAACAGGTGTCGTGGTCAGTATGTGCTCTTATCATCTGCTTGTGGAATAGGGTCTAACCCACCTGTGTTGCCATGTAAAGGGACAGTTCAGTACTTAGAATTTTAAAAATAGCATTTAATTCTTTGGTTTGCTCCTTACTTTCTGTGATCATAGGCAAGTGATTTTGTCTCCTTGTGCCTCAGTTTCCTCCTGTGAATAGGAGTAGCCATTGTTCACTACCTTAGAGAGGACTTTGAAATTAGGGATTGCTAGCTGCTCCTCCATTGAAAATGAAACCTCTTTAAAGCTTTGATCCTGTAGAGATTCGTATGAATTAAAGCTGTGCCCTTGACCTGACCAGGGCTGGTCAGTGAAGGACCAGTGGAAAAACATCTACTGTAAATGTTAAGCTTTGCCCCAAATGACTATAGGTGTTGTTGGGATGGGTGGCTGGGGTGTCATGCGGGAAAAATCTGAACCTTGTATGTTGTTTATTTTTTCTCTGTGATGGTAGTAGAGGTCTGACCATTGCCTTTCTAGGCAGCTGTGTGAACCCAAGAGGTTGGTAGTGCTCATGGTAGCTTTTGCTCACGCTTCAAGCTGGCGTTGCCTGTGAGTAGTGATGCTGTGGCCAGTCTGTATCTGTCGCGCTGCATCGTGTGCCGGTTTTGTGTCACTTGTGTGATGGCTTTTGCAAGTACTCAAGCAGAACTGGAGCGAGCAGACGTTGACTGTCCAGTGACAAACAAAAAGCTCATGTTTCTTTGAGAAGGTGCTGGATGGTCCTAACCATTAAAAGAGTTTATTTTCTTACTCCAACAGATTTCCCCTCCCTTCCTTGATGTTACCAAATTTATCATCACTTTTGTCTTTCAGGTGTAACCTGTCTTTAGTGTTGCAGACACATCAGCCATGCATTAAGAACTGGGCCCTTACTTTAATTCAGTATGACTTTCTTTTTGTCCAATAATTTCACAAGCACTAATGCACACTTCAAATGCAGGAGATACTTTGATCCCCAAATTGTTCAGCACTTCATGCAGGAAAAACCATAGGCCACAGTCATGAAACTCCTAGAGGATGGCTGCTGGCTTCCTGTGGCAGAGCTGGTTGTTGTTTTCCCCCCTCCCTTCTTTGCTCTAACCATTTTGTCTGTCTAGCTTGTCTTGTATTCAGTTTTCAAAGCAATTGCCATGAAGGGCTTCCTTTTTTTAGTGCCTAAAAGGGAACAATAGATTTTTTAGAATAAGCATATATTATATTTTATATGGCCATCTGTAAACCATAGATATCATATTGATCATATCTATAATTTAATATAACATACTGAGAAGTTCAAGCTAAATAGAAACGAGTAATTTTTATTACTGTTTTTTATGAAAAGGTCTTTAAATGTATCCTTAAGTGCACATGGCATCTAAAATTATTCTAGTGCTGGATTCTTGAAAAAGTAGATGACCTTTTCTCTTGAAATTGGAGATTGTTTTCTTTCCTTAACAGTTATATTATGCACAGAGATGAGATGTTAACCAAGGTGTTAAAATGTATTGTTTCCCTTTGAAAGCTAATCCTGTTCCTCATTTTCATTAATGTTGAATCATTCATTTTTCTTTTTCTTTTTTTCCTTTCTTTTCCTTTCCTTTTCTTTTGCAACTGTTTTTGCATGAAAATGCAAAGTAGCAATAAAGATTTTTCGTAAGATTTGCTTTAAGATTCTTCTCTTTCAGATCCAGTTAAAGTTAAGTTCAGTTATTTTAAAATTCATATTCTTCAGTTCCATAAACAAAAATAATGGAGAAATATAATGAGGTGCAAAGCGATTTCCTAGCCCTCACTAATCAATAAATGCCAATAAAATGGGGATGGTGTAATGTCCATAATTTAATTGTCTGCTGTTACCAGGTCACCACGAGACAGCAGCAGAAGCGGGGAGAAGCTGGAACTGGCCATGTCCAACCTCACTGCAGATGTCCTGGAGTTACTCCTGGAGTTTGTTTATACAGGTTCTTTGATCATAGATTCAGCCAATGCAAAAACACTACTGGAAGCTGCCAGCAAGTTCCAGTTTCATACTTTCTGTAAAGTCTGCGTTTCATTTCTAGGTAAGAATCATTGCATCTAGTGAGGTTTTAAGATCTTGTGTTAAGGTTTATAAACCTGTCTTTGAACAATTCTTAAAAGATAATGAAGAAATCCCAGATGAAATAAAGCATCATTAATTTGGTTTGTGATTTAAATTTCCAATGTTGGCATGATGGCCAGTGGAAAATGGTCTAGAGGAGTGTAGCTTGTTACTTGAGTGGCAACAGCTTTCACGTCTTGTATAACCTATTTTGTTGAATCTTGTTTGACACTTGGAATGTTGATGATGTTTTGTTTCCCAGAGGATGATCTCTGCATAGATACCAGGCTGTAACACACAGGTTGCTTATAACTGTGACAGCATATTTTGGGTTCTACACCAGGCCAGCTTGGTCAAACACCAAAAGAGTTTGGAGGGGGGCTCCAATTGAGGAAGAATTCCTGCAAATATGCCAGAAAAATTAAGGACTGCATTGCGATATCTGCAATTTTCTTGCATTTGTGCGAAAGTCCAGATTCTTTATAATGTTCCACATTGAATGTTCCTGGGGTTTGCTGCTGCATACAGAGCTATGGCCTGATGTCATCACAAAGGTGGGTACAAGGGAAGGTTGCTGTGCCCACCCCTGGTACCTGGTGTGCCCTGTGTGCGCAGGGAGCATTTGTCTCAGGGAGGGCCTACAGAGCAACATCTTTGACAGTGCCTCAGTCCATCCCCTCATGGCCACGAGAAATCCATTCTTCCTTCCCGGAGCATCATGTCATCCTGCTCCTTCCATTTTCCCTCTGATTTCCTGCAGAGAGTATTTCAGAACAGTCCAAGATTTCCAGCTCAGCTAAGCTTTACTGGCCTGAACAGGAAACAGACAGACCTGGCATGGCAGAAGAGGAGACACAACTGGAGCTCAACTGAAACATGGTTCAAATTCCTGCCAGTACCAACAAGCCACTGCTTCACTGTCATAGCTGTAATATCAGTTTATAAGACAGTAATAATTTAAAAATTAACACAAATTTCTTAATACCAAAAAATTGATCTTGATGTTATATGATGTACTTCCCAGGTATAAGTACCAGATAACCTTTTTTTTGACATCTGATTTCTGCTTGGGCTTCCTCAACTCCCATCTTGGTGTGGGAGGCACATTCTCTCTGAAGCCCAAATAAATTGTAGGCTTTCCCGGGGCAGTTCTCATTTAAAATTGACATATACTGTTGCAGAACATGGAAGATAAGAGTTTAGAAAATGTTGCACTCAAAAAACAAGAACAACAAAAACGCCTCAAATGAGTCTAGTTTACTGCTGTGTTAATTTCCACTGATAAGCCAGCCTGCTGGCAAGGTGAGTGGTGTGACTGGGCTGGTACAATGCAGGCGTCAGTAAAGAATCTCTGGCATTGTATTCTCCTTTCCTACTTTTTATATGCCCCTTATTTCAAAGTCTGTTCTTGAATGGAGGGGTAGTGGTGATGTGAAGTTTATGCTTTGCAATCCCACCATGTAGACTGTGCAATTTGAATGAGACTCTGGCTCTGGCATTGCTTGCTCCCAGCTTCCCTTCACCAGCTTTTTACCATGATTAGATCTTACAGCCTTTCCAGAAATTCAGGATGTGTTTAAGGTCTGATACCAGTGAAGATTCAGCCACAAAACCAAAATACATTTATTTCACTGAATCACTGTGAGAGTTCTCTTTTCTGGTAGTTAATATTTTAATTCAGTGAACCATGTTATGGTGTGAAATAGTAGAGTTGGTTATAAGTTCAGTGATATATGGAGAGTCACTGGAACTTTGTATTCTCATTTGGAGAATTCACGGAGTGTAATTGCTTATTTTTATTTATAGCTGTGACTCGATTGCGCTACAGAGACAGCACAGCATTTGCCATCTGAAAAGTTTAGGGAAAAGCATTTTGTCTTCTCTGTGGCTGTGTTTTTATTTTTCACCTCAGCCACCTCTGCTCTATACAAAGCAAAAAATCAGGGTGTTTTTTTTCCTGCAGGGTTCCTGTAGGGTTGACCAGTATAAACAGTGAATCTTTCCCATAAGTGGCCATGTCTAAATAGGGAGAGAAGGGAAATTCAAAGAAGTAAAAGCCCCAGATTATTAAGTCTGTTCAGCATAGCACAGCACAATCTCAAAGGAATCTCATCCTTTTTCAGCCATGAAGATCCAGGAGGATCCTGGCTTGGTGATGTCCAAGCAGCTTTTGTGTCTCTATCCTGGGCTTCTCAGCAGCCTTGGGCAGAGGCACCCCAAATTATTTTGCACTTTCTGGTGAAAAGATGTGGCAAAAACATGCCAGGAAAGTAGTTTCATTTCAATGGGAGATTTCTTAACCAGCTTCCTTGGGATGATTTACAGCCATGTTCTCTCTCTTTCCCACATGCTGTCTCCTCGGCTTTTGTCTAGACCATGAGAAATGAGAACAGTTCTGTGCTGACTGATGCAGAAATGGTGACAGGTTCACGCAGGCACCGTATGATAACTGGGCAAATGTTTGCAAAATGGTCAGGATATTATAAGTGTTTCCTCCACCCATATGGCTGAAGACTTTAGCCTATTTTTTTTTTTTAATTTTTATTTGTATTTTTGTATTTGTTTTACACTATCATCACAGTCATGGCTTGAGTTGAGTTTCAGGTGATTCACAAGTGTCACAGTTTTGGTTCATGGTGCATGGACACCCATCACAGGAGGGATCACATTCTGAGCTTGTACTTCAGCCTGCTGCTGATAAAATGAAAGTATTCATCCTTAAGCCTAAAGAAGGTGGTGGAACCTGGTAGTTTCATGGATCAGAATAGGAAAGAGCTGGAGCTCTGAATTTTCTTAGTCTCCTGAGCAAAGAGCACAAAATCAATGTTTGGGAAGAGTATTAGAGGGAGCAGTGGGAAAAACTGAACGATGTACTAGTCATGAGACCTGCATTCCTCAAGCACCTGAAAAAAAGCCTTTATGGCCCTTATGAATTCAAGAGAAAGTATTATGGGAAATTTTTTTGTTCATCCAAAGTGGAGAATTTTGATCCAGCTGGAGAGCTGCACTGCTCAGCCCTGGAGAAACTGTATTATATACACTTCATATAAACTATGTATAAACTTAGACTATATCTGGAGATAGGAGAAAGGAAGACTCTCAAAGGGAAGGGAAATCTTTTGGACAATTCGTTAGACAATGAAGGTATCTAAAAGTCTTCCATCTATCTCCTATCTTCACATGTTTTTGACACTAGTAGGAATACCTGAGGAGTAAGTTTCCCATCAGAATGTACACAGGGTATCACAAGGAAGTACACATTTTGTGCTATTTTTAGTGATATCCAGATCATCATTTAGAAAGCATCTAAGTGAAAATACAGTGCTTAATGCACACAAGAGGGGGTTTACTACCACCGCTGAGCTTCCACTGTACTATTATCACAATCTCAGGAGTAATCCTTCCTGCATACCATTTGTCTCTGGTGTTATCCCAAGTCTCCCCACTCCCAGAAGTGCAGTTGGAGCAGTCTGCCTGGCTGATTGTCTCCTGATGATGCTGCACAGGATCCCGTTCCAAAGTCACATCTAATGCAGTGGAAAATACCAGCTGCTGATCTACATTACTATGACACATGGAGCAACAAATATGCTCTCTAGCACTCTCTCAAACCAGTGGGAACCTACTGGATTGCATCTGATATCCCCAAAGTCCATTCATGAGTCTGTTATAAACTATCCTTGAGCACTGGGAATAGTTTAGCAGTCAGCACTTGTGTTCTGAATGTACACAAGGTGAAACTTCACAAAAATGTGTTGTTACAAGCCCAGTGTCACTGTGGCAAAACAGCAATTATTGTAAACATGCCAGTGTCCAAAGGAACACAACTCAGGAGCAGACGGAGCAGAACTGGTCCTTAGCTTTGGCTTTGTCTTTGTATTTGTCATGCAAGCCTTGACAAGTACCCCTGGATTGCAGTCATTTGGGATGAGCTATATTATATAGCAGAAGTCTATGTCTAAGTAGTAATGTCTCTTTATAATCTCTTTATAGTCAGTGAACAGTAACAGGCATTGGCAAGGCAGGGTTCTGCTCATTCTGGAGCTGTCATCCAAAATATTGCCAGATTAATCCAGAATACTACCAGATTGCTACTTGTAATTGCTTGTTTATGGGTGTGCAGGGATATTAATGTGAATGCAGAGTTGCATCAGAGAACTGAAGTCGAGAGACAACCAGTCTTGTTTCCATATTTTGAGTCAGAGCTGGAAAATGGGGGAATGAGGTGGTGTCTTTATGTTCATAGGATAGAGATTTTCCATATCTCCTACAGCTATTGTCCCAAGGTCTGTCTTGCTCACCAGCAGTGAATCCCTCTAGTTCACATTCCAATCCTCATCAAAAACAGATGTTGCTGTGCCCACCTTGCTGTGGTGCTCATCACATAGAAGTGAAGTGCAGAGAAATGTGTCACCAGCCTCCGAATCCCACATCTCCCTGGGACCCCTCTCCTCAGGGCCTCAGAGTAGTTCCTGAACCAGACCAAGACATCACTGGATTCTGCCACCAAGGGGTTTCTCAGGGAGCAGGAGGGAGTAAATCTCCAAGGGCCAACGTGGACCTGCTTGGACCAGTGTACCAGGCTGCATCAGTCACCATCAGTTAGAGCTAGAGAAGCCTGTCCAGATCAGAAGAAATCAGTTGTGAGCAGTGTTTTTTCTGCCCCACACCAGAGACTCAGCTGGAAATAGTATGGGGCTCTCTCCTGATAGAGGCCCCGTCCTCCGAAGAGAAAGACTCTTGAAAGTCTTTACCATCATGTGCTGCTTAATGAGTCAAAGTTGATTATTCCCTTCATTATTAACCCTGTGAGGATAAGGTAGAACAGTGGCAGATTGGCCTTTGACTTGAGACTTTGCCAAGAAATTATAAGAATTTTGGGCTCTGTTAGATGATTACCCCAGGCCATATGTACACCATGAAACTGTGCCAGCAGACAGAAGCAAGGAACCTGGAAGAGGTTTTTGGTCTTTTGGGATTTTTTGTGGTTTGTTTTGTTTGTTTGAGGTTTTTTTTTTGTGTGTGTGTGTGTGTGTGTATTTTTCTGTTTGTTTTTTTGTTTTGGTTTTGATTTTGTAGGGGTTTTTGTGGTTTGTTTTGTGCTTTGCTTTTGTTTTTTAAGAAAAAAAGAATCAGTAGCTTTGCACTTCATAACTATCAGCTTACAACCCATCTCTGGGCAGTCTTTGAGTGACAAAATCTACTGACAGCAAACAGTGCCACTACTGCAGTCAGCTTGAGGAAAGGGATTCCTTGGAATCAGTACAATCAACTGATGCAAAATGAGATAACCTAGTTTTGAGACTGCTGTATCTGTAAAAGAAAATAAAGAGCTGGGAGGGGAAGAAAGCAAAACAAACCCACAAAACTCCTAATCTCATGTCAGGTTAAAAAAAGAGAGAAAAAGGTGGTTCATAATCCCATTTTATTAAAAAGCCGCATGTAGAGTGTGCAGGTTTTCAATCTGATGAAGGCAGAAGCTGGATGTAGAGAAGAATCCCTGAGCATTTCCAGCAGAAGCAATCTGATGAGAGTTTTGTTTGAAGAGATATGGGGCTATTGCACATTCCTGTCCAGTGCTCTGTCATAGTGCACTAGGATATGACACTGCCAAATGTGACAGACTTCTCTGACAGGAGCCTGCCACTGGTACCGATGCTTTTGTGATCTATTGCAGTCTTGCTCTTACTACTTTTTTTTCTTACTTAGTCCTATATATTAGAAGAATATATTCTTTTTATTAGTAGTAGCTTGGTTAACAAAAGCTGTGAAGAATCTGAGAATTCCTCTTATAAATGTCTAAAATTAGTGGGCTTTTCTTCAAAATAGCTGTAAAGGAAAAAAAGTACAGTCAAATGTATGGTGTAGCACACTTCTAACACAAAGCTACACACTGTGCTGCTGCTTCTGTTTGCTGGGAAGGAGATAATGCTGTCTCCTCTGTGCATGATTTTCTTTGAAACTCACTACACAACGTTTAACAGAAGGCGTTAGTATAATCTGTGTTTTGCATAAGGGATGTCATCACATTCAGCAGCAACAAAGTTCCTTTGAAAAAAAAAAGGGGGGAGGATTTTTTTTATTTTTTTATTTGAAGTAGCTTAGTAGCTGAACAGGGCAAAAATTATCATAAAGTGACTGCAGCATTCTCAGAAACGTCCTTAGTGCTGTTTGCATTTATTCTTAAGTGTCTGCACTGGCGTTTACATCTTTGCTGTTCCTTAAAGCAACATTGTAGGCGGTAGGAACAGCAGCAGTCTCTTGGCTGGGTTCCCATCCCTTGGGAGGCCCCAGATACTGTTATGTCAGTAGGTTTCCCCCGTGCTTCCTGAAGGCTTATACTAAAAGCAAACTCAGAAAGTGCATTTCTCTCCCTATTTCCAACTCACGTGTTAGGCAGACTCTGAGTTTTGTACTTTAAAGCTCAATTCCAAATTAACCCAGGCTGCTGCTTCTAGTTAACTCCCTGAAATTAATTAGGGTTGGAAGTTTGTCTATGACACTTATTTTTCTCATGATCTTTGAACAAATGTGAATCTTGCTTTTAATAATTCTCAATTGCCTTTTTTGTTCATTTTTCTTCCCCTTTTTAGAAAAACAGCTGACTGCTAGCAACTGCTTAGGAATATTAGCCATGGCTGAAGCTATGCAGTGCACTGAACTATACAACATGGCCAAAGCTTATGCCCTGCAAATTTTCCCAGAGGTGGCGAATCAAGAAGAGATCCTTAATATCTCAAAAGATGACTTCATTTCCTACATGTCCAATGACAGCCTGAACACCAAAGCAGAGGAGCTGGTGTATGAAACGGTGATAAAGTGGATTAAGAAGGATGCTGCAATCAGAGCTCAGGTAAAAATAGTCTCAGCAGCCTCACTGTGCTCCATTCCCGTGAATGACTCTTTTAGAATAGAAACCATGTCCATGCAATTTTAAGCATATGGGTGTGTGAGAGATGGGTTGGGCAGTTCAGACAGAAAAAAAAGACCAAGGGAATGCAGGCTATACACAAAATGTATGTAATTTCAAAATCTGATCCTTACATCCAATCATTTAGAATGAAAATCTCATTTGTGACACGCATGGTACAAAGATGAGGCTTCCAGTTGTTGACTGTAGGCTCAGTCAGAGATAAATTGAGAAGAATTACAGCTTTGTGAGATGCTGCTTTAAGGGGATCCATTTCAGTAACAGCGGGAAATAAAAAATCTTTCAGAAAATCTGTATTTTTTTTGATGCCACATACTGAATGAATATAACTCCAGTTCATAAAATAAAGATTCTATATCTTTATTGGCTGCTTAGATAATCCCTGGGTTTTATATATTTGTTAGAGTTAGCCTTTCCTCAACCATATGAGTTATGCTGCCTGCTCTTGTCTAAAGAAACTGAGCCTGTAATTTTGCCTGGCACTAGAAGCAGTGACTGGAGGCTGGTGATTGTCCATGGGACCAGAAGTCATCCCTGGTGATCTCTAAAAACCTTCTACTTGCCTTGACTCAGTTCTGTGGTCTGAACCCCAAACCTCTCCATTTGCAGGCCAGTTCTCTGCACAGACCCCATAAGGGGAAGATTATTTTCCCCTTCTTTGGAGGCCAGAGTTGTTCCTGTCACAGTTTTGGCTGTTTGAAGGTGGACAGTTGCTCATGGACCACACTGTATCTCAGGGAGGCACTTGGCCTTGTTGCTGATGCCATCTCACATCATGACCCTCTTGATTGAAATGTGAATTCAAGCACCTAAGCATGCAGTTGGATGTTAAATGTGTCATTGGATGTGATCCAGAGCAGCTGCACATCCACAGCTCCCCCCCTAAAGTGGGAGAAATAGAAATTCCTGCTCTTCCCAGGCTGCTGGATAAGGGCATCAAGGACAGTGGGGTACTGCATGCCAGTCCAAGCCTTGCTGACTGTGCTGTTTTACCAGCTGAGCTCCTGGTCCCTGCCAGAGCCTGCGGCCCCCCGGGCCTCCCTCCTGCCCTGTGTGCCCAGGAGCTATGGCTCAGCAGGACAGTCCTGTGCTGGGGACATGCCCCACACTCTGACCACCTCCTTCATGTGCCAGCAGTGCCATTCAGCATTGCCCAACATTATTACTGCCTAAAACATTCACACAGTATCATGGATTTACTGAAATGCACGTCTTTTTGGCTCTTGCTGGCCTTGAAAAACACACTGTTTTACTGAGTGCTTCCCTGAGTGCTTGAAGTTTGATGGCTCTGTGCCACTCTGAACTGAAGGTGACCTCAGGGACTATTCCCAGGGGCTGGAGTTCGGGAGCCCTGCAGCAGGAGCCTGTTTGCCTGGTGCCAGCAGAAGGTGTCACTCACCAGACAGTCTAGGTTATGTTCTCAAAATTGCGGTTTTAAATATTTCCTTCTGCATCCTGCTGAGGCAATGTTGGGAATTTGTTTTTTTAAGTGGTGGTTTTTCTTGCTGCCACCACCGCCACCCCCTCCTCTCTTCCTTTCGTGTTGCAGTTGAGTTGTTTTTCTGGGGTATTTCTATTCCCAAGTTTCCTTCCCCTCTGTCCTGGTTCTGCAGTGCTTTTGTATTTTATGATGGCAGTTTTATTTGCTTCTCCAAATTTCTCTGTGGTGCTTTGGTTTCATGCATTACTTTACAAGAGCTTTTAATTTTTAATTTGTGTTTATCCAGAGATAAGGGTTTTCAATAAATTACTATTAAAGATACCAAGAAGAAACTATTTTTCTGCCCAATCCTACCACTAAGCTAGTTTATTTAAATAGTAGCTCTCACTTTTCTTAGGACTCTGTGCACTCTATTATGAAGCTCTTAGTTAAATAGGTACCTATTTTTTAAAAGCAGGAGTTCACACTTACCACGAAAAGTAACATCTTTACAATAATGACTTCTACATTTTCAGAGCCTGGGAACAAATAGCTTCCATAGTGGATAGGAAGGAAGATAGACCAAAATAATCTTTTTTCTAATGAAATGATGATGAATAAAAGTCTGTCCATGGTGTGCAGCATGACCCACCATGCCAAGAAGTGCCCAAGCTCCTGTGAGATGCACAGGCTGCTCACAGCTTTGGAGAACTGGGCAACCGTGGCAATATTGAACACAGGATGAACCTTCCTGCAGGAGCTGTGCATGGATATTTTTATTTTATTCACAGTTTGGAGATAGATTCTTTGAGCTGCCTTTAGAGTCTTTGGGGTGGAGAACACCAGGACTGTTGGGGTGTCTTTGGGAGGGTTGATGGATGCCATGAGTTGCAGCAGTCCCAAGACATAACTCCAGCTCTACTGCACTCCTCAGGTGACCCTGTCTGGTTTTATTTCTCCCTCTCAGAAGTAGTGCTGGCAGTTAAATCCTTCAGGGCATGGATTTACAGAGCCCCTTTCTTCATAGTCTCCCCATCTCCCTTTACCTTGACAGTCCAGGCTCTATTGTCACGTTTTTATTTTCAATAGCTCCAATGGCAGGTAACTAAAATGCCTCTTTGGCAGCTTCTTGCAAGTGCTGCATTGGTGATTCTCACAAACGTGGAGGTCTGGCACAAGCAGGGAGAGGGTTGTGCTCTTCATCTCACCTGCATGTCCATCTTCCCTGGCAATCCTGGCAGGGGCTCTCTCAGCAGAGACATCCCCACAGAGGAGCTTCTCTCTGAACCAGCACCCTCTGCCCCCAGGGCAGCTGCAGCCCTCCAGAACTCCTTGTGCTGTAATGGCTTTGTGTCACTCTGCAGTGCCTGGGGACGGTAAATCTCACCACTTGTGTTCCCCCACTGCAGCCTCATGCCATGCTCTTACAACAACTTATCCATCACTGCCTCCCCTCCTGCCCGATCCCCTGCTGAAAGCCTCTGGGAAGGAGATTTTCAACGGAGCCTCCTGTTCTCCTGGAAGGATGTTGTTTGCTGTCTACCTGCTCTCCTCTGCCATTCTGAAAGCTTTTCTTCAGATGTCTGACTGTTTCTGCACTTGTTAATTCTTTCCTACCAGGCTGGAGGGCAGTGACAGGGAAGGAAGCAGGATTTTCTTGGAAGGCAAGTGGAAAAGATGCACTCTGGCTAATGTTTAATTGTGCACATAGTGCTCATATGAACAGTGCTCATAAAAGTGCTCTGTGGCATTACAAAGGACAGCACCTGAGCCCTGTTACAAAGAGAGAACAGCAGTGATTTAAGGATTGCTGATCATCTGCATAAGACAAAGAGGCAGTTCAGAGAGTGACATGTTAAACCAGGATTTGGTAAATAACTGTATTCCCCTAGTGTGTTGGAACAGTGCCCCAGCTCATATGGTAGCATTTATAAAGCTGGTTTGGTGCTGCTGGTAGTGCAGTTTACTGGTCTGGCCAGAAAAAGCAGCCTGTGAGGTGAGGTCAGGACTAGTAGGTGATTTCCTGTGGACACAGAGCACTGGTTGCAGGAGTCCTGATTACTGTCACAGAGTGCAGAGCCTGCATCTGACTGACACATCTGGGAAAGCTGAATCTACTCCTTTTTCCTATTTATTTCTCTTCCTGACTGATGGATGAGATTGTAGGGTGTATCCTAACAGTTATCCCCTTGATAAGCTTATTACAACTCCAGCGAATTCATGCAAAAAAAAATATTGCATAATGGAGGCTTTGCTGTCTGAGACCAACATGGTCTGAGCTGCCTGGACGAGGAAAGATTTCTGCCAGGCCCCACACAGTCTTCCCCTGACCCCATCCCCCTGCTGTCTGCATGGCCTTGGACAGGTTGTTTCACCTCTTTGCCCCCATTTCTTACCCTATAAGCTGGAGGGAAGTGATGCCTCCCATGAGGGCTGTTGGGAGGATTCAGTGGATAATGAGCCACACTGTCCACAGTACTGACGACTGCCAAAGCTGCTCAGAGCTGCAGTCATGCCCAGCATCCACATGGGATGGGAAAGATGGGAAGTTGCTGGATGTGTAGCAATTTGCTGCCTGTCCAAACCAGACATACCAAAGCTCACTGGAAACATTCCCACTTTCTCTTCCAAGTCCAAGTATTTCTCTGAAATAAAAAACATACTACCATGTTTATTAATGACAGAAAGCCTGGGAAAACAAGAAGCTTCTCTCTCACCCTGAAGAGGGACAAGACATGAGGAGAGGGCAAACATTTCAACAAGTTGCCCACCAAAGTGCTAGAAGAGAGGCAGATACTGCAGTGATGGATGAAGAACAAGAGGCTCAGCTGAATGACAGTCACCTTTTGTTGCACTCTGCTAGGATATAATCATGTGCCCTTTTTCCCAACCTTTAAAATCATGGTTGTCCAGCAGCAATACAAAATGTCTCCACCATAAAGACATTAACAAGCTTTTTATGAACTTGAGTCCTCAGAGGCAGATTTATCTAAACAGCATCTTCATGGTGTCTGAGAACCAGAGATGCGTAGACAAATTTGAGGTAATTTAGAGAAGAGCAACACAAATGATTAAAAGACTGAAAGAACTGATGTGAGAAAAAAAAAGATTAAAAGATGTGAATATGCATGACTTGGCCTAATGACAGCTAAAGAGGGATAAATGTCTACAAGTGTTTGAAGCTCCAAGGAGGGGGGGTTGCCTGGAAGGATTCATGGGAATAACAAGAGTAAGGACCACTGGGATGAATTTGAGACTTGGCAAATTAGTCTAACACAAAGCAAATTAGTCTAACACTAAGCAAACACAAAGCTCACCTGTAAGCCCTGTATCTGTCAGTGAGGGTGAGGAAAAGTGATGGAGAGAAGGAGAAGAGGATTTATGTCAAAAAAGCTACAAATGCCCATGAGCTATATTTTGGCAGTGACAGAGAGTGGCAGTTTGAAGGCAAGACTCTACAGAGGAGAAAAGGTTGGTGACTGTGAGAGAGCACATGGAAGATCCCTTATTTCTCAGGCACATTTTAAAGAGCTTCCATGCAGAAGAGCAGTTTGCTTCAGGAAAATGGAGAATCTGACAGGTAACTATGACAATTCCAACTCTGCTCTGCAATGACAAGGAGGTAATGATAGAAGCTGGTACCCAATACCAGCATGTACAAATTACTTAGTTCATCATAATAAGCAATTAATTGATCAATCAATGTACTCAAGGGCATAAAGTTTCAGGAAAAAGTGTTAGAATAAATGTGAAAAAGGATGCTTCCAAGGGAGCCTAAGTGAATTAGGCACTAACACTCTGTAACAGTTCAATTAGGCTTCTTTGAAAAGCCCACACTACCCTGGTGCTTTGAAATCCATTTGTGGGAAGAGCAGACAAATGCAGAAAGATGCCATAATGAAAGTACAAGAAGCTTCAATTTCTCTGAAAGTGAAAAACGCAAGGGATGAGCAGTAACCCCTGTGATTTCCCAAGGATGGGCTGCTCAAAGAGCTCCAATTTGAATGAAGCTTTTGCAGACACTCAGCTCCCATACGAGCTTACAGAGGGAGAAGAAAAGGCAGCAGCACGAATGGAATCAGTGCAGGAACGTGCCCTTAGCTATATATTGGAGGAAGAAACTGCATTAAATAAAAAAGAAGATGCAGGTGACATAAGCAGTTACTAAAATCCCCTCTCTATTAAACTTTTAAGTTTTTTTAAGGGGATACCCTTGACAGAAAATCTATAGAATTATTTGTCTGAAGTTTTAATTGCTTCAAGGAGATCCCTTGTCTCTCAGTCTGATCAGTCTCTTCATCTGTGGCTTTTCCTACACATTTTCCTGTTTTTTACAAAATCTTTCTTTGCTGTTGCTGAAGAAACGGCCTTATAAAGACCCACAAGCAGCTCGTCACAAGTGCTCCCTTGCCTTGGGCTGCATGTGGCCCCAGCATTCAGGACCAACCTCCAGAAACAAAATCATTTTACATTATAGTCAAGAAGCATTTTAGAGAGTTATGGCACATGGATTCACGTGCCAGTGTGTTGTAGGGATGGAGGCATCAGGAGTTTACTTGGTTCTATGAAGCGCCTGAGAAGCTGCAGCTGTTTTGTTGTTGGCAGTGTGCTTTTGAGGTGCATTGTTTGCTGTGTTTGAATAGGTGCTTGCCCATAAGCAAAAGAAACACCACTTACCCCTGGTACCCTTTGGGGGAACTTTGAGGGGTTATTTCATAGAGTTTAGTCAGCAAGCTAGAGAATGCATGGTAAGAGTGAGGCTTTTTTTAATCCGTAGTATCAGGCAGATTCCAAGTATGATGGATCAATGATTTATCTTCCTATGCATTTAAAAGCCTCTCATCATATTACTGCTGGAAATACCGAGTCGAGAGCTGCTTTGCAAACAGCTCGGAGAACAGGACAGCCGCTCGCTGGTGACATTACAGTGTTTAGTCAGCTGTGCTGCCATAAAGATGTCACGTTGAAACCTGATTGCAGGAAGACAGAGGGGCTGCTCTTTCCTTCTTGCTGGGCATGAGATTTATGCACATGGCATCCTGCCACTGAGCCACCAGCTGAACCCAGTGCCTGCAAACCAGATTTTCTGCCGCATGTTTATCTCATGATATTAGGAGGCTGTTGGCTGACATGTTACCAAGCCTTTGGGTTTAATCTGAAGGCAGCATTGCAATTCCAAGAAGTCAATGTGGGTGATTAGTAAGTACTCCAAGCACAGCAGAAAGCTTAGTTAGTCTTGGATATGACCTTGGGTGTGGAATGTGCAGGAGTTTACTGGAATCACAGAGTGTCTTTGTAATACCCAGGGGTTAGATATACCAAAGCAAGTCCCCTCATTACCAAGTAGCAGGGCAGCATTAGGAAAATCTAGCCAAAAAAGGCTTATTTCTGAGGATGGCAAAGCAATGCACTGATAGCTTTGGCTTCCCCAAACCAGCCAGTTCCCAGTTGGGCTTGCATCTGGAAACTCAGAGATGGCAATATTTTGACTATCAGGTGGGGTAAGCTGTGGGGTAAGCCTGGTTTGGGCTGGAGATGGGGGTAGGGAGGGACCACTCATATCACCTTTCCACCATGCCCACTTGCATGGCCACTGTGCCACATCCCCAGCCATCACCATTGGCACCAGTCACTGGGCAATTTGTTACCTGGCCACAGCCAGGTGTTTTTTAATTAGCATGCCCTGTTCTCATTTGAAGGAGTCTATTGCAGTGGGGATTTGGTTCTACTTCAGATCTGCCCCTGATTGCTTTTTCCATCCAAGGAGGTTCTTGCTCCCGCACTGGGACAGTGCATGACGTGAGACGAGTCTGAACCCAGGATTCCTGTGACACAACATAAATCTCATTAATTGTGAATGAAATATATTCCTACTTCATAATGTTTTGAAAACTATTGCAATTATGCACAAAGGGCTGAAACAGCAGTTTATTGGAGCAAAGCCATGCCGTAATGTGGGTAATCTAGATTACCTTTGTATTTGTATTTCTAGCTGAAGCCTATTTCTTTAGGCAGAAAGTACAAGGGGGCCTTTGTAGGGAGAACAGTAAACTAGAGAGACAGATGAATTATGAGGCATAAGGGAAACATTATTTTGACCTCTTTGGGCATTACTTCAAAAATGTTAAAAATCTTGAGAGCTTTCCAGTGGAGCATTTAAGGAGCAGGAACTATGACTCTTGTTGCAGTAGACATACTTCCTTTAAAAGCTAACTGTATACTGTTGTGGCCCAAGTCTGTGCAGGAGTACAATGAGAGTCCTTTTGGAAAATACTTGTGAGGATTTTACTGGATTGGAGATTTGAGAATAAAGATTATTTTTAATGTGAGAGTGAAGTGGGTTTTGTAACTGAGACTGTGAAGATGCCTGAACAAAGCCCACTTGCAAGCAAGCATTCATAATACTGATCTAATCAGTAGGAGAAGAAATGTCATAAAAAGTTTAGCAAAGTAAATGTTCTCACTCAAACTAACAGTCAGGAATGAAAAAAAAAAAAGGCTTTTGTAGTCTCATTTGCTAAAGCACTGGCCTGCCTAATGAGATGGGAGTAACTTGTGTGTGAATAGATTATTAGGGAAAGGCTTGAAAGGGTCAGCTTCAAGGTATAGCTGGTTGTGTTGATCACATATTCCTCAGAGTCAACAGTGACCCAGTGGTAACCCTTAGGTTTCCTCACAGCAGGATCACAACCTTCTGAGCACACCCAGGACAAATGGACATAAAAAATCCTGCCAGAGGGTAGAATTAATTGCCCTCCAACTTGGATTGACATATGGCTGTAGACATCTTAGTGTGCCATGGTCTGAGGAACACACTCAATTTCTGAGGAGCTGATGGCTCACAGTTCTGGCCCAGAAGGGGACATTGATGTTCTCTGCTTCCCCTGGTGCTCAATGCATCCTCAGCTCACATTGCTCTGGGGACTGTTAAGTGTGTTAACTAAATCTCTCTTAATTACAGCATGAATTTACACATGTCTGGCTGACAAGTAAATACTTGGCTTGTATGAACCCACTTAGGTGTCTGAATCTAGAGCTGAATCTCTCTCCAGAAATGTTTAGTTAATTAGGGAAAGATAAGATCTCTTAAGATTTTTCTCTCCCCGTTTTATATGAAACACACTTGTGATTGCAGACTGGTAGAAGATCGTGCTTTCTGTTCAGCCACTGAAATCAGTGAAAAATCACTGAAATATGTTCCTTGAAGCAGGACAGATAGCATCTCTTAGAAGCCTCTTCTCTCCTGTGTCCCCAGTGACTGTCCACAAAGACTTTTGCTCATGTGGCAGCAGTGCCCTGGCTCCTGCAGAATTACCCTGGCTATTCACAGGGCATCTGGCAGCATTACTCAGCAAGGACTTTATAGATGAGATCTTCTGCTGGTGCAAAATCTGAGCAGCTCCCTTCACCCAAAAGGAGCTACACTGAGGTTCACATCACCTGAAAAAAAAAACTCCTCATGGTGCTCAGAAACTTTCCTAGCACTTTAAACAATAAACATTTAGATTTTTGCATAATGGTGTCCATTCTCAAGGAGTCTGAGGTGTGGTCCTACATGTTTATGAATTGGTAACTCCTAATTTTAGGCCCAGAAGGGGTATTAATACTCTCTCCTTCACCCTGGCATGTGATGCAGGCTGTAGAGTAGTCATAAGTGATTCCCAAAAAAGACCTAAGAAATATTTATACTTGTCCAGCCAGCATCTGCAGGCAAGCTGGGAGAAGAAAACATCCCCAGGGTTACAGGCACAAACCAGAACTCCAGGGTCCTGAGGAGGATGAGTTTGGCAGTGTGCCCTGTGCCTGTATTCTGCTGCTTTGATAACTGGTAACGTCAGTAGGTGCAGTAGATGTTTCATAGCTGTATAAGGCACAACGGAAAGACAAGAGAGAAGGGAGAGCAAATAACAGATGGTAAGGAGGTTGAAATGCTTTATGCTGCTTATTCCAGTCTTAAATGGAAAGGATAATAGTAACAGGATATTTAGTACAATCACAGCTAACAGAGCTGGGAAGTCTTCATAAGGGAGAATCCAAAAGAAAAAGGCTGCTGATTGCCTAAATCACTTGAATATTCTTAAATCAGTGAGGCTAAATGAAATTCACCCTTGACTATAGTGCTTGAAAGAGCTGGTGCGAAAAGAGGTTGCTTTATAAAAGCTTCTCCTGTCTTGTGGAGATACTGCCATGGTTTGTACTCCTTAAATCCCTTGGTGAAAAACACTACAATTCTACGTACCCTTAAAGCTCTCAGCATCGAGCCTGAGTCGTGGCTGTGTGTGGTCGTGCACACAGACACACACACAGAGCCAGCTTTCTGTAGCTCTTTGAGCAAAGGGAAGAATAAGAGTGAAAAGTGACATTGGTTTTGATATGTGACATCAACTTTCAAGCTGATGAAAGGGAGCAACATGTTCTAATTATTATTCCCCTTCAAAATAAGCCACGAGCTCAGACAAAAGAGGAGAGAAAGGAGGGGGGAGAATCCAGGAGAGAAACAGAATTGCATTTTCTCACTTATCTAATTAAAGCGAGGTGGGCGAGCGAGAGGGAGAGCTCACTGTGCTCAGGGAGCAATGCTGCCCCATTTATTCAGGGAAAGGTGGGAAATGGAGGCAGTAACTCCACTGGGCCCATGGGAATCATCCCATCCCTGACAGAGAGGAGCTGTTCTCCCAGTGCTAATTGGGTCAGCTTTTGGACATGGTGATAAGTGGAACACCGTGTCCCCATGTAGTGGCACACCTGTCTGTGCTGGTGTTTGGCATCACTTTGTGTTGCGGCTGCTTCCAGTGCAGGCCAGCCTCGGGACTGTTGGGTGGCTCCAGTGTGTCCCACCACACCAAGGGAAGGTGCTGGCTCCTGTGTACACTCCATATGTTTTATAACTTTATTTAAACTGCCCTTTAGCAACTTGTACTGCTTCCTGAGCAGCCTGTAGTGGGAATTAACCTCCCCCGTGGGATTGTCTCGCTCATCCGCAGTGTACCCTCCTCATTATTCCCCTGTCCCGATGCCACGTTTTGTCTTGGCTCCTGTGTAAGGTTAAACGCCTCCAACCTTCTTTAAAAAAGCACTTCCTGAAGTCAGAGCTTTGCCACCCACTGCCATATGTCCACTGCTTCCTCTCTTACAAGGTAATGACATTAAGATATCTGCAGCCAAGTGCCTGACATTTGTGGCTCCGGGGAAGGAGCAGCCGTTGTAACTCCTAGAAAGCACCTCAGAAATGGATTTCAGCAAGGGAGTGTCTTCTTTTTTGTTTTGAGGTTGATGAAATGATCCCAAGCCCGACTCGGCTCTGTGCCACACTGGAGGTGATAGCAAGGATTCAGGAACGCACTGCTCACGGGGTGGTTCTTTTTTCCCCAGAAGAGAAGCGCTGTCACTTTTCCATCCTTTCTGCATCACCAAACAATTTTTTTATTCCCAAACAATTGCCAAGAGTCCAGGCCTCAAGTCTTTAGGCTGTACCTAAAATTTTCAGCTCTAGTGTTGAGGAGAGCTGATAAGCTGGGGACTGGCAGTCAGCCTGAGACCCTTCATCTCCCTGGGGCCATGGATGTGCAGGCACATGTGGGGCTTGGCACCCCACAGGTTGTTGCATTTTTGCTTTGGCAGAGCTTGCACCAAGCTGATGTGGCTCTGCAGTGGGAGAGCAGTGTGAATTTGGAGGAGATATCCTTCGTTTTCCTTCTAAATTAAGCCTGCTTCTTCAGTTTGGGTGGGGAAAGGGGAAGCCCTGGAAGTGTTCACAGCTGTCACTGCATCCTCCACCTGCTTGGCCAGCCCATTACCCAGTTCAGGCCATATCCCTGCCCTCCCTTCTCACTATGCCCCTGCTCCATTCCCATTCCTGCTCCTGCCTCTGCTTCTGCTCCTCTTCCTGTTGTGACTTGGCTCTCACACGCTGCAGGGACAGGCATGCTGCTGAAAAACAAAGAAAGAGCCAAGTGGCTTCTGGAAAACCAGAGGCATCTGCAGGCCAGCAGATGCTGCTGATGCCCAGAGTTTCTTGGGGCCAGCATGGACCTCAGGAATATTTATTTGCATCCTGGCCTCAATCCCAGTTGGGATCTTTGGATGCTGCCGCTGTATGAATATTTATTGCAACAGATGATTATCTTTTCTTGCTGCTCACCCTTAGTTTGCATCTTGTTTGTGTGCCTTGCTTCTGGAGTTCCATCTTTTCCCATTGCTCTGCTTTTCACTGTATTCTCATGCAGTGATATGCCCAGCAATATATAAAAAGAATAATCTGGGGATGGACTCCTGCTTTTTCGATTGCAGTTTTCTCTTCTTGGGGTTTTGTTCTCCTTTAAGCCATCTTTGGTGACAGACATCTTCATTTGCTCAGGTGTCCTTTACCCTCTGAGGTTTAATGTGTTTGTTTAGAAGATGGAACTTACTGTCAGTATTTCTATAGCACCCTCTGGAGTCAGACTTCCCTAAAAGCTAGAGCTGCATAATTTGTTTCACCAATAAATAAACTCTACAAATTGAAAGATTTTTAGCAATTGGTTGACATCATTCAGGCTCTACCACAGTTGTTGAAATCTACACTATTTACTGACTTCTGTTTCACATTTATAGTGTCAGAAAAGACTTGTTTGGGTGTTTTATTACACTGCAAAAACCACCCTCATGTTTCAAGGTTAATTCAGATAACTCAAATGCTCACTCCATGTCTCCACTGCACAAGGTGTTCCATTTAGCCTGAGTTCAAAATGAGCTTTTATTTCCAAAAATTCCTCTATACAGTGCTGTATAACAGGAGTTGCCACCTTTTAAAGATTATTTTTAGTCTCTGGGACCAAACCCAGCCTGGGCCAGGGAGCTCTGCATCGTCTCTGTCTCACCCATTCACTAGGCAGGGCTTGTATGCAGCATCCATGACAAGTGTCTTTGCAGGCAGGGTGACAGGGGATGGTTTACAGGCAAGGAGCTGGAGATGCCAAGTGGCTGAACTCTGACATAAAGGCTGCATGTGTTATTATTTCTCCCCCCTCACAGTATGCTGCAGAGCTGCTGGCAGTGGTGCGGCTCCCCTTCATCCATCCCAGCTATCTGCTGAATGTTGTTGACAATGAGGAGTTGATAAAGTCTTCAGAGGCTTGCCGGGATCTGGTGAATGAAGCCAAACGTTATCACATGCTGCCACACGCCCGCCAGGAGATGCAGACACCGAGGACCCGGCCCCGGCTCTCTGCAGGTAAAGCAAAACATCCTTCAACAGCACCAGACCCCTGGTTCCACATTGCCTGGGCGTGCCTTGGGACAGGGCACAGACCTTGGCTCCTTCTCTTGGCTCCTTCCCAGAACCTGGTGATATTTCAATCTCAATTTTCCATTGTTACTTTCCTTCAGAATTTAGGAGCCTCTCTCATGGGTGGACATGGGTGTTCAGATATATGCTCCTGAAATTTGATTTAAAAGGAGCCTGAATTTGACAATTTGTCGGAGACTATAACATTCCCCTGTTGTCCTGAAAGTGAGCCCCTTGCCCTCTTTGCCTCAGTTTCTCTAGTTGCAGAAATAGGTGAATAATTGGATTTTTTTGCCTTGGAGCCTCTTGTGGGGAGGATCTGTCTAATATTCATCAAACACCTTCACTTTCACAGCCATTTGTAAGTATAATATTTTTATATGGTGAGGCTGGTGTAAATATAGTATTTATATACTGATGAGTACCAGATCAGGCTGTTTATTTCCTCCAGAACAAATGGATCACACGTAACATATTTCCTTTTAAAAATCCAGCAGCTGTGAAGAACTGAGTCTTCTTAAAAAGTTTCACACCTATTTTCCCTCTCTGGAAAAATGCACGGAAAAATCTCTAAGTGCCCATCTTGCCAGCTGAGCCCACATCATGGTGATGTAGAAATATCCTAAATATTCCCTGAACAGAGAGTGCAGATACCACATAGGAAAACTGCATCCAAGAAGGAGTCTGATGAAGCAGGTGAATTGTTTTATCATGCTGCCTGTACTTCTGCTTCCCATAAGTACAACAGAAAGCCAGACAAAACTTTCTGTCACTGCCACTGATGCTAATGTGGCACGGAGATGGCATATCAAACCACGGCATTTGCAGCTTCAGGAGACTGCCTCATCAAGGCACCTTTCAGAAGGATGAAGTGTAGAGGACTTTCAATAACAATCTACCCTAAAAAGTCTTTCATTGAGGACGACTAATGGTGCAATGTTTGAAGGGATTTTTGAAAAGTGCTTATTTTATGTATATAAAATTGTAGGTGTAATGTGATCCATTTCCAGAAGCTTGTTGATGAGGGAAAAGTGATTCTCTCAGGGTAAAGGAGGGTGATTATAGTTTTTTAGGTCAGAGTCTAATTATATAGAATCATGTTATTTTGCATATCAACAGCATTCATGGAGGCACAAAGGATCTCTAAACACCCTTTGTGGACTCACTGCTGCATGTCACATGCCCTCTCGAGGTCATTGATTATAATCAAGTTATGTCTTGCACAGGTGATTAGATTTTCTGGTATGGTGCAAAAATAATGATCTCTTGTTACTGAGAAATATTTGTTTAAAACCGTGCAGCACTTTATCTTAATAACTTTTAAGAGAGTAACCTTGCTTGAATGACACAAATATATTTTTTGAAAATGTTAATGAAGAATGACAATGATCCATTACTCTGCAGACGTGTTTCTCTCTGCTGCTGCTCCTAATCCCTCTCGCAGGCAGTCTCGCACCTGTGCACACTTATCTATGGGCTGGGAACTGTAACACATCACAGCAATGGCTCCAGTCAGGAGACAGCTCCTGAAATGGTGATTCCTTCCAGCTTGTGGCCTCCTGGTCCTTCTTCTAAGCCTACCTCTCCTGGCAGCACATTGTGCAGGGGCTTCCAATTGCTGCAAAAGGGTTTTTAACACTTCAGCTAAATGCCAAGTCCAAGCCATCCCCAGCACCTGACTCTTGGATGGAGTCAGGAAACATTCCAGGGTTACACTGTGACCCACCTCTGTGGAAATGAGTCTGGAGAGGAGTTTGGAATAACACAGATATCAGATATGGCTCAGCTGTGGCTGTGAAGTGGGAATAAAATCTCGGAGATGGGGACTTGAAAGTTTTGCATGAAGAGGCAGTTTGGCTTGCTGGACACCTTGAATGTTACAGGTTTGGGGGAGCTGTTCAAGCACAGATAAAGCTCAGTTAATAACTATATTAAGGCAGGGGTGATTTCCATCATGTTTTCTAGCACCCGCTAGACCAAGACCGTGATCCATGACTTGAGCACATGTTGTCTGGGTCTGGAAAATCTGCTTTTTCTGGGAAAAGATAAAAAAACAAAAAATAACCCACCAGAAAATTATATATTAATAGAGTACATGCAGAAAGAATATCAGGATGAAGATCCACAACCTTTACTTCCTCCAAACATTAGCTTTTGACTGTGAGAAGACTTTCTTTTAAGGTTAAAGTCCAAACATGCTTTTCTTGGATAATGACTATTCTCCAAAGCTAATCCTAGACAAAATGCCCATTTTCTTCAGTGCAAGAGAAATTTGCTACCTTCAAGACTCACTCAAAGACTATTGAAATGAATGGATATCTTTACATGAAACTGCCTTTCTATTTCTTTCCCCCCAAGTTTTGCCCAGATGGCATTCTCCCTCCCTAGTTCTCCCAAGAGTGTTCATAGTGTCATTCCTCACCCACTGCTCCCCCTACACACACATTCCTGTTTTTTCTCACCCTTCGTGGTTTGATTGCAGACTCTAAAACAGATTTATATATGATACATTAAAATTTCCTTGACTTTTGGAATGAATACTTTTGGATGGGTTCCTGCCTGGTTGAGAGATGCCACTTTTTATAATACTATTTTTCTCTCTTGAATCCTAGGAGTAGCCGAGGTAATAGTCTTAGTTGGGGGTCGCCAGATGATTGGCATGAACCAACGTGCTTTAACAGCAGTCACTTGCTTAAATCCTCAAAACAACAAGTGGTACCCATTGGCCAGCCTGCCCTTCTATGATCGAGAGTTTTTCAGTGTGGTCAGCGCTGGAGACAACATTTATCTCTCAGGTAAGCAGCAGATTCCATAGAAACAGATCCACAGAAGGGTTTGGATTCGAAAAGACCATTTAAGGCCACTTAATCCAACCCCCCTGCCGTGGGCAAGGGCACCTTCCACTATCCCAGATTGCTTCAAGCTCTGTCCAACCTGGGCTTGGACATTTCTAGGGATGGGGTAGCCACAGCTCCTCTGAGCAACCTCTGCCAGGGCCTCACCACCCTCGATGTAAGAAATTTCTCTTATGTCAAATCTAAATCTGCTTTCTTTCAGTTTAAAATTCTTACATCTGATCCTGTCACTACGGGCTTTGATAAAAAGCCTCTTTCCATCTTTCTTTATAAGCCCTCTTTAAGTATTGAAATGTCACAATAAGGTCTACCCAGACCTTTCTCCTCTCTAGGATGAACAACCCCAAATCTCTCAGCACGTCTGCATAGGAGAGGTGCTCCAGCCCTCTGACCATTTTCACACCCCTTCCCTGGAATCAGTTCAACAGGTCCATATCCTTCTTGTGCTGGGAACCCCAGAGCTGAACACTGTACTCAAGGTGGGGTCCCATGAGAGCATGGAAGATGGGGAGAATCACCTCCTTGACCAGCTGGTCATGCTGCTTTTGATTCAGCCCAGGATACAGCTGATTTTCTGGGCAGTAAGTGCCCACTGCTGGGTCATTTCCTATTTTCTGTCCACCAGTATCCACCAGTCCTCCTCTAAAGGACTGTTCTCAATCCATTCACCCCCCAGCTTTACTGGGCTGGGAGAAAAGAAAAAAAAAAAAAGAAAAAAAAAAAAGAGAGAAGTGGGAAGGATGTTGGAAGAGAGGGATTTCCCTGCTTTTATCATTTGCCATGTCTCTGTGGTGTTAATGTACTCTCAGAGCAGACAACAACAAAATTTTGCAGTTGCAACATGAAGAAAATAGGTCTGACAACCATCAAGCATGCAAAGAGGTTTCACTGCCATAGAAACACAATTTAAAATACTCTCTGTAGTTGAATCTAAATGGTAGGTTATGGAATTTGAGACAGACAGACTGAACTGCTGAATATGTGACCTACACTTAAAGTATTTACTTACAGGAGCATTCATGTTTTGTACTTGTTGAAACCTCTCTTCTGACAGTAGTCACTAGCCCTATAATCTTCTTAGTTTTGGTGAAACTGAGACCACGCTCCTTAAAGGGCTTTAACTCCCAAAGTATCTGACGACACCATACCCTGAGCATCATAGTATCTGGATTTTTGCAGTCTGTTGGTACCTCCGCTCAGCTAGAGGGGGAAGAGCAATTCCCACCAGACAATGCAAGGATGCTCTGATGGCAGCTGAGTGGGGGCTGGATGATTAAAAGAGGAGGCTGGGCAGGGAGGTGCGGATGTGTATGATCCGAGGATGTCGTTGGGAGCACAGATGCACCTGGCATCTGTACCAGTAAAGGGGTTACAGCTGTTGCATTTCCCTTGCCGAGCTCTCTCAGTGCATTTTCTGCAGTAAATTGCTGCCTGTGGTGTTAAGTTCCATTAATACTGCATAGAGACCCTAAGAATTGATTGGAAATTATTTTTTGATGTTTTTTTCCCCATGCTTGTTTGCCCATGCTTGAGAGCAGCTGGAGCAAAAGTCTTCTGGGGAGCCTTTTCTCAGATGCTGGCTCCTAGTTATTCTTAGCTGAGGTGCTTTCCAATATGTACAGCCATTTTAGGCTGTGCCATACCTGGCCATTCTAAAAATTAGAATCCTAATTTCAAAACTCATTTCAGCTCTTTCCCTAGAATCTGGATGAGTGACCGGGTGGTATTTGGTAGCTGCAATAAGGAGAGCTGGAAATATAGCTAAGAGTCAGTTGATATTTTGCTTTGCTCAAATGTAGAAGACTCAGGAAAAAGGGAAGGGGAACCAATAGAAGTGAGAATGGCCTGCTGCAAGCTCCAAGTACTGGACCTTGCACTGCATAGCATAGGTTTGGAGAGCAAAATACCAAGGAGGAAGTATGGTTTCCTCATTAAACCGTGGAACCGTGTCTAGTTCATTTTCCTGGCTTGACCACTGACTCCTAGTGTGGTCCTGAATAAATCATTTCACCTCTTTGTGCTTCAAAACAGGATAGTAAGACAGCTATTAAGTGGCTAACTTGGAAGCTTCAAGCAGCAGTTAAAAAGTGACCAGTATAAATATTTCCCATGATCATCTTGAACTGTTTTACAGGAGTGGTACAGCTGGTTCTGTCTTTTATCTGCAAATGAAAATGAATAAGAAATTTGTCCCTGAAAATTAGAAATTAAGCCTACAGTGCAAGCACTGACTTTATTGTGCCCATATATTATGTGCTGCTTCAATTCATCACTGTATTAAGCATTTTAGGTTTCAGGCTGGCCTGTGTCTTGCAAGCCAAGATAGACTCAGCCTCCTGACACCTTCTTGCAAGTGTCACAGTAATTTAATAGACTGGAAGTTATTTATGAACACTGAGAAGGGTCTATCCCCTTATGTATGTGTCCCTTGTAGTCTGACATCTTGATTTCTTCATGTCATCTTATTAAAAAAAACCCCAGCCTTTGGGGCGCATGAATAAATGACACAGATATGCATCATCGGAACAGATGCTCAGTATTGAGGGTGATTTATTTTAATTAGTCAAATGTCATTTGAAGAGTTTTTACTTTGTAACTGGCTTTGATTGCTGTGTGCAGAGCTGCTGCCGTTGCAGGATCTCACGTAACTCTCCCCTTTTCTCTCCCCCGCCCGCCCGTGGGTGCCAGGCGGCATGGAGTCGGGTGTCACGCTGGCTGATGTCTGGTGTTACATGTCCTTGCTCGATAACTGGAACCTCGTGTCCCGCATGACAGTCCCAAGGTGTCGACATAACAGTCTGGTGTACGATGGGAAAATTTATACCATTGGAGGGGTCGGTGTGGCAGGCAACGTTGACCATGTGGAAAGGTAAAAAAAACCAAACAAACCCAAAACTAAAAAAAAACCAAAAAACAAGCCAATAACAAAAAACCAAAAACCACGTGCTGTTTGCTGGAGGACCATTTGCCTTTTAAAGGACACTTCAAATGGACTGTATGTGTTAAAATAAGCTTTTATAACAGCTTAGAAAGTAGGAAAGTGGGCAGGATTAGATTTCATTTAAAAGCTTCAGTGGAAAGTATTGTTTCAAAACCAGAGAGGAAAGTTGCCAGCTTCTCGCTTTGCTCAGGGGAGTGAAGAGAGGAATTAAGCTTCTTTGGACATTTTTCCAGGTTATACAATTAACTAATAAGCTCCCTTTGAATTTAGTATTGATGAGAGTCTTTACAGACCACAATAGTACTTTTTTTTTTTTTTTCTTTTAAATCCAAAATGAAGTAACAGCAAAGTAAGTTTCTTGTATGTGTTTTCCTGGTGTAGCACGTCAGCCTTGACCTGGCTGGAAGATCCTCCCTTTGGTGGTCTTGGCCTGGGGCTGGGACCTGCCAAGTTCAGAGTAAAACAACCAATAAATGGAAACAGTTTTGAATTCCTGGCTGAACAAAGATGGGAGAGAATGGAAATTTCTCTTTTCAAGTAGACTCCAGATGTAATTTTTTTCACATGGAACTTAAAAAACAGTAAGGAACAAAAGTGCAACAAAAATATTTCACCAGGTAAAATTCCAAAACCAACTAATTTCTTGTCACCTATGGCATTCAATAAAACCATAGATTTTATATCTGTGTCAATGTTTTTATTAAAAAATAGAATTCACTTTGAAATGCAGTTTATGAGAATATTCTATTCTAAAAATATCAATACAGTCTTAGCCTTCCCCAAACACTTAATTGGGAAACATATTTAGGAAACGTTTTTCCCAATTGAATGTGGCAACCAAAAATACTTTTATCAGTTTTAAATGCTGAATTTGAATACTTCTTCAGTAACATTTTGAGTCAGGCATTTTCCAGTAAAAGTTGCCTTAACAGGCAAGACAAATAGGGATAGGTCATTAGGGGGGATTTTGAGGAAAGAAAAAAATAACACATTTTTCAAAAGGTTGGGAACTGGTGTTGGTGCTCTCAGCAAATCAGGGAAATGCAGACAGCAAAGAATGAATGATAAATCGTAGCAGTGAATGCAACATGTAAACACTGCTCCCCTCTTTCACCCAGACCTTAAGGTGGGCACTGCCCACAGGACTTGCTTGGAATCAGATCTCACCCTTTTCAGCAGATTTGTTTCTGGTTTCTGAAGGTATTCATCCCATTATTTAAGTCAGTAAATTTTTAACTAGCAGAACTATTTTTGTGAACACAGGAAGGAGAGAGCCCAGGAAAGAGATGCTGTTTCATTCCATCTCTCAATAAAGATGAAGAGCAAAAGAATGCTATTGAGGAGTCTTGATAGTTGTCATTGATTAAATTATCTCTTTTCAGTTTTCCTTGGGCCTGATTTGTCTCTGCTCTGATTCTCATGGACTCTCTTTATTAAAGCATCCCAAATGTTGGTCAGTTGAATGAACCCCAAATCATGCAAAGTCGCCCCCACTCCTTCGCTCTCATCTCAGTCACTCCAGCCCTCACCACAGATGACATTGCAGCCTGCAAAGTCACTCAGGCCCTCGGCAGCCCCTGCTTGGCTCAGTGAGAGCAGCAGTGCTGGTTTTCCATTGACCAAGCCCACCAAGAGACCTGGATGTGGGAAAGGAGCAGATTTCCTCCCTATCATTTCAGTGCACACTGTCTCAGCCACAATAAGGATGTCTTGTCATGGGGATTTGCTAAACCCGTGATTATAATTAATCTGCTGTTGTCTGTGGAGTGGCTTGTGAGACAGAGCCATGGAAAAAGTGCAACATGGCCTCCTTTGGGCCATGCCAGGAAATGAGAGAAGTTTGAGGATGTTTCCTTTCTTATTCTTCATATTAAAATGACAGTAGGGGGTGACAGAAGTGAAGTGCAGCATGGCTGAAGCTGTGTTTTGGAAAGGATGTTTCAGGGTCTGCTGTCAGAAATGCAGGTGAGGGAAAGCTGACTCCCCTAGCAGTGCTGAACAAGGTCAGGCCTTTTCACACAAAAGGACTTCCCATTTGGACAAGCCAGGGTTCAGGAATTTGAATTGCTGTGCGCATTTTTGCAGGCAGTGAGGATTTCTGAATTTGGATTGCAGCTTTGGAAAAAAACACACTACAATACAAGCAAAAATTGCTTTAATTGCTGAGTTGGCTGCTGTGTTACAAGCAGTGAATGCCCACGTCTTGACTTTGCTTTTCTTCCCTCCCTTCCTCTAGAGCTACGAGAAACCAACTTCCTCCCACCATATTTCTATGTGGGTTGCACATTCCTCTTTCAAATGCTTTGTTGGTTTGGATGGGACAGTGTGATAAAATCTCTCAGTAAAGGGTAAACCTCTTTGTCATTCCAGCAGGTCATAGAAAAGCACTATATTAAAATAATGTGTCATGATCATATGCTCCATGTCAAGTGATGCCAAAATTTACATTTACCTTTCAAGTTATCACTCTTCCCCTCAGTGTGGAATTGCAGACACACACTCCTGGGTTTGGGGTAGTTTTTCACCTCCTAGGAGGCCTCTGAGATTATAGCCTTGTTATGCCCCCATATGGAGGCACAGGGGCTTATCCAGGCCTGACACACAATGCAGTCCTGGGCTGTGCCACCAGTATGAAGGGCAAGGCACTGAACATCCTTCCTCTGTGGACCACCTACCTCCTCCCCTGGTGCACACAGAGCTTATCTTTCCCAAACACATTTTGCTTTCTGCTTGCTCAGTCAGCCCAAGCGTGACCATGCCCAGCTTTGGCCAGGTTCTGATGTGTTTCTGCTGGCATGGTGAAGGGCATGTCTCCACTCCAAAGTGACTTACCCTGACCTCACCAGTGAGCAAACCCAGAGGATGATGTCTACAGGGTATCTCACTGCAGTGCATCTTTGAAGACAGAGAACATAGCATTTTCTCCCAGTTTCTATCTTATTCTCCGCCTGTTTTTCATGGAATTCTTATAATATTTGATCCTAAATGGTTAAAATCTTACCAAGATGTTTTTACAGCATCTTGCTTTTTAAAAGCAGATGTCAGACCACCTTAGTTATACATCATACCGCCTGCCTGCACTTAATACATCTGCTGCACCATTACAAAGCATTAAAGCAAGTAGGGACCACTGGATGGTAATGATTTATGGCATCAGCTCCTATGTCCCTCTCTCCATGCTTTTGGTTCTGTCATTGACACTGAAGGGTACAGCTTTACCCAGAAATTCTGGTGCCACTTAAAACACTGGGTGTTTTCCCATCAAATTCAACAGGGCTGAGATCCTTTACCTTTTATCTTCCATTTGTCTGTAAGGAGGCAGCAAAAATTCCATCTTAATGGATAATATGGGGCTATCAATCACAAACTGATGAATAGGAGTCATTCGTTACTCATCTTAAAACAATATGCATGTGCCAGAGGGGCTGAGTTATAAGTCCATTTTTGTGGCTGTGCATGGGTATATGTTCAGGGAAAGTTATGTTTTTGCAATGAGCGTTTAGGGAAATAACAGCATGGCTGCAGTTCTCCATCAAGCCCCTCTGGCAAGGTTCTGTGTGACAGGAAGCAAGTCATTAGGTGTTAGGCAAGAAGGTATTACACTTTCTGTCTTCTTCTGAGATATGAGTTGAGTTGGGAGCTGGTGAAATGAAGTGGATCCATGAACTAGGTCTTTAGATAATGGATGGGCCCTGTAATATATGCAGTTTGAGAGCCGAGAAGGCTGCGTATGCTGACAGGACAATGTATGTGAATGGAAGTGTGGAAATGTGGGTGCTTTGTGGTTATTATATGTTTGAAGGATGGAAGAAGATGAATCCTCTTGACCTGACAGTGCTTCTGCAATAAGGTTGTCTAAAATTGGGAGATTACTTTTGTTAGCAGTGCGTACTTTCAAGACAGTCAAAAAAAATCAGTGTAAAAAGTAAGTTTTATACATTTTAGAAACTGCTTCAGGACCTACTGTTTTAGATCATGTAGGATTCAGGGGTTCTTACCCAAGGAAGGTGGACACTTCTTCACCAAAAAGACTGCCAGGCACTGGAACAGGCTGTGCAGGGAGCGTTGGAGTCACCACCCCTGGAGGTATTTAGAAGTCATGTAGATGTGGCCCTGAGGGACATGTTTTAGTGTTGGGCTTGGCAGTGCTGGGTTAATGGTTGGGCTCAATGATTTTAAAAGATCTTATCTTACCTGATAATGAATTTAATGAAAGAAAATTAAATATATTGCCTTGTCTTAGGATAGTTTCTTAAGCCTGTCAAAAGAAAAAGAAAAAAGGCAAAAAATAGTAATCTATTACTGTGATTTTAAACATGTGAATCATCTGAAGAGCAGTTCAATATGACACTGTACAGCTTTAGTTTAAACAGAAGCTTTCCTGCAAATATAATTAAATGATTAAATAACTGAAGGATTTCTTGCAGACTGACAGAAATGGTCAGTGTATACGCAGCTGACCATGATGTAAGGATCTTATAATGTGAATAAATGAAGATATACATATGGCTGTTTAACCTAGGAGAAGAGAAATTAAGAGACTGAGGAGAAAAAAAATACTGTTTTCAGGTACTGAAGAGATCAAAAGTCAAGAAGGCAGTGAAGCGAGTGGCACAGCTTGAAATGAAGGGTTTTCTGCTGTTAATACTGAAGTGGTAGGGAAAGAGCAAGGAAGGGAGTTGAATGAAATGAATGAAGGAAGGGGGAGATCAGTCCCACAGATGAAATCCTAAGAGTGGAGAATTGTGGAAACCAGCAAGGTTTTATTTCTGCATGTGCTCTCTTCAAGCTTGAGCTGTATTTTCTGCTGGGTTCAGATCATTTGTTCTACCATGGGTAAATAAATTATATATATATATATATATATATGCACACACATTATATATACAGAAAATGTGCATATACACATATATAAGAGATCTAAAAACATATAAGGTATTGAGTACAGCAGGTAGTGAGTGCACAAGGGTCAGATGAGATCCCTGTGCTCAATGCAAGTGACACGTGAATGACAGGTGGGGACATGTGTCCTGCAGGGCTGGGGACCAGCAGGTTGCTGGGGCAGAGGAAGGAGCATGAGGGCAAGTGTGTGAAACCACGAGTCCATAGTGTGCAAGGACTGCAGCCCAGGGGTCATGTGAAAGGAGATGTCCTTGAAGATTCAAGTTCAGCAAGTTGGATGGGCTCAGTAGGCCCACAGCCAAGGACAAGCATGGACACACCAGGAGGGAGCGGTGGAGGAGAGGGAAGAAAAACCTTTGCTTGGCTTGAAGCCAGCTCACATTATGTCTCCATCTACGGCTTCAAACAGGGGATTCGAATGCAAAGCTTGACTAATGGAAAGAGATCAAAGTGATTATTCTTTAAATCAGTTTCCTCCCTGCTGGCCCTTGAGCAGGGCTGGCGTGACAGGCAGCCAGGAGCCCCACAAGCACCAGTGGCTGTGGTGTGATGGCAGTGCCAGAGATGACACAACAGATGGAAAAGCCCCAGGGCAGGGAGGTAAAGCAGGTGTCAGTATTTTCTGTCCTGGAAGGTTACAAAGGTTCACCTTCATTCATTTTTAAACCAATTTAGTTAATCTGGTGCAAATCCTTGTGTGAAGACATTAAGAGCTGACTTGAGATAGACCAAAATGATGGAAACCTGCCTTGCAGAGACTTAAGGAGCTTAGACTACTTAGTTTATCCCAAAGAAGGTGAAGAGTTGACTTTATTATTTTCTGCACGTCCATATGTGAAAGAGAGAAATTTGATAGCAGACAGCTTTATAATCCAACAGGGAAAAAGAAACAAACTTTCTGGTGGGTAGGATCTGAAGCAAAAACAGACTAGAAATCAAATCTACCCATTTTGCAAGGAGGGAGTGAACTGGAGGAATAAACTCCCAGGGGATGGAGGGACTTGGTGGACAGCTATCAGGAAGCCTTGAAGGCATCAATTTGTCCTCTTGAGCCTCAGGGCTAGGGTAGACACTCGCTTAGGAGAGCTGCTTCACTGAGCAGCCCATGTAAAAACCACATTAGATGCCCATGTTAGGTAGACAAGGACTTGCTTCCACCTGCCTTATGGTTCACTGATTTTTTAAACCAAATGACCTTCAAGAAAAGAGTGGGTGTTTAAGCTTCACCACATGCACCTGTATCCAGTAGTTTTCAGCCTTTGACTTTCAGCAGATGAAGTGAAACTCATAATTTTTGGTTTTTCAGTGGCAGATGAAGGACAGTAGGAGAAAGAAAGAAAGATCAGCTCTGTCATCAAAGAATATAAACAGAGAGCAGTGCAAGTGGGTTAAAAATGGGGTCTGCAGGACCTGAGGCCTCACTAAGGAAATTCATCCAGAAAAAGGATAATTGTTTTTGTAATTTTAACCTTTCTCTGTTATTCCTATGGATGCCGTCCTCAGCTACTCCCAGCCCCCACCATACATGAAATATAACCCCTTCTTCCCAAAAATGTATTGGGACAATCAGAAAGTCATTGCCAAGAATGTCCTTGTCTTGGGAGCTGAAGTACAGGTACTTCTGCCAGCAACAGGGAAGGGAAGTGGCTGCTCACCACCCCCATCTCAGACCACTTCAACTGCTCACAAATGTTCCTGGTGCTAAATCAGAGTAGAAGGTGTGAGACAAAACGTATCAGTTGACAGGTGAGATTGGTCTTAAAGGAGAAGGAGCATCAGGTCAGTTCTCAGCTCTGTTGTTTTTCACATTCTGTAACCAATTATAGCCAATTTTTTAACGAGACATCAAGAATTAAATTACCAATTACTGCAATAGCTGAGTTAGCAAAGTATGTCACAAAAGCAATGTGTGAAACTTCATACTATGTGAGATTTTTTTGCATATCTGCTCGGGTGGATGTGAGTGCTGCTCCTTCTGAGTGCTGTGGGTGAATGCAGGAGATGCCGCATGTGGCATCTTACCTGGAGGAGCTGCTTGTGCAGTCAAAATGCATCTGTAGGCTCAGGTTTGGTACAAGAGTCAGCCCAGTAAAGGTGTGTCACTGTGAATGCTCCCAGCAATGTGTTGTTTAATCTTGTTATATTTCTTCCCTTTGATCACTTGTTGTAGATGAATTTAATTTCTCTGTAACTAATTTAGAGCATTATACAAGGCAGTTCTCCATGCTCATTATAAGGGACTTTCCTAATTTTTATTTTTTTAAACTTTGCTTCCCTCTTGCTTTTGCTTCAGTTTTATGAGTGTGTTAATTACTTTCGGTTATATTACTTGGAAACTCATTAGTGCATTTTTATTAAGGACATTATTTTCTGCTGTTTATGCCATTTTTATCATTCCTCCCTTTTATTTTCCCCAAGTTTGAGCAGTGAAAATTTGAGGGACATGTTATAGAGGGAGAATTCTCTTTTTGCCAAATCATAAATTGCAGATGGGTTCATGTTCTTCATTTCATGTTTGCATATTGCATATCACTGCCATTAAGAGCAAAAGCCCTGAATGGTTGATGAGGGCTTCTGTTCTGGCAGTCAACAGCTCTGAAAAATCACTACACAGGAAACTCCTGTTTGACTGCATCTGTCATTACATGGAAATATAGAAACCTAAAAATCACATAATTCTCCACTGTCTCCAAGATTCATTTTAGAGCAGCTATTTGGATCCCTGCCCCATTTTTTTTAAAAATGGGATCCCTGAACTTGAGATGTTGTCTAAAATGAATCTTCATCCATGGATTGTAAACTGTGCATCCCTTATGGTCAATGACTTAATTAAATCAGATACTGATGACCTTAAAACTAATTTAGCACTTTCATGCATACTCTTTTCAGTTTGATTCATGTCAAATACAAATGCAATGGTGAAATCTTACTTCAGCATTAACGTTTGCAGCATCCTGAAATGAAGCACAGTAGCTTGGTTTGCACAATGAAAATTAAATGGAAGCAACTTACTCTGGCACAAAACAGGAGTTGCTGGTCAGTTAACTAGAGTAAAAGGAGCCATCATGTTGCATTATGTTGCAGGTGAGATGTGTTCCACAAGCTGAACAACTGAAGTATATTAACAGTTGCCTGCCCACAGTCACTATTGGATATATCTCCGCACTGATTAGCAAGAATAATCTCATTGTATACTCATTAAAAGAAATTAATCAGTGAAAGACATCTCAACAAAGATGTCCTGAGTTTCTGCACCTTGGACTATAATGAAATTTGAGAGGCATATACAGAAAACAGAACCAGCTTTCTCTTGCCTTCTATCAATGTTTTAAAACCTTAGAGAAGAGCATTCATTACACCCTTTACCAAGTGGCTGAATTTATAAGATGTTAAAAACAATACATTTCCACCTCCACTTTTGTTCTGCTTGCCAGGCTGCCTTTGTGTGCCTGTCTGTGCTTCCCAGTGCTGCTCACCTCAGCTCACTGCGCCCGCTGTCGTCCCCAGGTACGACACCATCACCAACCAGTGGGAGACCATCGCCCCCCTGCCCAAGGCCGTGCACTCGGCCGCGGCCACCGTGTGTGGGGGCAAGATCTACGTCTTCGGAGGGGTGAACGAGGCCGGCCGAGCCGCGGGGGTCTTGCAGTCCTACATCCCTCAGACCAACTCATGGAGTTTCATAGAGTCCCCGATGATTGGTAAGCCATGCCTGGTGTCAGAGCAAATCTCTGTGCTACAGGTATCTTAATGGCTTTGCAGAAAGCAAAGGAGTTGTGTGGTGGGATGGGATATCCCTATAATATATTGGCAGGAATGCATGGATATTATACCAGGGAAGCAATTATCTGGATTTCCGCTGAAGGCAGTTGTCACTCATTAATATAAATCAGTTACCAGCTGGAAGCGGTGAGTTCAAAGCAGAGAAGAAAAGAAATCAGTTAGTTGATATGAACAATTAGCCATTTTAGGTTTAAAAAATCTCCAAGTGCAGTGAAACTATACTGGCATCGTGTGTTGTTGTCCCATGCGGGGTCACAGCACTGTTGAAGTAGTGGATTATCACTCATGGGTTTGTCAAAATGCTGCCTGTCCTGTGGGAAGTGACAGGCCTTCTGAACTGGGATTTGTCAGTGGTGTCCACAGGCATATGTGCTTCAGAGGCTGACAGCTTCAAGATACAGTTTATTAAAACTGTGTTTATTAGTTTATGAAGCCCTTGAGCTCACCAAACATAAAGAGCAAGACGAGAAACCAGATTTTCCAATGTACTAGCCAATGTCAGAGGTGGTGACTTCCTTCCAAAATTAGAACAGCACTCAGAAGCTTGCAACTTAATTGCTTTCTGTGGTGATTTGCACCCTGAGTGTTTAGGCTGCTTTTGGAAATGCGGTTTAGTGCTCAGCCTGGCAAGGATGCTCCTGCAGGCAACAGCTGACCTGGGTCGTCTGCTCTGCACTGGGCTCTGCCTGCCTTCGGTCTGGCTGCACCCAAGTGGCCAAAGAAACAATTCACACACAGTCATTGCAGAGAAGATGCTTTCGGAGTGGTTTGCCTTCACCTCCTAGTTCAGAGAATCATACAGTGGTTTGGGACCTTTAAAGGTCATGTAACCCAAGCAGTAAGCAAGGACATCTTTCACTAATTCAGTTTGCTCACAGCCCTGTCCAACTTGACCTTGAAGATTCCAGGGATGGGGGATTTGCTGCCTGTCTGGACGATCTGTTCCAGTGTTTCACCATTCATGTTGAAACCGTGACTCCGTCTTTAAAAAATCATCTTCTCATTACTGAGCCTTAGAGCAATAGGAGTAGCAAGCAGGGAGAAGAACAGCTGTAAGGTATTCAGGTAAGGCCTAAGCATAATCAGAAACTTAGAATAAGCTGCTTTTTCTGTTGCAGCCTGTTACAATGATTCCAACCCTTTTGCTGGGGTTCCTGGTAGATCAGGGCATGAGGAGCTGGTGGCCACAGCCTGCCCTGCCCAGACAGCGCGGCCGCTGCCGATCGCGGCTGACACAACATGACACACGCAGGATGCGGCATGAAGCGCCCAGCGGGAGGCTGTTAGCTGGCCAAAGGCACGTTTATGTAAGACAGCAGCACAAACAACCCCACTGCCTGGCTTTTTCCATCACGTGGCTACAGCTATTGCTGCTCCTTTAATCCACTGACTGACAGTATGAGGTTTTCCTGGACTCACAGCATACTGGAAAAATTAATGCATTATGCAAAGTTGTATTCCTCTTCCTTACCATAATAGTACAAGTGCCACAGGAGCTAAGGAATCATCCCCTGGGCTTGTTAGAGTCTAGCAAGCATCAACACCATGTGTGCTTTAAAAAAATCAGCCATCCAGAGTTGGGTTCATCACCCATTGTCCTAATAGAGTTGTCCTATTATTTTTTAATAGTACAAAAATGCATTAAAGATACTCATGAAGTTAAAAGATGGTATTTATGTTTTCTTGGTGTAAGCAAAGTTCACTAGTTAAGCTGAAGGCATAAGATATGTGATAAAACAAGGAGTTCTTTGTTGGATAATGTATAACATCAGTTTACTTGCAAATAACTTGAAATAACAGAGTCTGAAAAATGGCACTCCCATGGAGAATGTCTGGGAATGTGAACTGGTTCAATACCTGATCTTCACTACAAGACAGTGGGAATTCTGGAAATATATTTTAATTTCTCCAGCTCTATAGAAACCATAGTGTTGCAGGTATTTTTAAAGTATCCCTCCAAGAAGTGGAGGCAGTACAGGTACAGTACAGTCTAAAGAAAAGAGGAAGTAGAAGGAACCTTTTGCAAAATGGAGCTGGGATCAATCCTGATGATCACTGGCAGGGTGCCTCTGACAGTCTCAGAGCCTTTTTGTGTTGATTTGTGAATTCCTAAGGTGTACCTCTGAGCTAAGGCAACTGAGATGTCTGATGGTGAGTTGTTACAAAGTCACCCCAGAGATCAGCAAAATCTCTTTGACCTCAAATAGGACAACAGTTTATTTTAAAATGCCTCAAGCATGCTCAGATATGCAACAGTAGCTGCAGGTATTGAAAGCAGCCAAGGTCTGTGGAGATTTTTAGACCAGTAACGCCTCAGTTCACTGTGGTATTTTATGATAGTGAGTTGAATGCAGCGTGGCACATTTGAACCCAAAAAGGTCCATCTCTTTCAAAGCATCACGTGCCAGCCTAACCCAAGGCAACACTGGCATCAATCACAGCTTGTATTTTGTCCAGTCTGAGTGGAGGTGAAGCAGGCTGGACACTGACATCCTGCCTGTGCAGAGGAGATACAGACTGGGGACTGATAGCAAGTCCACACAGCTCAGCTCCTGCTCTTCTGCCTGGAATTCTTCTAGGAATATGCGGTGAATTCACTCCCAGTTCCCATTTATTCCTTATGCTTCAGGTGTCAGGAGGTGACGGGACATGGATGCCTGTGAGCAGTAGGTATGACACCAGGCTCACTTTCATGCTGCATGCTCATGCTGTGGAAGCCTTTGGGTTACACACATCAATATTTGGGGAGGAGAAGGCTTTCCTCAATGCCCCATCCTCTGCCCTGTGTCAGTCCTTCCCACCTTGGAGTGGGCAGATGTTCCTGCAGCAGTGCAGCCCACAGCTGGATGTCACTGGGAGAATGGAGCCTTACAGGGCTTTCACACTGCATGTTTATCATAAACCACATTGCACATCCCCTTCTCATGTTTTTAGATGTAAAAACAAAAGTCCTACATGAATAAATGAACCAGGGCTATGTACTTGCAGCACCTGCCTTTCCATTTCTGGCCAAGCTGTCCTATATAGCTGTGCTAAAAATGTATTCCATGCCCAGCTTTTTGAGCTTTGTCTTGTTTAACAAGATGGCCACAGACATGCTGAAGTCAGGGATTCTAAGTAAGTGACCTAATTATTTGGTCACTGCTTTTTAGTTCATGTTGTGCCTTCATGACAGGGCACTAAAATACACCTTTTTTCATACTCTGAACAGTCAGTGTGGAATTAAAAGGTTTTATTAATGTTTTTGGATTTTAAGAAAACCAGTATTTAATTACCATGACTTAAATTTTAAAAACTGGTGAGAACCAGAGAACAGAGATCTAAGTTCTGTGAATATTTCTGGTTTCTACTCCAAGTATCTAGTTCCTCACCATACCATTTACTCCTGCAGTGATATGTCAGACCAAAGTGGGACAGTCACAGACCTAAGAATGCAAGACCTATCAGGAAAACAGAACTAGAAGCATCTATACATCTTTACTGCACTGTCCCATGGCTTATTTTGGTTTAAATGAATAATAATTATTATTTTTTGACTTTACAAGAAAAATCAGATATGTCTTGGCACTCTCCCAAGGCCAATAGTTTGGTATTTGTAGGGGAATATGTATGGCTTTCACCTGAAAGTGCTACAGCAATGAGTGTTTCATCTCATTCTTCAGTGTATTTTTCTTTCCATGGCCAGTTCTCAGTGTTTTTCACCCTACTAAGCTTGAATTTTTATACTACCCATTTCTCCTCTGTACATGCCATGTGGTCCCTTCAGAAGGACGTTTTCCACTCTTCAGTGTTTCCCTGCCTATTCCCTGCCCTGAAAAATCAGTATTTTTGTGTTGCTTTTTATCCAGTGTCCTCTTTACTCCTACCTCTCCTTCATCTCCATGGCTGTTCTTTATCCAATGCTTTCCAGTTCATCAACATTGTGCACATAAGTTTGATGCTAAAGCTGCCCTGCAGTGGCAGGTGGAGCCTCCTGCTTTGGCATGGGCCATGCCCACCACACATACACAAATGTGGTGTTTGCAAGTGAGGACACTCAACTTTGGGGTCTCCAAGGAGGGTTTGCTCAAGGGTTAGTGGGGAGCCATAGCACTGGCAGCCAGTTGTGTATCTGGAAGAGATCAGCTCCCAGGAGAGCTCTGAGTCTGCAGGGTGACATCCACTGTTCATGCAGCAGCTTCACCTGGGCCTCATGAGCTGTCTTCAGGATCAGATCACAGTCTCCTGGTTATCCTGTGTCCATGCCATTCTTGAGTTTGTCTGTGGAGTGTTCAGGGAGTGGAAGACGCACTTACTATTAAAAGCAGCCTTGGTTTGTATTAACCAGACTTCTTTCTCTAATCTGCTCCACCAAGTGCATCAACCTCCCACCAGGCACCCATGCCTGCCAGGAGACAGTTTGGTTAGAGTTCTGCCTGGACTTGTGGCACTCCCACATTTCTTCCTCCCAGTAAAAATGTTTAACTAGCTTGGTTACAGTAACCTTTTTCTGTATGAAGTGCTGCTGCCATTCATTGCAGTGCCCCTTCAATCTCTGACCGAGTGCCTTACTGGAAGGCGGTGTAAGATATTAGAGCAATCATGGAAGGGGAAACAGGACTGTGCTACTTGGCCATGTAATGTAGGGAGAGATGTGAGAGCCATGGGCACATCCCAAGAGCAGCCTGTCCTCCCTAAGTGAGGAGCACAGCAGCAGGTTAAATCATCAATCCCATGTGAAGGACACCTCAAGGATTGTCATGGAGTGCACACTCCTTCCTCAATAGCCTGTCCCAGAACAGAGCTCCTGGCTTATCTTCCTGTAGCAATAGAAAAGGAGAGGGATGTTACCGTGTTATCCACTTGGAGTGAAGATTAGCTTTTACCTATTATTTCATTTACATTTATTCTGCCTTCTAATCTCAAGTGTGTTTGCTGACCTGGACAAATCCTATGTAAGATTTTCCAGCCTGAAATGGATTAATATAGCCAACAACCTCAACACTTAGACTTTGGAGAGAAAAGGAGGCTGCTTCTCTGTTTCCATGCTTCCTCTCCCCTCTCTTCCTTTCTCCAGCAGCCTTTTGAAATACCCAGTGGCCCCACAGAAGCCTCTGACACAGAAGCTCATGTTCACACCCAGTAGCTTTGTTCACCTCCTCTCCAGCATGCTGCACATCGACAAAAAGCCCAGCCAGAACACGCTTTTGCAAAACTAAGCTGGCTTCCCACCAGCTACCTTGTACTGGGACCATGTTAAGGACCTCAAACAGTGACAGAAATCGGAGTTTCCTGAGAGTTTGCATGAGCGTACCAAGCCCTGAAAAAGACACCACCACAGGAAGAGTGTGGGTTGCACCTGGGATGAAGGTTAAAGATTGAAGGTGGTCATCCAGCTAAGTATCAGGAATGATGACTTGAGATTTCTGAAATCTTGGTATCCATGAACAGTTTTGGTCCCCATGGTGACAAAACGAAAAAAATCCCCACTGCTTCCTCTCTACCTGTTTTTGGAGGGGGGTCCCTCATGTCTTTTTGCTTCATCAGGAACAAGAGACTTTGCTGTGAACAACTCCCTTCCTGAAAGAAACAGCGAAGATTTTTCTGGTTCTGTGTCTTAGACTTATTTGATACCAATTTATAAAATCATAGTTAAAGACATAAGCAGTAAAAAGACAACAGATAGGAGATGTATTGAAAAATCGATGAGAATCAAACATGATTGCCTCTTAAAAAAGGAAGAAAAAGAATATCAGACTGTCTGCCTATTAAAAAAGAAAAAAAAAAAAGTCACTATGAAAATACCCAAGGGGTTTCCCTCTCATTCTTTAACAAAAAGAAATGTGAAGGCAGTGATTCAGTCCCCTGAGAAGTCACTGTTTCTGCCATGAGGGAGCCCCAAATAATTTCCCTGTGAGATTTGGGAGCTGAGGGGATTTTTTTAATGCAAGAGTTTCATTCTTCTGCAAAACAGTGCTAGTCAGAGGAAAAAAAAAAAAAAAACAAAAAAAACAAGAGGATGTGATAATTAAATATGGAAAATTTCTGGTGAGTGTCTTAAGAGGAAAAAATGTCACATATGCAAGTCTGATTTGGAAAGGGATGCGAGCCGGGTTGTTAGGACAGATAAGCCTTTCTGATGAATTACAGCGGCTTAGTGGCACCGCGAAGAAACTGAATACTCCTTGTTCTATTTTCTGGATGAATTAGTTTCTTCCCATCTGTTCCCAAGGATCAGTGACATTTTCCTAATACAGCCGTGGTTTTTTGACATATGCTTGTAGATACTCAGCATAGTAGGAGCTCAACTTTAACCCATCACATGGATTCTGTCAGTTTTCCTGCTGGGTGCTTCACCCTGTGGGTCCCCCTGAGCAGATGCCAGTGTGGGGAGGGATGAACTGAGCCAGACCACCTCATGGCCATGCTGGGACAGAAGCAGAAAACACAAAACCATTCTTTTCATTCTAGTTTTACCAGTTGAAACCTCAATTAAGGAGATTATCTCTCTTCTGGAGATGCTCATCAGCTTTTGCTTGACTCCTGTCAAATTAAATCTCTGTTAAATATTTAATGGAATAAGGTACTTTTACAAGAACCTCAGGGTTACAACACACCGTGCAAGAGGTAGCCAAATCCCAAAATAAAGCTACCAGATCTGGTTTAAGCCCATCCTTCTCTGTGTTCCTAAAAGGACATAGTCGTAATGCTGTAGACTTGGGAGGAACGTATAACCCCTTTGGTGTTATGTAGAGGCTGGTATCAGAGATGTAAGAGCACAGTAAAGGTGGTATCTCACCTCCTCTCCAGTTTCTGCCCACAGGCCCCCTTGGGACAAGGGTGCAGGGGCTGGAACCAGCAGGACTGTGTCCAGTCTGATTCCCTGTTGGAGATGCAGGGGGACCAACCTTTCCTGAGCATATGAAAATGAAGATTTTGGAAACTTATAGCTACAAACGGAGAATTTTTATGTGTCACTCTGACCCCAGGATGGCCTCCCAGGAAACATGCACTTCTGCATCCCAAAGGGCTAAGCCACCTGCCTCTTAGAGAATTGGTTGTGAGGCTTATTTTAACTCAGAGTGATGTATTTTCCCATCTTTTGTTCCCAGACACTGCTGATTGATTTTGCAGAAATGTTGATTAAAAAACTGTATCTCATCAAGACAGACATCATCATGAGAAATTTCTGCCCAACTGGCTCATATTTAATAATGTGCATATGGCATGCTAGCAGCATAAGGGACAAGCCAACTAATTAGATTAGAATTATTTTATTCAATAATTTATGATTAGTTTTACTAATATTTCTAATAATGCCACAGCTAACAAGAATTTTAAAGCGTCCTCAGAAAATCTGATTGAACTTGACTCAGGATGAGAGAATTGCTTAATTTCAAACTCCCAACCTCAGTTTGTTGCTACATTACAGGACTGCTTGGAGATACACACACATCTGAAAATAAAAATGCAGGTGAATTTATGAGACAGGTAAAGATGAAAAAGAAATCAGGGCTCAGAAAATCTTCTGGAAATGCGTGGGTGACCTTCCCACAAGCAAAAGTACAATATAAAAGAGTATAAACTATTGAACATTATTAAGGGGTCTCTGTGCTGTGGGTTTCTGCTATACTTAGCTGCTGCACAGGCATGGGAAGCATCTGAGCTAAAATTTGCAGCAATTCAAAATTCAAAACAATTTGACATCTTAATTTCATATGTAACTGTGGAACTTTCATGGTGACTCCATTAGGCTTCAGGAGAAGATAATTGTTCTTTACCAGTTTAGAGGGAGGCACATACTGGGGGATGGAGTGATGAACTTTAAAAGTGCCTTTGAGAACTTGGAGAGAGGAGAACAAAACCAGGAAAGGTTTCCTCATTTTTCTTTCCCTAGCCTTGGAGGTTTAGAGAAACGTGACTTATCTATAAATAAGGGGAATGTATAAATAAAAAAACAGTCTCCAAACCTGAGCCTAAAACTGATCTCAGTGTTGCTTTCCATTGACAGATAACAAATATGCTCCTGCAGTCACTCTCAATGGGTTCATCTTTATTCTTGGAGGAGCTTATGCACGAGCAACCACCATCTATGACCCAGAGAAAGGCAATATTAAAGCAGGTCCCAACATGAACCACTCCAGGCAGTTCTGCAGGTGAGAAAAAACATTAAAATTGAATTACCGGTGCCTTAACATTTTCTGTTGATAAATAAGCTACTACAAGTGAAGGGGAGAGGGGAAGGGAGGTGTGAACCATTTGGGGTTTTTTCCTCATCTCTTTTCTGTATGTGTTCAGGCACACAGCATTTCCCAAAATGTACATTCAGCAGTCTCTTACAGTTCATGTGTCTCCTCACATTCAGGCATCATGGATCACGGGGAGAGATGTGTGTTGGGCTCCTCCAGTGATTACAAGAATGTTGTTCTCAGTCTGCCATGTGCAACTAGAGGATGATAAATACCCTCTGTAGGAGAGACCACCATAAAGTGGAACATTTTTGCTAACTAGCTAAAACATCCTTGAAAGAAGAATACTGAGTAAGCACCATACACCGATATTAATTACTATTATTTATTAGGTGCTTGTGATTGCTTTTCAGGCTCGCTTCCCTGATCATGGTCACAAGTTGAACAAATTTCACAAATTGTCTGACAAAAATAAAACTTGGCAGCCATTGCAGGTACTGGCAGCACTTAAAGGCCTTTTAAATAGTTTTACATGGCTGCTACTGAAAGACAGGCTCGTTTTGGGCTGTGCACAGCCAACCCATCACAGAGCAGATTCCCATGCTGGGAAAGGGCTGAGCTGCTGGTTTCCCTGGAAAAGCCACAGCTGGTCACTAGGCACTGCCACAGGCTCCAGGTGAGGGTTTGTCATCCATGTCTGACACAGCAGCACCCTGAGGCTCTGAGCCAAGCAGGGTGGAAAGGCTGTGTCAGGCACTGTCCCAAAAAAACACTGGCTGGCGTGGGAGGAAGAGCAGTAATGAGGCAGGAGCAGGGCCCACAGCAGACCCACATCTTCCAAATTTTCAGCCAACTGCACCTTGCTCCCCCACCCTACTGCTGGAAAACACCTCCATGTTTTAACTTGGATTTAGCCTTTCACTTCAAAGCACATGAGAAAATGCCTTTTAAGAAATCATGCTCGGGTTTTCTATTTTTTCTGGGTTTTTTTCTCATTTTCACCCTTTTTTCCCTTCTTTTTATTAATTTAAGGGGCACCCTCTCTTGGCTGCTGGAGCAGATACTGCTGTAAGCAGAGGTATCAGAGCACCAGCTCTGTCCCAAGACAGTTCCATACCCGTGCCTGCTGCCCTGTTCCTCTGCTGCACTGTTCCTCTGCTCCTAGTCACTCCACTCTAGCAGGAGGCAAACCAGGAGGAGGAGTGCAGTGCTCAGGCAGCATATAATGATATTTTTCTCCTGAAAACCAGAAATAACAGGTACAATACCACTCGGGATTAGAGCCCTAAGTTGTAAAATGAAATATGAGGGACATGGACATTTGATACATTCCTCTATCTTCCCATCCTTCATAGAGAGGGATGAGCTGCTCTTTGAACATCTTGGGTTTGTAAAAGGTAACAAGAATCTGTAAAATATACAAAAGAAATTGCATGTCTGATTTCAGCTCTTGGCTGAGCACCTCACCTGAAAACTTGCTAGGGTTTCTAACATGAAGGGATGCTTTGCTCTGCACCCAGCAGAACAGAACGACCAGGGAAGGTGAACTGGTGACCTAAATATTCCCTAGTGCTTAGGCACCGTAATAATTGGCTTTAAGTAGAATTTGCCACCCATCCATAAAAAGTAACTTCAAACTTTTAGATGACATTTTTTTCTAATGCCTAGAGCAACAGTAGACAGCAAACCTACATTTATAGATGAATGGTCACCAAAAAAAAACCCATATAATGTGAAGCAAAAAAGGCACCACCATTTCAAAGATTCTTGAATGTGCTGGGAAACAGTCAAGGAAAAAATATTTCAGCCTAAAGACATGTAAAGCCTGTGACAAAACCTAAATAAATCAGTGTTTATGGAAATAGGGAAGATGGGGGGTCAGCAGCAACAAATAGTTTAAAAACCTGCTGCTGCTACAGGAGGCTGAGGGAACCAACGCTGAGGGCTAATGGGAGCGAAAAGAAAGGCACTTAAAAACTTTGGGGACCAAATTAGTAATTTGAATCAGTTATAAAACCTCTGCTGATGAGACTGATGAGGTAGAAAATTAAAATACAGACTGATTGGGTGGGTGTTTCTCATCTGTAATTGGAAGGGAACATGGAGGTTTGATTCCATATTCTGCTGTGAGGGACCAAAAGCACTCACTGTTGGCAGCAGGGAAAGATGGGAACTCTGAAATTATGTTCTCAGATCCAGCAACCCAGCTGTCTTAGACACAGGTGTCTTTAGAGACTTTGTTGAGAAGCTGATTGAACCACTAATGTTGATTTTTAATAACTTTTCAAGTTGAGGATGAATCAGGGCACTGCCAAAGTGTTTCTGTATTTTGAAAAGGTGAAAAGGAGAATTTCAGTGCAGCAATTAATTTTGCAAAGTACCAGCATCAAGGTAAGTGGTCTCACTTAGCCTCATGTTGGTCCTCTGCAAAATATCAGAGTGGTTAATTTGGGATTTCATCAACAAATAACTAGATGCTAATAAAATAATGAAGATCAATCAATGCACTTCTCTGGAAAATGAGGCTTGTTAAACCACCCTGTTGTCATAGCATCATTTAAGTTTGAAAAGACCTCTAAGGTCCTCAAATCCAGCCATAAACCTGACACTGCCAAGTCCACCAAAGGTGTTGGGGAAACTAGTTCTTTGTTTTGGTTTGTAATACAACACGCCTGGCTGCTAAAGACAACTGTGATGCTGTAATATACTGCAGTTTCTCCAAGGTATTTGGCTGGCATTATATGGAATTAACAAGGCCCATGGTAGAGAGATTAAATCTGCTTCACTGACAGATCTCAAAATGTAGTTGTTAATGAGAAGATATCATTGAGCAAGGCCACTGGTAGCAAGCATTTCTTCTTCAATGCTGTTTAATACATCTATCAACAATCCAGGTAATAGAAAATCTCTCCTGATAAAAGCTGTAGGGGACTTAACACTTACTGGGTACAGAATATTACAGAAGAAGCTATTTTATCAGTTCCCTGAATATCTCAGTTGAACTGTCTCAAGCCAGCAGTGGTATTTTAAATACAAATTAAGACATGGAGGAAGCACACTCACAGCAGCCCTGCTTCCTTAGACAGCCAGGCTCTCAGAGGAGGACATAAAGGAGATCACTCAGAGCAGCACAACATGAGCTTGCATCACAATGCTCTGGATAAAAGGTCAGTGCAATATTTGAGATATGAAACGATCCCCAACACCAAAATGAAAACAAGCTGAAGCTGGGTAGAGCAAGTGCTGCTGCATACAGCACTGGGACACAAGTGCGGGTCCTGGGTCCTGCATCAAATGTGAAAATATCAGCAGAAGTTCAAAGGGAAGCTGCCAAAATGACCCAGATTGCAAATCTTTGCAATGTCTTTGACATGAAACTCAAGGAGTTTATCAAAAAAAGGCTGAGAGGTGACTTGATCACTGGGAGCAAATGGAGAAGCTTTCCGTCTCACAGACAAAGGCATAGCAGGTTACAAGGGCTGGAAAGTCAGGTTGCACATCTTGGCCTTGAAGTGAAACACTTTTCCAACAGCAAAGATAATTAAACAGACAAGCAGCAAGGGAGGGGGTGAACTCACCAACACTTGCTGTTTTTAAGAGGAGATTAGATACGTTTCCGGGAGAGATGCTGCCTGGGGAAATGTCCATGGCCTGTGTATACACAAGCTCAGATTAACTAAGCACAGAGGTCCCTTCTGACCTTAGCCTGTGAATCTATAAATTCCTCATTCCACTCATTAGCATGGATCACAAAAAACATGGTTTAAAAGCAGCAACATAAACAACTTAAAAATTAACTGCATGCTATTGATCTCCTCTCACCAGGAATCACTCAATACTGAATTTGCTGGGAAAAATCTTGACCGCATCACTTTTATTTTTATCTGCTTTGTTTCTACATGTTAGTGATGAGGGAGCATGACAGCCTCGAGCAGAGGGAAAAGAAATGTGTGTGACATTCCCTGCCTGTGAAAAATTAAAGGTCCATTCAAATGGTTTTAATATCAAGTTAAATTACTTTTAATGAAAAATGAAAAATAAATGGTTTGGGTCTCCAGCTCACAATAAACAGAAGAGCAAATTGAGGATCATTTTCAGATTAAGCCCAGCCTGGTGGAAGTCAATAAGAAATTCATGCTGATGTAGAATTAACCCTTTGAAAGATGGTGCTAAATGAGAAAATAACTATAATAGGCCTGAAGCATTTTAAAATTCACTGAGAGGTTGAACACCTTCCACACAACAGGCGAGGGAAATATTTGACATTTCCCAAACATCGGGCAAGTGTGAGCTTTTTGCCACACACCCTGTCTCAGTTTGGCAGCCCCTGTTTGTTTGTGGGATCTTGAGATGGTGGACAGCAGCCAACAGGAATGGAAAGCCAGGATGAGATGATGACACCTCGCTCTGCCAGACACCTCTCTCCAAAAAGACTTGCAGATATCCCTCCCCTTTAGTGTGGGAAGGCCTCCCTTTGCAGGCAGGAGTTCTCCCTTCCTGCAATGCCCTTCAAGGGTTTATTTTTCCACAAGTGAAAAGAATACCAAATGCATTCCTGTGCATGATTAAAAATTCCATATTCTGCTTGCTTAGGATGCAGGCAGCGTGCAAACAGGCTTGTGCTACAGGGAGCCTCCACGGGGCAACAGCGGCAGCATGGTGGTGCCAGCAATAATTCCAGAGAAGCTAATTTAGTACCAGCAATTCCCAACAGACACCAGAAAAGCATTTTCTTTCTCCTCCTCTGACTGCTAACCAGTAAGATTTATTAGATGGTTCTGCTGAATGGAAATCTTTAATAAAAATTTGACTCAGGATGAGCAGCACAAAACCAGGGTCAGTTTGGGGATTATTTTACACACACACACACACACACAGAGCCCCACCCCCCTGCCTCCCCCAACCTCTTATTTTCAAGTAAGGCCTTGTTTTTGAACAGCAAAGCATGGTGCCCCCTGTACTGACCTGACAGGCATTGCTGACCTACAGCACCAGCTACGGCCTCCCCAGGCTGGCTCCTTTCTGCCTTCCAATGCTCATGGTAACTCCAGGCACTGGAAGGGATTGGAACACAGCTTGTTTGGATGGATATTCCCAGGTGCAGCTATTATGGAGCAGGTTTCCTCAATGGCCTCCTCAACCTACAGGCTTATATGTTCATTTGCAGCTGGAGTGTTTTGAGTCCAGAAGGGAAAACCAAAACCTTCCAGCCTATATGGAAGGAGACATAGGTGTGGGGTTGTGCTCTACAGACAGCAGTGAGAACTGCTGCACCAGACTAGTGGCAGTAATTTCTGTATGAGCTGATGACATGAAGGATTGTGGTGGACATTAAAGTATAACTGATATAGACAGAGCACTCAGGCCATTACTGATGTGCTGTGGACTTTGGAGTAAAACACTGCTGGTTTTCAGCAACAAGTAACGATGCCATGTGATGGTTTGGGATCATTAGCAAAGGAAAGTGATCGCAGAGTAGGGGAGAATATAACTGGAGCTTGGCCAAAACACCCACACTAATAATCCTGCTCCAGGAAGGGGCATGATATCCTCCTAATTGACCATGACTAATCTGGACCCTCATTTATCCATCTGATTGTAAAGATGACACTTCTGGCAGCGCGACACAGCCACCCGAGCTCAAGCCTTCTGCGACATGACAACCTGGCTGCCAGCGCGGCCGCTCTCAGCGCCGGGGGCTGTCAGCACTGCCGCCAAACAGGGGACAGTGCTTTGGCTCCCTGACTGCCACCACCCACAGACACAGTGCCAGCAATGCCTTTTGCTCCAGTGCCACAAACCACCGTGCAGGTGTCTCAGAAAGGTCACTGGTTTAAAAGAAAGCTTAAGGGGCACTTGCAGTTCTGCATGGTCCTGCTCAGAGCCACACCCTGCAGGGGCTGGGACCCTGCAGGCTTCCCTGGTCCTAACATCAGCTCCATCCAGTTAATGAGCATCCTGGAATTACAGAATATCCTCAGTTGGAAGGGATGCACAAGGATTATCAAGTCAAACTCCTGTCCCTGCACAGGACAACCCCAAGAATCCCACCAGTATAATTCAGTTCCACCTCCAGTAAAGCCCTCCTGAAATCTTAGGGCAGGAAGGAAATTCATCCACTAATAAATACGGGTTTGGGTTTTTTTTCACCCCTTCTTTTAAGCAGATCCTTTGTTGACAGGATAACGCTCAATAATGTTCATGGAACTGCTCCAAATACATGTGTGCTTCTCTATGCATATCCAGGAATGAGGAGGGAGAACACCAATCCTTGAGGCCTCAGAAAGATACTGAGCTTCAGGAAGTCAAAACAATACACTAATTCAGCCATTTCTTTTGCAACCCTAAGAGTTAAAAGACAGAATTTTAAAAAAATTGTTAACATTTTATGAGGCTGATGTGATCTTTAGGACTGAGCAGGAAATTTTAAAGCAGTAATAAAATTGATATTTCTTTTAGTCCCACTGGTTGATGATATGTCCAGCACGTCATTGGGAAAGAGAAGTCCTGGAGCAAGAGCACCCAGGCATTCACGTCTCAAACATACAAAAAAAAGACAGTGACATCCTCCGCTTCCAAATCTTACTGCCCATCAGGAGACTCATCTTCTCACTCGACTCAGCTCTTGTCAGGCAGTACTTCGGGTTGCAACAGTTCAGAAAAGACACAGATAGACTGGAGAGAGTCCAGAGGAGGGTTGTGAAGATGATCACAGGGCTAGAGAGCCCGTCTGAGGAGGGAAGACTTGAAAGAGTTGGGTCTTCTCTCCCTGGAGAAGGGATGGCTCAGGGGACCCTCACAGAGTATTCCAGCACTAAAACAGTAGCTACAAGGAGGACAGAAACTCTCTCTTGATAAGGAGCCATGGGGAGGAGACAATGGGGCCAGCTGCACAAAGAGAGGCTCCATTGTGATGTAAGAAGTTTTTACAGTGAGATCAGTCATTCACTGGAACAATGTCCCCATGGATGTGGTGGAGTCCCCATCACCAAAGGTTTTGATGTGACTGGACAGGATGCAAGACAATCTCATCTGGTGTCCCTTTCCCACAAAAGGCTGGACTAGATGATCTTTCAAGGTCCCTTCCTGCCTGGGCTGTTGCTTGATTTTTTGTTTCAGTGATTCAGTTTGTCCACCAAATCCTTTAACAGGCAACTGTCAGAGCAGGACCTTTTATCACATTTGCTCAGCCTGGGCAAGGACTGAAATATGGATAGGCAGGGAAGAGATGTAAAAGGTGTTTAGATTACACAAGCACACCAGTCATGGACAGTCAGGTGCCCACTAGCCCTTGGCACACCTCAGCCTCATTGGGATTTTCCTAGGAGTGTGATCCAGAGCTTCATGGAGGCAGCAGATGGATCAGACGACCCATGGCAGTGTCAGGGGACAGTCACAGCATGATCCTCTGACAACTGAGCTTGGGAAATGAAGGATGCCCAGGCACCTCAGGAGAATCAGTCATAGGACAGGAGAAGCCTTTCTGGTGAACAGCAGTAATTGCCTGCAGAGTGGAAAGCTGCGTCATTCATTAGCCTGCACAGTAATAATTTGCTGAAGCTCAATTTTTTGGAAGGAGTGGTTGAAGTGATCTGGATTTGGATGCCCATTACCTTCTCCCCAGGCATTCTGCTGGAGAGGTGGAGGTCTGGCTGCTCCACAGCCAGGGAAGTCGCTGCCCCAAAGCCACCAGGGTTTGTGTCCCTGCAGCAAGGCTCTCTGGCACAAAGCTTCCTTCCTTCCTTCCTTCCCAGGCTCTGACAGCCTGTAATCATTTTATCTCTCAGGATTAATGGCACCAAGCAATAAACTCGCATCCTAATTATTGTAATTATTTCTTTCTTTGTATGTCAGCCTTGGTAACGATGTTTTTACAGCTGATGGAATGGAAGTGAGGGGAGAAACGAAATATTGTCACAGTGAAGAAGAAAGAGCAATGAGCATATTCGTTTCTACTCACTTCTCTTAAGGTTTTAGAACCCACTTGAGTTTTCTGTTCCCTAAGGTCCTAGAAATTAGCAGTGGTTGTCCCAATACTACAAAGTAGCAGCAATTTAGGATTAAATTCCTAATTATCTTAAGCACCTACCTGCCACTTTAGCCCCAGAGATGCCTTAATGTCTCCAAAGTTCCCTGTACATATGAGGACCCACTGTGTGCTCAGAACTGCCTATTTCTTCATGGCAGGAGCAGCTAGTGAGCTTTGCTTAACTTTGGGCATGACTCACAAGCTAAGCATTATGCCAGTCTTATCTATGGGAATTGCATATGGAGGGAGCAGAAGTTGCTCTAATCACCACTTAAAATTCATACAGTCTTCCAGAGGGTGGAATTCAGCATCCATTTCTTCCCCCCTGTATTAGCACCATGATGGGAAGGTACAGGATTGAGCTGCCTGTCCCAGGTGCTGGGCTGGAATTCTTTCCAGGGCTGTAGCCCAGGTTCCAGAGAACAAGGGCAGCACTTGCCCACTCACTGCAACCCCAAATCCAGAGCATGGGCTGGGGAGGAGCCCAGGCCCAGATCATGTTGGGAAGGTTTCCTTGGCTGCTCAGCTGCTCTGCAGTGGCAGCAGCTTGGGCTCAGAGTAGCTCCTTCTGAACATGCCACAGGAAAGATTTCACTAGAAGGAATGTAGGTGGCCAAGATGCAACACAAGAATTATTGAAGGCACCCACGTCCCTGTTTAGAGACCTAATGTGAGATGCCCAGGGGAATACCAGCACTTAAGGCCAGATTTCAGCTGTGCAGCACAGAGGAAGGGAAGGGCTGCTGGCAGCTTGGCTCCTGTTCCTATGGTCACCTGTAGAGTTTTCCTCTGGTCATTCCGTTCTTCCCATCCAGATCAAAAGCTCCATGCAGAGGAATTTCATCAGTGAATGAGCAGTGAGTGGTAGACCAGCCCCTTACACCAATGGTGACTGAGGACTGAGATCCTCTCTGCATTGGTGTGAGGTGCTGCCATCTACACCAGCATGTCCACACCAGTAAATTAAAACTAAGGCCCCTCATGGGCAGCAGACCTTGATCATCAGCACTGATGGAACCAGCCCCAGGCTTGGTGCTCCACACTAGTATTTATTTTAATTGCCCATTATTGTTAATTCTTCAGACATCTTTTTTAGGGATCTTTTGGAGTTTATTTAATTTTTCCCACTTAACAAAACTGATAACCCATTTAATTTTTATTTCCTTTTTTGCATCAAGCATTGTGTACGAGTACTGTTTTAATCAGTAATCAGCATTTCATTAGAGAACCAAGGCAGTAGAGCTGCTTTGTACCACAGTCCACCTCTGACCTTCTTCCACATCCCAAACCAGTAAGCTTCCATCTTCAACTTAACAATCCAGGAAAAAAAAAACCAAAAAACCAAAAACCACCGGCAACCACTACCTGAGGGCCTTGTCTCTCAATTCTCTGCTCTTTTCAGCAGCCCCTCCACCATATCAGGAGCCCTGGGGTGGGGCAATTCTTCCCCCTCCTCAGGCCAGATTTTGCAAGCTGTAATTCCCAGCCTGCCTAAAGAGTAACTTGTTCCTGTCCAGAGATGGGCTTTCCATGCCATAGCAAATATCTTAAATTGAAACTGTGATTTAATTAGCACATTTGTCTGATTTACTGGGTAAGCTGGTCCTACCACCTCTGCCTCCTCCTGGGCATAGGGACTGAGTCTTGGTAGGAGTTCCTGCTGGGCAGTGCCTCTCTGCCACCACTCTGGCTCTTTCAGAGGTGGGCTCCTTCTCTTTCAAAGCCATCTTTCAGGATGTCGCTTGCTGTACTCAAGTCTTTATTCTTCCCCATTTCTCCCTGACGTTTGAAAAATAATTACCCATGGTTCAGTAAGTTCATTAGCAAACTCCCTCAGGACCTTGGGCTATGCATCATCCAGCCCTGCTGATTTGTGGATAGGCTCTAATCAAGTGTTTCAAGTTTCTCTCTCCTTCCTCCTCCTTTCAGATTAACAGTTATTTTGACAAGATTCTCATTATTTCCCATTTCCTGGCAGTACCCAGGGACTAGGCTTATTTGAGTCCTCACTGTTGTCATTGTGAGTTTATTTTTAACCTCAGGCTCTGTTTCTCCACAAGGACATCAGAGTCTTGTGCTCTTCAGAAGCACGTGGCATTGTCGGTGCCATTTTAGTCTCAGTTCATCCTGTGTCTTCCAGCGCTCTCTGGCTTTTGCCTTTATCACTTTTTATCTTTCCTCTTCCCATTACTTCAAAATTAGCCAGACAAAATTACTTTGCTTCTACCAAGCCTAGAGGATCACTACACTTTTCCACCTTGTTAGATCTAGGCCACCTTCTTGGTTGCAATTGATTTCTCATCTTCCCATCCCTCTTGTTTTCCCTACTATCCTTTGGCAGGTACATACTCTTCAAGTCTCCATTTTCCTTCCCAACACAATCATTCATCAGCTGCTCTCTAAATGGATCCAGCCACCAAAAAAGGCATTTTCAACCCCATCTAGATTAACATTATTTAATCAAATTGGAAGGCAAGTATGGGCTTCCTAGCAGATGAAAAGCAAACAACCCCATTTTGGGTTTCCCCCACACAGTGCAATGGCAGCATGGAGCACACAGCAGGCCCTGCATTGGCTTTTCCCACCCAGACACCTCTGCCATTTCCAAATGCACACATGGGAGCTCAGCCCCATCTTCATCAGCCCAAAGAAGTGTCTTTGTGTGCACCACTGCTCAAGAGGACAAAGCATAAAATGTAAGGAAGAGGAAGAGATTAAACCAAGCAGCAAATTTTCTTTCAAATACCTTCCACACCTGTGCACCTTCCGTTTTACCAGGAGCCCACGGATCATGGGATTAGCCCAGCCCCATTGTTCTTGATTTACACAAGGTATCTGAAGTCAAACACTTTCACTTTAGGAAAGCAATAAGTTTTTTTTCTTCTTTAGATGCCAACAAAGAGCTGTCCTGTCATTCCCTCAGCTGCACAGCACCAACCATCAGATCTGTGTGCCTCAGATCCGCTTTTCCATGGACCACTGGGATGCACAAGGACAAAGTCAGTGGGATCTCCAAGCCCCCATTCCAGGGCATAAACATGGAAAGAGCTGAAGCAACAGAACATATTTTGAAGATTTTTAACCCCCATTTTGTAGCACTTATTAACAATTAAAGGAGTAACGTGAAGCAAGAGCTTATTCCAGCTGAGGTGGTGGGAACCCCAATTGCTTGGATTGGTTTTGCATGTGCAAAGTATTACAGGGACACACCACCCTGTTGCTTTTGCTGCAGATCCCATGTTTGGGCTGGAGAAACATCTTACTTGGACTTTTATCTGTTGTTTACATTAGAGACAACAGTTACCTACCTGGCAGGAACACAAAAAGCATTAATTTTGGAGAGAGGGAGAGAGAAGAGAAATCCCCACACAGCTTTATACAGATAAGAACAAAAGGTGTATTCATTGTTCACCCATTGCTATAAAAGATTGGGTGTGTTTTAAGCCTAAAAAGAAAATTGCTCAGTAAGAAAACTAACTCAAACTAATATTTTTTTTTTTAAAAAACACAGTGCTGTGGTTCTGGATGGAAAAATCTATGCTACTGGTGGGATCGTCAGCAGTGAAGGACCTGCCCTGGGAAATATGGAAGCCTATGACCCTAAAACAAATACATGGACACTTCTACCAAATATGCCCTGCCCCGTTTTCCGACACGGCTGTGTAGCAATCAAGAAGTACATTCAGAGCGGCTGATGTTCCTCAGGAGTTGGATGGAGAACTGTTTGTACCTGCTGAAAGCAGGCAAGAGGAGTACTATTACTTAAGGAACAAAAGCAGCAAAGCCAGCCAGTGAACATATTGCTCTAAAGTCTTGAATAGTGTCTACATTGAATGTAGAAAAATCATCCTCACCTTTTGGTGAACAAGGAGCAGAGAGCTCCGTGCTATGTAAGATATTGTAACTTAATAATGCAAGGGTGTCACTAGATGTTATAGTGGCACTTGTTCTGGACATCGGCTTTTGGTCAACCCAGGTGCAATAGAATTTCTCATATTTTTTAAGCTGGGGAAGAGAGGAAAAAAATAATCTGCATTTTACTTTAGAGCTCAAGCTTAATTCTTGAAATAACCATGCAGATTAGTTTTACTATTACACTTTAGGCATCAATCTATTTGAAAGGTCAAAGTGTCCTTACCACTTTGATTCCTACATTTGTTTCTAACACATGCTTTTCAATACCAATGACTGAGAGAAACCTTGAATGACAGATGGCTTACATTGATGTCAGTCTTCCATCAGATCAAACAAATATTTCAGTTCTCTAGAGAAGAGCCCAAAAGCAGGGTGAGGTGGGGACTGGGGAGAAGAAGAATAGCCGTTAGTAATAAATTCCATGTAAAATGATGAAAACAAAAGGTCTGTTGGGTTGGATGAGTTTCTGCTCCTGGTGATCCTCCAGTGGGCACATGTGGCTATGCCCACAGTGGGGGGGTGGGGGCCTTCTAAACCTCTTCCTCTGGATTTCTGCTGCTGCACTTGGCAGTGTTTGATTCCTGCAGTGCAAAATGGAAATGGTTTGGATTCCAGAGGCATTCTCCTGATAAACCCACTCTTCACTTCTGGCCAGAATCACAGTAAAACGCACAGCGTTCTGTGGGTTTGCCACGTGTTCATCAAACACAGAAGATGCCTCCTGTGGCCACACACTTAGTTTTGGCTCTCAACCAAAATTCCTTACGTCGGGATACATGCCACTATCTTTTATGTAAAGTCTGAGAAGTTTTTTTTATTTTACTTTATTTTTCAAGTTCCTTCCCTAGGTGTGGAAGCCTTATACGTCTTACTTACAGATTTTAAACACATGAGTTTAAAGCCCATGGTAGAAAAATGCATAGACTTAAGCCCAGTGTAAGAGACTTCAAATTATTACTATGTAGAGTTGTAAGTATATGCACAGCACAGGGGTTATATTTTTATATATATTAAAATATTGTCTATCCAGAGAGCATTGTGATGTGGAAATTCTTTATAAATTTATACATAAAAGGAACAAATGGGAGATGGAGCGGGTGACATAGAGGGGGCAGGGGAAAGAATCTTAAAATTCACCAGTAGGAAGTAACCCCAAGCTAAGGATTGTCTGGTTTCCTTCCAAGTAGAGGGAAAAAAGTTGCCATACTTGCCTTTGCAGACTCAAATCCCAAATGCCATACCAATAATTCAAGAAGGAGGGTCCTGTACAGGGTGTGGGTGAGATCTTGCATTCAATATCTAGTTGAATTTCATACCAAATACAGTAGCCTTTTTATATGGAGGGAGGTCTGCCTACAGCTTTGGGGAAATCAATGCAGATGGTTAGCTAATCATCTTATTTTATTAATAATCATTTATAAAATAAAATTTAAAAAAAAACAAAGACATTTGTATCTTGCAGTATTTAAAGAAAATGTGCTTGAGTCAGCTGAGTCAAGCTATAGGGTGACTCAAGCCTCTCATTTTGACAGTGAGGTTCCAGCCTTTGTTATGCAGTTGTTTTATTTATTCTTTAAAGAAAAGAAAAATAATAAGCACAACAAAATTATATACTAGTATGTCATTTAAAGTATTTATGTCAAACAGGGTGCAAGTGTGAACCTAAAGATTGGAGCACAAGTTTCTAACTGCCTGGGGCAGGACTAATTTTAGTGTTGGTGTGTGTCTACCTCCAAAGGAGGTGCTACCTGTCAACAAGACTGAAACACATTCGACATTTCCAATTTAGCTTATTTCTTCATTTCTCACACTGGAACAAAACTGGCTATTTCTGTGAATAATATTAAAAACAGGGTTATCTGTAATGGTATTGTATATAGTTTATGTTTACTGTTAAGTTCTTGTTATATTATAATAAATATATTTATAGATCTAGATTCAGCATCCAGATTGGATTAATTTTGTCATGACTGATTAAGTAAAAACACAGCACAAATGGGGACTTCATGTTTCAACCCAGCCAGGGATGAAAATGTATTCATTCCATCCAACTAGTTTCTCTTACAAATCCAAAAATTTATTGCTAATACTTAAACACTCAGCAGCTTCCCAAGTGCTTTCATTCTCATTTCAGAAAAAATCTCTTAGAAGTAAGTTTAGATTTTATTCAGAAAGACTGTTTCTTGTTCATCTATTTTCCCAAATGTACTATTAAGTAAAGAACAGAAGGGCTCAAGATAGTTTAGGAAACGATCTTTAAAAAAAACAAAAACGTGATAAACAGGTTTTTTTATTTTTTTTAAATAAAAGCAAAAGTTTGTGCTGCACTGCTGCTGTGATGTCTAAAAGATGAAAGCTGTATTTGCCCTATGGTCATACAAATTCCTTTGTATCCAGTGTGGGAGCTGTACCTCACTGGATACATCGTTCAGAGAGCAATTCCATGCAACAGTTCATGGCTTCTTTGATGTTTCATTAGGGTGTCATCTGGTAGTTGTAAAACTGGATCTGGAACAAAGATGAGCCAAATATAACTAGTCTCAAATACCACCACAGTGGAACATTTCAGCCGGATCTGAGGAGGTAATTTCTGTTCTGCACATTAACAGGAAGAGCCTAACATTTATTGAAATTGTCTCCGGTTCTTACAGAGTATTTAAGAGCGTGAACTGCAGTTTTTAAACATTTTAGTTTAGGCTTAGTGGCTGAGGTTGAACAGCCTGTGAAGATTACTAAAAGCCTTGCAATTCAATATTACAAAACCATGCTGCAATAATCCAGACCAAGTGGGGTGAGTTGCCAGCCTTTCATCAAGGCTCTGCACGGATCTCTTACTCAGCACTAGTCAATAATACTTGTAGGATGAACAAGACACAGACTATTTACTTTACTTGTATGTGGAAATTATTTTAGTTCCCCTCTGGGAAGTTGGCTGAGTGCTTTTGCCAAATGAATCATGTGCACATATCTGCTCAGAGATTTTATTTCTTAAAAGCTTTAAGAAATTCAGGGGGACAGGCTGGCTCAGCAGTCTGATAATGATTAAAACTCTTTTGCTTGCTGGTGTGACTCTCCCCTGGCTCACCTGGGAAGGAGAGTGATCTCCAAATGGGGCTGTTCACTGTGTTGAGGTAATAACCTACCCCTGACAATATACACAAGTCATCCCCCTTTCTCCTGTTGTTTCATCTAGTGGCAAACACACTGTACTAACAAAACCTCAGCAACCCCATCTTTTAATTAACTGCAGGTAGGTGTTAAGGCTGAGCTTAGCACAGTGTAACTGCAGCAGCTAATTAAGAGCACTGGGTACACTCCAGCTTGCTCTTGGAGAGGTCCAGACAAACCGAGCACCAGCACGAGCACCCGCGTTCTGCAGCTGCAGGGATTAGCCAGGAGAGCAGCTGCTCCTGCCCGGCTCCACCAGCACAAACAGGTTTAATCAGCAGAGATGGAACTCTTCAGGTACTCGACTACCCCTCCCAGCTTCTAGTAAGAGTTTGTCTGAAAAAACAGGGAACGGATCCCAAAGCTTTTCTCTGCGGTTGCCAGTGCAAGGGCATGGTCTCAGAACCACACAGCCTCCCTATTCCCACTGAGAAAAGGTGATGTACTGTAATGTAGTATCAAATAAAACTACACACAGCATATGCAGTCAGGACTTGGCAGGCTGCAACCTGTGCCAGGTCTGCAAGAAGACACTGACTCCATATCTACTTGGACATTTTTAACTTGTCATGCTAACACAAGCTTTTTAAATTGGATGAGACCCTTGAGCTCACCCCTTAATGCCTTTTTTTCCCATTTTAAGTCAGTTCAAAAATGCGCTGAAGCGTGCTTTCGGCTGAGATAGTGATGCCTGCACGTACAGGAAGGCAGCACTAAGTTCCCATCATCAGGGAGTGCTCTGGGTTGGTAACTTTAGACTGCAGAAAAGGCCAGAAAGAGAGTGGTCTGGAGGGAAGCAGATGGATGCGTCCCAGGGACGGTGTTCCCATCACTCATTACATTAAGCTGGACACCAATACCAGAACAGAAACACCGTTTTTCCTCCAAAAAGCCAAGCTGTTTGAGGCATTATTAAATACTCACTGAGGTTAAAATTCATGAGAGCAAGAGCTGCCATTGTGGGCTCCTCAGTTGAACCCTGGAAGCTTGGAAACAAAACCCAGAGTGGCAGACTACTGTGAAAAACAACTCTCCCTTCACTGGTCACCAGTGTTTTTTTCTTTTGATAAAAGCACTACTTTCAGGAAGTCCTGTTTAGCTATCAGATTTCTTACAGAGTAATAAATTCCAATTCTCTTTATCTAAACAAATTCTAAGTCAGTCAGCAGCAGCTTTACACACAGAATTGAGTGTTTTGGCTCAGTTACTACCTGGGAGAAGGAAGCTCCAGTGGTACCATCAAGCCGTATCTGCCTCTGTATTTTTCATTAGTCTGTACAATGAAGGTTTGAAAGGTTTCCTGCTTTTAATTTCATAATCTGTTGGTTTTTAGCAGTGTTCTTTCTTTCTTTGGAGTTCATACGTACCCCAGATCATACTGGCAAAATACAATAACAAACCTTTGCTGCTGTCCAGCATCAGTGATGTTTTTCTACTTTTTGGTGGCTGAAGAGCAGACACCTAAGGTCACCTGTGACACTCCTACAGAAGCATCAATTTCTCACCTCATTAAAAACAATACATGTTAATAAAAAGTAGGTCTTACAGGTAGAAATGAGTCAATCCCTCTCCACATCTTGGGAGCTTAAGCAGTCTCTAATTTCTAATGCAAAGTCCCTGTGCTGGTGGACAGCATCCAAACAAGAATCAGGGAATTGAATAGGGAAGGGGGGACAGTATCCTGAGCCTGATGTTCCACCAGAATCCCTGTCCCTCTACCACAGAAACAATAATCAGCTCTCATAAAGCAAGCCTAAACTGCCAAACCCACTGGAATTTTGGTAGCTATTTCCATTAAAAGAGATCATCTTTTAGTAAGTTACATATTTTCATGTCCATGAATGCAGTGCTCCACTACTTGTTATATTAATTTCAATTTTACCTGTTTAAATTTAGGCCCAGCTTTTCTGCAAGTTCCCTGTTTATGTACTGGAACATTTCAGGCTGAGAAAGCTGAAGCTGTTGAGCCTGGAGAAGGTTACAAGGACACCTCATAGCAACATTCCAGTAACTGGAGGGGGCCTACAGGGAATAGAGAGAGGGACTCTTCAACAGGAACTGTAGTGATAGGATGAGGGGAAATGAGTACAAATTCAAAGGGAGATTTAGGTTAGATATTGGGAAAAATTCTTTCCTGTGAGGGTGGTGAGACACTGGCACAGGATGCCCAGGGACGATGTAGATGCCCCCAATGTCTGGGGGCCAGGTTGGATAAGGCCTTGAGCAACTTGGTCAAGAGGGAGGTGTCCCTGACCATGGCAGGGGACTGGGACTAAATCTTTAAGGTCCCTTCCAATCCCCAGCATTCTCTGATTCTAGCATAAAAAAGCCACACACATTTTTTTCTGGGGAAAATTAAGAGTGGAAATGTGTCAGCTTGGAATGTAAGCTTGGGAATGGCTCATATTTCTGTTTACTGCTTGGCAAGAGGTATCCCCTATGGAGATCAGTATGTCCAGACTGCTTACTACCTGGAGAGAATATCAAACTTTCCCAACTGGATAAGGGGTTTTTAATTCCAGAGGTAACCTAACACTCAACCATCTCCACAAAGCCTAAAAGTCTCTGCCCTGCTGGCATTCATTTTTAATAGCATGGGGGTATTTCAGAGAGTGCCGATAATGCGAGAGTTATCAAAGGGCAAGTGAAATGACTGGGTAATTACAGGGCATTCACCTGACATCAAGCCCAAGTAAAAATGGAAAGATGATATCTAACTAAAGGGATCATAAATCAAAGGGATAAGAATAAATACAATGATTTTCTACAAAATTGTCTGTATCACACAAAGCTGATCTCATTCTCTGACAGGATTACACATTTGATTGATAAGGTAATAGATTTGCAACAGTGTATGACAAAATACTTCAACATCCTCATGGTACAGTATTCAGACAGCAAATACTAAATGGGCTAAGAAAAGGCAGATTAATTGATGAATATCTAATCTGCTCGAGCAATTCTCAATTTGGTACTATCGAAGTGTTTCTAATGGGGGAATCCTCTTCTCCCGAAGTTCTTGAAGGAAAATGTTGACATAAATCACTGGTCACAGACCTGTGGAAAAGGAGATTAGACAAGGTAAGGATAATGAGGCTTGAACAAGTAATACGTATGGCGCTGGCTCTTCTGGCTGGCTGGGACCCACAAAACTTCTTTTCATGAAGATAAGCAGGACCTCAGAGAGGTGGGAATGGGGAACGCTGACATTCAGGATGGAGAACTGCATCATGAAAAGCTGTGAGTCTGAGAAGAATCAAACAACAAGAGTTCCCAGCCCAATTTCATGGTGTAAAAGGCTTAAATTGATCTTTAGATGTGCAAAAAGCAGGAGAGAGAATAGGAATCAGTGATTTTTGCCTCTATAAATGGCACTGGTGGGACCTATGCTGGAATATCACATCAATTTCCTCTGTGAACAGATGTTTTAGAAGATGTTGAAAAATTGACCTACTGCAGAATAAAGCCACAAAATTGACTTAAAGGCTGGAGAAAATGCAGTGAGAGCCATAAAAAGCTTGTTTTTCAGAAAAAAGAAGATGGAGAGGCTACTTGATCACAGTGCATTAGTGTCTTCATGGAGGCAGAAAACAGGTATGAATAGTCTAAAACACAAAGAGACGGCAAGAAGCAGAGCCTGGAAGTTGAAGCTGGACCAAAACAAATGAGGAATGAGGCATGTGTTTCTACCCACGAGTTTTGACTACTCCATGAAAAGTTGGGAGAGCAGGGCAGATGCACTCTGCAGACTAAATGCCTTCCCCAAAAACAGTTAAGCCATTCAGATGTCAGCAAGCCCTGGGCATGCAGAAGATTAAATCATACATGCCACAGCATCCAATTCAACAAAGCAGTGTTTTCTGCTGGCATTGTTCCCTGAGAATAAACCCAAATTTTTATAATAAATTGCTGAACATTTAAATCATCATTAGATGTCAGCTCATTTCCATTTTCAAAATTTATTCTCATGCATTGACAAGATTAACAGTGTAAAATTTATGCTCAGCTTGTGCTTTTGTGGCTGTCCTCTGAATCTTGTGAAAAGGAAGCTTTTTATTTAAAAAAAAAAAACTTTTTTTCTGCTGGACACACTTAGGATTTTACAGCAAGACTCTTTTTTACGATTTAATTAATTTCACAGCATCCTAACCCCAGTATAAAGGTGAGATATTAATTTGATACTAGTTAAATCTTCAGTACTTCATGAAAATGCAGTCTTACATGCTCTTATTTGATACTTCAAATGTCTATAGAAAACAGCAATTAATAAACTGATGTTATACTGATATAACTGATGTTATAACTGATTAATACACAACATGCAACTATCCATATTAAATTTCTTTTACCACTCTAAACCTTTTGTAATGTCACAGAGAATACAGTGGGCATCACTTCAGAACTTATGTCAGAGTTATGTTCATTAGAAATCTAAAATGTATTAGCAATCTGTCCTTCCCTATCACCAAGATCAGATGTCACTGTTCTTGCAGGCAGACTCCACACAAAAGGGATTCCACAAGGTGTAACAAATCAGCAGGAGAATGCCAGATCTTTACAGCAAAACTGTAGCTGTGAAGGGGGCTTTGGGGATCACATATAGGTTCTTAGCTAAAACCATTGTTTTCTTTACCTTCTACAGCAGAAAGATTCCTTCTTTCTGAAAGGAAAGTAAAAACTGAGTACTAATTTAAGACATTTTCTAGGATTAATTAATCCTCTATATTCTGTTTCACTCCCTTTGATTAATAAATACTTCAGAGTCCTTTTGAAACTAAAGTCTTTCCTTCCTCCCAATGCAGAGTCCCAAAGTGGACAGGTCATCTTCTACAAACTCCTACTTTCACAGTCAGGCATCTCTGGGTTTTATGGCACAAATCAGATTTTACACTGATGCAAAAGGGTTTTCTCATGTCCACAACAAAACCAGGATGACAAAATGGTGTGAGCACTCCCAGCAGCCATCCAGTCCGAGGGACCCGTACATTTCTCACACATACTCTGCCAGAAACCAGATTGCTGGAGGTCAGAAGCAAACCCAGCAAACCAGAGGAGTCCAGCACAACAGAATCAACCCCACTTCATCTGTTTACCATCATGTCCTGGGGGCTGTATGACTGACACCCCAAATGTGCAGCTTGAACAACCTCTGCCCCCAGCCTGCCCCACCCCTGTAACTGCATGTGAGGAGCCTTTGAACACCACATCACCTTTTGCATCTCAGTCTTGAAAGCAGCATTATCCCACATCAGCATTCCAGACCAGCCAATCTCAATGCAAATGGCCAGGTTCGCACTAACATCCCACTAAAAGTGATGAATACATTTAAAATCTTAGCTGCTTATCATACTTTTAAAGGGAAAGGATTTTTCCTGATATAAAAGTAAGGCTCAGTATAGCGTAACTCAAATGCAATTCTAAAATAAATGGAATTTCATAGTAGTCACAACCATCTACTGGCAGTGGGTTCAACCAAAATATACTTCATATGCAAATGATCACACTGGAAAAAAAATGACTCATGTAGAAATGGAATGAGGCTGAATTAATTAGTGTTACAGTTTATAATCCCTCATTTTTACATAATAGTTACATGACCACAACTGAAGCATAAAAGGAGGAGGTAAAAAAAATGAAATGTTTGGCTTCATTAATCAGTTCATAAGTTTACTGATTTAGCTTGCAGAATTTATTCACATGCAGTGCTGGCTTAAAACCCCATATAGTACAAGTCCAAATCCTACCCAAGATACAGAAGAAAAGGATCTCATTTTTAAATTTATTTAAATAAATTACCTGAAGAGCTTAAGGATGAAGCAGAGAATGTGCAGCACTGCAAATTTAAGGAAATATGGGAAATTGGATTTCAAAACTACATTCAAGGCAGAAATCAACAGCAGAAGGAAGCAACATTAAGCAGTGAACACTTGACAAATTTGAGTGTTGCACAAGGCTTTAGGAACAGCCACCCTAACTATTTCTTACTAAATCATGCTTTTGAAGTACCACTCCAACTTCACTAAGTATCTTTACAAAAATCCTTTTGTCAGTTCCAAAATATTTTGTCTCTTTTGACCAGTTATTTTTACAGCCACGGTCAGAAATCAGACGTGAATCTATTCTCTGTTAACATGGCCATTCCCACTCCTGAAAGACAAAGAGAGACACAAGACCTCACACTCTACTCCCTTTATTCAGACTGCAAACCCAAGTGTGGTGCTGGTACCTGCAAGGCCATTCAGATCAAAGCACACCCGCCCATGCTGAGCCCAGGCTCTCACCAATCAACTTCATTATTATACAACAGGTATTAAACTTCATATCTAATTGTGCTTTCAAAGCTGCATGTAAAAGTGGAATTGGAGTCAGACATGGAGTTAAGTTACTACTACTCCCTTCCTCAACTACTCTTTTGCCCAGGAGCCCTACAGTTTAAGGTACACAGAAAAGAAAAGAAAAGAAAAGAGGGAAATGTCCAGGGTTGCTTCATGTCCTAAACCTCAACAGTTCATCTAAAAAATAAAAAATAAACAACCCAAAGTTGTAAGAACAACCTTGCTAAATATAATAAATAAAAAGGGAAGGGTCTTTCCTTAAAAAAAACCTCTAATTAGAAGCCTTTTCTCTAATGGACAAACACTGAAAGCAGAGGTTGGACCAAACTGCTCAAAATTACTTAACAGCAAGATCCCAAAGTGTCACATCTAAACTGCAAAACCAAGGAGGTCTAGGAAAGAGAAGACTGTTATCAGCCAGGAGGCAGCATTTCTTTTAAATACATTTTTGAAGGAGCTAAAGCTGTGTTTTCTTGTCATCTTTATTCAAGTATTTCACAGCAGTTATATTACAAATTACAGTAAAATGTTCAAAATTTCCAGAAGTTCGAAAAAATTAAATAACTTACTTCAAACTAACGTAAAATGAAGTCAAAATGCAAAACATCAATTTAAACACAATTCTGAATAAAACTATAGAATCCAAAATATACCATAGCTGATGAAGGAAGTCTACTTAATCCACAAAGTAGACACACGTTAATGAAACCAAACAGGACGCCCCAATGTCTAAATAACCCAATGTACAAGATACAAAAGATGCAAGTACAAGCCCAAATTCAAGCTTATGTTGTGATTACAAAAAAAAAACCAAAATACTATCAGCTGCAGGACCTGCCATTCAGGAGACTGAAGGTAAAACCAGCGCTGACTCACCAAATTAATCCAAAAAAAAAAAAAAAAAAAAAAAATCAAAAAAAACCAGGAAGACAAGGTATTACAAAAACCCAGTAATCCTATAAATACATTGGCATATGAGGAAATCAAGTAACAATACAGAGGACACAAAACAAAACAAAACAAAAAATCACAGGTGAGATTCAAGCTTGCAAATACAATTAACTCCAGAGCCATCACCCAAGAGCAAATCTATCACTCCAAAACAGCCCCCCCCAGGCCCCCAGGGAAACCTCCTCCTCCTGGCTGGCCACATTCCATAGAGTCCAGCACAAGGACTCACACAAGGAGTTTATTTGCAAATTTTCACAACAAGAAACAAGGAAGAGAGGTCAATTTGTACAAACTCTTGCCAGTGCTGTGTGGCAAAAAAATTAAAAACATACAAAGAGTAAACAAGTTTAGACCACATGGATAGATTAACAGCTGTTTTAACTCTATAACCACCAGACATCTGTAAAGGAAAACAAAAACTGAAGTGTGGTTATTTGGGCTAAGAAGGCGAGTATATCATTTTAGGTAAGCTGTCCACTAGAACATCTGATATTAGCTACATTTCTCTAAAACAACATGGCAGCTCCTCAATTAGTAAAGTTGCCTCTTAATGATTCTTCCCAATCAACAACTGACAGTAGAAATTTTCCTTTAGAAACCTGACCTTTTAGAACCTTTTTTAATGCTAGGTATTAGCTTAAACTTGCTTTTTACACTCACTGGTGACTAAAATTCTCAACTGTTTTAGTTCATATAAATTTATTATCTTAAAAATGAATGCAGTTTTATCTTCCACAAGTGCTGCTGTTACTTGAACAAAAACTTCTTTGAGTAAGTGAAACTGGAATAAATATTTTTAAAAAATTCTGCAGCAAGAACCTGAGACTTGCAAAAAACCCTTTTATCAGAAACTTGCTACAAAAAATCTGCTACATTTCATTTAATCAAATCTTAAAGTTTGTAACAATTTCCATCAAAATACAAAATGCTGTTAATGTACCAGACACATAAATATCTCAAACAGGTATGATGCTAATAAATACTAAATGAAACATGGAAAAAAATCCCATAATCAAATCTGAGATCAAAGAATCTCATTTAAAATGTTTTTTCTGCTTGTTTTTGTTGTCTTTAATCGCACTTTCCCACCTAAAAAATACAGTGTTTCTGCATGGGTTACATTTAGGTGTAACTAGATGTACATGAATGCTTAAAACCTTTTGCTGCCATTACCTATGAAGAAAAACAGTGGCAACCAGGGGAGAAAAAGATCTAAGATAGACTGATGTTTAACCATAATGGACAAAAAGCACTTTGGATTACTGCAGTAGCCCAAGGCCCATATTTTCTCTCTCTGCAGCACTACCCTGGGATGAGCCGTAGAGGTGGAGACAAGTCCCTAAGCCTGGGTTTGTACATGGGAGCAGCGTGATTGCAGTCCTCCATAAACACTGTTGGTAACTAAAATACAAAAAGCTGAGGTAGCTCAGTATCTCTGCAGTAGTCTGTTTCCACTATTTAAAACTAATCACACTGCGTTGCATATTTCTGGACAGACACTTCTGCAGCTACATAGGGACAGTCACAATGAATGGTTCAGGATGGGAACACCAGCCAACTGCTCTAGAACACTTTCCACATGGGTGTGAAATAAACCAGCCCAGGTAATGTTCTAATACCGAGCTTGTGATAAAACATAAAAATTGCCTAGACTATTCTCTCCAGTTGCCAGAAAGGAAAGGTGTTGAACTACACAATTCAGTCCAGGAGAACTCTTAGAAAAGATGGATTCAAAAGGCTTTCCTCCAATCCTCCCCACAGTAACAATTCTTTGCACAGAACAACTTGTGAAACCTAAGAGAAGCTTTATTTTCAACTGAGGCTGGGCTCCAGGACTTTGACCAACTATAATGTCTTCTTGCCTGCACTGCACAGTCCGAGCTATATTACAAACACAGACCTTCCCAACAAAACCTGCCAGCATTAACCTTGCCTTCCTTAGAGAACTCTCACTGGAAAACAAGGACATGGTGGGAAAATGCTTCAGTTTTAGCAACACAGAAGAGTTTCACTGTGTAACTTGTTTCTAAAACAAAATATATACCAATGAAAAAAGAATTTCACCATTTTGGTAAAGTATGTGGCTTTTTCAGTGTGTCTTAGTTTAGTTCTGTAGAGTAAGACAGGCATTATAAAACCATAATACTGGTTGCCATCCAATGAAGAGAATATAATTCATCCTTTAGGAGATCTTCATTCTGCAGACAGCTTTCTAACATTGCCATTTGCTATAATCCAAACAAATTGCTTAGCCTTATCTTTCTCAATTGACTAAAAGGCACATTAAAGGCAGTTCTAGAGAGCCTCATCTTCAAATTTCTGTACATCCAGTTACTCAAGATTCCTACCACAATGCATCACTGCCTTCTTTAGGACAGATTTTTTTTTGTCCATAACCCCAGAGAAGAGAAAAATTTGAAAAAAAAATAAAAAAAAAGGTTGCCTGTTTAAAAATATTCAACTTAGATCTGCTCTTTCCAGTCCTCTTGTATGTGTTGGTCTTCACTTTGCCTGAAGTTTCCCCAAAGATAATGCATGTAGAGTGAACAAGAGCAGGAATGAGAATAGTTTCTGTAGCACCAAAAATCTCCAAGCTGTGGCATTGTATTCTTTATTTATATCAGATACAATTATGTGAAGTTCCGTTTGGTTCTTGTAGGCTGGTTGGTTTCAGGTACCTGAGACAATAGCACCAAATTCAACAGAAACAAAGAGAGAGAGCACTTAAGACCAAGGCTCTGCACATACTTGGTGCAAATGGAAACTGAATGGCTCAGAGGACTGCTCTCCCATGAGCAGTTTGAGAGGATAAACCCACCCATCTTGACGAGTTCACAGGAATGTTTCAAACACATGAACTGTTCTTTCCATCTCCTGAAAAAGACACAGACCATGAACTATTCATAAATATAGAGAAACAGAAATAGAGTTACTTTATGTAGTAGTACTTACTGTGATACTTTTTTTAATCTGAACAAATAAATATATGAAAACAGACGTTTCTGTTTATTAGCTGCTATCTGCTAGCAAAATATGATAAAAGAGGGAACTCATTAAAGAAGTATTAATGCAGAAAACCACTCTATTATGATAGTCCATGAGAAAAATCAAGCCGTATTACAGTTACTTGTATAATTAATGTGCTCAATATATATTAGAAAAGCATTGCAGTGGTACACTGCATGAGTTCAAGTCTTAACTGCACACTTATGCTGTTGGTGACCCAGCTGTAACCACATGTCTGCACAGTTTGGATAATCAAAGTAAAGATTGGTCTCTACACACTCCTGCTGGACAAATGCCTTTTTAATCTACCTAACATCTTGCACAGACTCTCAACACATTTTTAGGTGAATATGGCAGAGAATAGCATGAAAACAGTTTGAAAAGTATTCTGCAGGAACTCTACAGAACCTTCTCACTATGGCTTTTCCAGGTTGTGCTGTAAATTATTCATAGAGAAAAATATTTAGTGCTCAGTGATTCAACTGGAAAGTAGCAATTGTTGTCCTTTTCTCAGCAGGGCTGGTTATCAGTTGAATCAGCAAGCTGATCCAAACCCCTCTGCAGTTAGAATAGTGGTGATGGAGGGGAATGCACACACAGAGCTGGCATCAGCCTGTGCCAATGGTGAAATGACCAATTTGCTGTTGATGTACAGGAGGCCTTGGAGGGCAAACACTTCAGTGACAAAGGATGACAGCAAGGCAGACACCTGGCTTCCACCATGCCGCACTGCATTTCTTCTGCAGAAAGCATTCTTAGAAACAACTGCCAGTTTCTAAGTTACTACACCAAGCTTTTTTCTTTTTATAGATACCTTCTTCAAAGTCTATTAAAGGCTTTGCCTGCTAGTAGAATACTAAATTGACAGATTAACAGTTTCTGAAAAGCCTATCTCACAATATTCAGGTAAGAATAAAAGAAGCTGTACAACATCACCTCTATAAGTTGTGATTTGTCATAGTCTCTACGATGTCTGTAGATGCATTGACTGAGGAGTGAATACAATCTCTCCAGTTGGTCAACAGTCAGGTTGTCACTTTTCTTAACCACCAAATCAAGCAGTTTCTGTTGAAACAACAAAAGGTGAAGTTGAGTATTTCTATAATAATTTTTTAATTTTTTTTAAGGACAAATCAGAAATGCAATGTCTTTCTGAAGCCCTCCTTTGAAGGGATACATACAAATGAAATGAACCACACCCGGGTATCAGCAGGGCCACTGCTTCAATATTTATACAAAAAGGACTTGATGTCTCTTCACTTTTCCACTTATACCCACACTTTTCCTCTTAAGATTCTTTTACTCAGTATAGCTGGGGCAATGTTTGTTCTTTTGGAATGCTACTTCATCCTATTTCATCTTGGTCAGTCATCATAACAAAGCAAACCCTAAAAACTTTGATGGCTAAAGAGACATTTTTAGGAACTTATGCTGGCAGAGAAAAATGTACCACCACATGAAAACATTGGTACTTCCACAAATGTTGATAAATGGAACAAAAAAAGAGAAGGGGGTAGAAGGAGGACACAACACATGTAAAATTTCTAATAACAAAGGTGAAAGTATTTTACATAGTAGCAAAGAGTGACATTTAAGATTTTTTTTTCTCCTGTCATAACAATTCTGTGGTTTTCAAAGAGCTTATCATCTGTACTCCACAGAAAATGGGATCTAAATTTCATAGGTCACAGTGGGTCAAACTACTTTTCACAACAGAAGAGAGCAAACTTTCTTGTAACTTTGCTTAAAAAAAACTGAAAGAAAATTAACTAGCAGTCTGTAATGCCAAAACATCAACACAAATTCCTATTTGCTTTCCAATCCACTATGTTTTCTCCACCAAGTATACCTACACAGGAAAAGATGATGTTAACTCCTAATTACCAGGCACCCAACAGTTTCTTGGTACCTGGCACAGCCAATTAACACACGAGTACCTGCAAAAATGGCAATTAAAAGAGTGGACTTCTGTGTCATTACTGGATTATAAGGGTAGTAATGATGGGACAGTAAGGATTCAGTAGTTCTATTAACTTTTCATCCAAAAAATGCTGATTGACAAATCATTTCTAAAAGTTACTACCATCAGAATACTTGTTTGCAGTCCAAACTGAAGGAAATGTTGCTTCAGAACACAGAAAGGAAGCTTTTTTTTCAGTCTGTTAATAGTTCAATTTATTTTTTCAGTTCTGTTACCTTTAGTCTGTCATGGTCAACAACCACAGAGGGTAAGGGATCTGAAGGTTCCTCTGGAACCTGCTCCAAACTTGTGGGCTTTGACTGTTCCACAGCGACTTTTCGCGTTTTCTTGCTTTTGAACAAACCTGTAATTTGAAAAACAATTATCAGCACTGTCAGTCCCACAAAATGCAGCCTATTTCTTCACTTCAGTTTGATTTTGCTTGTTTAGTTTGTTGGGTTGTTTTCAATCAAGCAAGATTGTAGCAGTGCACATTATTCATCAGCTTTGCTGAACTCTGAATGTTTACAGGTGCAGAAACCCACAGTTCAGAAGGCACACACAAAACTGGAAATCTTTAAAACCCAACTCCGAAGTGACAACTTTGAATGAAAACTGAATTCTACTAAGAGTTCTCATCGTATCTTTCTATTCAACAACAACAAATTAAATGGCTTCAAAGCAAGTTCACACATTAGGCAAATGCTGAAATTCTTTCTGCTCAAGTGAAACAAATCTTAATTTTTCTCTCTAAAGCATCCCAAGTCTTCATCATTACAATATTCCAACATCTGCTCTACTCCAAACCTCATGCTTACATGTTTCTGTTTTCTTCCATCTCTGTATTCAAGCTATTGACCAATCCTGTTGCAAAGAATGAAGTATTTTCCTATTTCCTTATACTCTCTCTACATTCATTCACTATTTTCCTCCTCAACTATTTAAAATACCTTTTCTTCTGAGGACCCCTGCTATTATAACCATCCTAAAGCATACAAAATTCACCGATCAAATTCAGAAATGTAAAGGCTCTTAACACATCATGCTCTTCTTGTGATATTCCTAAGACCTTTCTTGTATTATTCTCCTTACCCTTAGAGAAAATATGTATGTACAAACAGCCAACATGTACACAGTAATCTTCTCATAATTCAGATCTCTCATTAAAGCTCATTTACTTTGTAAATCTCAGCGCTAACTTTTGAAGTAAAGATTTCATTCTTTTAGATAATTCTGAAAGCTCATTAAAAAGGCAATCATGCATAAGGCTTCTATTTCTGTTCCCTGAGGAAACTATCTCTCTTGTCTTCAAAGGACATGGCCCCTTCTTTTCTACACCACCAGAATTTTCCTCCTCCTCTTATCTTTTTCCTGCACTGTTATTGTGTTCACTGTGACTCCAAAACCAGATACCTTCTCCAACAGATAAACAATAATCTGACTTTTGCTATGAGTTAAACTACTTCAACTTTTGCTATGAGCAAATTTTTAAAGGAATACATTCTTTATTTTTATGCTTTTTTACCCAATGTCAACAACAATATTATATTCTCTAACAAAACAAGTCAATATCTATCATGTAGATCAAAATATAAATCAGACAGAATATACAGACCAAAATATGTACTGTATTTCTTGCCATTTGTAATATTTTTAAATATTTAATTATTGTTTTAATGTTACCTCAGTATTTCCGACAAAGCTGACAAATATGAATGGAGTAGTGTTAGTATGGAGATAAGCTTTCTTGCCTAAGATAAAAACGCAGCAAGTCAAGATTGCACTTCTAATTTTTCTATGTGGAATTAAATGCTGTAAGCATACTATGAGTTTCAAATAAATAGTAATTAAAAAAATTTAACTATATAATAATAATTGTAACATAAGATATTACAGCGAAAAATACACAGATTAACTTGGACACTGAGATAAAGACAAAAACATGACAAACAAGCTATACCTTCTTTATCTGCTTCAGCATCTTTAGTTTCAATGTCTGTGCTCTGTAGCATTTTCTCATTATTGCTGCAATGTGGTAACTCAGCTTTCACCGGATCAGTTCCATGACTTTCACTGGAAGCTTCCATTTTCTCCTTTGGCTGATCTTCAGATAAAGATTTTTGCTTGTTACTAGACCCATCACTGTTGTCACAGGGTGAAGCAACATCAAGTGATTCTACTTTACCATTATGACAGGCTGGAACAGGTACACCTTTGGAGCTGTGTACAGATGTCTCTCCATTCACACAGTCCCCTTTCAATGTAGAGTCCTTCCTTAATTCTTTTTCAGCACCCAGGATAACACTGTCAGTTATTAACAGGGATTCATTTGAGCTCTCTTCTTCTGTTGATGCAAAATTGTTTTCCTTTCCTGATGTCCCGTTGTTAAGCCTCTGCTCTGCATCTATATCCATAATATCACAAGAGGATTCATCATTTGTCATAGAGAGGTCTCCTGTTTCCTCTCCATTCTCCTCAATGCAGTCAGTGCTGATCTCTAGCTCTCCATTTTCCAGCAATTTCCTGTCCTCACCATGATTTTCATCATCAGCAAACTTTGCATCATCTTCATCTTTCTTTAAATTATTGACTTTCCTCTTCTTTATAATGCCTTTGCCCCACTGTGAGCGCCGTCTGGATTTTCTCCTTATTCGAACTGAAAACAAACAACACAAACACTTTTAGATGCACAGGCACCCCTCAGTAAAGAGACCAGGATATAACAATATGGTTCAGGGAAGCAATCTTCACTCTTCAAGGAAAAATAAGATGTCTGTCGATTTGAATGTGAACAAATTAGAGGTAACAAGGAATTTTAGAAGTATAAGGAGTGGACACTCAGTCATCCACTCAATTCCTAAACTATAGAAACAAGAAATTCGTACTTAAAACAGCTAAGCAACAATGTAGTAATTTGGGTAACTCATATGGATAATGGAGACTCTAAAGACAGTTATTACCATTTTCCCTTTTTAGCTCTTCAGTGATTTGAAATGATTATACAATAGAACAAATGAAAGTGCAATCCATGGATTTATAGGATAATTCAGTTGGAAGGGATATGAGGAAGCCTCTAATCCAACCTATTACTCCAACCAGAGACAAATATGAGGGCCATACTGCACCACTCAACTTGAAGCAACATAGGCATGTGATCCTTTTTTCATTATTTCTCCAGGAAATTTTACTTTCTCTTATTTCTTAGTTTTATTTTCTGTGCCTTTGAAAAATTACATAATAAACTATTTTTCAGAAAGGTCATTTTCTTTTATTAACCTATCTGTAGTGAGATACAACTAAGGTACCGATCTAAAGGCTTTGGGGCATATTTGTAATTTAATGAGCAAATGCAGAAGGAAGACCATTCAAACCTAATGCTACTGTCAACATCCTTTTCAAAAGCACTAACTAGACACAGTTGAGAAGACCGAGGAAGACACTGGGAAAAAGTGAAGCTTCTACGTTCAAATCCAAGCAATGATAAAGACTGTCCTAGTTTCGCAAAATCGCTTAAGTTGTGGGCAACTACTATAAATGAAAATCACAGCCAACAGTAACAAGAGACTGACAAATTTCCTTCCATTTCAAAGTGAACTCTTATGCTGAGCACCTCCATAATGTTCTTTATATCTGTAAGTTGCTTTGATTTATGGGGTATTAAGTTCTACACCTGTGTCTGCCAACCACACACTGAGCTACAAACATCTTGCTTTGAAGATACAAGCATTATACAGGTACAAGTGTTGAGAATTAATTCACAGCCACCCAGAAGCACAGTTGTACCCAGAACTTCTCCCCATGAGTGCTGTATGCAAGCAGGTAGTTTAGCAACTACATTAGGAGTAAATCTTAACCCTTTAGCTGTAAAGCTATCTAAAGATACAATCACACTGCAATAAAAACAGTCTCACTTGGAATGTGTATTTATTGTTACAAATAATCTTTATGGAGAACTGCAAGATTTGAGGGGGGGAAAAATCCTTTTTCTCCAGCTATATTCAAGATCTGATAGTGACTTCTACTGCCAATGTCACTTTTTATTGATGATGAACTACAATCTACTCACATAACTTTTCAGGAGTTCATGTATTTTTTTCCCTAAATTGTGCAAGAGATTTTCATTAATCACTGAAGCAGCAAATCTGAAACTAAACAGTGAAATGTAAACTTACAAAAATAAAAATAATCCTCTATTACGCAGTGGATTGAGCCTCAGTGTAACTCCAAAGATGGGTGAATAGAAGTCTTTTAAAGGAAATCTAGCACATCCTGAATGTATAAATAAATAAGTGGAAATTTTTAAGGATACACTGATTTTTGGCTGCTTAGGCAGACTTTGCTGTAATTCAGATGTTGTGAAGTATATTTGACATCTTTTGTATCAGTGAACTGTACTTCAAATATTTACTGGTGTATCTGTCCAAACTGAGTTCCACCTGGGATGAGAATCCACAATTTGCCTAAACACAGAAGTACGTTCCTAAAATTCTTAAGTATGAGAGAAATCACTTTAAAGCAAAATTAAATTAATCCTTGTATTACCCATCTCATTAAATTTCAAGTCTTTCCCAAGTGAGAGTCAACAAGTCCAGCTCATTCAGTGTCCCATGCAGTATTTTTGAACAAGCATTATGTGTGTTGTTTTTTACTGCTGTTTTTAATTAGGACAAAGCAACAACAAAAAGTGAGACAGAAATGTCTTTTGGAATGACAGAGGAAATTCTGGTTCCAGATCCTCAGCAACCAAAACATTGTTACACAGATTTTTCTTTTACACAGAGTGAAGCGTTAGGCAAATTTACTAAATGAGTGAAAAGTTGGGCAAGGAATACAACATTTAAAAACAAAACCCACCACCAGTCTTTCTGTCCTGCTTAATTCCCCCAGTTAAGGGAGTGGTACAAGTAGAAGTGCTTAATGGACCAGAAACCATGTGACAAACTGTAGACACTGACACCAGATTTCATAACCTATTTAGGTCCCCTTTATATTTCCTGGAAAGAAAAAGACACTACTGCAAGATTATCATGGATCTGAGAAGCTGCCATATGGGGCAGGAAACTGAATCCTACAGGACAGTTGATTATGACTTTAAAAGGATGAAGGAGCTACCACAGGGTAAAACTGATGCAAAACTGATGCAAAGGGCCAGTGGGGAGGAACTAATGGGTTAACAGATTGCTGCTAAAAAATAAACTTAACCTGGAATCCTGTCTTCACTTCCGTAATGTTTGTATTTTAGAAGACTGTAAATTATCAAGAGCAGAATGCCAAACTTTTTATTTTCTAGTCAGTATGATTCATGCCACACTATCAGCTTCCTGTAGATAACAAAATGGGACAGCTATGTACAGAAGAAAAATTTTGAGTGAACTTTGTTTAAAAAATTAACATAGTACATACAATTGCAACTTAATACCTTAACACTTTCCAATTACTCCTTTCAAAACTACTCATCAGAAATCTCCCCATTGATACCCAGTCTTTTGGCAGTATTTGTGCCAGAGGCAGTGGAAATACTATTGTCAGAAAAATCCTGCTTTATAAAACTGAGTTTCTCTACCTCCAACTATTATAATAGCAATTATTCACACATGAATACATTCACTTGCCTTCTAAACTGGCCAACTATTCACTCTATGATACTCACATAACCTCTGCAGGTTTGCCAAAGAGATCTTAATTTCAGTTCTAGCTTCTGTTTTGCTTTTTTGTAAATTACTAATAAGCATTTTTAATAACAATAAATACCTGTCTGACCACAAGTCACACATAACACTTCACTCAGGTTCACATGAAGTTGGTATCAAAACTAAACTTCCCCTGTTCTTTTTTTCCTAAGATGCACAATCATTTTTTTTATTGATCAGACAGCATTTTTTTGAAGTGCTATGTAATACAATGCAATTAATCGCTGAATGAAAATTTACATTTTGTTAAGCAGTAGTTGAAGTTCATCAATTCTTCCATTCCTATGTTAAGACAATTTCAGAGTAATCTGAAAGACCCATAAACAAAGCAGACAGCATTTACCATAGGCATCATTAAAAATAAATTTTGTACTGTCCTTACTTCAGAAGAACTAGTCCTCTAGATGACGTTAAATAAAATGAAACCTGTAGCAGACTTTCAGAAATTCTGAATTCTTACCAACTGACAGGTGCTGCCTGAAGATTCTCCAGTCAGATACACTAAGTAATAACAACATCATCTGGTGACATAAGTACCAACCCTGTCCAGAGCAGAGCACTGTTCTCAGCTATTAAAGAACAGTGATAGTAAAAAAACCTAGAAACATCCTAAACAATATGAACCAAAAAATTCAACTCCTTCCTACTCTCCCAAAGCATTTCTGCAAGACCTAGAGGTAACTCTGACCTCTCTGTTTACCATGGTCTCAGGAAAAGAGATCTCAAAAAAATGGGTGAATGGTACAGAAGCCTTGGAGCTGAGGTATGCACTGTTCCTGTGCCCCAAATCCAGCAGTACAGTGACAGAACTGTAGACTACAGAGAAATAAAATTAACAGTGGAAAAGAAAGCAGACATAATTAGATGATTCAGAGACTGTCAATTATTAACAAGCAAGTCTGCTTCCCTTAATGTGGAAGAACCCTAGTAAGATGCAGCAGAGATCTTTTTCTTGAAATTTCTGTAGTTTGACTACTGCAGTACCATGAGTGCAGCACAGTATTCAAGGCTAACAGTTCACTTTATGCTGCAGAAAAGACCCCTTCCATGCTTCCACACTGCCTAAAACCCATCAGAGCATGTGAATCCTTTGACAGCAAATGATAAAACTGACATTCATCAAACAGTAAATTCTCTGTTGTTACTGTATTTCATGAAGAATTCCTGGGGATTAAAACCCAAAGAAGATTCTTATGGCAAGGAAGATCACCATGGATCTAGATTTTCACTCTGCAGTATCAAGAACCACTTAAAGCAATTCACGTGTTTCAAGTTTTTCTTCCATGATCAAAACCCTCAACACCTTTCTGATGTCTTGTGTGTAAAGTAACTCAAAACCTTGAGAAATCACTTACAACCAGCAGCTTACACTCTCTTAAACAGCATCCAGGATATCTATGTACCTGCCACAGTAATTTAGCTGCTTCCAGTAGCTCCACATTCCTTACCAAGAGGCACTAAATAGTCCACTTGAAAGTCTCTGGAGTTTCTACTCACTAAGTCCCAAACTGCAGTCAGAGATAAGCAGCAAGAAAGAACAGATCACAGTTCCACAATGGCTTAAAAAGCAAGTGAGGTGCCAGCTTCCACTAACAAAGCCATTTCTCCCTCCAAAGCCAGCTATAGCATTTCCACTGCCTCATTTGTGCAGCACTACCGTTCCTGCAGTAAAACAGATAAGGAGACTAAATCCATCTGAAATGTTAGGCTGTTGGGGTTTTTTCTGGGTTAGCTTTCAACATCTTCGGTTGAGCTTTCCAACTCATGAATGACAGTGCTTGTACAGGAACACAGTGGGAATATGCCACTGGTGACAAGGCAAGACAGCCTCTTTAGTAGTGACCTGCAGTTTGACCACCTTAAAGTGGCTGTGGAACTAATCCCTAAAAGATGTAGTTTTCTTCACCTAGATGGAGGGCGCTCAGAGCACAAAACTGACAAACACATGAAAAGAACTGCATGCAACAACTTCACATATTTATGATCTTTATCACCTTATATAACAGCTTCTGTTTTGTAAACAAATACTTGAAGAATCCATGCATTTCTACTCAAAAAGGAGGAGTCAAGTTCCATAAGGAGGAGTTGAAATAGGTACAAAAGCAATCATGGCTGCAGCATTCCAAGTATTTTTCTTCCCAGTCAACTGCTTTCCCCTACCATCCCAAATAATGCTCTCCACCCAAGCTCTTCCCAATTTTTCTCATGGAACTATCCCAGTGTCTCCTGTTCCTCCCCACCACAGCTGAACAGGACACAGGACACACTCCCTCTGAGGTGTGCATACCGTGCCTGGTCAATACCATGTTTTACCTGCTCAGCTACCATTTTCAATCTATCTCCTTTTCCTGCAGTAGACACGTGCATTTGTCCAGCTACCAATTTTCACAAAACCTGCAGGAATCTAATCTTTCAGCTCTCAACTTCTGTCAAATCTGTCTGAACTCTGCTAAATGATTCAGAAGTTATTAGGGGAGCAGAGATGGACAGAGCACAGGTATGATTTTTCTTGGGAAACCAAGATAAAAATATAATTTACATGAAACCAGAGTAATTATGTTAGTAAAAATACATGGCAAGACAGTCACACTGGAAAATTAAAGAGGCAAATGAAGTCAGAAGAGAAGAGACAATCAGATTATTGTCATCTGCGGAGATAATTTTTACACTTTCCACCTCTACAGATCTGCTTACTTCCCCTCTGCTGATTAGCTCTGTACAAGAGCAACTATTGCAGCTATACACATCCTTGGTACCTTCAGTTCGCTCTTAAGGACTACTGAATGACACCTTCCTGCTGCAAGAGAGCCATGAACAAACACAAGAAAGATTCATGTCTACTGGGTGGTTTCTCTGTCAAGGAGGCAAAATATGAAGTTAATAAATGAAGTTAATAACCCCCAAAAAACCCACTTCAGTGGACAGAAACACTAAGTCTTAAAACAATTTAAAGCAATCATTGCCACAGTTTTCAAAAGGGAGGAAGGAAGGGATCTATGTGGTCAGAAAACTGTTTTTATTACATCACTTGTGCATACCACTTAAGAGGAGAAAAAACAGCCAAACTACTTCAGAAGATCTTTTTACCATGTTTGTAAGAAAGGTGATGATAATGCTTTCAAGAAAACCTTAAGAGAGGCTGAGCCATCTTGCATTACTGAGTTATAAAGAAAGAACAAGAGAATATAAAAATGTCACTGATCAGGTAAATTGTAGAACCCACTTAGCCCTCTGTCAGAGAAAAAAGACACTTGATTAATTCAATAGGCAGGTATTTAATAGTGATGAAAGAAAATTTCTTTGTCACTAGATATCACTGAGTTCAAAAGTTTGATGGGATCCCAAAAAAGAACAGGCAGTCAAGATTTATTAGAACTCCCACAAATTCACTACATTGCATTTTAAATTAGAAGAATTTAAAAGCATATGGGGTTTAAAAGAACTGCTAACCAACCTGGAATCATCAGCTACATTGGTATTTCTTTCAAAAACAGGCATGAAAAAAAAAATATTTCTCAAATGATTGCAACTTTTTTTTAAAGCATCTGGCTGAAGGCAGTGTCATGCACAAGAGATCAAACCACTCCCATCCAGAATGCCAACTCCTACGCTACCCAGAACAAAATGACAGAGATAAAAAGAGACAGTTGTCCCAGCTCTGAGTAAAGACATCCTCACATTCCAGAAAATCTTTTTTAATGGTGCTTATCAAGTGACAGTACTTGCCTCTATCTCAAGTGACAATTAATCCAAGTCAAATGTGGAAAGCAGTGGGAGAAAACTAAATGGCAGCCAATACAGGATAACTGACAAAACAGCAGCTACTAGGATTTTCATGTTAGCATCTGAATGCCTGTTAATTTGCCAATATCCAATTTTTTAATCTGAACTCAGAACCAGAGCAAAAGGAGAAAATAGTTCAAATTATCAAAACCATACGGGCATCTGATCTACCATGTCCTTTGATAAGGCGTTGCTGCAGTCCCAGAAGCCTAAAGTACAGCGATCATTGACACCACTGTAACAGCAAGGTCAAAGAAGAGACACTAAAGAGATGAAAATTGGACAAAGACTGAGAATAAAACAATTTCTGAGAAAGACAGTAAATGAAAGACCTTTTCTTTCTATGAATCTTTTTTAAAAAGTACTCCAGTACCAGACAAAACAAAAGCCTTTCCATGATAAAGCAGAAACAAAGTGTTCCATAGGACAGCAAAGATCACCATTTGAGGGTGAAAAAGAGCAAACCAAAAACCAAAAAAAAAAACCAACAAAAAAAGGCAAAGAAAATATTATTTATTTAGAAACAACATTTTCTGCCATAGTTTTTTAGATCCTTGCTTGGTATCGCTACAGTTCTTTCTAGAGAGACCACTAATCACTTAAATTACTGGGAAAAGTTAGCAGTGTATTTACTTCATATTTCATAAAACTTCATATAAAACTTGTATTTTTAATAGTTTGCGTAACACAAAGGATTTAAATTTTCTTTATTTGCTCCAAATGCCATTTTCACAGCTATGCTATTTATCATATGGCATAAAAAACATCTTCTCTATGAAGAAAACATAAAATCTTCAGTCTATCACTACAATATATTATCATTAAATGCTGAAAAAAAAGGGTAAGAATGCAAAGCCAAATCTTCCCCACAGAGTTTATTTATATGCAGCACTAACAGAAGCAAGTGCAAGACAGTAAAATAGTATGTTCCATGCCCCATCTACTGGCAAAATGGAGCAGTTGGATACAGTTTTATTATAGAGGATCCCAATGATTAAAGAGATGCTAATGCTTTCTGAGCTAACATATATCTAAACCATTTAATTTAGCACACACACCAAATTGCACACTGCTGGTAGTTTCCTTTTCCACACAGCTCCATACAAAGGTAAAATAAGACTCTTCTCAGCAGTGCCCAGTGACAACAGGCAATGGGCACAGGCTGAAATACAAGACACTCAAAATTAATAAAAATAATTTATTGTTTGTATCCAAGCACTACAAGAGGTTCCCCAGGCATGACACAGGACCCCCATTCTTGGAGATGTTCAAAACACAACTGGACAAAGCCTTGAGCAACCAGCTCTGAGGGGAGCTAGACTAGAACATCTCCAGAGGTTCCCTCCAACCACTGTAACTTTGTGATTCTATAATCATAAAACTATTTCTATCAGACTTCTGATATCTGTCCCATTCCAAGCTCCCACCAGAATACTTGCACTTCTCTCAAAATACACAGTCAATAATGGAAGTATTTTAAATTGTGGCAGAACTTCCCCAAATACATTTTCAGCAACTTCTAATAATTCAATACTTTTAAAACTCATCTATGCTGAGAGACACAATCCACACAGCTGTACCTTCAACAAGGGAAATGGGAGCTGCAGATAAAATGTAACTCAGGAAATGTGTACCACCATGCCTTCAAAGAGAAAAACTACTTACATGCCACATTTCCAACAGCCCATCTGGTCTAATCAAATTAACAAAATATCTAAAATACAGCAGAAAAAATAAATGAATCACAAATAATACATAACTAAAAGCTAAATTAAGCTTTATATAAAATATATAACCTCAGAAAACAAACCAACACATAATAATCCAACTGTCATTCTCTACTGTACTAGCCCTGAGCAGGACCCTAAATTTGGCAAGGACACTGCACTGTCTGCAGCGCTCTCTGTTTTTAGACAAGAAACTTGACAATAATTTCTTTTACAGTTCTCAGGTTTGTCATCTGAATTAACCTTTTTGCAGCTCTTTTCTAAAATACCGTAAAACAAAGCTCCTAAAAAATAACTGTGATAACTGATCAGGAAAGTAATGTTATGATTGGATATTTTTTTCCTTAGATTCCTCTAAAACATTAATTCAACTTCAATCAGCAGAAAACATGCAATTATTTTCAGAATTATTGAGAAGTATGGTTTTATCCTGTTCAATTAAACTACTTTAATAATTTTTCTTGTTACTCTGTGCAATACAATACAGTCTTAAAAAATATTATTTTGTGACAATAAAAAATTCCTCTCTCCCTCTAAAATAATCACTCTTCAGAAATCCCTTCTCCAAGCTTACTTCTTCCATTTAAACAATCACAATCCAGTTTCATTTTCTGCTACCTGAGCTCCCCACAATCTGCTCAGTTCTGCTCTCACCCTTCTCTAGCTTATCCTCCAAGTACCCTTTTAAGACCATTTCTCTTCCTCATTTCTAGTCTCTGCTGAACTGACCACATCAATCTTCAAGAGTGCCCATGTACTACTTGAATCCCTTTCTACAGATTTCTGATTGCTCATTGCTACCTGGTTCTCTCTCTTGATTACTAGATACATCACATCCCTCCTGGACTCGTTACCTTTCCCAGACTCAGCCTTAAAAGGCAGATTTTCATTTCATCATAGACCCAAACACCACTAAGCCTCAAATTTTCTTGCCTTCCAAGCTAGATCACAAAAATACCAACAGGATCAGTGCCTTAACAGTAACTTTGCTGTTTGCACAGAGACACTGGCAATTTCCCGCAGCTGATGACTCGAGTTTTCAAACAACTGCTGCTGCCTCCACAACAGAGGGGAAGTGAGAGAGATACCGGAGATGCTTTGGATGCAAGTCACCAGCAAGGGCTGCTCTCCCCCTTCCCAAGGGATGTCCAGCTTGCAGGTTTATAAACCCCACCGTCTGCTGCTCAGCATGCACAGCCAGCAAAGCGCTCTGTAGAGCAGCCAGAGGGAGAATCTCCATCCTGGACTTCACAGGAAATTTAAAAAAATTAATTGGGAATCCCTTCCCTACACTCTGTTTTGCATGAGCTGCCAAATGAATGAAGAACAGCTTGGATCCACATCATCAATTTATTATATAACAATTTATTCTAACCATAATTCTGTACGATTGACTTTAATTCCTTTAACGGAAGAAATTACAGCTTCGGGAAATAAAATCATACACCTCTAATTAATTAAACCATTTGACATCAACACTATCATTCATATATAAACAATGTTCATCTCTGGGCAGTTATTACCATGCCTAGAAAACGATTTCTCATCAAGGAAAAGCACCATGAAGGAAAGCACAAAGACCAAAATAGAAATTTGTCCACTTCACTTTGCCATCAATCAGCAATAATTAATAATGCTACCAATATATTAATAATGGACTCCACATCTTCAGCAGGAAAGCCAGGTTCAACTATCAGTATATCCCCCATACTCACTTTCTCTCGTAGTCTTTCTTTATTTTCCTTACCGCGAAAATATCGGCTATGTTCTAACAGCTGTTCTAATCAACTTACCTCTTGGAAATAATTAGCAGTGCCTCTGCTTACCCAATCACACCTCACAATCCTACAGATTTTGATCACTTAACTGGATTAATTCAATAGGCTCCAGGAAGTGTATCTTAACATCCTCCAGTAATGGTTAGTGACTGTTGAAAACCATTGCCATAAAGGAAAATACAGTTAAATTTGCAATCTCTTTTCTAGCTTTCAGCATGACACTGAATGTATTGAAGGTAGGAATTCCATGTAGTGCAAGTGAGAGTATTAAGCAGTGTAGAGGTTATTTACCTGCTAATACACAGAGTAAACAAACCTGAAAACTCATCAAACCACTGAAAAGTGTTCTTATTGGATCTGAATTGCCTTATACTGAAAACAGTCTTTAACAATAAAAAATGCAAAATACTCATACTGCATTAGAAAAATAATTATTCATTATCACAAAACCAGAAATCCTGCTTCTTTACAACTTCTTGGGGAGAGATTTTATGGACTGCTAGAAAGAGTATTTCTTAGTTCCATGTGTTTCATGCCTATAATTACTTCTGGAAATTCTGGAAATAATCAGTAAGCACCACTAGAGACACATATCAAATGTCTGCCATTGAAAGGACCTCTAATTTTGCAAAATTATAACCCAAAGTACTTACAAGCACATTTATTTGTGGAGTTGGGCCACACGGCCATGGCAGGTTTTTGTTTGTTCCGAAATACCTCTTCAACTCTGGCTTCTGTTTTCCGTACAGTGGAACCATGAGGAGTCACCTGTTCTGCTGGCACTGATAACCCTGCATGCAAAAGACAATCATACCTATTTAAATAAACCAGCTGCAGGAATCTACTGAATCAAAGAAGAAACTTGGAACACCATACTGCAGTAGGAATATATCCATTAAAATTTAGCTGGACATTCAAAATAAAGATTTGAATCAAGAATATTTGGTTTCTTCTGACAAAAGAACTTACTGGTTGCATGGTCTTAAACTGTCTGCTCTGATAGATTAGAAAAATGTGACTGTCTTTCATTATCTTTGGGTCTCCAAAGATTGACCCTTCTATTCATATTTCCTCTATAAGTAAATTCTTACTGCCCATTTCAATCTTTTCCTTATTTTAAACAGATAGTTTTAAAATAAGTAGCAACTCATAATGGCATTGTATGCCATATCAAAAAGAGTATCTGAATAAGAAACTTGTATTGTCACTGTGATCTATGTTAAGTAAAATTGATCCATCTCAGAGTCAGTATGAGCTCTTAAATTAAAAAAATGCAATTCCGCTTCTAACAGAAAGTGTGGTTTGCTTCCTATAATGTAACTCCATCTCATAGCTTCTACTGTTTCATAGGTTTTTTAATTTAATTCTAAAAAATCAAACCTTCATATTAGTTAAGTACATTTTAAGGACATAAATGAATATCTGAAGTTTTGTTTTTGTGAACCCGAATTTCCTATCCATCCACTAAAATGGTCTTCAAAATGTTATACCATGTCTCCAGTAGAAACCAGAACCAAGTGATCAAGCACTGACAAGAAGCTCCAAAACTGATGGATGCAGAAATTAAAAGGTTCACACAGAATCTTTCATCTCACAATTAATAATTACAGCATAGATTTCTAGGTGTTATAAAACTTCAAAATTTAAACTGCATATCTAACATATTTAATTACTCAAATCAGCTATCACTTCTACCTTTTTATTTGCTGGTCTCCACAAGTAGTTGCAAATTTCAGTAGTCTAGGATATATAGTTCTTAATTTACCAACTTAAAATTTGCTGTCACTAGGCTTAACATCTTTCAACAGCAGTACCTCATTTCAGTAACAGAGGAACAAGAAATTCTAGTCTGACTTCTACATACTGATTTTATTGTACAGTTTATGTGCACTACTTTTGAGGCTGGTCACCAGTCAGAGTTCTAAGGAAAAATGGCAGATGCACGGGAAAAAAAAAATGAAACAAAACAAAATCAAACAAAAATACCCCAAACAACCACACACACAAAAAAACCAAAAACAAAACAAAGCAATCACCAGGAATGTTATGGAAAAAAAAAGCCCTGTCGAAAATACCTTCCATTTTACAACTACGTAAGATTGCCAAATAACTTGCTTCAAAGTTTTGGTAGATAATAACATTTGGCAGATAATAAACAAAATTATGAAGAAAATGGATATGGAGCTTTTTAGCTTTTTTCATCCCTTGCTCAAACTGCTCTGAAACAGGGTACATATCAAAGTCTAGACAAGCAGATGCACTGTGATTGTGCTGATCCGCTGTCTTGCTGAGGATATTCTTTACAGAAAAATGAGAATAACAGCAGAACTGATCAGCATTCACATCCCTTCCATCCATTACAATGACCAGTCCAAGACTACATTCCTGAAGTGTTACCATCCAGGTGTTCTGCACCAGCACAATCTTTGACACAACTCCTGATCCCTTGTGCTTGCCTTCCAACAAGAGACTTCCTCAGACCTCAAGAGCTTGATATATTTTCCCCTGTTCATAAACAGTTAATCTAACACAACTTCTTCCATGAATTCCAAGTCTTTTGGACTTGCTTTGGTTAGCATTCCTTGCTAACTCAGTCAGTGATCTTAGCCTTGCACATTCTACAGCTGGACCAACTGCAGAGCTCAGCTGTCACTGAAAGCACCAAGTGTGGTCCAGAAGCACTAGCATCTTCAAGTGTCACCTGCAGATACTTGTGACACTGGAACTGTTTCCATGCCAATGTACTGAATCCATTTTGAATCCTGCCCATTCCAATCTTTGAGTTGTTTTCTCCCACAAACTGGTGCTGCTCCTCATGGACCTGTACCTGAAGGCCCTCTTACCAGCATCTCATAATGGTACCTGTTTTTTCTGAGTTAACAAGTTCACTGCATGATAACATCAGCCTTAATTATGACTTGAGACACTGCCCTTCTTTCAACAAACTCTGCAGGCTTTGTCCCCAGAAATATCTATTACTGGGCCACTGCCACAAAAAGGAGGGTAACATTCCAGTTCGTGCAAACTTGCAAGAAAGGACTCCAAGCCATAGAGTCATTCTCTGTAACAAAGAGCTCTTACAAACATTTACTTTAACCTCGGAAGCAATAACCTTTAACGGTCATGGCGACTTGGATAATTAACTGAGCACAGCTCACAGCATGATCAGAATTGTGAATATTTTTGTGGTTCTAACAGAAAAGTACAGAGGAGACATGAAGGCATTATATTAGCTCTGTTTTACAGCCACGGAGAATTACAATTGGTTCATTTATCCACAATTCAAGACACACATTGGAAGCTTGCACAAATTAGACAAAAACATGCATGACTGAATAGGAAAATACAAAGAATTATATCTGTTTTAACCTGAAGAAGAGAAAGCCTATAGATACTTGCATAGTTCAAAGAAATTTATTAATAAAGGGTCTTCAATCTACCAACAGAAGTATTTCAAGAATCAGCAGCTGAAAGGTAAGACCAGCCAATTCAACCTAGAAATAAAATAATGGAGCTTTACACCAAAGAAGGAAACAACTTGCCAAGGTAAAGCCGGAATTATTTAAATCAGTAATCCCTAAATCAGCATGAGATTTTGTTCTAATATTACAGTTCAGTGATTTTCAACCTTCTTCAACTTTCAAAACTTTAAAACTTTTCCATGGAGGTAGACTCTTTTTATGTAAACAAAGCCCTGTTGCCATACCAAATATGTCTGGACTTCTGATAACTTTCCCTGGTCACTTTAGAAGTTGTACACAGACTTGCAAGGGCTGTTTCTTAATCAAAAAAGATCAATGTGTTATCTCCAAAACTACACTTGTACACGTGCCAGGGTGAACTAAAAATCTAGTTTAAAGGCTGTTATCCCTTACTGTAATTCTTATTATACCATATTACAGGCACTTTGAGAACAGTACTCTGGTTCCACCACATCCACATCAGAAGTTAGTACAGCAACCTTAACATTTAACTTGTTTACCAGGTTCTATAGTACTGTCTGCAATAGTAGGCAATACATTGTTCTTCTGGAAAGAATGATGGTGTCTTATCAGATCAGCTCACAAAATAGGAAAAGTAGAGGTGTTTCAAGCTCAGGGTTTTCAAGCTCCTTTAACCTGCACTGTATGAATTTGACATACATTCTTTATTTCATATTAGATTGAAATTTTTGTATGGAGATCTGTGAATTTTATCCCATATATATACAGAAGCTTTTCATGTTGCCCTTGTCCCTAGCCAGGTTGATTTTTTTCAGAGCTTTAGCTTTCCTAACTTGATCCATGGCTGCTCAGTTTCTCTGTAGTTTTCCCAGGCTACCTTTCTCTGTTTCCACTCTCTGCAGGCCTCCCTTCTGTGTTTATCTACCATCAACTTGCTCGTCCACACAGGCCTCCTAATGTGTTTACCAAACTTCCTCTTTGTTGGGAAACATCACTCCTGAGTTTGGAGGAGGCAATCCTTGAGTATTAACCAGGTGTCCTGGGCCTCTCTTCCCTCCAGGGCTTTTTCCCATGGAACTCTATCAAGTAGATCCCTGAACAGGCTGAAGCCTGTTCCCCTGAAGTCCAATGTACAGAACTTTGCTGTGCACCCTTTCTTGCTGCCCTAAGGATCTCAAACCTCTCCACTTCATGATCAATGCAGCCCAGCTGCTCTTGAGGTTCACATTCTCCACCAGCCCCTCCTTGTCACTGAGAAACAAGTCCAGCACAGCATCTCTTCTTGGTGGCTCCTCTATGACTTGGAGAAGGAAGTTGCCCTCTACTCATTCTAAAAACCTCCTGAATCATTTCAACCCTTTGTGTTGTCCCTTCAATATATACTGGGATGGTTGAAGCCCCCCACAAGGTCCAGGGCTAGTGAATATGAGCCCATTCCTATCTGTCTATAGAGGGCCTCTATATGTGTTGAGTTATGATAACTGAAGTTAAACATACCTCTTTTCCTTCTTGCTTCCTTGATTTCTTCACACATCTTATTAAATTCTGGATCCAGTTCAGCAGCAATGATAGCATGAGCAGTGTCCTTCAAAGTACAAGCTCTATGTCTAATTATTTTATCTAGAAAACAGGACAGCACACTTTTTAATCACAATTACAAAAATTCCTTAGCATTTCTACTGTATTTGTAGCATTTGCATTGTATATTACAACATTGATACAAATGGATATAACTGGGAAAAATTACAGATGTATGAAAATGCAGATGAATCAATACCACAGCACACTCAAAAATCACAACCCAGTTATTGAAGAGATATAGGAATTTTCAGAAGTTTGAATTGTTAGTTTAATCCACGATGGCATCTATAAACAAATACAAACAGTGAATTATGAACATACCTAAATCAACTTGCCATAAGATGTAGCCAGTTTCCAAAGGCAGATCTACAGAGCATAATGGAGTGCACTGCAAAGAGTCCCAGAGTAACAGGAGACTTGCCCAGGAATTAATTTACCCACTAGGGTCAAGGAATATTCACAGTTATACTGCCTGCAAAATCACACTGGACATCATCTGCATCTCTAAGGTAGACCTGGCTCACTTACATTCTTTCACTGTTGCTTTTTTCTTTAACCTGAAATTATTGCTTAATTACTATTTAACAACTGATCAAAACTGCTAAAACACATTATTTTATTCCTTACATTGAATAGCTGTTTCTCACTTTAATTTGTTAAAAAAACCCAAAAAAACTGGCAAGAAACAAGCCTTGAGTCTGCTACATTTTCAAGAGTATGTGGAAACAGAACAAATTGCCCATGCTGGAAGCCTAAATGCAACTCAGGAAAAAACAGACCAGTTCCCCTACCTTTGAAACACACAAAACAAATTATTCCACCACTGAAATTTGGAAAGTAATTGTAACTTAATAACTAAGCCCATAAGTGGAGAAATTTGACGTCTAGAACGTAGCTTTTCAACGAAACCTACAACACTCATTGCTTGACTCCAGTACAAACATATTTAATTTGTCAATCCACCACTGATTTACTTTTTCCAGCTTTGCAGGTACTTCAACAGTAACCATCAACATTAATGTCCAGAACATATTCTACAACCAGCAGATTTAATGTTTTAATGAACTTTAAAGACAACAGTTAAGAATATCACAAAATATTTATTTTGCAATATTTGTAATTCTAGAAACAAAAGGTTTTACAGATGGAAAAGAATTGCTGAGTGAGAAAGACTATCCAGTATCCAGCTCAGAAGAGCCCAACATTTTCTGGGAAAAACTACTGTCCATTAAATCTACTCAAAGTTGGAAGGTTTTGCCCACATACTTGTGAAGCATTATGTTTTATGATCCCAAAAAACCCCACATTGAATTCATTCCAGATGTAATTTTGATATATTAAACTTCAAAGTTTTGGTAGATAATAAATTGCAAAAGAGGAAGAGAAGGGAGGGGATAGAAAGAAAAAGGAATTCAATTGGGTTGTTTGACTGAACTGATACCTTCCTCTAATCCTGTGCTGGGCAAGACTTTCCCTCAGTGCTTCAGTGAGGCAAAGAATCATGTCCAACATCCAATGGTTATGTTCCCATGCATTCAAGAACATTTCCCAATCAAATTGAAGCAAGAAAACCCAAACCTGGTCTTTCTACAGAACCTGTCTTTTTTGAAATTGTATAGCAAAGTACCAGGTAAAAAATCCCCAAGTAGTCGGTTTTTGCAATCCAATCTGCCAATAAAATCAGCCAGTCTGGTCCTGCCTTTCCAATTTAGCCAACAGGACAAAAGCAGGTACAGTATGAGTCTTCTGCAAATTCAAGCATGAAGCAGAGGCAAACATGTATGTCCAGCTTTAAAGAATGTGAACATTTATAGGTAAATATTAAATTAATGAATGTATCTGCTTCCTCTGAACAGCCATAATGTGATGTTTCAGGTGTGCTCACACAACAGCCCAAGAAATCCTGCATGCCAGAAGAGCAATACATGCTCTGTGGTTAACAGCAGAGGACAGAACAATTTTTCATTACCTCCTATCCAAAACTGAGCCTAGAAAGAGCCAAATCAATTTTTCCCAGCTCAATTCTTACAGCAAGGAAAATCAAAATATCCCTAAACAGGTGCTCTTCAGATACACTCTGAATGCCGAGTGCCCATCAAGGGCTTTAATTAGCTCACATCAACTGCACATTAGAAGTCCTCAAAAGTGTGTTATCAAGAACACAAAATAAATAGACAGTTTTAGCTGAAAGAAAATAGTGCATCATAAACTGAAGAATGTGCTGGTTTTGTATTAACTGACATTTGGTGAGAAGGGAATTAAGTCACCCACGGAAATTATTTTTTCTGCAAGGGGCCGCTAAGACCTCCCCCTGTACCTAGCAAAAACCAATAGCTGGCCAGCTCTGAGAAATGACCACCTATTGAGCCATTTAGGAGCTGAGTCCAACTCTGTGAGATTCACCTGTTAAAGCCAGGTAAGCCTGGGAAATTGCTCTCTTGGCTTCTGGCTTTTGAAGAGGTACCTGGGTGCCAGTTGGACCACCCCTGCACGGCCAGGCCAGCTCCATGGGGCACAGCCGAGATTTTCTGCCCCGAGTGGAGGTGAGCGGGCTGCCAAGCCCCTCACCAGGGAGTCCAACAGGCCCTGTGTCCTGGTGGAGCCCACTGGTCCTTTTTCCAGTGGTACCACCAGGCCATGCTGGCTGGAAGTTCTATCGGCACTGGGAGCAGTCCTGAGGACAGGAGCCACCAGGGGCCAGGAGTGGCTGTTGCCAGCCCGTTCTGGGAGCGGCCACGTGGCCGGGAATGAGGGGCCGAAAAATCGGTGTGACTGGGACAACAGAGCACGGTCATTGCTGCCTCAGCATAGCTCACAATGAACTCTGTTTAGCCACTTTTAGCCAGTCGTGTTGCAGACAAAATGGCAGCAGCAGCTTTTCTTGTTTTCGGGGCTCTGTGTGAAGAAAAGCACTGAGTGGAGCTGGCAGCCAGCACGGCTTGCACGGTGTCAGCAGAGACCCCCGTGAGCAGCAGCCAGAGGCACGGCGAGCAATCTCCCCGACACACAGCCTGGGTGAGATCAACCTTCCAGCACTGCAGAACTGTATTAAAACTGTTTTGATTGATAAAGCTTGAGAACAAATGAACCTACGAACACCAATTCTCTCCCAAATTAGGAAAAGGAAAGGGTGAAGACACAAAGGAAAACAACATGGGACACTGAGGTCAGTAAAGGAGCCAAATTCTAGCTAGGAGGGGATTGAGGAGATGCCTTGGTCTTGGATGAAATTCTCTTAGTAAGGCTATGGTGAAGATGTATTTTTGATATATCAGACTTGTGTTTTTCCCTGTAATTCATGAAGTGCATGGGGGGATGCAGCATCCACCCGCACCCCTTGAGGAAAGGGCGCTCTTGCTGGAGCATGTGGATGCTGAAAAGCTGTAATCTAATGAGAAGCTTGAACAGAGTGAGATGAGAAACTTTGCGCCCCAGGGATAGAAGAAAAGCCTATGTTCCCAGAGATAAAAGAAGAGAACTTTTGGGTTTTTATGCTAGAACAGCTCATCCTTAAAATAGTACCCCATAACTTGATACAGCCTATGAAAGCAGCTGTGGGAAAGCTGCAAGGCATGGGAGGGACTTCCACACTGCAAACAGATTTTCCTCTTCTTGATTTGCTGTGACACTGAAGCCACAAGAGAACTGTTTCGTTTGGAGAAATCTCCATGGCATGGCAAGAGAAACTCCTCTCCTGACAAGAACTGATGAAAGTCTATTGTAGAAGTGGTAGCTGCCTGAAAATCCCAGGCTTTGTCTCTGTATTGCACATGGGAAAGAAAAGAGGTTGTGGGGAGGAGAACTGTTCTGAAGGTTTTATTCTGATTCTTATTATTTTTTTAGTTCTGTTAATAAAATTTTCTTTATACCTTTTAAGTTTTGAGTCTGCTTTGCCTTCCTCCTTGTGGGTACGGAGGAGCCCGCTGGGCCTGAGATCCTGGCTCTCCCCTGGAGAGGAGATACTTCTCTGTGAGAGAGACACATGTGTCGCTCCCAGGGGTCTTTGAGTTAGATATGTTAAACTGTTGTGTTTTATTGGTGTTCTCCCCTGCTGTCCCACCCCGATACAGGTATCTCGGGCTTCCCCCCGCCCCTCTCCTTCCCCATAAATACCCCGGGTTTTCCCCTGTTTGGCAGATTCACTGTTGCCAGCACCCTTCGCCAAAGCTCTGCCTGAATAAAAGGTTTTGCCTTGGTGGAACGCTGGACCAGCATTCTCGTCCCTACTTTCTGTGTTGCCTGCCCGCCGCTGCCGAGCTGAGCTGAAATCACTCAACTACCGCTGAGCCTGAGCTGGAATCACTCGACTGCTCGAAGCTGCTCACGCACTTCGACCCGGCCCTTCTCAGGGCCGTTTCTCTAGAGAAGTCGCGGTGCTCCAGGCTTTCTGCCGCCGCGGCACCTCCTAATTCATACCTCACAGCAGGAAATGAGTAAATAATTCTAGTAGGTGCACTAGCCATTTTAGCCAACTCTAAACCCACCACAAGAAATAAAGTTAATCATTTACAAATACAAACTGGTTCAAAAAGCAATGTGAAACAAGTCTGACGAGACTATACTGTATCTACGTGTACATGGACACGAGACAATTGCAAAATGCCTCAGAAGAACAAAAATTTGAATAGAAAAATACGGAAGAATCAGGCTTTAACCTGCTAAACAAATTTCACAACTATTAATGTAAAACTTTTTAACACAATGTTATTTGCATATGGATCCAGATCTCCAACAACCACATATATTAAATAGAACTCTACATTAAAAGGGTGCTTTGTGTTGATGCTTTGTTGACGACTCTTGAAGCTGCCAGCTGAAAGGCTTTCTTTTGGCAATGTACACTGTAAGACAGCCCTAGCTAAGAGCACATAAGATGTTCATTCCTTAGTTTGGAGCGTAAACAGCTTTAACATGCATTTCGGTCTACAAATTCCTTTTTAATTGAAAGCATCCCATCACACTTTATCAAGACAATACTGTCTAATCTCTCCTAATCAGCTGCAACTGACTTTCTTTCCTGGTGATTTATCCTGTTTTATTTCTATGCCCAAATATGTAGATTTTAATTTCTGTGTATGAACTTTTTGTTCTAAGCTAACATGGAAATACAGCTGACCACTGCCAGATTGTGTGAGGAGTCTCTACAGAGACTCCAATTACGGTGGGGTTTTGTTGCATATATAAAGTCTAGATAGCAAAAAGGAGCTATCAGATTTGAAAGGGAACTACAAAACAATTTATTAGAAAACAGCTCTGAATTCTGCAGTTTTCCTGCTCTTCTAATGCTCCCCAGTGCACTCCATGCCCTAGAATACTAAAAGCACAGACCCTCAGGACTTGCTTATCCTAATTATCACAAAGCATGCACCTTATCTAAATGCCTGAATAGCAACAGAGTATGGGATTAAGTACCAGGCTTTCAGGTCTAGGCAGGCCAAAAAGAAGTAGGTTCTTACCTCCAGGATCTTTGTCTGGATTGTACTCCAATGCATTGCTGCAGATCAGGTCAATGTCTGTCAGAAAATCCTTGGCTGTTAAGTAGTTGTGTTTATCAATTTTGGTTATTACTGTTGATAGGTCCATTGGCTCTTTGATAACCTCAAGGTAATCTGAAACCTATAAACAAACAGCACACAGAAATGACACAGGACCATATGCATTCTTACTGAACACTGACAATCACATCTTTATACTTGGATTCATTCCACAGGCTTAGCTCTAAGACATTAACTAAACATTTTAATTTCTAAGCACTTCTATGTTAAAAATGGAAGTTTTATCAGGCTAAAAACACGGGATTTGCAAATCTGCTTTTCCTTCAGGAGCTCACCAATTTATCTTTCAAAATTAATTAAACAGTATTTTTGAAGCAATACGCTTCAATGTAAATGTATTTTTCATTTTAGACTGATTTAGTTACAGATTTTTATGGTGCTGTAACTGTCATGGACTAAAAAGGCAAACCTATCAGTCTAACTTGAAGCCCTAGGAAAAATTAGGGAAGCTCTATTTTGTTCACTTTGTAGGTAAAGTTCTCATTAAATTTAACAGGCAAATTATCAGCTTTTAAATACCTTCTATTAAATAGTTTCTTCAATCCTTATTAAACAAAGAAAAGTCAGGTTTTATTGATTGCAGATGTTAGATTGGCTGTACAGAAGAACAATCCAAAGAAAAAGCCTTGTGTCACAGTTTACTGTGAGCTTAGATTGAAACTAGAAATTCAGCAACCAGTGGGTCTCATTAAAAAGTGTTTAACATAACCCATGATACCATAAGGGTCTCAGCCTTAACAGTCAAATGCTTCAGCATGGCTGCTGTAACAAAGTTCACCCAAAAAAAAAAACCTATGAATTTGTTATTTACTTCACAGAAAAAAAATAATTTAATGTTTCAGTGTGATTTAGATTAGACTTAATTAAAAACACTGGCAACCTCTAAAACTAAAAACTCTAAAGTACTGCATTTTTTTCTTTTGAAATTGTCCACATATGATGGCCACTGCCAAAGCACTTCAGACTTAAATACATATTCAGATCAAGCCATAATGGCTCTATAAGATTTTTTTTTTAATACAGTGTCTGCAGACATATATTGCAACATAAACTAATATTAATGCATTACTTCAGTGGATAGCAATGTGTCACCTAATTCCTTAAATACGGACACTGAAATTTATATTGACAAAATAACATAAGTTCTCTTTTTGTCTCCCTTTACAGAAACATGATAATATCTGGTTCAGCGACTGGAAAGCTAAGCCACAGGCTTCCTTTTCTTGTTAGCACAGCATCAGAAAATCTTCACTGGAAGCTGTAAATATTGCTGCTGGTTTAGTCAGGAAAATCCTTGACTTATCACACAGCAACATTCTCTGCAATGCAAGTAGGAGTGAAACAAACCTAACACATTTTCTAAGGAAGTCAAGCAGACAAGCTGTTGTAGAAAAAGAAAGGCTAGTCCTGTGCTTATATGCAGCAGGTGGGACAAAAAGGATTACATTTGATTTCTGGTGCTGTGATATTTTAGCAGGGTTCTGGCAAGTCTTCAAATAACAAATTCACATTTTTATTCTCTTTGCCTACAAAACATGGACGGTTACTTACTTGTTCTTTCTCTGTGTGTTCTTATTCATGTAAGTTTAGACCACAAATTCTTGACAGAAAGGAACTACCTTCACTACAAATGTGAAGAGTTTCTACAATAATGGACCTCCCAGTTTCACATGAAGAATCAAACCAAGTTACTGCTCAGACCATGCTCACACTGTAGGTTGCCACATTAAACAGCTCGCCAGGCTTTCAAAAACAACTATGGAACACTACGGAAAGCTCAAATTAAGACAGGACTGCATCAGCCTATAAAACATGTGTGTTCCATCCTGCAAGGAATTTACACTCCAAATCTGCTTTTTACAATGCTGGCCTTCTGATGTCCCATATTCATCTTTTAACATCTTCCAAAAGAGATGCTTCTCTCTTCAGAAGCAATTAGGGATTTTTTTTTTCACTTACTAAGCCTGCAAAGCTTGCAGGGGGCCAGCATCTGATCTCAAAGTCAGACCAGACACAATCCTATTCATACAGCAGCACCTGAAAATAGATCTGCAGATTGAACTGTCTCTTCAGTTAGGTGTGTACAGTCCACAATCGACCATTTAATGCCTTATAATGTGCAACCATCTGTGATTAATGGTATCCACAAACATTACTGCTGAAATTATGCAACAATACTATTAATGTGTTGCATAATAATTGCAATAATGAATGCATTACAGAACACAGATCACTTTCCCAATATTATCATGTTTGTGATTACAATGCTGTAAAAGCTTTTAATAAAGAATTATATTTATGGTTTCAAGTATTTCAGAAGCACTGCCAAGTGCTGATATTTTAAAATGCTCATTTAATTTATGAAATGGACAAGAATGCACAAGGTTTTTCCAAGGGTCACTTGCAACAGAACGTGTTCCAAATTCTTGCATCATGGATGATGAGGCTGTGCCTGTACCACCAGCTAAAAATCAGTATCTTAGATTGGATAGATGATGGATCAAACATCTATTTTTCTAATTAATATAACCATTTCCTTTTTTTTAATTTTCATTTTTCTAGTATTTTCAACTTCATTGTTTGCACATTACGGAAACAAGACCTCTTCAATATCCACCGGTTTGCTGAAGATGTTAAAGCGTTTGTCTGTGGCCAGCCTCTTGGTGACATCCCTGAGAAACAAGCGCAGCTCCCGCAGGGTGTTCTCCTCCTGGTCCTCCATCCGCTGCTTCTCCGCTTCCGACAGCTCCCGCGCAGGACACGGCAGTGCAAGAGGAAGAACTTCCAGGGCACGAAGAGCTAGGTGAAAAGAACAAGAAATCAGACAACGGAAACATTAATAGTACAGTGGCTCCCTGGATTATGCCACTCCAAATTTCATTATATGTATTTAATATGCATCGTGGATCTAATCATCACTGCATCCTTGACCCCACAGCTCTCCATCTTCAACAACTGTTAACAGTAACTATGAAATTTATTCTGGGCACTGATTAATGCTGTTACATGGTAATTAAACTAACTGTTAATTACCCACACCTTTCTAAAAAGGAAAGTAACACAAAATAAAACATTAGGATCACATTATTATTGGTTTTACTGTAACTTAGTTTACCAGCCTGTTTCCTTCTTGGTGGGGGCATTGCTGCCTCATCAAGAATTAAGCCTTTGAAAAATCGCAATCTGTCTTCTTCACTTGGTCTTTGAATATAAAAAACCTCCTCATACTGGATTCTGAAAATACATTTCAGCTAAGGAAAAAAAAAAAAAAGTCATAAGAAAAATGAGCCCCCACTGAAAGAGACATGAACAGTGATCATATTTAATACTAGCCACAAAGTTATCAAAATCAGCCACAGGACAGGAGATAGTAAACTCTATCTAAAGCTGTGTTCCCAGGAAAGGGAAAATACACACTTGTAATTCTCACTGAATTTTCTACGCTAACGAAACTTGCAGTATCCCATGATCCTAAAAATGGCCAACCCTGCAGTAAAAGGAGAGTAAAGGGCAGCAGGAAAAAAAATCACAGAAAATGTTAAGGAGAAAAACCAGGAACCCCTGCCCCGATCTGGAGCTTCAGAAAACTTAAAGCTCAAGGTCAGGCCTTTAGACTAAATCTGCCTTTAATTATAATGGAGTAATTTGTCAAAAAGAACAATTGACAAAATGAACAATTTTGTCTTCTCAGCAGAGTAGCACAGAGCTTTTGAAAAGCAGTAACACAGACATACATCCCACATCAAGGAAAATTACTAATATTCAAGAATTATTACATTTTCTGTTTGACATAATTTAAGTAAGAAAGCCACTACAAAGTAAAATTATTTTACATGATTAAAACATTCAGTAGAGCACAGAACCCCCTAACAATGCCTCCTTCCACAATAAACTCACCTCTTCAGGCAAATCACTAAACATGGACTCAGAGGTAGACAACAGAAATATAGGTGAGAAAGATGGTATATCTTGCAGCAAAGTTAGGAAAGTAGCTCTCACAGTTTCACTGACAGCTTCCCACCAATCACCAATATGAGGCATGTAAACTATACTTGGTACTGTTCGTCGAGCTTCACGAAAGATCTAATTAAAAGAAAAAGTAATATTTCAACTAAGGAACTAATTGTTACCATCAGCTGTGAGTAGCAAAGCTCTTGCACATTAGAGAATGATTCATGTTTGTGTCATTTTACAGACAAATGTTCCAGCAGAATAGAATTATCTAAAGACTTTCTAAACAAGTGTTTGTGACTCTTAGTTACAGCATTCAATTATTTTATGTCAATGTGACAATGTGCCAGGGAGACTACAAAGCAACTACTTTGTTTTAAAAATATGTATGTTTTAAAAATTTGCTATGACTGAACAATCAAGATGAAAATTAAACCGTTTTGCAATTCATGCAATATTCACAAGTTATTTGGAAATGTAAAACACTTAAAACTAAGCAAATCAACTTAGAACCACAGCACACCAATCCATACACAAGTGAATAAAATTAACACCAGTCACTGAATATCCGGATTAAACTTACTTAGCACTAGGTATGTGATGAGGGGGCAAGTTAAAAATGCAATTACAATCACTAGTCACTGGAGAGAGTTCCATCACCCTCTAGAGACCTGTTTATTTTAAACAGAAAAATAGAAGGAGCCTACAAAAACCTGGACATTAAGTTACATTCCAGCTGGCTGCCTTTATATTGATGCAACCAGAATTACATAATTGACTAATTACAAGGGAATCTGAAATATCACCTGTGCACATGACTCTTCAGGTGTTTTGGCACTGACTGAATAAAGAGCTGGCAGGTCGAGCCTGTGTACGGAGAATTTTTCCAGGGTGTGCAATAGTGCTGGAGCAAGGTGCGAAGTCTGACCTGAACCTCTTTCCCCAGAGAGCAGTAATCTCGGTCTGTAAGAGGTTGGCTGGTGATAAGCTGACCTGCAACAGAACAGTCACAACAGTCAATTAACGTACCAGTGTTAACAATGGATGGATATATAGGGGATATTTTAGAATCCAGAAGACTTTCAGTAACGGGCAATAGCTTCCTACAACACCCTAAAAAGATCAACTAACTTGACTATTCCTCAGTGCTACTTCAGGAGCCAATAACTCAAGATTTCTCTTATCTTTGGTTTCACGGCCGTTTAATTCAAACTCATCTGTGTGAAGCTGTGCACATATTAAATTCATGGCAATTTTCATTATAACCTGTTTATTTAAAACTAATTCCTTGATCACATAAAAAGACTTACTGAACATCCAGTAAAGACAGCAATTTAATCACTCTAGCTCAGTCCTAACTACTAGTGTATTTCTTCAGTAGCCTCAGGAATCCCAGGTCAATCCTTTCATCCCTTAAGTGCTGCCCGAGATTTTCAAGAACCAATGAACATTTCAATAGTTTACTTATTTAAGAAAAAGGACCTGAAGTAGTGTTGAATAACATCACTGAGCAACATGTATTTTAGCTTACTTTTACACTTCTAATCAGTAGGCTTATGGACAGAAGGAAGACTTCAAAGAAAAACTGCAAAGGTTTTTTGTAAAGGTTTTTTTGTTGTTGGGAAGAAACTCTAAGACATCCATAGAAGGGGTTTTGGGATTTTGTGTTTGTTTCTTTCTCTTGGGTGTTTTTGCCCAATTTTATGGACAAATGACACACAAAGAAAAACACATTAAGTTTTTCCATTAAAAATCTTTTCCATTTATATTGGTTTATAGAAAACCAATTATAAAACAAGAAAGTTTTTAATTAATTTGCATTTTATTTCATTATGGCATTTCTATCTATCCATCAGTGAACTCAGGCAGTGGAACAAGACTTGCTGGTATCACTTCATATTAAACATTTTGGGACAACAATGAACAGTGCTGACCTTTGGCTTTCAGTTCTGGGGATGATGGTTACACACACAGGTAACATCAAAAATGCTCAGAAAACAGACTGAGAGATGCTTACATACTTTTCAAAAATAAACACAGTATTGAGATTCTTTTATTTAAAGACACACATCCATACAAATATATACTGTTATTTTGGGTTTGGCTTCCCCCTTCCCAACCTTGCAACAGAAGCTTAAATTTGGCATTAGAATACTTAACTATGTTCCTCCAACTCTTTGAACTTTAATCCTTATTTTTAAGCTTAGTTATATGTAAATTCTGTTCTGACATTATTATTTAGCACAAAATTTTTTATCAGTTTTCCACAAGATGGCTCTACTAAACAGCGTCACTAACGAACATTTTTTCTAACTTCATTTTCTTTATTCAGCAAACTCCCTGCAGAAACTGCCACATAAAGTAGCCTAAACCTATTCTCAACACAAAACCCTGTTAATTATTGTTAATTACTGTGGCTAGTCCAATTTATACAGGAAACACTCATCCAAATTTCACATGTTTTCTAAATTCCTGTTTTCCTGAAACTTTCCATGAAAAACAATGAAAAAAGCACATTAGAAATGCTGAATACAATCATTATAAGTGATGCTTCCAAAGAGCTGCTTACACCAAAGCTCAACTCTACTTTGGACCAAGAAAAAGGACACAAATCTTCCAAAAGATTCCTACATACATTTCTTCTCAGTTCTTAATCATTCAAATCAAAGTAGTTTGTTAAAATTGAAAATTGCTATTAGCATCTGTACACCTAATCTACATTTGTCTATTGAAAAACATTTCTAATTCTAGAGTGAAGGATGCGGCCTTTCCCAAGAACACCCCCACATCTAAAACTCTTGTGTGCAAAACTCTTACATGTTTCCATTACAGAACACTACTGCCACCCCAAAGCAAAATAACAATTTTTTTAGCTCCCCTGATATAAGAATCTCCTGGGTTTATCTATCTAATTATATGTATTTAGAGAAACACTCACATTGTAAAATGAAGGTAGGGTTTATGTATAGCAGCTGATGACTGTTTCTTTGGTGATCCTGAGTGACAGCTCGTCTCAAAAATTGATGAAGCATTCTCATCTTCACTATCATCTAATATTAGACTTGGTACATCTGTTCCAAGAGATGTATTAATTAGAACTTTATCACTTCTAAGTACAAGTAAAACAAACAAGACAAGATATTACAATTTTCTTTGTGTCAATTATAATAAATCTTCAAATGTAGAAGAAATTAGTTAAAACTGTCTAAGTATCAGCCTTCAGAATAATAAGTACTTATTACTTCAAAAACCAAAACAAATTAAATACTGTAGAAGTCTAATCATAATTACAATTTATTTTTTTAAACACTCAAGCTAAACAACTTCTCGAATACAAAAAAGTTTAACTTGTTATGAAATGCTTCCTTTGGGTTTATTTCACAGCTAGAGGTTTTTTCTAGGATGAAGCTATAAAATTTATCATCCTCAGACTACATAGAATTTTGTAATTATTTACTTGTTCCAAGTGTCCAAATTCTCACAGGTCCCCTTCTTTCAAAATTATTCTCAGCATGACTACCTAGACAATGTATGTTTATGAAGAATTGTTTTCCACCCTCTGATAATCTGCTGAAGAATATCAAATTACTTTTTATCAAAATCAGTTCAATGCATTCCATATTCATATACTATACCTTTACCTATTTTAATTCCTTTGCTAATATAGCAGTACAGTGAACTGAAGCACTTTCTATACAGACCTTGAAAAAGAGAAAGCTCAAAGACTGATTATATTCACAAGACACTGCAAGAGATAAACAACTGCAAAAATACTAATATGGTACTAAAAAAGAACAACCAGATAACAACTGAAAATCAGGTAAATTAGCTCCCAGAGCTGCAGCAGGATTAAGAGTTACCTCTCTGTGATTGATAATAGGAAAGAACTGCTGCAAGATTTTTATTTGCCCCAGGAAAGAAGCTGAGCTCTTTTGCCCAATGCAGGGCCACTCATTCTCTTTTCCATAGGGAAGGAAGTCTGCAATGATGGGATGAAAATGGCCACAAACCAGTCAGCTGTACAGCAGGAGCGCTGCAGAGGCCAGCTCTGCTGATGGTCAGCATTCCTGAGAGCAGCCCAGAGCCACTGTAGCACATTGCTGCTCAGGACAACCCCCAGACATGCCAAGAGCAGCTCAAGTTGGCCATAGCCACTTCAGAAAAGGGACTGCTGTGAAATGAAAGTGTGAAATACACAGAGATCCAAGTGCTGCTCTCAAATACCCAATCCACTCCATGACTTGTTGGATTTACATGAGGCAATGGCACAGGTCCTGCCACACTGATCAGACAACCACCATGGGACAAACAAATGCCTTCAAGGCACTGATAAGTGTCGGATGGAGATGCCATCTAAGCCACAGGAAAAACTGTCCCAGGGCTCCAGGAAAAAATGTTAGAAGACATCAATGGTTCCCTTAGCTGACTGTGTGATATAAGAAAACAGATTCAGAGTAGGCTGGGCAGGAATGTGGCTGCTGCCACAGGATGAGGATGTGCCACATCTCTTGTCAAGTTGTGATGCAGTCACACACCTGACAATCATTACTGGGGAGCAAAGAAGAAAATGGCTTGCAGACCCCAAGCAGTGGCCAAAAGCTAATCCACAGGAAGAAAACATGGAACAGAAGCTGCTGGATATTCAGCTAAAGCTAAGGATGGAGACCTCCAAATCAACTGGACATCGGCCTTCTGTCTCTGGGCTCACTAAAACAATCCCTAAAACAGACAGAATTTCCAGTACACTATATGTAGGGAAGTCATATGCTCATGCACTGGACTCAGCTTTCTTCTCCCTAAGTACACAATTATTTTAAAAGATCTTTTAATCCCAAGCATCATCCTCTGCTCAAGCATCTGACTCACTGAATTACAAGAAAGAGGAATTTATTGTGAAATGCAGAAAACCTGATGTGCAGATTGTAAGCATACCTGTAAGCATGTTCTATATACTTGACTTAGAATTAAAAAAAAATTTGAAGCCCCATTGCATAATCTACATTTATGTGTAATTATTGAACCTGAAAGTGGATTTTTCTGGTTTTAACAAAGATTAAAGCTTGTCATTCAATATTTTCTTGAATTTAAGGAGGTAAGAAAAAAATAAAGAAAATGCTAAAAGGAAATTCAATTCATGCATCTTCAAAATCAATTATCTACAAACATTTAAAAGTACCCATAGCAGCAAATTATCTAGTATAACTACTATTTAAATCAACTTAAGCTTCCAAACTCAATTTCTCAGCAGTAATGAGCAATAATAAATAGCAATATAAAAAGTTTAACCAAAGAAAATATTTTGAACTTAAACCAATTCTTCAACAAGAATGACAATCTCTAAATTGGGTTCTACTAATAGGTTAGCAGTACACAGAGACTCATGCATCATAAATAACTATCAGTTGAGGGAGCCCAATAGGATCTAACTGCAGCTGAAAGCCAGCTCATTTCCCCCTACCCACCACCACATGCTCCCAGGGCCCATCTCTGGCCAACTCCAACACTTGTTAAAACCTCCAGCTACCCGACAGTCAGCAGAAAACACATAAATACATCATTTTTGGATGAGTTTTCTGGCTAAAACAGTTTAACAAAGGACCTGAGGTACTCATGCAAGTGGAAAGGACAGAGCAAAAATGCACAGCTGGGCTCGAGAACTTCAGCAGCCAGCACAAGAATCAGCTTAAGATGCCTGGGCTGCAGGCTGAAAGCATGCTCTGGAACAGGAATGAGAGGAAAGTCATGGCTTTGCTTTATGTCTGGGTTGTTTTCAAGTTAACCATACGCAACCCCACATGTACTGTTTTACAGAGTTGGGGGGTGAGAATTATCTGAGGTGAGAACAGTGGACTACATCAGAATAAGTATGTCTCAAACCCAAGGTATCTTGTGCAGCATTTAACTTGCAAGAAATGACATGAGTAACTATCACAGTATGTCTCAGAGAAAAGCTGGGTAGAAAAATCCCAGAAACTATTGACTCATTGCCAGTCAAAACAGTCCGTCCTTGCTTCCTTGATGTACCCACATTGCTCCCATTGCAGCAGGTTTCTGGCATTCACTAACCCCTTAGTAAGTTGATTTTACTCATTAATTTGGCAAAAAAAGTTCACTTGACCAAACAGCCAATAGTTCTCCACTTGCTAAGCTGACAGAACCAGCTTGGAGGGGTGGAAGTGGACGGGCCCAGTTCAAGGAGAAGGAAGCCTCTGGACTTTCTTCTTAATCAGCACATGACCATTACATAGGTTCAGGAACCTCAGCAAAACACCTGCTGAGCTATGAGTTCCCCAAAGCTTCTGCATCACCAGCAAGCAAAAAACAAAAGCTAACCACTGCGGACAGGAGTACCAGTTTCAGCTCCTGTTACATTCAGCAACATTGTCTCACTTTCTTTTTTTTGTTTGTTTTGTTGGGGGGTTTTGTTTGTTTTGGTTTTTGTTTGGTTTTTTTTGTTGTTGTTCTGACCTTTAATTATGCCCCATAATTTCTTGTATTTAAATTGTAAATTACTTTTGAGTTCTTTTTATAGATGGCCCTCACACCTATGGGACCTTGCTCTGTTTAGGTCATGTCATTAGATCCTACAACAACTTGGAATTAGCAAAATCAATTATGCAACATCCAAGCAAATAGTATTTACATCCTAACAATACTGAAGAAAATACACAACAGACTTAAGGTTAGGTGGAGGAGTTGAAACACTTGCAAACTAAAACAGCATTTGCAAAAAACCCCAAACCACATACCTTCACTTTTGTCACCCTGGCTGAATTCAGCATGAGGGAACACTTTGTGTAAGACCTCGAGGAGTTTAGTGAAGGTCCGTTCCAAGAGTGGCCGGATGACGGGGGACAGCGCGTGTCCCGAAGACGTCACGGCACGCTGGGAGGCAGGCACGATGTTCTGCATTGCATGGTAGAAATCCTGCGCGCTGAGAACGACTGAGGAAACGTCCAGCTGGAGCTTCTGACTGCTCATGTAGATCTGAGGGTAGCGGCGTCTCAGGGCAATCAAGGCAGCCTCAGTGCAAAGTGCTTTTATGTCAGCCCCACAGTACCCTAGTGCACACACAAACACAAACACTTCCATGAAACGGCACTGCTGTGCCACACATACTCAAACATGCATCCAGCTCAAAACAAATCAGGATACTTAATTGTCAAGGTCCATAAAGCATCTGCCAAAAAGTATCAGGTCATAATCTGATGACAGTGTTGTATACAAAGAAATAAGACATGTTTATAAGATATACTAAGAAATTAATTACACAAAGAGGTTTAAATTACTTACATTTTCACTATATCATTTGATATATAGTTATCAAATATAACTGGGTTATAGGTCTGTTATTGCTTTCTTTTCCCTTAATATTATCTAATGTATGTGTGCAATTTTAACAGGCTAGTCCCTCTCCTCCTTTTTTCCTTTAGTATCTCCACATGAATACATTCTTTAATAGCAAAGTAATTTTGTTACAATGAACATCACCAACTTTAAACTTTTACAGTCTGAAAAAATGAGCAGTATAAAGAAAACTATTTCATGAGTAGACTATGGAAAAGATGGAATCTCTCATTAAAAAAGCATACTCTGAATTCTTGGAAAAATGTTAACTTCTACTATGAAGAAAAATGTTTTAGACTTTTAAGAGTTTCATAACTTTACTAATATAACCAAAGGTAGAAGTTAAAATGCATTAAAATTTTAATTTAGCCTATCTTCTTACGTATCTACAGGTGGCTACCTATAATTGCTTAATCATCATTAGTGAAAAACATAGATCTGATAATTATGAAATACAGAGAGACTTAATACCTCTGAGTCTTTTTCAGTACTAATAGTTTGTGGGTTTTCCCCAGAGCTAGAAATTAGATTTCAAGTTTTTCCATCTCTCTCAGCAAGAGACATTAATATGCCTCCATATTTTGAGGCACCATAGCTCCATCTTGCAAAAACTGTAAAACAATATTCCAGTGAGAAAAGACATTTGGAGAATTTGAGTCACTATAGGAAAATGTGTTGCACTGAGGTACTGCCATATAAAAAGTTCATGGGTTTGTAATTAAGTGTTTATAGAAGGCAATTAATCAAATCTTTAGTTAAAACTATTCTCATTCAACTGTTTTTTTAGCAGGCTTCCTCCTCCTCACCAAGACTTACATTACTTGCATTTTTTCTACTCTATTTTTGGATTAAGACCAAGGAGGGCAGGTTTAGATTGGACGTTAGGAAGAAATTCTTTACTATAAGGCACTTGAAGTGGCTGTCCAGAGAATTTGTGGCTGACCCATCCTTGGATGTGTCTGAGGCCAGGCTGGATGCAGCTCTGAGCGACCTGGGCTAGGTGTCCCTGCCCATGAGAGGGGGTTGGAATGAGATGAGGTTTCAAGTCCCTTCCAATCCAAACCATTTTATGATTCTATGATTAGGCAGCAGCAAGTTACAAAATTGAGACCTGCCTTGCTTCCCTGTCTTTAGTCTCTGATGTTCTTTCAGTGCTCCCTGGCATGTATATTTTTACAAGATCCATACAGCAGTAAGAAACAAAGCTGATTCCATAAACATATTTTAAAACTAAAAAAGAAGCAATTAATATGGAAGACTGTAGACACTTTTACATCCCTGTCTTTCAGATATATTAAAATGAGGGATAATAATAAAAAATACCTACTTTTCAGCTATAAAGATGACTTAAATTGGATGAGACTTCAAACTGCACCTATCTTATATATGCAGGAAAATAATTTAAAAAAAAAAAGGCAAAACAGAAATAAACCCATATGGAAAATCACCATAAATATTGGATGATTCCTGCAATTTTCAAACCAAGCTTTGCAATTTTATAAAAAGGTCAGTAGCTACAATTGCGTACAACTGGTGAGCCCACACTATCACTGTTACCTAAAACGTATGTGGCAATTCACATTCCCAAGTTACCTTGAAATAAATACACATTACATTTGAAATATGTTCAGATATATCCACTGTATTAATCAATTGACAACTAATTGTTTTCAGCACTAAAGTTATGTTGTTTAGGGTTTTTTTAACTTTCATTTAACATGAAATCAAAACTATGCAGGCACACTCCAACCACATGAAACTATTAGACAGTAGATACAGGTGCATCAGAGAAACCAAGCAGGATTCTAAACTCTGCATTGTACTTTAGGTATCAGGTATCATGTTCCCATTTAAATTGGTCCACTTCTCATCCAAAAACGACGCTAGATTTAACACAAAATGAGTGACAAAAATCACTAAGCCAAAGCTTAATTCAAAGAGGTGCTAAAGATATGCAGCACCCTGAATGCCTGTCGCCTTAGAAGCTAGTTTAGTATCTTTGTGGAAAGATTCAGCTGCCCAGGAGCTAGATCCTTCCCAACTTTTCTATTAACAAATGATGTAACATCGCTTTCTAACAGTCATTTTAATCACCGCTTGTGTATCTCCAAAGAATTGCAAAATTAGGAAATAATAGCCTGTAGCCTATTTCTAAAATTAAATTCTCAGGTGATCAGATACACAATTAGTCTCCATTTCTCCTTCTCATTTCTCAGGAGCAATTACATTTGAAGATTAATAATTGGTGTCTCTTTTTGAGGAACTCTCTTGTGCATACTGTACATTCATTTCAGTGACAAGAAAACTGAAAAAATCTTGTACCTGGTGAAACATTAAAGAGCTTTTTATTGCTAAGAAGCAAACACACACTGATTAAGCAGAAGAAAAACATGAGTGAAGTATTGTCAAAACAAAATAAAATGTATCATGCCAACAGTAAATAACCTGATGCAGTATTTACCCAAATTACAGTAATATAAACTCAGGGTTCAGTGCATTTGCTTCCATTTTTGAAGGACCTCAGGAAAGATGGCCAATTTGCCAGTCAAAATGTACTGGCACACCCTAACTTAGAATAAAACGTCATGTAGCCCATTTTTTTCTACCCAGCACCACCAAACTCTGTTTAACACTTCTGAAGTACAACTTTCGAAAAGCAGGACAGCAAACAAGTGCATTCCTATGTAGGTATCCAAGGAATGAACTTTGATCACCAAAATTTTCCAGCCATCTCTACTGTGAAAAAATTGTGTTCTCTTTAGAATTTCTTCTGCCTAAAACCCACCCTAAAAGCCTGCAACTAAGTACTCCTGAATGGGGCGAAGCATTTTGGTGAACAATTTTGACCACTTCTTACACTTTATGTTGTGCAACTCCCTACAAAACTCCCAAAATGACTGCAGGGAAAGAGAGTTAGCAAACAACTCAGCATGATGACAGAGATGAAAAATAACTGCTAGGCTTATTTTAAAGAATCGTGAAAAACAGGAATGGTAATGCCAAAATCTCCCTCACCATCATTACATGAGGATGGGAAAGAAAAATCCAACCCAGTATCATTTTGCCACAAAATATTCCTGCAATAACAAGCACAGAATATTTTTAACAAGCATCTTCAGCCCAATAGTTTGCTTTTTGGAATTCTATGTAATAACATTATTTAAATAACCCTTACTACATTGTAAAAAGATTCATCTGCAAAATAGCAGATGGAGGAATTCACACTTTTTCAGTCGCTAGTATGTTTTGTTTCCTGCAAGACTGAGTTAGTTCATATGTAAGTCTCTCTACCTACAGAAAGTTACTATTCCAAACAAGGTAATAAGCACATGAGATAAGAAAGGATCTATAAAGTTAAGGGTCTCTGGGACCCATCTCCAGTAAACAGAAGACATATAGTAATTATATGTGTTTACTGAAAGTACTAACAAGACATAAATGTCTGATTTTCTGAGCAATGCTGTGCTCTCTCCAAACTGCTTCACTTCAGCTCACACACACTGCATGACACCATTCAGGGGAGTGGAGTCTTTAATTCTCACATACACAGAAATCCGCTAAAAGGTTGTAATCCATAACACCTGGGACAAAAATCAACCCTCAGGAAATAACCTATTTTTTGCAAGTCCTGGGGCTTTTCCCTTACAATTTCCTTCTAATTATGCCCCTGAATCGTAAGGAGTTCTGAGCTGCACATACACCTGCTTCCCCAAAGTCATTTGCTTTGGGAGTATTTCAGCAATTTTCTTCATCAGGATCCAAAAGCTTGGAGTTAAGTGTTGCCAAGTCTGCTGAACTGGAGAGAGGTATCAACCATGCTGTGCCAAAAGCCCGTAAAGTCTAGGCAGCCTTTACTTGGGAAAGAGGGATTGTTGCTTTTGTGGGGGGAAGGTTGTTTTTTTCTAAAGAAAACCTGCCCACAAGTGAAGTAGCAGACTGGTATAAATTGTATCACAGAGATACATGTGTGCCAGTGAATCCCAATGGTAACGGCCACAAAGAATCTGGAAGAGTCTGTTTTTATTGCTTCAGATTTCACTTACAGAAACAATGAGGCACTCTCAAGGTGAAGAAGACACACTATTCTTACTTGAGCTATTTTGAAAAGACTTTGTAATACTTCAAAGATTTTCATCTTGGATGTATGGAAACACTTAAAATCCACGATACAGACTGGAGACAATCAAGTGTACAGTAGCTGAAGAGCAGGAAAGCCAAGGAAAACAGAAAAGGGTGTTTCTTTTTGTTAGCTGACTTCCACAGAACTGACAGGCTTTATGGAGCACAAAGAATGTCTTCCAGTCAAATGTACAAATGGCTTTCCCTGTTGCCTGAAATTTTAAAATATTGTGTTCTCAATGAAAAAATATGGTGAATTTTTAAAGAAACATCTGTGTTTTTTTTTCCCACCTAATCCCCTCTTTCCCACTAAGCAGCACCACATGTTTGCATACTTCAAGCAGAATTTACATGAAACAGGCTTGTCATGTGCTGTCTTATACCCGGCAAAGCTTAAACTGGAGTTTGCTGGATAGTTATGTTTTCTCCTCACCAGAAGATGTTGAAGTCTTTGTGCATCAAAAGCGGAGGGATGCTGCTTCGATGAGAGATGTCCCTGTGGATGAAGAGGATAATTCGGATGTACTGTAGCTGACTGAATGGACTGATGTTCAATTTAAAGTTCTTAGATTCCCTGATGATGGATTCCAAAGCACAGGTATCTGAGACTGCTCTTTTTCTGAGAACTTCAGTGCTCGTCCAAGTAGATGATTGACAGAGGATGTATCTTTGCATGACAAGTTGTTGGGAAGATATTGTGGTATGTGCTTTAGGGTCATTTCCTCTGTTAAACTAACTATAAAAAATATTTGGGTTTATTTCTGATTAAACAGCAGGCTTATCTTGAACAACCAACCTCCATTGAGTACAGCAGGTCTTTGTGAGCTCCAAAGGTGTATTTAATGTATTCATGCTGAGGTGCTTTTTTTCTCCCCTACCTATGTCTACACTTTGAGGTTGTTCTGTGCTAGCAATCTGGAAAAAAATTCATCTTTAGAAAGGCTGGTTAGTTTGCTGGATTTATGTCAGAGGAGAGCATGCCAGTCAGTACAAAACTAACAAAAAAGAAAAATTCCACACACAAGTATTGGTTTTTTTCCTCACTAAGCAGACAGAAAAGAACCCAAGTCTGCCTCTTTTATAATTTACCGATTTAATTGGAAGTCTACCTAAAGATTCCAATTCCAACTTCATTTTTGCTTCTCTTTAAGAGTATGCATCCTGTATAAGGACAGTGATGTCACAGAAAGGAAACGTGGTTGTATTTTTAGATGACTACTAGATACTCATTTTGTGTTTTAGTAAGACAGAAGCATATCTGTTACTACAAAAAGAGTGTTGTTCAAAGTACAGAAGTTTAGAAAGGTAGAGACAAGAAAATCTTGATATATTTAACATACCTTCAACATCTTAAATAGAAAAGAAAGGCTCTACAGTAAAAGTATTAGCAACATAATACTCACCAACACATTTTTCAGCCAGTTCTCCTAAGAAAGGATCTGACAATTTGGGGTTCCAATCCCTGGTATGAATTTGCAAAATGTGCTTTCGTGCCTGATTTAAAGAAAAAAAAAAATAGAAAACAAGGTCAAAAAACTAGCAAGTCAAATCCATATCATAGAGAGAAATATTCTTTAGTCATGTGAATCTATAGTTATTTATATATAGTTATATATAGTTATATTTATATAGACCTGCTTTTGTCATGTAACATATAAAATAGAACTTAGCACTCCAAAGTCTCTCAAGAATAAAGCTTTTCCCTTCTTTTTAATTTCATACATAAGCAGTACTTTTTTCACCAGTTACATACTTTAAGTTGTTAGATCAACATTATTATACATGAACTTATCAAAACGCATATTCTATTAGGAACTACCATAATTTTATCATTTCATTTTTAATTACTGCACCTATGAGTAACAGGTTCTACTGGCAAAGGCCTCATCAATTTATGTACTTTTGAGTAGCACAGCACACATGAATCCCAAAACAATTCCAGCTAAAATTTCTGTAGAATCTAAATACATCTATCCACATACAAAATGCATTTAATTTAAAGTATAAATTCATGAAGTATTATGGCTGAGTTTATGTGAGTTTAGAAAAAGGAACTGAAATGTTTCTGTTGCCAACATTGTAATGCCTGGCTGTGCATCTACATTTTTTACATGCTTAGAAGTCTACAAGACTTAAAGTTATTTTCTCTTACCATAAGTTTCATGCCCCCAAATAGGTAGAGTTCATGATACAAATCCATAGTTTTGAGATAAGCAATTCAGCTTTTTGCGAATAATTTACTTCTGTTTAGTTTTAGCTATATCCTGAAGATCTGAAGCTCAATACAACTTTATATATATACAATCTGTTTGTACTAAAAATGTCTTCCTAAAGTTAAACATTCTTAGAACAAAAATGAATCTTTTTATTTCATAAGCTTGGTTGTTAGGCATCCAAATGTTTCATCTACTAAAGATGTTTATTAATAAACCTCCTTTCCAAGTTTTACCTTCTTGTCAGGCAAGTTGAAAAGAAATTCCCTGTCAAAGCGACCAGGTCTCCTGAGTGCAGGATCTATAGAATCCAGTCTGTTCGTAGCACCAATTACAACTATTTCACCTCTATTATCCAGTCCATCCATGAGGGCAAGAAGAGTAGACACTATAGAGCTACAAGAGAGTTTTCAGAATAAGGTGTAAGGAACACTGCAAGAACTTTCATATTTTCAAACGCAAAATGAATACATTCAAAAGAAAAAAGCTAAGCTACAAACAGATGAATAACATTTCAAGTCTCATATGTTCCACTGGCCTCCTGGTCTGCTGGCCCCAAATTTCTCTCAGCATAGTGGAAGGAGATGGACACATAAACACCACCACCTATAGAATGACAGGTACAAGTGTGTCGCCATACTGAGCACAGCAAAACTGAGATCAAAATCAGCCACAAAAAAATTCAGCCAACAGCAAACTGTTTTAAAAAATGTTCTAAAAAATGACACAATAGCAACACACGACATGTTTATACATCACATCATTAAGAATCAAAATCACAGGTGAGTTCAGTTTATTGATAGAACTTTACAATTCATCACATTAGAATAACATTTTTTCAACTGGTTATTCTGTTGGGCTGGTAACAGACAATCTGTTCACAGCACAAAACAGTAAATCAAGGAATGGCTGTGGAAATCTTGCAGCTAATAATGTGGCTGAAGGGTAATTGTTACTGCAATTGAGTTCCCAGAAAATTACAGTTTGCCTGAAGGACTGAAAAGATGACTTTCAACACCAAAAAAACAATCTGTCCTTTCTAGTGTAAATGGGCTTCAGAAAAAATAAAAATCTTTCCTGTGAAATGAGAAAAAATTACATTTAAGAGTTTACCAAGATAATGTATCCTTTTCCAAGATAAGAGCAGCATAGAAGAAATATTACCTGTGAATCTGATCTTGTCTGCTAGAACGAACTGGAGCCAAACCATCTATTTCATCAAAAAAGATTATAGAGGGTCTCATCAAGTATGCCTGGTATGCAATCAACAGAACAAAAATTAAACTCACTGTTAATTCCTAAGTTCTCCATCAACATTGAAAAGTGGTTTCACTAGAATGCATTAACATGCTAAACTAACATATATATTGAGACATCTTTGTTAGAAAGTGTAAAGTCTGAAATGAAAACTGAATTTCCAACTCCAGCAGTGTTTCAAAGCAAAGCAGAGTGCAGTCTACTTCAAGTAAGCAAGATGGCACCAGTGTACCAGTTTTACTGTGTGCTGGACAGGATAAAGACAAACACACACCTTACACTCCATTAAAGAAAACATGATTTTATCTGCTCATAATCTGTTTCTTTGGACATCTCTGACAACTTTTATTTGAGCAACTGCATTTTACTGCTTTATGTTACTATGTCCTGTCTAATCTCTTCTAAGCAGAAAAAAACACTAAAATAGACACACAACCACGACAATCATGCACTCCCCTCTGCAGCATTTATCTTGAACATGCCAGTAAAACTCAAACACACTGACTGATATTTTTTTCCTCAAGTTTTACCCAAACTACTTTGCTTCATTAACGGACAAATCAAGAGACTTCTTTCTCTAATTTTCCAGAGCAAGCAATGCTGACTAGTCAGCATTCCTCCATTCTTTTCATCTAAATATGCCATTTGGTAAAATCCTCCTTAATATATGAAAATGTACAGTTATTTAGTTTCAATTGCAAATACCTTTGGCTACCTGAACCACAAAACACAACATACAGAGAAATTATATGAAAAAAATGTATTTTCTTCTAACCTGATCAAAAAGGAGTCGAAGCTGACGTTCAGATTCACCAACCCACTTACTGAGACAGTCTGCTCCTTTCCTCATAAAGAAAGCCACCTTTTTGTCTCCTTGACTGCATTCATTAGCTAGAGCTCTAGCTACCAAGGTTTTACCTGTTCCAGGAGGACCATAGAATAAACAGCCCCTGAAGATAAATGGATCAACACAGTCACAAACTTATTTTACGTCTCCTAAAAACTCCAAGTCAAATTTTATAATGAAGACAGGGAGCCTGGAGAAGAATGACTTAAGATCTCATAGTATTAGTATTTTGTAGTAGTATTGTATCATTAACGTTGTAGTATTAATGACTTCATAAAATCTAAGTTTGTTTTATGTTTTCAAATCAGTAAAACTTTGATTTGTAAAGAACATCAATCAAAGGCATACTAAGTTTCCAAAGGATTCTTTTACATTAAATACCACCTCCTCAAGTATTAGATTTTAGGTAATACCTTAACCAATGTTTGTTACTTCTTATAAATGAAGTAATTAAGTGACAAAAATACTCCAGATTTTTCGATTGACTTAGACACCATGTACCCATTTAAATCACATAGCAAGATGCCTCATTAATTAATATTAAAATCCCAGTCTAATAATATTGAGAGAAACATCAGCATTTTGCTTGATCTAGTAAAATATTTAATAACATAATGGGAAAGAAAGGCAAGGTACTACTAAATAAAACACATGAGAATTCTTTCTTTAACCAAATCACAAAGTTTACCTTCCTACCACAAGAAAAATACACTACGTTTTTTTAACTCTTCATCCTGCCTATTACATATTCTGATAGACAAGTAGGGTAGCAAACATGTAAATCTATTTGAACTGTAAAACACTTCAGGGAAAGAATCAACCCCCTATGCATTTTCAATTCCACAGAGCTTAATAAAAAAAATTAAACAGTAAGAGTAAATACACCTACCTTGGTGGCTGAATTTTGAATTTTTCAAATATTTCTGGATAGAGAAGAGGAAACACTACCATTTCCTTAAGTGCAAGGATATGATGGCTCAATCCCCCTATACTATCAAAACACACCTTAGGGAAGAAAAAAAACCAAAACATATTAAGTTTATATTGTAGCAGCTTTCCACAAAAGCACCTTTACTTATAATATGTTTAAAAATGCATTAGAAGAAAAATTGATTGCATTGATCAACAAGATTTCCCTGAATTTTGAAAATGTGAAAAAAACAGTTGAGAAAGTCAACTCTTGGCTGCCCATATGAGGCTTATGTGGTTTGCCAGTTAACTGTGCCAGGGCTGCCTGGACATCTATGGAGATCCAGCCTAAGTCCCAGAAAAAATGCTTTGTATTCCAAAGGAATAAGTAGGCAAAAGCTTTGATAACAATAAAATAAAATATAAAAAACACCAGTGAGCTTTTTATGAATTTACTTCAACATCAGTAAGAGGCAGTGGAGAATTCTGCTTACGTATGATTGAGGGAAGGCAGATAAAAAGCTCTAACAAAACCTACCGATTTATCAACAATCATAGGGTCAACATCAGCCAAACTCGCCCCAACTTTCACACGTTCTCGAAGTATTCCACTAGCTAAGTCTTCTGCTCTGAAGTTTAAAGGCAGGCACCTGTTCAACAACAAACAAACACCAAATAAATACTGTTCTGCTTTCATTGTTTGGAGGTGAAGAAACAAGAGACTAAATGCCTTCTACTACATAAAGAGATAACCTTCCCAGATTGGTAAACAAAACTAGTATTTTTTGTGGCAATTACGGTTATATATCTGGAAGCTCCTTAACATAAAGTTAGTTTTATGCATCCATACACATATTTCAATCTGAAGAACTAGGCCAGACAGATTATTTTGATTAAACACAGAAAAAAAAATATTTCCTTCCTTTAAGGCCCCACAAAGATATTATATCAGGCAAACTACATTGTTGAAGGGAGGAAGAAAGGTACTAGTAAGATACAGGTGAAACTCAGAACTACACTTCCGGTCATTGTACATTGCTTGAATTCCTTGCGATGGAAAAGGGAACGACGTGGCAGACAGGAAGAGATAGACAAAAGATGAGGAACCTCTTTTTCCCTGCAGAATTCTCCTTTACCTAGTTATCAGTGAATAAACTTACTTATAGATCTTCCACTTTTAGATTACTGCTAAATACATCTAAGGTCAAAAAAATGTACATTGGGTGTGTAGAATGCATGAACTCTTACACAAGAGGAAGAGGGAAGAGCTGGGAGTACAACTGAATTAACTAGGACCAAATTACACCAATGATGTTTTAACCAACAGGAGGTGTTTTTTGTAACCCAACTGAATCAAACAGCTACTCTTGTATTTCTATCTTTTTATCACTATTATTATTAATTATCTACTCATAAGACTCCAAAACTTGTATTAATATATAACCAGCACTCCTCCTAAACCACATCTGCAGGTAATTACAGACAAAATCAGAAGTCTTAAGAGCTCATAAAACATTATAAACTAGTTCTGCTTGTTTTCTGATAAATAATAAAATCAAATCATTCTTAAGACCAAGGATGCTTAGATACCTATTTCTTGCTCTGGCTATGCTTTTAGATTTTCTTCTTTCAAAACGTTCTTCATCTGAAGATGTTGTATCACTGCTGTGAATGGCATGCTTCTTTCTCCTATTGAAGAGGCAAAACAAACAGAAAACTCAGTCTTTTTTTTGCAGTAGAATGGCATGTTTTCTATAAAAATGAAACTGAAATGGCAAGTACAGTACTGTTCAGGTTTGAGAGGCATGCAAATTCTAGATTCATCAAGTATCAAAATAATCTGAGAGGGGAACAACAGCTTTTACTGCCGCAGTGATTATCCTATTTCAACATGAACATTACTAGGACAGCAGAGCCCCATAACATGTGCGTAACAGTCCATGATACCTTACAGATGTGATCTGAATGTTAATAACAATATTAATATATTATTAATATAATAATCAATAAGCTGCAATTATGGTTTGGAAAATTACCAACCACTTTAGCCACCTCTAACATAACAGATATACCGATGTCTCCTTAATAGTTTGACGCTTTCCTTTAAATATTCTTTGAAAATATTCTATACTTCACAAAGTATATAATCTCTTTTTATGAGGTTATTAATTCTGAATTGCAGAACAGGCTCTCAAAATACCTGTACTTCTGATCTGAATCCAAGTAAAATTACTATCCAAAGTCTGAATGAACCATTTCTTATTTTAGTATGACAGTATTTCACAAAACTGAGTACTTCAGAAATGTCAGAGAATGTACATTAAATCTTGTGTACAAAAAGGTGTTGAATTTTATATCAGTTTGAAATATTCAGCACTTTTTTGCATGAAGAAGTTGGTTATTAGTAAAAAGTCTTGGATTTTAAGTGAATATAGTGAGCTGCATTATTTGCATGAACTTGTTAGTGCACTGAATTAACTAATTTTTGCCAACGGATAACATGGTCTATCAGTTTTTCTGTTCAATGACCAAAAATGAGATACATTTCAAAATATATCAAAGACAGTATCAAGCAATTGGGAAGACTTCTTATGACAGTGTCCTGACAAGAAGGGATAAAATATGTAACACGCAGGCTAAAAGTAAAGGGATAATAACTTTCACACTCTTCACGTATGAATAGTAAGTACAAGTACAAATCCAGAGATTACCCAAAAAATTTTCATACACTCTTCAAGGAAAAAAATAACAACTCTTATCTGCATTACAAAGAAACTTTAGAATCCTAAGATTCAGCTATTGCTTTATTTACTTTATATATTTTCACTACAGCATTAAAATATCATATATATTTTCACTGAGCAACAAGACAAGAGTTTCAGCTATGACTAGTATTCATTTACTTGGATTCTGTTCATGGACAGATTTGTCTTTTTGAAGCTTGAGTAAGTTTATTTTTTTAAAGAATGTTTTAAGCTGTAATCTCATCTGTTTTGTTACATAAAGCCTACCGACAGTTTCCAAGACAACTTGGTACACTCCAGACTTCTTTGACACAAAACATAAGAGTCAAAAATTATGCTTGCTAAATATTTTATTAAATTGTTGATAATTCTTGGATGAAATCTGAACTGAAAGAAAACAAAAACATTAACCTGCTTTGCTGAGTTTTGTAGAACAGAAAGGGGATATTTGTTAAACTGATGCACTTGATTTAAATATTAAATATATACCCTTATAGAGAAACCTACAGTGTGCCATGCAGAATTCTTTCCAGTACTTGCAGCACACCTGTTTCCATTCTGTTTAGCACAAAGCTTCTAGTGCTTTTAGACAGTGCCATGACACTCCTGTCTGGATGCTGATCAGGGTCTGAACTTAGGATACAATTCAAGACTCACTCACATGCATGAATGAACTGTGCAACTCACTGAAGAATGGTTTGAACATCAAAACCTATCAGAATGTACTAAAGGAAAGCAAACATCCACACACTGAAAGACTGAAATTTACCTGATATGGCTTCTTCTTGCAGGAGATCTGTGAATATCAAACAGCGCATTTTCTCTCTTTTTTTGATGAGCTGGAACTGTAACGTCAATTACAAAAGAAAAATAAACTAATCTAAGTGCAGTACAGAAGTGCTGCATTATCAATTTTCATCAATAAGGTTATCACTCGTTTCTCAGGGGGCTTTTTCACTATCATTGTACTTGGCTTGATGCAGGCACAGAAATTCCATCCTCACCCTCATCAAATTATCAGAGCTGTGTTTGAGTTTATCTGCAGAACATTATACTCCATACAGAAACCTCTTCATAGCTGATAATATGGGATGTCTTGAAATTTCTCTGAACAAACAAACCACAGCAGTTCTCTATAAGAGAAATTGTATTCTATGATCCCCTGACTTGCGGAAATGGTTCAAAGCCACATCAGGGAAAACTCAGACTTGACAGGAAGAAACATTTCTTTACTGAGAGAGTGGTCCAACACTGCAACAGACTTCCTAAAGAAGTGGTTGATGCCCCAAGCCTGTCATAAGAGGCATTTGGGCAGTGACCTGAATAACATGCTTTTTGTCAGCCCTGAAGCAGCCAGGCTGTTAAACTTTATGAACACTGTAGATTCCTTCCAACTGAAATACTTCAGATTTCTCATTTGTGATAACTGCTGCTATGCCATTTATCCACAGTTATGAATTAGGCTTACCACTCAAGAAGAGAAGCAGGCATAACAGTAACTATTTTTTCTATGTAATCACCTAATTTATTAGATTGCTACTTGCCAAGAATTTCTTGACCTAAACCGCATTTACCCCCAACCCTGAGCACAGCACAGGGCAGCACCTGCAGAGTTCAATGAGGCAGCAATGCTGCCACCACTGACAAACTGACAGACTGGTTCTCAGCAGTCCCATCCACGTGGTGACCCACAACCGGTCAGGATGGAAATCACACAGCGCTGCACCCCTGTTACTCTGTCAGGACTGAGAAGTAGCTGTGCAACTATTCCCTCCCCACATCCATGGATGGTATTCCTGCAGGTCAAGCACTGTCTGGTTCCTCACCTATTGGAGGGGCCTGGTATCTCTCAACAGTTTTTCTCTGTCTGAGATTATATGGCCGATCATTTTCTTCCCCCTCAGCTTCTTCTACTTCTATATCTCCATCTTCTTCCTGAGACTCTGTTGGAGGGTAAAAATATTTTCAGAACACTTCCACCTCATATCAGAGCTAAATTCATCCTAAAAAATTAACATTTTAATGGTCACTGAGAATTACTGCCCATTTATTAATTAACACTAAATGGCAAATCACTGGAAATTAGAAGACCATGATAAATCTAAAGCACATTGTCAAATTTCCTTCTAGTTTTTTACACAAGATTCTGGAAAGGCAAAAGAAGGAAGAATAAATGCATTCAAAACAGCTTTAGTTGTAAAATACTTCAAATATCACTTCTACCCACTGTATTTTTTCTTCAATAAGTATCCTTCTAATTAAGGATAATGCCTTTCTTCTCTTTTCCCATATGAGCCTCAATAAATCAAATATTTGACACAGCATGAAAATAAGTACAACTTTATGATGCACAGTATCACTTTTACACAAAGCAAAGAACACAGAAATACACTTTATATACTTTATGTATAAAGGTACAACCTAGGCCCATCTGTTAACAGGATCAGAATTTCCATCCGTGGATATCTGAACTAGGACTGCATTCTTATTCATTGGGACAAACCATACCTTCCACAGCAGTTTTAGTTAAAAACTGAGATGCAGTATGCTGAAACCTGTACAGACGACCTTAAGTTTAAGTCTGATTTTTAAGGAGGCCAAGCATGATGCTCATCAGGCCATCAAAGCTAGGCACAATCCCTTCTTTCTGGGTGATTTTTGAACCCACTGACCAGTTGCATTCAAATTTTTAAAGGAAAGTAGAATTTCAAATACAGCTGTGCACCTACAAGCCTTCTAAAATGTCAATGGACAGAAAGCAGACTTTAATTAATACCTGCCCCCAAAGGAAAGATGCAGGCCTAACTATTACAAATTCTTTCTGGTAATTGCCACTCAGCACGTGAGAAACATCAAGTCAGTTAGAACACACACAGTTGTAGACTACATTCATTACATCCTGACTTCCACCAAAGGATTGTCACAGGGAACGTAAGGAAAGCTCCAATTACTTAGTGTTACAAAAAACAGAAGGAAGGAAATGCACTATACAAACATTTAGAAACCAGTCTTTGTTCTGCTTTCTGTAGTGCCATATATTGCTATCTTATGGGAAAGAAAACTTTATTTTTAATTATTTCGGACAAGCCCCCACCATTTTTTACCACCCATACCTTCTTCTTCCCCTTCTGTGGACACTTCATGGTGGTTCTGAATCCCATAGCTATTTCTCCTCAGTGATTTCCTCCTTCTTTTCACTCGAGAATACATATCCATGTTTTCCTGGAATAAAATTCACATGCACTCCCATCAGTATTGTCCTATGTCACTCAGTATTAGTCCCAGTGCATTAAGTAATGCTCCACACAATCTTTAGCCCTCAAGTGTTTTTCCAGCAGATCTCTCCATAGGTATACTACAAAAGCAGTCTCATTTAATAGATGCGAAAGTAAATCTCTCAGACAGTATCTAGTCCATCTAATGCAGAGTAACATCAGTATCAAGTTTTCATGAAAAAAGCAGATGACAGTCACTGGTCCTGCTTCCAGGCTACCAGAGTATGCTTCAAACCAAAGAACCACCACAACACATCATGAGAGCATGACAATGAATTATCAATAAAGAAAACAATGTAAAGCATATCCACTAATTTAGTTCTGAATTTTAGATTATCATGGTTTAGTTTATCATGTTTTTTCATGTTACCCACTGAAGAAAATCACAAACCTTTAGACAGAGCTACAGACAAATGTATGGTGTTTGCAAAAACAGACAAGTTTTACTGTGATATGACTTTCCCAAGATCTCAGAAACTCTGCACTTACAAATTCTGTATCTGTCCACATCCGCAGCCGTTCTACTTCCCCAGATCGCCTGTTCCTCCTGATGTTAATATTATCCATTTCCTGCAGGACAGCTTCAGCAGTACTAAAATATATGCAACAGTTAACACACACAAAAAATCAGTCTTAAAACAGTAACATGCAGAACATTAGACATAGCATTCAACATCTTAAGTTGTCTATCAATTAGCTACAAACCTAACCATACTAAAACTGAAAGGCTACAAACTAAGAAGTATGTAAAAGAAGAAATGCTGATGCTATGAAAGCTTGGGGTTCAAATTAGACAGTATTTTAAAAAACTTTTTAAAAGAATTTGGCTCAGTACAAATTGTAGCATATAAATTTGCAACTGCTGAGACATAAGATTAGGCATCATGTAAGATTAAATTTGAAAAAGGAAGTAAAGCTTTTCACCTATAATAATTACAATAATGGGAATGCAATTAATGCCTCCACCCCATAAGCTTTACTGTGTCTTACCCTGACCCAAAAATACACTAGAACATAAAGGATTTTCTTTTTGCTAAACCAGTAACATCTAGAATCTCATCATTCAGTATTTGAATACTCACTACCATTTCTCATCTACTATTTAGTCAGCATTTTCATTATCTGGAGTATTTGTAAACAGCTGTCAAAACAGCAGTAGTATATAAGTGATAACCCTGGCCAGACGCTTCACTGCTCAAGCAAAAGAACAGCACAGTATTAGCCAGGTCGACTCAATTATTTGGCCACCTGTCCTGAAGACCATGTTATTACTCTCCATGGCAATTAGGGTAGCTTTCAACAGGAATTCCACTATATTTGTATAATATTTGTAAGACAGAAACCTTCGATTCCTTTTTTTCATGCTGTTTAAAACTAAATCTAAAGGGCAAAAGACTGCCTAGAAGACAGTGGAAGTTCTGGTGACATAAGTCAATAAAGTCACGCTTTTATTATGAGAGTTCCTCTCCATTTTAAACAATTCTTCCAAAATACCTGTCATGTGTGACAGAACTATTTAAAGTAAAATAATTTGCAGTTTGCTACCAAAGAAAATAGGGTTAGAAGGGACCTGGAAAAGCCTACATGCTCTGCCAGGTGAGAGCACACTGCAGAATGCCTAAATCATTCCTGACAGACTTTTGTCTAACCTGTTCTTAAAAACCTCCAATGATTATGGGACACACTTTTATCAGTATAAGCTCTTATATAGACTTCAGTACCATGATTTTATCAAATTATAACCTTCATGGTAGACTTTTTCCTACTGTTGGTAAGGAGAGAGAGATTCAACTGCAACTAGAAAAATAAATGTAACTCAAAATATGCAAAGTGATACTAAGTAGTTACTGAGTAAGTTCAAATAGAAAATTAAATTAAAGGATTCAACAGAATACATTTAAAAATAAAGATCATACTTGACAATTAAATGTTTATGTTTAAATCATTTTCCAGCACTGGAGAAAGCAGTCTCTCACAGATATGACAGCTAAAACCTGTTTTACAGGTGGGAAGATCAGGACATATTAAGTAACCTGCCCAGGGCTACAGAGAAATAGTATTTCAAAAAAAGCATTTCTGGCTCCCATTCCTATGCTCAGACCAGACCATGCCTCCCTGTCTGACCTACTTTGTCTGCACAGTAAATGTCAAAAAGTGACACCCACCCTATGTGAATTTTTAACAAATGGTAAAAAACAAAAACGAAAGCTACAAACTTCTGATATATTATGATCAAAATCATACAAGCAAAATCTAGAAAGCTTCCAAATACTGCTGCTAATCACCAATTTACATGACATTTAAAGTATCACTACATAAAGAGGTCACCAAGAAACAAACTAGGGTGTGGATTTACAGCACATCAGGCACTCTGCAGTAACTGCCAACATACAGCTTCATCCAGGTGTAAACACAGAGTAACTTACTCCTCAATGAAAGCCTGGGAAGTTACTCTGCATTTAGAACACGGATACCATGGCAGTCACAGCACAGATCCAGCTGTAACTCAAACCACAGTCTAGCTTGTCTCAATGCATCCCCACAGTAAAACACAGACATGGCACTGGAACACAGGGGTTTCTAATTTTATAAGTCATTAAGGTGCTTTGTGAATACAACTGTAGTATCCCCACATACCTGTTTACTAGCTGATCAAACAATAAACTCTGATTCAAAGTTTCAAATCTGTTTTTCCTGGACCGACAACTTTTTCTGACTTCTATATCTCCGTTTATGCAAGCATGGTCCCCATCTCCCTTTTTTTCCCCTCGAAGGGGGTGGCTTTTGAGAGCTAAGAGAAATTTGTATTACTACTTCAAAATGCAGGAAACAACATTTTCACAAACAAGAATTAATAACAAAATACTTAGCAAGGACAATAAACCAAAAGTTATTAAGCACAGTATGAACTGAAGAACTGTATTTAATTCCTATCAAAGTTATTTTAAAAGTTATTTTTGCATATTCAAGCTTATTTCCTTAGATAATAATCTTATTTTATTATTAAAATTTGGCATTCAATTAAGCATTCAATATTTTTAAGTTAACATCAATACTCACTACCATAAAAAATTATACTTGGCCCACAGCTTCAATTCTTAATCTTTCAAATATAGTATCAAAAGGTCAGATACAACATATTGACTTCACAAGCAGATCTGTACCAGCTACTCTGTACAGTGCCAAACAAAGAGATCCCACTGCTAATTGTCCCTCAGGCAATAAATAATAAAATACTAAATATGCTTAATGAAATAACACTTACATAGAGTCAACACAAAATTAAACAAGACAGAACTGATGAAAAAGGGACATAAAAGACAAAGTGGTTCTAGCTGAGAGAAGCAATGAAATGGCAAGTTTGTAAGGTACAAGCTTTTAGGAAGACTGTTCAAGGTAGCAGGAGCTGCAGACAAGGCAGGTCTCTCTAAAGCAATAGAGTTAAGTAATGTTAAGAACCACAGAAGGCCAAATTTCAGATGAGCAAAGAGACCAAGTAAATTAAAGAGACCAACTGAGAGAGGAAGGCCAAAATTAGTTCATAACAGTAATTTGGGAATTAAGGAAAACATCGAGATCATGGCCTAGAGGTCTGAATTGAGAAGAGAAATGGATTTTCATCTAAAAATATTCCCTATATCCACAGAGAGTATCCAAGAATGCAACAGGAGAAAACTGAGCAGTAACTTTTCTGGTCAAAACGGTCAAAGGAATCAGTAAAGTTATCAAAAACATATGCCACTGAAAATCACTGACATAAAACTGTTTAATGTAAAAGCTAATACAAAAAGTTTTGCTACAATTAACTTACATAAGCTACGTCCATTTGGGAGTGTAGCACCAGGCTGAGAAGTTAACCTAGGAGACAATTAGACACATAAATAACATTACCTTTATTTAGCCAAGCAAAAGGCATAGAGTGAAAATAAAACTTTGACTGTAAAATGCTCCATGATACTCTGATTTCAAACCCTTTGCAAGACATACCCTTGGAAGAGTCTGCTTCCTGCCCAAGACCTTAGTAAGGACAAAACTGCTCAATACCAATTATATGAATCCCCCCAACTAAGCATCTCTTTGATCAAACTCACTAATCTTTCTTCATGCCCTCGTCCTGTTAATTCTTAAATTTCAGAACAGAACCTTGGTATAGCTCTCCAAAGGCAACCCTGGATTTCAACACCTTGGATAAACAAGTAGAAGTAACAGAACTTTTAGGAAACTTTTAGTGACTCAAGATCACTGTTAAGCACAGTGCTTTGGATTTTGGCAGAAACAACATAAAACTTCAGATGCAAAGACATGTTGCAGTGGGTTCTAAACGAGCAACAATATGATTTTAAGTACCCTGGCCAAATTTCATTTGACACAATGGTCTAAATTCTCCCAGCTGCATTCAGTATTTATTTTTGTACACGGACTTTTCTAGGAGATCCAGTACAAGTCTACTGTTATAAACAAAAGAAATAGAAGGTGCAACGAGTTCCCAATGACCATGGTACATTAATATGCTATATTTAATTAATTCTGTTTTAAAGAGAAAAATTAACATAAGAAGAGGTCTACTCTGAGATTTACAAAGCCATTAAGCAAACTTCATCCTAGCAGTCGACAGCCCAGTAGTGATTTAGAATCACTCTTACATACAAATCATTGCAAGAACGATTTTGACATGTACATAAATATGAAATACATATCTACGTAAGAATCAGTATTAACTGAAAGTTCATGGATCAGGAACATACTGTGTACACTGTCTCACAGTTACCTGTAATCATGTGAGGAACCTTATGAACACAAGGATGCTTTGTAAAATACTATTAGAGTTATAAAATAAATTACTTCTGCTTCAAGTTATAAAAATATGGCAGGACTGAGGCTATATTCAGTAAAAATTTACTTAGTAGGCTGAACAACAATACAAATAAACTTGACCATTACCCCATTCTCCAAAGACGGTAACACATATTCCCTAATTAAAATGTCATGTCTTCTTACAGCTTGAGTACATAAAGATACCAATTACATTACTAAATTTGGATGCATCAAAAATCTAAAATTCATACTGCATATCAAATAAAATTACTTTATATTTTCTGCACAAATATGCATAGAAAGGAAACAGAAATGAGAGCACTGATGCAACCCACATTCCTGGGGTCTTAAACTGAAGAAAACTGTGTTAAAATAACATGCTTCAGAAGTACACTCCTGAGCTGCAGCTGACTGCAGAAACAGCATAAGTGGGATAACAGCACAAAAAAAATTGGTTGGAGTTCCTTCTTCTCTTGGCACCAATTACCTGGACTGTCCAGTTGAGATGCTCCATTCCTCTCGCTGCCCAGTACTGCGTGATTTTGATTTGTCTTTGCACACAGGATCAGCATGTTTTGAGGTACGTTTGGCAGGAGGAGATATGTGGCTATCACTCAAACTAGCATCACTACCTTCATCTTTCTGAAAAGAAAAAAAAGCATCAGACCATACTTAATTGGCTCATTTGCAGATATCCTTACAGAGAAAGAGTAAAGTTCTGCTCAGTAGGTCAGTAAGGAAAGTCTCTGTTAAACTCTTAGTGATCAACCTGTGTGAAATATTAAAAGTGTTTATTCTGAAAACATTACCAGAAGCTATGAAAATATTTAATTTCAAACATTAGACTTCCATAATAGTTTTCCTGTATTTCTAAACAAGTACTGCTTCTATAACCCATTGTATTTTTTATATATCATACATGACACTGCTATTCTCACCTTACTTGCAAAAGAGCTAATAACACCATAAAGAGAGAAAAGGATTGTGGAAAATTAAGATACTTAAAAGCACAGCAATTATTTATTTCACTGATGATGTCTTTATTCTTAAAACACTTGAACAAACACTCTTCCTTCTTGTAAGAGTTTTCCAGTACCTTGTTCTACCCCTCAAAATGTCCAACACTGTTCATTAACAGCATTATGCACAGTAACCATATTACTCTTAACACCTTTTAAGCACCTAGAGTACCAAAAGGGGATTTTTTCCATTGCACTTATCACAGGTTAACAGAGACAAAAACTCAAAGATAGTACCAAGGGATTACTTCAAAGCTGTAGACAAGAAATGGACAGACGCCCAACTTCAGAGGATCTTCTTCTATTTTGGTGAACTACCACAACAAACCATAAAACCAGGATTCTATTAGCTACAAATTTTACCTCATCAAAATAGTCTTGATGTCACCCAGTGGGCAAATCTCACAAAGTTCAAGAAGTCCAAGTGCAATGTCCTGCACCTGGATCCAGGCAATCCCAAGCATAAATACAGGCTGGGTGGAAAATGGATGGATGGAGAGCAGCCCAGAGAAGAAAGATTTGGAGGTGTTGCTTGACAAGAAGGTCTTCACAATGTGCTCTTGCAGCCCAGAAAGTCAAGTGTCCTGGGCTGCATCAGCAGGAAAAAGGCAACAGGTCAAGGGAGGGGACTCCTCCCCACTCCTGAGACCCCACCTGGAGTCCTGTATCCAGCTCTGGGGCCCACAACCTATGAAGGATATGGGCCTGTTGAAGTGAGTTCACAGGAGGTCATGAAGATAATCCAAGGACTGAAGCAGCTCTGCTGTCGAGACAGGCTGAGAGAATTGGGGTTGTTCATCTTTGAGAAGGCTCCAGGGAGATCTTATGGAACCTGCCAGTAACTAAAGGGGCTCTAAGAGAGCTGGAAAGGGACATTTTAACAAGGGCGTGTATTGACAAGAGAAGGGGGAAAGTTTTAAACTGACAGATGGCAAGTTCAGGTTCGATATTAGGAGGAAATTCTTCCTTGTGAGGGTGGTGAGACACTGGCACAGGCTGCCCAAAGAAGCTGTGGCTGGCCCATCCCTAGAAGTGTTCAAGGGAACATAACAGGTTGGACAGGGTTTTGAGAAACTTGGGATAGTGGAAGGTATCCCTGCCCACGGCAAAGTTTTCGAACTAGATTATCTTTAAGGTTACTTCCAACCCAAACCATTCCATGATTCTATGAGTAAAAAACTAAATATCCTTTATTGCAAGAATAGAGAACCGATTTTCAAATATTAATGTCCAGGAATTGTCAGTAAGAACTTGAACTATGACAAAGAAATAATTTTACTTAAACACAAGGAGATGTTTAAGGACAGAAGTCCCATTTGTTCACCAGGTTTATTAACAACAACCTGATTTGTACTCCAGATACTTCAACATCATGTGTCATGTACTCAAGAAAATTAAAAAAAAGAAAAGGTTTGTTTTTTAAGAAAGGAAGAGAGACTATCACAGCACAGTAATTAGAAAGTGAAATACAAATGCATGGGTGCAGTTTGACAATACAGCTCAGCACCACTGTGACACAAGGAGAGCCCATGCACTCCCTTGCCTGACTACACAGCATTGCTCCAACCTCCTTTGATCTTCTTCCAATGTCTATCTGATCCACCCATAAACCAGACCAGCTCACTAAAGCTTCAAAAGCTCACTTTCCTTCTGTTAGATTAACTTCCTACCTTGTCAGTGATCTTAATTATCTTACTGAGGGATCAGACAATTACAAAAAATAATAACTACCACCACTCTTAAATACAAAACACCTGCACCCTGCATAGCACCGTAAAATAAATGGGCAGCACCCGGCTGTTTTCCATAACACTCTGAAACTACAAAATACCAACTTTTTACAAAATTTTAATAGCCTGCATATTCTGAACACTCTGAGTATTTGTGCGTATACTTTTTGCTTTATTCAGCCATCAGTTTACCTGTGGACTTAAATACAACCCTGCTTAGGTCAATTTTAGTAACTACTTTCCGAAACTACACAAGCTCCCCTGTGAAGGATGGAAGCAGAGTTTCAAGGTAAGCCACAGAACCAGTTTGAAACCGGCTAAGCAAGACAGAGAAAATGAAACCAGGAAAGATGAAGCAGCATGTAACAAAGCTTTACAAGGAGTAACATTAAAGCTATTTGCCAGCAGTGAAATTAGTAACGCACAAGTTCCTGTATTCCATCTCCACCCCTTTCCATGCAAAAAGCCAAACTCCTGAGTCTCCTATCATCACCTTTCTCTGAATTTCCTCCAGTGCCCTGCATCTGGTCCCAAGTCTCAAGTTCAGCTAGGATCTTATCCTGTCAGCTGGAAGTTAAAACAAAATACCAGCAATGGAGACAAATTCTTCTACTTTAAGTTCCCTCTGGTACAAATATTCACAAAATTCATAAAAGTTACACAAAAAGAGTATCTTTGAGATCTCTAATGCTGTCAAATGAATGTATACTGGCAAATAGCTTCAGAAACTGGAAGAGCAGGCTGTCAGTGTGATCACATGTGCAATCAGTTCCTTGCAGCTGCCTAAGGAACCAGACTAGCAATTAAGGGCTTTATTTAATTAGGTTATTCTTTGTTCAGGCTATTATTTTCAGCTGAGCTTCACTTGTCTGCATATTAACTCCATGCACAAATTCAGCAAGTACAAAGCAAGTTAAATTTTAAGATACTCAAGTCCAAACACTAACCTGTTAAGACTACATGCTGCATAAGACACACTAACACAGAAAATGTTTTGCCATGAATACTGACAAAGCTTCTAGAAAGTTGAAATCACTGAAATTTTAAATATATTACAAAGAATCCAAGCTCCATTTTCCAGTTAACAGACAATCTTAAAAATTCAAGCTCTAGGGAATCAAATCAGACT